>NW_027362762.1:191220343-191838398 GCF_046119375.1 Phyllobates terribilis | reverse complement strand
CTTCAGGTGTTCAATACTTTTTCCCAGTATCTTTTCTCCTTATTACACATAACTTAACTTATGGACATCTATGGATTGATTTATTTGCCTGTGTGGATTGGATGGGTTGTTAAAGACATCTCGTGAGAATTTCATGTCAATAGTACCTTTAAAAATATATTAACTTTGAAAATTGGTGACGTGTTTAATACTTATTTCACCCACTGTATTTATACACATTCCTCAATGTCAGAATTGCAAAACCAAGAAGGAAAAGTCATGGAATTATGGAAATCGCACGATCAAGAGACATGATAATAATATGTACAGTACAGACCAAAAGTTTGGACACACCTTCTCATTTAAAGATTTTTCTGTATTTTCAGGACTATGAAAATTGTACATTCACACTGAAGGCATCAAAACTATGAATTAACACATGTGGAAATATATACTTAACAAAAAAGTGTGAAACAACTGAAAAAATGTCTTATATTCTAGGTTCTTCAAAGAAGCCACCTTTTGCTTTGATGACTGCTTTGCACACTCTTGGCATTCTCTTGATGATCTTCAAGAGGTAGTCACCGGAAATGGTCTTCCAACAATCTTGAAGGAGTTCCCAGAGATGCTTAGCACTTGTTTGCCCTTTTGCCTTCACTCTGCGGTTCAGCTCACCCCAAACCATCTCGATTGGGTTCAGGTCTGGTGACTGTGGAGGCCAGGTCATCTGGTGTAGCACCCCATCACTCTCCCTCTTGGTTAGATAGCCCTTACACTGCCTGGAGGTGTGTTTGGGGTCATAGTCCTGTTGAAAAATAAATGATGGTCCAAACTAAACGCAAACCGGATGGAATAGCATGCCGCTGCAAGATACTGTGGTAGCCATGCTGGTTCAGTATGCCTTCAATTTTGAATAAATCCCCAACAGTGTCACCAGCAAAGCACCCCCACACCATCACACCTCCTCCTCCATGCTTCACGGTGGGAACCAGGCATGTAGTGTCCATCCGTTCACCTTTTCTCCGTCGCACAAAGACACGGTGGTTGGAACCAAAGATCTCAAATTTGGACTCATCAGTACAAAGCACAGATTTCCACTGGTCTAATGTCCATTCCTTGTGTTCTTTAGCCCAAACAAGTCTATTCTGCTTGTTGCCTGTCCTTAGCAGTGGTTTCCTAGCAGCTATTTTACCATGAAGGCCTGCTGCACAAAGTCTCCTCTTAACAGTTGTTGTAGAGATGTGTCTGCTGCTAGATCTCTGTGTGGCATTGACCTGGTCTCTAATCTGAACTGCTGTTAACCTGCGATTTCTGAGGCTGGTGACTCGGATAAACTTATCCTCAGAATCAGAGGTGACTCTTGGTCTTCCTTTTCTGGGGCGGTGCTCATGTGAGCCAGTTTCTTTGTAGCGCTTGATGGTTTTTGCAACTGCACTTGGGGACACTTTCAAAGTTTGCCCAATTTTTCGGACTGACTGACCTTCATTTCTTAAAGTAATGATGGCCACTCGTTTTTCTTTACTTAGCTGCTTTTTTCTTGCCATAATACAAATTCTAACAGTCTATTCAGTAGGACTATCAGCTGTGTATCCACCTGACTTCTGCACAACACAACTGATGGTCCCAACCCCATTTATAAGGCAAGAAATCCCACTTATTAAACCTGACAGGGTACACCTGTGAAGTGAAAACCATTTCCGGTGACTACTTCTTGAAGCTCATCAAGAGAATGCCAAGAGTGTGCAAAGCAGTCATCAAAGCAAAAGGTGGCTACTTTGAAGAACCTAGACATGTATTCAGTTGTTTCACACTTTTTTAAGTGTATAATTCCACATGTGTTAATTCATAGTTTTGATGCCTTCAGTGTGAATGTACGATTTTCAAAGTCATGAAAATACAGAAAAATCTTTAAATGAGAAGGTGTGTCCAAACTTTTGGTCTGTACTGTAGATGATGAAAATATGGAGGAGACAAAATTGTCAAAACATCTCAATTTATTCAGTATGTGGTATGAGCGCCACATGCAGAAACAGACGCACTTGGTTCCTATCAGTGAGGTTCTTAATGGTTGTCTGAGGAATTTATATTATTTTATGTATGTTTTATTAGATTAAATTACATTAAATATACTGGGGAAAAAAATCACTTATTTCGGTCTAGTCATATTCTGAGAAACATATGTTTAACCAGTTTTTCGTCAACAGGGCTGCGTGAGGGCTTATTTTTTTAAGGTGAGATGTTGTTTTCATTATTACAATTGGTTTTATAGGCTACCTGTCAAAGTACAACTATGTATGACAGGTAGTCCATAAGACCCTTGCACTGGAAATATCTGAGAGGCTGAGTGATAAGCATAGAACTGGAAAAACAAATGGGTTATTCTGCGCTGCCGTGGAGAAAAAATTAAAAATTCCAATCCAATTTCAGGTGGTTTTATTCGTCAATGTGTTTCGAAGTATACAACTTCTTCATCAGGACAAACCACAAATATAAGGATGCAATTTCAATGTCAATTTGCAGACACTGTTTTCGGGGTACTGCCCCTCGTCAGTGCAAAGTGTCTGACACCTCTCACCCAGCCAAACCAGAACTCACACTTTGCACTGACGAAGGGCAGTACCCCGAAACACAGTGTCTGCAAATTGAGTTTCTGGTTCTAGCTTATATCCTAAGTCATGTGATAAGGCTCGTTAAAGGGTCACTATTGACTGTCCTGTGGATGGCACGGGCACGGATCCTATGCGCGCTCCATCCTTGCGTCATGCATACAGTGCCTACAAGTAGTATTCAACCCCCTGCAGATTTAGCTGGTTGACACATGCGGTTGTGACATTTGTACTGTAGATCAGCCTGGAAGTGGGAAATGCACTGCAGCAAATATTGTTTTTTTTTTTTTTTCTAAACGTTAAAAGTTAATTCAGAGTGTCATTTATTATTCAACCCCTCAAAGCACAAGAATTCTGTTTGGTCCCCCTAAAGTATTAAGAAGTAGTTCAGGCACCAAGAATAATGAGCTTCACATGTGTGGATTAAAGATCTCTTTGCCAGCCTTTTCTGACTATTTAAGACCCTCCCCAAACTTGTGAACAGCACTCAGACATGGTCAACATGGGAAAGACAAAGGAGCATTCCAAGGCCATCAGAGACAAGATCGTGGAGGGTCACAAGGGGTACAAAACCCTTTCCAAGGAGTTGGGCCTACCTGTCTCCACTGTTGGGAGCATCATCCGTAAGTGGAAGGCTCATGGAACTACTGTTAGCCTTCCACGGCCTGGACATCCTTTGAAAGTGTCCTCCCGTGCCGAGGCCAGGCTTGTCCGAAGAGTCAAGGCTAACCCAAGGACAACAAGGAAGGAGCTCCGGGAAGATCTCATGGCAGTGGGGACATTGGTTTCAGTCAATACCATAAGTAACGTACTCCACAACAATGGTCTCCGTTCCAGACGAGCCCGTAAGGTACCTTTACTTTCAAAGCGTCATGTCAAGGCTCGTCTACAGTTTGCTCATGATCACTTGGAGGACTCTGAGACAGACTGGTTCAAGGTTCTATGGTCTGATGAGACCAAGATCGAGATCTTTGGTGCCAACCACACACGTGACGTTTGGAGACTGGATGGCACTGCATACGACCCCAAGAATACCATCCCTACAGTCAAGCATGGTGGTGGCAGCATCATGCTGTGGGGCTGTTTCTCAGCCAAGGGGCCTGGCCATCTGGTCCGCATCCATGGGAAGATGGATAGCACGGCCTACCTGGAGATTTTGGCCAAGAACCTCCGCTCCTCCATCAAGGATCTTAAGATGGGTCGTAATTTCATCTTCCAACAAGACAACGACCCAAAGCACACAGCCAAGAAAACCAAGGCCTGGTTCAAGAGGGAAAAAGTCAAGGTGTTGGAGTGGCCTAGTCAGTCTCCTGACCTTAACCCAATTGAAAACTTGTGGAAGGAGCTCAAGAATAAAGTCCACATGAGACACCCAAAGAACGTAGATAACTTGGAGAAGATCTCCATGGAGGAGTGGGCCAAGATAACTCCACAGACCTGTGCCGGCCTGATCAGGTCTTATAAAAGACGATTATTAGCTGTAATTGCAAACAAGGGTTATTCCACAAAATATTAAACATAGGGGTTGTATAATAATTGACCCACACTTTTATGTTTAAAATGTAATAAAATTCAACTGAGCAACATAACTTTTTGGTTTGTAAGATTTATGCTTCTGTTCATAAATCCTACTCTCGTTTGCAGTTTGAAGGCTCTAACTTATTTGCATCTTATCAAACCAGCTAAATCTGCAGGCGGTTGAATACTACTTGTAGGCACTGTATATGGTGTGGTGCAGTGAATAACACTTCTCCATGCACACCAGGGTGCTCAAAGGTGTTAAATAAAAAAAAGAAAGAAAGATAAAAACAACACCTTGTGAATAAACTGACAGATGGGCGTAACATTTTGGGGTGTGCCTTGGCATAGTATGCCATTGACCATTCAGTACTGCTAGGGCCAGACTGTGCAGGGGACACATCGCTTCAGCAGGATAAAAGGTAACACCCAGTTGTCCATTTATTCTTACATTTCTAGGAGCATAACAAAAGTTTCAATGCAAAAAAAAAATTATGAGAAAAGTTGCCCCCAGATTTTTCAAGGTTAATTGCAATTATTTCTTAAAACAGACAGTTCTGCACAGTTGGCAGGTTCCCTTTATAACTATCCTTTTGATTTAATTCACATAAAAAGGGCATTGCCAATGTTTGAGAGCATGATTATTAACTAACAAATCAAATAATTTGCATGTGTTTATATAACCATATCGTAGTCTTCTTGTACTATATAAGGAGAACATTAATATTGTAGAGATTGTGCTTTTGGGCAACTTAGAAACCACAGAAGTACATTTAAATGCAAGTTTTCATAATTATGTAATGCCAAGATCATAAAGTGGCATGTACAGGTGGGAGAGGGAGCTGTAAAACAACTGAAATCTATGTTATGGAAGGATACGAAATGGAAATGTGTCCCTAAGCAGAAATATCACTGTAAGGAAATGCAGCGGTGGAGTCTGTGGTTGGCAAATGTATTGACTTCCAGATATACTGAACATATTGCTGGTAGCAAAACAGTAATTCATTTCACTCATCTTTTGTAGAGTTGTAAATCACTCTTCTATTCGGTTTCATGACTTATATTTGTAAGCAATATACATGCTCGCAGTAATACAGAATCTGTGTAATTACTTTCCACATTTAGAGACTTCACAATAGTGTCAGAACTGCAAGAAATATACAGATGGGACAGCCTTGTAGATAGCAATAAAAGAAATAGGAAATCTAAAGATGAAATACAATGTTTTATTTATTACGGTAGTCTATGGTTAATAGCGACAATCTGCTTAAGGTATAACGCAAATCCAAACACCTACTATTGTTGTACCTCTGTTCATTTCTCTAGAGATCTACTGATAGTCTTCGAGCCTCCATACAAATTAGAATAAAGTTGTCCGCACCCACTATATTTGGCAAGACTGGACTACCATCTAACTGCCTTGGGTGCCCCCCATTTCCCCCAGATGGATGGGCAGTATAAATTCCAATGCCCAATCTTTTTCCTCCTAGAGGAGAAAAGTCACTGCAAGAAAAATCCCCAATATGAGTATTGTATTTTGATACAATGGGAACAGTTTCACATAAAGACTCTGCGGATCCTAGTAATATCCATTGGGCAGCTTTGACTAAGCCAGTAATGTAAAACAAATAAATCCGTGTGACCTGAAATTTAATTGGCATAACAGTGTCCGGTATCAACCCAATTAAAGGGAATTTGTCAGGGTCATTTTTGCCTACCCTACTATGACTATCCTGTAATAGGGCTTGGGCAGCCCTTTCATGTTATGCAACTTTTATTCATGTACGTTACCCCATTGTGTTGATGTAAGCCCCCGAAAATGTATTGTTTCGTGCCGGCTAGTGAAACGTATGTTAATGCCAAATAATTATTCACCCCTTTCTTCGTACATTATCCTGCCCACCCCTCTGCCGGTGTCAGTGATTCAGTCAGACTGCCATATGCCGTGATGATTAAATAGCAATCCTCGGACTGGCCGTCTGCTCTCCTGATCTGAGCGTGACAGCTGCACAGAAATACATGCGGTCATGCTCAGATCAGGAAAGGAGATGGCCAGTCCGAGGATTGCGATACGATCCTCGGGCGAGTAATATGGTAGTCTGACTGAATCAGTGACGTTGGCGCAGAGGGGTTGGTGCGATTATGGGAGGGTGAAGGGGTGAATATTAATTTGGCATTAACATACGTTTGACTAGCTGGCGCGAGACAATACATTTTCAGGGGCTTACATCAACACAATGGGGTAACATACATGAATAAAAGTTACATATCCTGAAAGGGCTGGCCAAGCCCTGTTTCAAGAAACTCTTAGTGCAGTACGAAAAAATGATCTGACAGATTCCCTTTAAGTTTCCAATGTATACCAAGACAGGTGGTCTTGTTAAAAATATTACCTAGAGCCCATGGATAAGAGAAACTACAGCTGCGTCTGTGTGAGCAATGAAGAAATGTGAATGCATCCGTCCAGTCACATGTACAGCGGCCTTTCCCCTGCCCGCTGCCTGCCTCCAGCCTCTGAATGACAGGTCCCTCATGTTTCAGTAACATAACAAAGCTGCCCACAGATCACATTATATAAAATTGCAAGGATGCATTCCCACACTGCATTTCCACTGGACTTTCTACAATTGAAATGTTGCAGAGAAACATGTGTGTCACCCTGGCCTGGATGCCACAAATATAATAAAGCTGTGTCTGAGAGCAAGGGGGAGGTTCTCTAGTCAGGGAAACATTAGCATGCAATACCTCCTGTCTCAGGCCAGTAGGGGGAGCAGGCTGCCCCTATAAAAGCTGGAACTGGGGGCAGGGTTAGGGAGAACTGGACGACCTGTCTCAGGATTGAGAAGTGTCCCAGAGCAGTGAGGGACAGTTGTATTGCACCCTAAGAGGAAGTGTGGCAGTAGGAGAGCCACAAGCCAGAGACAAGAGGCGAAGTGAGCCTGTCTTGGCAGACAAAGAACTCCATTTTACCAGACTTTGGTGTCTGAGGCTGTGAGGATTCCACGTCCTGCAGAAGATAACCAGTCCGCAGGGGACTGTATGTTCCTTGGCCTGAGAAGCCCGGAGGCTCTGCCACAACAGAAGGGACCAGCAAAGCCGTACCAGGCCGGGAGTAGAAAGGGACCCACGTTGCAGGCCATACAGGCGAGAATACACGGTGAGCTCGGACCGTGGGCTGTTACCCTATCAGGAGGAGATAGCTAGAAGGAGCGCAGAGAGCACGGTAGGCCTACACCCTCACCCTGACCAGGGCCAATTTCCCAATTGCTCTCAGACATCCAGGTCCCCTCCTAGCCGGGACTGTTTGTGGGTCAGTTCACCTGTTCTAGTAAAGACCCTGGACTGCAACCTGTTGTCTGCGTGCTCCTTGCTCCTCCAGCACTAACGGTACTGGGACGCCCTACACCATCACCCCCATCTTCCATTATACTGCCCTGGGGCCGCACTCTTCCCGTGGGGAGTCAGACTATCCCAGCTGCATACATCATCAGCCCCAGCGGTCTGCCTTGCAGCAGCGGTTCCTAATAACCGCAATCCACGGGTGGCGTTGTCGGACATCACTTAAAACTTATAAAGGGACTACCACTGGTCTGACCACCCTGAGCCACGGACCGGGTCGCCACTACTACCCCCATCGTTCCCCTATTGCCCGGATCCGAGTGCCCCACGGCCCAGGGGGCGAGTCACATGCAGTGATATATATACATTTAAGACTGCATTCACACATCTGTGAGTCACTGCCTCAGGCATACTGTATATGAGGCTATCCAGCTCAGCTCAGGAGACCTCTAACCAGTACATGAATCTCAGTCCAAATACAAAAGAATGTGTGAATCTGGTTTAAGGAGCACATTTCACACTTTGCACTGCAAAGTGCAAAATAAGCCCTGATACTGACTGCAATAACAGCTCATGGACAAAAGTGGTGTAGGTTTTTGGCATTGGTATAAATACTCTAAGGCCACGGCCCCACTATCAGTATTCGGTCAGTATTTTTTCTCAGGAGTGGGAGCCAAAACCAGGTGAGGAACAATCAGAGAAAAGGTAGAATAGAAACAAGTCACCAATTCTGCATTTATCACCCACTCCTGGTTTTGGCTCCCGCTCCTGAGATATAATACTGACCAAATACTGATAGTGGTGCTGTGGCCTAAGGGTGATACTGCACATTGGATAATTCTGAAACACTACTCCATCATGATGCCCAACATCCTGCAGCCATTGTGCATCATGGTGGGCAGTTTCAGTCACATGCTGCCAGACACAGTGTGTGGTATCACGGTAAAATATAGATTTCACTTTAAAACTATGTACACATGGTTATAATCCCTAGGTGCATTAAAGGGAATCTGTCAGTAGGATCAACCCTCCTAAGCCGTCTATACGGGCACACAGATCATAGGAAGCTGAATACAATTATATCTTGATATCTGTGATCTGATGTTTTATTCCAGACTAATCCAAATTTTAATAATAATATTAATATCATAATATGTAAATGAGCTGTTAAGATCTATGGGCTGGACATCGATCTGCATGAGAATCTGAAGCCAGAGCTTATTTTAAATGAACATCCCTACCATGCCACTCCATGAATCAGGTATTCACTATAGATTTCACCAAATGCAATGCAAATAGTAAAGTCTGTGATATATCCACAGCATAACCACAGTGCAATTTAGTGCCGATATTGCAGCTGTGAATTTGCAGCAGCATTTCAACTGCAGAAAATACTGTCAGCAAATACCCTCTGTGTAAACATACTCTAAATGTATTTTTCAACTGCTTAATGGGAACCTGTCACTTTGAACATGCAGCCAATCTGTGATCAGCACGGTATAGAGAAGCATAAGTTGAGCAGAATGATATACGGGTTTGTTGGAAAAGATTTAGTATAACTTTATAGTTTAATCATTGAAGTCCCTGGTGTCTGTATGTATACGAGTCCAGTGGGCGGTCCTACTCTACTGTGATTGACAGCTATCTGCATGCACAGTCATACATGGAACACTGTTAATCACTGAGTAGGACCGACTACTGGACTCGTATGCATGCAAATACCAGGGATTTCAATGAATAAAATGAAAGTTTTGCTCAAACTTTTCTCACAAACATGTACACACGTGGTCAAAATTGTTGGTACCCTTCGTTTAATGAAAGAAAAACCCACAATGGTCACAGAAATAACCTGAATCTGACAAAAGAAATAATAAACTAAACATCTATGAAAATGAACAAATGAAAATCAGACATTGCTTTTCAACCCTGCTTCCACATAATTAAAAAAAAAAATAAACTCATGAAATAGGCCTGGACAGAAATGATGGGACCCCTGAAAATAATGTGACAAAAGGGACATGTTTAATCAAGTTGTGTCCACTAATTAGCATCACAGGTGTCTACAATCTTGTAATCAGTCAGTGGGCCTGTATATAGGGCTACAGATACTCACTGTGCTGTTTGGTGACATGGTGTCTACCACACTCAACATGGATTAGGAAAGAGTTGTCTCAGGAGATTAGAAAAATTATAGACAAGCATGTTAAAGGTAAAAGGTTATAAGACCATCTCCAAGCAGCTTGATGTTCCTGTGACTACAGTTTCACATATTATTCAGAAATTTAAGATCCATGGGACTGTAGCCAACCTCCCTGGATGTGGCCGCAGGAGGAAAATTGATGACAAATCAAAGAGATGGATAATACAAATGATAACAAAAGAGCCCAGGAAAACTTCTAAAGAGATTAAAGGTGAACTTTACGCTCAAGGAACATCAGTGTCAGATCGCACCATCCGTCGTTGTTTGATCCAAAGTGGACTTCATGGGAGACGACCAAGGAGAACACTATTGTTGAAAAAAAAATCATAAAAAAGCCAGACTGGAATTAGCCAAACTACATGTTGACAAGCCACAAAGCTTCTGGGAGAATGTCCTATGGACAGATGAGACAAAAATGGAAGTTTTTGGAAAGGCACATCAGCTCTATGTTCACAGACAGAAAAATGAAGCATATCAAGAAAAGAACACTGTCCCTACTGTGAAACATGGAGGAGGCTCTGTTATGTTCTGGGGCAGCTTTTCTGCATCTGGAACAGGGTGTCTTGAATCTGTGCAGGGTACAATGAAATCTCAAGACTATCAAGAAATTCTATAGAGAAATGTGCTGCCCAGTGTCAGAAAGCTTGGTCTCAGTCGCAGGTCATGGGTCCTGCAACAGGATAATGACTCAAAACACACAGCTAAAAACACCCAAGAATGGCTAAGTGGAAAACAATGGACTATTCTGAAGTGGCCTTCTATGAGCCCTGACCTAAATCCTATTGTATCTTTGGAAAGAGCTGAAACATGCCGTCTGGAAAAGGCAACCTTCAAACACAAGACAACTGGAGCAGTTTGCTCATGAGGAGTGGACCAAAATACCTGTCGAGAGGTGCAGAAGTCTCATTGTCAGTTACAGGAATCGTTTGATTGCAGTGATTGCCTCAAAAGGTTGTTCAACAAAATATTAAATTAAGAAGAACCATCATTTCTGTCTAGGCCAATTTCATGAGTTTAATTTTTTTTTTAATTCTGTGGAAGCAGGGTTGAAAAGCAATGTCTGACTTTCATTTGTTAATTTTCAAAGATTTTTAATTTATTATTACTTTTGTCAGATTCAAGTTATTTCTGGGACCATTGTGGGTTTTTCTTTCATTAAACAAGGGGTACCAACAATTTTGACCACGTGTCAGCTCCTACTGTTCTATAACATCTTGCCTGCAGATCAGATACCAATTTCAACATAACTGGTTACATTTAAACTAAAGAGGTAAAATCTGCAAGGAGTTTGTATGTTCTCCCCTTGTTTGTGTGGGTTTCCTCTGGGTTTTCTGGTTTCCTCCCACACTCCAAAGACATACTGATAGGGAATCTAGATTGTGAGCCCCAATGGGGACAGTGCCTATAATGTCTGTAAATTGCTGTTGAATTATTGGCGTTATATAAGTGAGTAAAATAAATAAATAAAATGCTCCATCATGACAAAGATAAAACAGTCAGTACCTGTGATTGCCACAGCGGTGAGCTGAAATACCCAAAACAGCCCATGGACAAATACGGTGTCCACTTTAAGGCCAGGGTCACACAAGCGTATAAATCGGAGAGTCCTATCCGATTTTTTATCGAACAGCACACGGACCAATGTTATTCAATGAGGCAGTACTGATGACTGATTTTTTTCACTGACCGAATTAGTCTATGAAAAAAATTGCAGCATGCACGATTTGACTCTGAAATTGGAAGATACTCACCCATTCAAGTCTATGGGTGAGTGGAAAACATTGGACTACACTCGGATGACATCTGAGTGCAGTCTGATTTCTGTGTACTTACACAGTGGAAAAGATGGAGAAATGTTGTTCTCCATCTGCTCCTCACAGTGTGCTGCGGTTCTCTCGTCTGAGGGAATCTGATAATACTATGTTTGATCGAAGTATCATTAGCATAATCAATCAGATTCTCTCGGATGAGAGAATCTACGATTGTGTGATTCTGGCCTAAGAGTGATAACACACTGCACATTTCTGAAATACCGCCAACAATGATGCCCAGTGCAGATTACAGCCGCTGAGTTGGAGTCAACTGCAACCAGTTCATCACTGGTATGTTCCTCTGCAACACCAGCAGTCCTTATAGGGTTCTCCAAAGCTTTTTTCTTGGGAACTGGTACTATTTATTTTCTCACTCAGCTACCTCTTGGACTAGTCACCTTATCCCCAGCTGCATGTTTTCCTCTGAAACGCTGCAGCGCTTCTGTATTTGGAATGCAAGAGCCGGTATCTGATTCAGGCAGCACAGTATCTGCCCGTGGCTCAGGCAGCGTGGATCATTTGACAAGTGCCCTATCAGAAGATACAGGAGATTCTGCAGCCTGTACCTGCATATGTGCTTGACGTATTCAGATACTGTTCTGTGTCGCCCAGAAAAGGATGCAGTCAGAGACACTAGAGAATGCAGGCACATGGATAAATCATAGTCATGGAGAGGCACTCATCAATCTTAACATAGCCCATACATGGGCTACAGGGGACATTTAGTTTACGAGATGGTGTAAGGTATAAAGACAGTTATGCTCTGTATGAGCCACAACAAAATATCATTTCAGAAAAAAAAATGGGCTTTAGAAAGCTAACTTCCAAATACACTATAAGGCTATGTGCCCACGTTGCAGAAATGAAGCAGAAAATTTCAGCTTCATTTCTGCAAGTCCTCTCCCGGAAAAACGCATGCGGAATTCCGCACGCGTTTATCGCGCGTTTATCGCGCGTTTTCCACATGCGGAATTGCCTTGTGTTTTTTATTGCATTGCAATAAGGCAATTCCGCTTGCGGAAACGCAAAATTAATGGACATGCTGCGGATTTTTCCGCGCATCAAAAACGCTGCGGAAAAATCCGCAGCATGGGCATAGAACTTGCGGAATCCCCTTGGGGACCATGGGGGGCGGATTACCTAGCGTTTCACAAGCGTTTACGCAGCATATACGCTTGAAAAACGCTACGTGGGCACGCAGCCTTAGAATTAAAATGCTCAGGAACTTCATGTATTAGCTAGACTGAAGAGACTAAAAAAAGTCTCTCAATCGGGTGGACCCAGCAACCAAAAAAAGGGGTCTCCCAGACTGGAATTACCTTATCTGTTATATGTTTTCTCAGATGCAGTAAGTATAATTTGTACAATCAATGAGTATAAATACGATATCTGTCATCCATTGAATAGAACACTCTCGCACCCCTCCAGTCCGTCTTCAACTCTGCTGCGCGACTAAGTTCATCTCTCTCCTCGCTACTCCTCTGCTACTCCCCTTTGCAAATCCCTTCACTGGCTCCCAATTGACCAGCATATCCAGTTAAAACTACTAACACTGACCTACAAAACCATCCATAACTTTTCTCCTCTGTACATCTCTGAACTAATCTCCCGATACATTCCCTTACGTAATCTCCGGTCCTCCCAAGACCTCCTTCTCTCCTCCACACTTATTCGTTCCTCACCCAATCGCCTCCAAGATTTCTCCCGAATATTCCCCGTCCTATGGAATTCTTCGCCTCAACACGTCCGATTATCCGCCACACTTGGATCCTTCAGACGGAACCTTAAAACCCATCTCTTCAAACAAGCTTACAGTCTGCCATGACCTTGCCTGCAGCCACCTCAACAACACCGGAGCTACTGCAAACCCCCAACCTACTGTCTCCTTCCCCATTCCTGTAGAATGTAAGCCCGCAAGGGCAGAGTCCTCTTCCCTCTGTACCAGTCTATCATTGTTAGTTCATTTACTGTAAGTGATATCTGTATTTGGTATGTAACCCCTTCTTATGTACAGCACCATGGAATCAATGGCGCTATATAAATAAATAAATAATAATAATAATAATAATACACACCCTGCAGTTTACAACCAATAAAGCCCTTTTAAATAGTTAAATAGTCTGTTTACAATTTGATCATACAGTGTTACGATTTCTGGTAATGATGTGACTCCCATTAAGCAATTGCTCATTTTCAAATGAACACTCTTTCATTCATTAAAGCATTTTCTCATTCAGCGTACATTTACATACTTTGTAATAGCGCTTCCCCCAATCAATGTCTTCCTAAATGGCAATTACAGAAAGAAGAACAATCTGTAACGAAGGTAAGATTCTCTTGTGCCTCTTCTTGCCCCAGGGTATACAGTGAGCTGAATCTTGACTTTGTGAAGACTTCAGGTTTTTTTTTAAATCTGCAAGTACAAGATAAATCCATTTTAGGAAATACATTATATATTGACTAAAAATATACAAAAAATAACCAACTGTTCAAACGTCTAGAATCACCCACAAAATGTTACAGTTTCCATTGAAAACACATTAGTTTATTAAAAATATTGGACAAGCATGAAAATGACAAGACTAAAGTTGAATAGTTTAACCACATTTGGACCACTTTTCTGAATGTATTTGCAGAGCTGCAGCAGTACCTGCAATCATGATGCGTCCTACTCCAGTCCCTGCAATCACGCAATTACCAGGTGTCGGAAAGCAGAAAAGCAGATGGGTCTTAGCAGACCCAGATCAGTTCTGCTCTCAGGAGACTATATTTCTCTAGTAATTGGGGCAAATACATCAGCCCCAATTACAGGGGAAATTAGAAGTAAAAATATTGTAATATTCAAGCAGATCTGTTATCAAGTTTCACAATACGAGCTGCATACATTATTAGATAGATAGGTCATTTACGTGTGATGACCTACTGTGATGACATATTCCCGTCTACAGTTGTATTGAGCGAGGCCACGACCAGTCTAGTGACGCGGTTGTCCAGTGGGCATGGGCGACTAAAGAGCGCAGCCTAGCTCCATACAAGTGTATGGAAGCAAGGCCTCGCCCACTGGCAGGGAGTATGAATCACGCATACATACCCTCTGGTCCTGGCTCATAAACCGGTCAATCCCCACAGAGCACAGCGCGTGCGCTGGGGGAATTCATATGTCTGCAGTCACACAAAGTGACTACAGACTTATCGGTTTGGACCAGACAACCCTTTAAGGCCGTTTACACACTCGGGGCTCGGATCGGAATACCAGGCCCAACTGCTTTGTCTCCAGACCTGAGCTTCATACAAGCCTATTAGACAGTTAGCGGTCAGGTGAGGTATTCCGATCCAAGCCCAGATCATGTATCATAAATGTGTGAAATCGGTTTTACTGTTACGGTTTTCTTAAAGTAATGAAGGCCACTCGTTTTTCTTTACTTAGCTGCTTTTTTCTTGCCATAATACAAATTCTAACAGTCTATTCAGTAGGACTATCAGCTGTGTATCCACCAGACTTCTGCACAACACAACTGATGGTCCCAACCCCATTTATAAGGCAAGAAATTCCACTTATTAAACCTGACAGGGCACACCTGTGAAGTGAAAACCATTTCCGGTGACTACCTCTTGAAGCTCATCAAGAGAATACCAAGAGTGTGCAAAGCAGTCATCAAAGCAAAAGGTGGCTACTTTGAAGAACCTAGAATATAAGACATATTTTCAGGTGTTTCACACTTTTTTGTTAAGTATATAATTCCACATGTGTTAATTCATAGTTTTGATGCCTTCAGTGTGAATGTACAATTTTCATAGTCATGAAAATACAGAAAAATCTTTAAATGAGAAGGAGTGTCCAAACTTTTGGTCTGTACTGTATCTGTCTTAAAATGGATCTAAGTGTCCGGTCAGTGAGACTCAGAGCATGCCCTGTTCTCATCCACTTTGCAGATCAGACTTGGCCATTTAAGTCTATGGAGATCCATATAAAATGGAAGACATTCTTTGTACTTTCGATGGGACACTAGTTTCTTCTGTTTTTCACTGATCCTTTGGATAAGTAGAATCTTTGGATAAATAAAAGTTCAGTCTACCTCCTTCAGGTTTTAAAAAATGGAGACACATGTAAACATTGACTCGATTGTGAGACTGTAGCCTTTGATTCTTTATTCCCAGTAAAAAAAACTCAGTTTTACCAGCCTCAAAGCACCCCAGACCATCCAAGGACAAAAACCACTACCTTATCCTATCGAGTAAAGGATGGCAAGGCTGAAATGACTCTTCAAATAATCCCTTCAAAAAAAGCATAGGATTTGGACCTTTTTGATCTCTATAAAATAAATCAATACGTGTAATATTCCTTTCGTTACATATCTTGGTATCTTGCCAGAACATAAAATACATGAAAAATCACCTACACAAATCACTCAGTTAATTGTGAGCTCAGCAAAGTGTGTAAAGCATGATTACAATGGTAAAAACAGAAAAGTATTTAGGATACTTATAACTAGGGATGGGCGGACATGTAGATGTTCAGGTCCATCGGGTTCGGCCGAACTTTATAAAAAAGTTCGGGCACCATTCTGGTCCAAGAACCGAACTAGATCCCGAACTCCATTCAAGTGACTAAGGGGCCCGAACATTTGGCAGTTCCCACGCTGTCATGTGTGTGGAAGGGTAGGAAACTCCTGCTCTGACCGGTGGCAACCTTACTGAAGTCACCGCTGGTCACAGCTGCTGGGCATCGCGGACCACTGCGGGTTCCCACGCTGTCACGCAGAGGACAGCTTGTGAGCCAGCGGCTGTGATCGACTGTGACAAGGTAACCGCCGGTCAGGCATCGGCTGATGACTACTGCTCTCATCATCGTCACCAGTTCTCGCTGATAGCAGCGAGAGCAGGTGACACTGATGATAGTATTCACCAGCCGGCACCAGTGCATAGTAAGAAATATTTCAATGAGATATATAATTAGTGAATTGCGTGTGTAGCTTACTGTACATGTATTTAGCTAATAAATAAAGAAATAAAAGAAAAAAAGGCGTGGGATCTCCTTTTTTTAAATAACCAGCTGGGGTAAAGTAGAGAGCTGGGGTCTGGTGTTATCATTCTGGGAAGGAGCCAATATCCATGAAGCTTCCCAGGCTATTAATATCAGCTCACAGCTGTCTGCATAGCCTTTACTGGTTATTGAAAAGGGGAGACCCCTCCAAAAAAATTGTTGTTGGGTCCCCCTATTTTTAATAACCAGCAAAGGCTAAGAAGACAGCTACGGGCTGATATTAATATGGCTGGGAAGGGGCCATAGATATTGGCTCCCTCCCAGACTAATAACACCTGCCCTCAGCCACCCCAGAAAAGGCACATCCATTTGATGCGCCAATTCTGGTGCTTTGCCTGGCTCTTCCCACCTGCCCTGGTGCGTTGGCAAGCAGGGTAATGGTTTTGGGGTTGAATTCAGCTGTGTAATGTCCGCTGAAATCAAGCCCAGGGGTTAGTAATGTTAGTAATTTTAGTCTATAAAACACCTCAATTACTAACCCCGTAGTCAAAAGAAATAAACACACACATAGAGAAAAGTCATTTAATTGTAAAAAGCACTCCCCGACCCCCTTTTACCCATTTACTACCTTTGAAAAATAAAATAATCCAAAGGGGTCCGCTGTAAATCCATCCCACATCCCACAACGATCCCTAACTTTGCTACATCCGGATGCAGTGCTGAGCGGTGACATTAGTAATGTGACTACTCAGCATGCCCGCCGGAACACACTGACAGTAGCGTGTGAATAAGGCTGAGGTCACAAGCCGATATACTATACATAGCCGATGAACTGTGGTAATCTTATTGACGTCACTGCTCGCAGAGTGAGAAATTTCTCATGGACCTTCCCAGCCTGAGAATACCAGTTCAAAGCTGTCTACTTTACCTTGGCTGGTTATCAAAAATAGGGAGGACTCCACACTGTTTATAAAATTATTTATTTAAATAATTTAAAAAAAACGTTGTGGGGGCCCCTCTATTTTTGATAACCAGCCAAGATAAACCAGACAGTTGACGGCTTACATTTTGCGCCGGCCAATCACAGCCATGCCAGTACTTGTGTCAATAGTGCATATTGTCAGAAAACATAAGATCGGAAAAAGCATTATCAGGCAAAGAGTACAAGAGAGGAGAAATAGAATGGGAGGTCTTTTTTCTGCAAAAAAAAGTCTTTTGACAGTTAGCATTATGACAAATTTGTTAGTGTCCAAAAATGGCACAAAAAGATCAAAGTTTTGATCTGAAATGTAATCCTTTAGATAAAAAGTTGGATCTCATCAGATGAAATAACTGTAGGGGTAAGAATAATTACACTATCAAGACCTATGATAGATTCATTCTCCTGCGCGTAAAATATCTTGAGCTTGTCAAATCCTCTTTCTTGTTGTTGGTGTGGCTTCCAGACGTATCAAATTTTGATGAAGAAAAATTAACATGTTTAGATTGATAGCTGTCCTGGTTATATGGAGCATTTTTGAGGATAGATTTAGGCATATGTTCAGACCTATTGCGTTTCCATGAATTCACCTGGTTGAGTTTTATAATCCACAGAATCTCTATGAAATTTCTTTCTTTTAGTAATCATGATGGTTTCTTCAAGTTTAGTGATGTTTTGCTGCAAAGGGACATTCATTTTGTCATAATCAGTGGAATTAGAGAAACTCGATCAAGAAACTTTAATCAATTTCATTTCAGTCTTAAGAGCTGCTAATTTAGTTTCTTCTTCTTTAATAGTCAGTCTCATCAACTCGTAAGAACAGTTAGATAACACATTGTTCCATTAAATCAGGAATTCATCTGAGAAAACATAGGTTGGGATTTTTTTTAGTTGAGTCCTCTAGGGATGATCTGTCTCTCAATGTATGTACTGAGAGTATTTGTATCCCACCACGTGTGTAACTCTTGACAAGGCACCCCATAAGTTCTTTCAATTCAAGACAAGTGGATACCATATATACTCGAGTATAAGCCGACCTGAGTATAAGCTGAGGTACCTAATTTTACCACAAAAAACTGGGAAAACGTATTGACTCGACTATAAGCCTAGGGTGGGAAATGCGGCAGCTACTGGTAAATTTCCCCATCCTGGTGCGCATTGCTCCCTCATCCCCAATCCTGGTATGCATGGTCCCCTCACCCCCAATCCTGGTATGCATGGCACCCCTCATCCCCAAATCCTGGTAATGCATGGTCCCCTCATCCCCCCAATCCTGGTAATGCATGGCCTCCTCATCCCCCAATCCTGGTAATGCATGGCCTCCTTATCCCCCAATCCTGGTAATGCATGACCTTCTCATCCCCCAATCCTGGTAATGCATGGCCTCCTCATCCCCCAATCCTGGTAATGCATGGCCTCCTCATCACCCAATCCTGGTAAAGCATGGCCTCCTCATCCCCCAATCCTGGTAATGCATGGCCTCCTCATCCCCCAATCCTGGTAATGCATGGCCTCCTCATCCCCCAATCCTGGTAATGCAGGACACCATCATCTCCCAATCCTGGTATGCATGGCCTCCTCATCCCCAATCCTGGTAATGCATGGCCCCATCATCCTCCAATCCTGGTATGCATGGCACCATCATCTCCCAATCCTGGTGTGCATGGCCCCCTCATCCCCCAATCCTGATATGTATAGCCCCATCACTGCACACATAAAAAATAAACACTTATACTCACCTTCCTTCCTCACCTCTGCTCCAGCGCTGCGTCCTGTTCTCCTGCAGCAGCTCATGTCCGCATCTGAGCAGCCCATGGTGTCACAGCCATGTGCTCTCAGACACTGATGTGAGCTGCCGGCATATTCACTCCTTTCCACGCCGGGACAATGTGCGTGCGAGGCGCAAATATGCATTCTCTTTAGTAGCGGGCACTGTCAGCAGGAGCACCGGCGAAGCGCACCACGCCCATGGGAGTTGAGAAGAGGGAATATTAATTTCCCTTTAGCAGCGGGCACAAGTGGTAGCTGCAGCAGCCAGCTACAGCATGCCCTGCTCCTCCGCCGCAACCCCCCCCCACCACTATCCACCAACGGAATATGTATATACCCGAGTATAAGCAGAGGGGGGCTTTTTCAGCACAAAAAAACTTGGCTTATACTCGAGTATATAAAGTATGTTTTTATTGGAATCACCAAACACCTCTGTGAGCTTGGTTTGGCGGTGTTCCATGGTGATGGAAATGAAGGTATATATTGTATATACTCGAGTATAAACTGAGTTTTTTAGCACATTTTTTGTGCTGAAAAAGCCCCCCTTGGCTTATACTCGGGTATATACATATTCCATTGGTGGATAGTGGTGGGGGGGTTGCAGCAGCGGAGGTAGGGGGGGTTAGGGCGGCGAAGGAGCGGGGCACATGCAGTAGTCGGGTGCTGCAGCTATCACGTGTGCTCGCTGCTAAAGGGAAATGAATATTCCCTCTCCTCCACTCCCATGGGCGTGGAGAAGAATTAATATTCATTCTTAGTAGGGGGCACAGAGGAGCACTGAGTCGCAGCTCTTGCTGACAGTGCCCGCTACTATAGAGAATGCATATTCGCTCCTCTCCACGCCCATAGTCCCAGCGTGGAGATTAGTGAATATGCCGGCAGCTCACATCAAGGTCTGAGAGCGCCATGCGCGCTGCTCAGATGCTGACATGAGCTGCTGAAGCATAAAGGACGCAGCGCTGGAGCAGAGGGAGGGAGGAAGAAAGGCGAGTATAAGTGTTTATTTTTTATATGTGTGCAGTGATGGAGCCATACATACCACAATTGGGAGATGAGGGGGCCTTACATACCAGGATTGGGAGATGAGGGGGCCATACATTCTAGGATTGCAGATGAGGGGGCCATGCATACCAGGATTGAGGATGAGGGGGCCATGCATTACCAGGATTGGAGAGGAGAGTGCCATACATACCAGGATTGGAGATGAGGGTGCCATGCATACCAGGATTGGGGGATGAGGGGTGCCATACATACCAGGATTGGGTGATGAGGAGGCCATGCATAACATGACTGGGGGATGAGGGGGCCATGCATACCAGGATTGGGAATGAGGGGGCGATGCATACCAGGATTGGGAATGAGGGGGCCATGCATACCAGGATTGGGGGATGAGGAGGCCATGCATACCAGGATTGGGAGATTAGGGGGCCATGCATTACCAGGATTAGAGATGAGGGTGCCATGCATACCAGGAATTGGGATGAGGGGGCCATGCATACCAGGATTGGGGATGAGGGTGCCATGCATACCAGGAATGGCGATGAGGGGGCCATGCATACCAGGATTGGGATGAGGGGGCCATACATACCAGGATTGGGGGATGAGGGGGCCATGCATTACCGGGATTGGAGGTAAGAGGACCATGCATACCAGGATTGGGGATGAGGGAGCAATGCGAACCAGAATGGGGAAATTTACCAGTAGCTGCTGCATTTCCCACCCTAGGCTTATACTCGAGTCAATAAGTTTTCCCAGCTTTTTGTGGTAAAATTAGGTACCTCGGCTTATACTCGGGTCGGCTTATACTTGAGTATATACAGTATATGAAATCACACGCAATCGTAACTTGAAAAAAAATACAGTCAATTTCCAAAAAACTATGTGGATGAAAATGATGAATGAGTGCGTCAGTCTCTGTGTGAATGCATTTTATTAATTGAAACTGACAAATTATTAACCCTTCTATCTTTTAGAACATTTTTTACTTTGAAATATTTTTTTCACACCTACCTAAAACTTTTGCACAATGCTGTACGAGTGTGTATATTGTATATATACAGTGGGTGAAAAAAGGATTGAACATGTCACCAATTTTCTAAGTAAATATATGTAACGGGACTGGGAGGCGGAACCTCTGAGCTACTATACAAGGGGGCGGTCCTTGTAAGGGAGCGGGTGGCGACCAGGCAGGCAGTCACAGCAGGTGACCGGGACAGTCTCTGGGTGTACGGGCAGGAGGTCACGGCAAGTGACCTGGGACAGTCTCTGGATGAACGGGCTGGAGGTCACGGCAAGTGACCGGGGCAGTCTCTGGGTGAACGGGCTGGAGGTCACGGCAAGTGACCGGGGCAGTCTCTGGGTGAACGGGCAGGAGGTCACGGCAAGTGACCGGGACAGTCTCTGGATGAACGGGCTGGAGGTCACGGCAAGTGACCGGGGTAGTCTCTAGGAAAAGGGTAGGTACGACCTGTGATGGCTGAACCTCCAGGTAGGCTAGCAAGGCAGATGGAGGATGTGTGCTCCCAGGTGAGCAAGCGAGAGTCTCTGGAATAGCAGGTGGTCACAGCACGTGACGGCGAAGCCTCCAGGTAGGCAAGCAGGCAGGTAGCGGAGAAGCGCTCCCAGGTGAGCGGGCAAGAGTCTCTGGAATAGCTGGTGGTCACAGCACGTGACGGCGGAGCCTCCGGGCAGGCAAGCAGGCAGGTAGCGGAGGAGCGCTCCCAGGTGAGCGGGCAAGCTGGTCCATAGACAGACTGACAGGAGTAGAAAGGCAGACCGTCGGACCTCAGGCTAGCAAGCAGGCAGGTAGCTGATGTGCGCTCCCAGGTGAGCGGGCAAGCTGGTCCTTAGACAGACTGACAGGAGTTGTAAGGCAGACCGTCGGACCTCAGGCTAGCAAGCAGGTAGCAGGAATAACAGGCAGGAAACAGACAGCAAACTGGCAGGACTCTGGCAGGAATCAGGCAGGTAACTGGCAGGTAACTGGCAACGGGACCTGAGGGCTGAAGCAGAGTAGAACAGTGCAACAACATTGCTCGGGCACCTCCATTTTGGAGGAGGTGCCTTATATATGGTAAAGTCCTCCGGCCATTGGCCGGGGACTCCTTAGGACGGCGCGCGCGGCCCCTTTAAGAGGGAGGGAGAGCGCGCGCGCGCGCCCTAAGCACAGTGGCCGGGAAGGAGCGCGCGCTGCCAGCAGAGCGGGAGAGGGACGCCAGGCACGGAGCAGAGTGGTGAGGGGAACAGCGTCCCTGCCTAGCAGAGGGCAGGGACGCCGGCACTACAGTACCCCCCCCTTTAGGCCCCCCCTTTTTTAGGCCAGATAGAAATTTAGCTAGGATGAGAGGGGCATGGATGTTCTCCCGGGGCTCCCAAGTTCTCTCCTCAGGACCAAACCCCTTCCAATCTACCAGAAAAAAGGTCTTTCCTCTTACCCTTTTGGTGGCAAGAATGTTCTCTACCTCAAACTCGTCCTCAGCAGAAACCGGAGCAGGAGGCGTACCTGTAGACTTGGAAAAAGAGTTAAGCACCACGGGTTTGAGGAGAGATACATGGAAGGAGTTAGGGATCCGTAAGTTGGCCGGGAGTTTCAATTTATAGGCCACCGGGTTGATCTGACTGATGACCTCCAGAGGACCGATGAACCGAGGCCCTAACTTGTAAGAAGGTATCTTGAGTCGAACATATTTAGATGAGAGCCAGACTTTATCTCCTGGACGAAATTGTGGAGGATCCAGGCGTTTTTTGTCAGCGTGTCTTTTCATACGCTCGGATGACAGAAGGAGTGCGGACCGGGTACTCTCCCATATGGAGGAAAATTTGCTAACGAGAGATTCCGCAGCCGGGTTGTCCACAGAGGTGGAGACAGGAAAAGGAATCCGAGGATGCTGACCAAAGACTACAAAAAACGGGGATTTGGAGGAGGATTCGCTCTCGTGATTATTATAAGAGAACTCGGCCCATGGTAGGAGATCCACCCAGTCAGAATGGTGGGCATTAACGAAGTGCCGGAGGTAACTGGTCAGGTTCTGATTGATCCGCTCCACTTGACCATTGGACTGTGGGTGGTAAGCGGAAGAGAAGTCCAGGGTGACGTCTAGTAGTTTACAAGTGGCTCTCCAGAAACGTGAGGTGAACTGTACCCCACGATCCGACACGATGTGGAGGGGCAGGACATGAAGATGGAAGATGTGGCGGATAAAGTCTTTAGCCAGCTCGGGTGCAGACGGAAGGCCTGGCAGGGGAATAAAGTGAGCCATCTTGGAAAAGCGGTCAGCGACCACCCAAATGACCGTACAACCGGCAGAGACGGGGAGATCAGTTATAAAGTCCATTGCTATATGCTGCCAGGGGGCAGCAGGTACAGGAAGCGGAAGGAGGCGTCCGGCTGGCAGATGTCTCGGGACTTTGTTGCGGGCGCAGGACACACAGGCAGAAACAAAGTCTATTATGTCCTTGTGCAGGGTAGGCCACCAATAGTGCCGGGCAATAAGCTGGAGGGTCTTTTTCTGACCGGCGTGGCCAGCTAGTTTAGACGAATGGCCCCAGTGTAGGATCTTCTCCCGATCAGGTACTGAAACAAACGTCTTACCGGGAGGGAGACGATTTAGACTCACGGGAGCCACCTGCATTACTCTGGCGGGATCGATGATATGTTTAGGTTCTTCCTCGAGATCGGACACCAGAAAGGATCGGGACAAGGCGTCTGCTTTGACGTTTTTGTCAGCCGGGCGAAAATGAAGAACAAAATCAAAGCGAGCAAAAAACAAGGACCACCGGGCTTGGCGCGGGTTAAGTCTCTGGGCATGCTGGAGGTAAGCCAAGTTCTTGTGGTCAGTGTAAATTATTACCGGATGAAGAGCCCCCTCGAGTAGGTAACGCCACTCCTCCAACGCCAGCTTGATGGCCAATAACTCTCGGTCTCCTATGGAATAGTTGCGCTCAGAAGAGGAGAAGAGTTTGGAGAAGAAGCCACAAGTTACCATTCTCCCGGAAGATGATTTTTGAGTAAGTACCGCTCCGGCTCCAGAGGAGGAGGCGTCAACTTCCAGGAAGAACTGCTTGTTGCCGTCCGGGCGATGCAGCACCGGGGCGGAAGAGAAGGCCTGTTTTAGGGAAAGAAAGGCCTCCTCTGCTTCGGGCGGCCACTCTTTGGGATTAGTACCCTTACGGGTGAGCGCGGAAATTGGGGCAGTCCGGGAAGAGAAGTGCGGGATGAAGAGGCGGTAATAGTTGGCGAAGCCCAGGAACCGTTGAATAGCCTTCAACCCCTCTGGTCGGGGCCATTTCTCGATGGCAGACAGTTTCTCAGGATCCATTTGTAGGCCGGTCTGAGAGATAATGTAGCCCAGAAACGGAAGCGAGGTCTGCTCAAAGAGGCACTTCTCATATTTAGCGTAGAGATGGTTCTGCCTGAGCCTGAGCAGGACCTGACGAACATCCCTCCGGTGAGTCTGGAGATCCGGAGAGAAGACCAAGATGTCGTCCAGGTACACCACTACGCAGGAGTAGAGAAGGTCCCGGAAGATGTCATTGACCAACTCTTGAAAGACGGCAGGAGCGCTACAGAGGCCAAAGGGCATTACCAGATATTCATAGTGGCCGTCCCGGGTGTTGAATGCCGTCTTCCATTCATCCCCCTGACGGATACGAACCAGGTTGTACGCCCCACGGAGGTCCAGTTTGGTGAAGATTCTAGCCCCCCTCAGACGATCAAATAACTCCGGAATGAGCGGAAGGGGGTACTTATTCTTCACCGTGATCTGGTTAAGGCCTCTATAGTCTATACAGGGACGGAGAGAGCCGTCCTTCTTTTTGACGAAAAAGAAGCCTGCTCCCGCCGGGGAGGTAGATTTCCGGATGAATCCCCTGGCCAGATTCTCCTCAATATATTCGGACATCGACCGGGTCTCAGCAGCGGATAATGGATAAATACGCCCACGGGGAGGAGAAGTACCAGGTAACAGGTCGATAGGGCAGTCGTATGGTCTATGAGGGGGTAGTGTCTCTGCCTCCTTTTTATTAAAGACATCAGCATAAGACCAATAAGGAATCGGAAGTCCAGGTAGATTAGCTGGGGTAGGAGAAGGACGGACGGGATGAACGGGAACCAGACAGGTCTTATGGCAGCCCTGTCCCCAGCGAAGGACTTCTCCGGTCTGCCAGTCAAGAACGGGTGCATGTTTCTGGAGCCAAGGTAGGCCTAGCAAGAGGGCGTGAGAGAGTCCAGGCAGAACATGGAAGGAGATACTTTCAGAATGCAGCATTCCCACCTGCAGAGTAATGGATTCGGTGATGAGTTGGATGGGGCGTGGTAAGAGCCCCCCATCCACGGCAGCAACAGACAAGGGTACAGCCAGAGGTTTGGTGGGGATGCGGTATTTCTCTACCAGGGACTGTGAAATAAGATTTCCGGCTGCTCCAGAGTCCAGTTGGGCTAGTTCGAAATAACGGTTCTCCCCGTAGACGATTGAAACGGACAACAGCAGGGATGGAGAGGATTTATTCTTGTCTAGGTGGACCTCTCTGAGCGAACCTAGACACAGGCGTTTCCCGACTTCTCCGGGCAGGCACGGATCCGGTGTTCCTTACTGCCACAGTAGAAGCAGGTCCCCTCGGCAAGGCGTAAGTCCTGACGGGTCTTGACCATCTTGGTCTGGTCGACCTGCATAGGCTCAGGAGGGTGTACCTGGTTAGAGACAGAAGGAGTGACGGGTTTCTGAAAAGTAGGAGCTAGACGTGGTAACCTCCTCTCACGGGTGACCTCTCTGGCACGCTCCTGGAACCGTAGGTCAATCCGGGTGGCAAGAGTTATTAAGTCATCGAGAGTGGTAGGAATGTCCCGACCGGCAAGTTCATCTTTAATACGGCCGGACAGACCCTCCCAGAAGACGGAAACCAGAGCGTCGTTATCCCAGGCCAGCTCCGAGGCAAGGGTACGGAACCGTATGGCATACTGGCCCACGGTGAGACTTTCCTGACGGAGGCGTAGCAACGATGATGCGGATGAGGTCTTCCGTCCGGGTTCGTCGAAGACTTTCCGGAAAGCCGCGAGAAAAGCAGGCAAGTTGGACACCAGGGGGTCTCCTCTCTCCCATAGAGGATTTAGCCAGGCCAGGGCCTCCCCGGTGAGATGGGACATGATGAATGCAATTTTGGCTCGGTCGGAGTTAAACTGGTGGGACAATAGTTCAAAGTGCAGGGTGCACTGATTTATGAAGCCCCGAGCCTGGGCGGAGTCGCCTCCGAAGCGAGGAGGTGCAGAAAGCCGGGGTCCGGGGTAGGATACCATGGTATTAGTGGGCAGCGGAGCTGCCGGATTGCAAGATATGGCACTGGCGGAGGTTGCTCGTGGAGCAGTCAGAGTGTTCAGGCGAGTATTGACATTCCGCAGGTGACCCAGGATGGACTCCTGTTGGGACCTTTGACGGGACAGTTCATGACACAGGTCCGAGAGCGAGGGAGCTTGGGTACCACCGGGTTCCATGGCCCGAGCAAACTGTAACGGGTCTGGGAGGCGGAACCTCTGAGCTACTATACAAGGGGGCGGTCCTTGTAAGGGAGCGGGTGGCGACCAGGCAGGCAGTCACAGCAGGTGACCGGGACAGTCTCTGGGTGTACGGGCAGGAGGTCACGGCAAGTGACCTGGGACAGTCTCTGGATGAACGGGCTGGAGGTCACGGCAAGTGACCGGGGCAGTCTCTGGGTGAACGGGCTGGAGGTCACGGCAAGTGACCGGGGCAGTCTCTGGGTGAACGGGCAGGAGGTCACGGCAAGTGACCGGGACAGTCTCTGGATGAACGGGCTGGAGGTCACGGCAAGTGACCGGGGTAGTCTCTAGGAAAAGGGTAGGTACGACCTGTGATGGCTGAACCTCCAGGTAGGCTAGCAAGGCAGATGGAGGATGTGTGCTCCCAGGTGAGCAAGCGAGAGTCTCTGGAATAGCAGGTGGTCACAGCACGTGACGGCGAAGCCTCCAGGTAGGCAAGCAGGCAGGTAGCGGAGAAGCGCTCCCAGGTGAGCGGGCAAGAGTCTCTGGAATAGCTGGTGGTCACAGCACGTGACGGCGGAGCCTCCGGGCAGGCAAGCAGGCAGGTAGCGGAGGAGCGCTCCCAGGTGAGCGGGCAAGCTGGTCCATAGACAGACTGACAGGAGTAGAAAGGCAGACCGTCGGACCTCAGGCTAGCAAGCAGGCAGGTAGCTGATGTGCGCTCCCAGGTGAGCGGGCAAGCTGGTCCTTAGACAGACTGACAGGAGTTGTAAGGCAGACCGTCGGACCTCAGGCTAGCAAGCAGGTAGCAGGAATAACAGGCAGGAAACAGACAGCAAACTGGCAGGACTCTGGCAGGAATCAGGCAGGTAACTGGCAGGTAACTGGCAACGGGACCTGAGGGCTGAAGCAGAGTAGAACAGTGCAACAACATTGCTCGGGCACCTCCATTTTGGAGGAGGTGCCTTATATATGGTAAAGTCCTCCGGCCATTGGCCGGGGACTCCTTAGGACGGCGCGCGCGGCCCCTTTAAGAGGGAGGGAGAGCGCGCGCGCCCTAAGCACAGTGGCCGGGAAGGAGCGCGCGCTGCCAGCAGAGCGGGAGAGGGACGCCGGGCACGGAGCAGAGCGGTGAGGGGAACAGCGTCCCTGCCTAGCAGAGGGCAGGGACGCCGGCACTACAATATATTTCTAAAGGTGCTATTGACATGAAATTCTCACCACATGTCAGTAATAAACCATCCAATCCACACAGGCAAATAAATCAAACCATAGATGTCTATAAATTAAGTTATGTGTAATAATGAGAAATAACACAGGGAAAAAGTAGTGAACAAAATTACTGAAATTTAATTAATAGTTCATAAAAAAGCCTTTGTTAGTGAGGATATCTTCAAGACGCCTCCCTGTATGGAGAAATTAGTCGCGTGCATTGCTCAGGTGTGATTTTGACCCATTCTTCCACACACTTTTCAAATCCTGAAGGTCCCGTGGCCTCCTTCTATTAACTCTGAGCTTTAGTTCCCTCCCAATTTTCTATTGGATTCAGGTCAGGTGTTTGGCTGGGCCATTCTAGCAGCTTTATTTTCTTTCTCTGAAACCAATTGACAGTTTCCTTGGCTGTGTTTAGGATCATTGTCTTACTGACATGTCCACCCTAGTTTTATCTTCATCATCCTGGTAGATGGCAGCAGATTTTTATCAAGAATGTCTCAGTACATTTCTCCATTCATCCTTCCTTCAATTATATGAAGTTTGCTAGTACGGTATGCTGAAAAAACAACCCCACACCAGATGTTACTTACCACCTCTAAACTTCTCTGTTGGTATGATGTTTTTAGGGTGACATGCAGTGCCTTTTAGCCTACAAACATGGTGTGTATTATGGCATCCAAAGAGTTCAGTTTTGGTCTCATCTGACCAGACTATATTCTCCCAGTACTTCACAGGCTTGTCAAAATGTTCTTGAGCAAACTTTAAAATTGCTTTAACATGCTTTTTGCTCAGCAATGTAGTCTTGAGTGGTGAGCGTGGATGGAGGCCATGGAGGTTGAGTGCATTACTTATAGTTTTCTTTGAAACAATTGTACCTGCCGATTTCTGTAGCTCTCCACAGTTGGTCCTTGGCTCTTGGACAACACTTCTGATAATTATTTTCACTTCTCCATCTGAAATCTTGCAGGGAGCACCTGGTCATGGCCGGTTTATGGTAAAATGATGTTCTTTCATTTCTGGATTATGGCCCCAAAAGTGCTCACTGGAACCTTCAGTAGTTTAGAAATTCTTCTGTAACCAAAGCCATCGGTATGTTTTGCAACAATAAGGTTGCAAAGGTTTGAGACAGCTCACTAGTTTTACCATCATGAGATGTTTTTGTGTGACACCTTGGTAATGAGACACCTTTGTATAGGTCATTAGTTGAACCAGCTGATATTATTTTTAATTAAAGGGCTGCATTGCTTAGTAATTACTGATAGATTTTAGCTGGTGTCATGAATTTCCTTGGCTTTTTGCACCTCTTTCTTCATGTGTTCAGTACTCTTTCCTTGTGTCGATAATAATGCATTATCAAAACAGTGGCCGCAGTCTATGTGAGACTGGGTCACGCTTCAGTGATGCAACCGCAACTTCCAGAGTCCAGCAGTTGATGTGACATCATCGGATATCAGCGACGGCTGCAGCTGGGGGTCATGTGATCGGCACTGAGAGAGCACAGATAGCGCCGCTCACAGGCAAATATGAAAAAAGAATGTATTTTAAAAAATACTTATTTCAATGGTTTAA
Organism: Phyllobates terribilis; assembly: GCF_046119375.1. Classification (NCBI taxonomy): domain Eukaryota; kingdom Metazoa; phylum Chordata; class Amphibia; order Anura; family Dendrobatidae; genus Phyllobates; species Phyllobates terribilis. The sequence goes on along the minus strand of NW_027362762.1, from coordinate 191,808,939 downwards.
ATCAATAAGCACAATAAAGATTGTAGTGGACCTCCTCTAAGTAACAAACATAAAAACCTAGACAAAGCAGATAAAAACATTTATGATTAAATATATATTGCACCAGAACCGGTTTCCTAAGCCAAAAATTTGCACTGGGATTCAACCCATATGACCGGCATAACTAATAGTACCATGTAAATGTGGTGGATATCTGAGATAAGTATGAATGAACATTACCCCTAAAGTGATGTCAAGTAGTAGTCAATAAAGAAGAAAGGTGCAATGCACATGTACAGAGAGCCGATTTTGCACATTTTCCCACCTACAAAGAATGGAGGGGATTGTAATTTTTATAGTAGGTACACTCCAACTGTGAGAGACAAAATATAAAAAAAAAAAAAAAAAAAAAAAACCCAGAAAATCACATTGTATGATTTTTAAATAATTAAATTGCGTTTTATTGCATGAAATAAGTATTTGCTCACTACCAACTAGCAAGAATTCTGGCTCTCACAGACCTGTTAGTTTTTCTTTAAGAAGCCCTCCTACACAGCACACATTACCTGTATTAATTGTATCTGTTTGAACTCGTTACCTGTATAAAAGACACCTGCCCACACAATCAATCACACTCCAACCTCTCCACCATGGCCAAGACCAAAGAGCTGTCTAAGGGCACCAGAAACAAAATTGCAGACATGCACAAGGCTGGGATGGACTACAGGACAATAGGCAAGCAGCTTGGTGAGAAGGCAACTGTTGACACAATTATTAGAAAATGGAAGAAACACAAGATGACTGTCAATCTCCCTCGGACTGGGGCTCCATACAAAATCTCGCCTCGTGGGGTAAGGATGATTCTGAGAAAGGTCAGGAATCAGCCCAGAACTACATGGGAGGACCTGGTCAATGACCTGAAGAGTGCTGTGACCACAGTCTCAAACATTACCATTAGTAACACACTGCACAGTCATAGACTAAAATCCTGCAGGACACGCAAGGTTCCCCTGCTCACGCCAGCACATGTCCAGGCCCGTTTGAAGTTCACCAATAAACATCTGGATGATCCAGTGGACGCATAGGAGAAGGTCGTGTGTTCAGATGAGACCAAAATAGAACTTTTTGGTATCCACTCCACTCGCGGTGTTTGGAGGAAGAAGGATGAGTACAACTCCAAGAACACCGTCCCAACCGTGAAGCATGGTGGGGGGGAAACATCATACTTTGGGGGTGCTTTTCTGCAAAAGGGACAGGACAAAGGGAGGGTGGATGGGGTTATGTGTCGCGAGATTTTGGCCAACAACCTCCTTACCTCAGTAAGAGCAGTAAAGATGGGTCGAGTCTGGGTTTTCCAGCATGACAATGACCCGAAACACATAGTTAGGGCAACCAAGGAGTGGCTCAGTAAGAAGCATTTTAAGGTCCTGGAGTGGCCTAGCCAGTCTCCAAACCTGAACCCAATAGAAAATCTTTGGTGAGAGCTGAAACTCAATGTTGTCCAGAGACAGTCCAAAACCTGAAAGATCTGGAGAAGATCTGAATGGAGGAGAGGGCCAAAATCCCTGCTGCAGTGTGTGCAAACTTGGTCAAGAACTACAGGAAACATCTGTAGTTTCTGTACTAAATATTAAGTTCTGTTTTTCTATTGTATGAAATACTTATTTCATGCAATAAAATGCAAATTATTAATGTAAAAATCATACAATGTGATTTTTTTTAGATTCTCTCTCTCACAGTGGAAGTGCACCTACGATAAAAATTACAGACCTCTCCATTCTTTGTAGGTGGGAAAACTTGCAAAATCGGCAGTGTATCAAATACTTATTTTCCACACTGTATATATTATAAATATATATATATTTATACACATACATACATATATATATATTGTAATGCAGCGACTTGCTGGCATTACGGTAATGGTCCAGGATGTGTTTTACCTGACCATGTACCTTCCCCCTCAGGTGACTAGTCACATGACTGTGACATAGCACAGGTCCTGCGTGCACAGAATGTCTGTCTGATCACATGACTGTGACATCAGCAAGGTGCTGTCTGCATGTGTGTGTGTGTGTGCACGGGATGCATATATAAACCCTGCTTGATGGGAGACAGGTGTGTTCTGTGAGAGAGGAGTAAGGCCTGTTCAAGTGTGTGTGGGACATCGACCGTGTGAGGCCTAGTGAGGCCGAGTGAAGCCTGGTGCCTGAAAGGCAGAGCCTGGATCCTGTGTGGATGCTAGTGGCCTTGGAAGGCAGAGGCTTGAGTAAGAGTCCTGAAAGGCAGAGCCTGGATCCTGTGTGGATGTCAGTGGCCTTTGAGGGAACGACGGCTGGAGACCCCTACCTGGGAAGCCGCAAAGCCACAGTGGTGGCAGAGTAATGGACTGAGACAGCTAAACCCGGCAAAGGTAATACCCTGTGTTATATGGACATTAATATGGACATTGCTATTTTATTACCTTGTTGAAGGCTGTTACTTGGGCCTGTCTGCTACTTGAGAGACTCCCGGATGTTAAGTGTGTAAACATGCCGGTGGCGGACTAAGATGGACTGTGTGAACTGTGGTTTATGTAGTGTAATAAACTGCAGCATTAAGAAATACCGGAAGGACATTGCTGGTGTGCTTTGATTTACCCGGTGCAGCGAGTATTCCCCATTATGATGACTAGTGCTGCCTTACATATGGTGGAGAATGCGGGCAACTGCAGCCCGGTTGCTAGCGGCAACGACAACCCGGTTGCTAGCGGCAACGACAGACCGGTTGCTAGGGGCAATGGCACAGGACGAGTGTAGATTAAAGCATCTGGCTGCAACTCGGTGGGGTTGCGAAGATTGGCGTCGCATACATAAAGCGGCATGACCCAGTCTCACGCAGATTGCGACTACTCCCCTTGATTGACTGGGTTGTGGGCAGTGTTTCATTGCAAATCACAGCCAGGTATCGAGCGTGCGCTGTAGAAGATTTTCCTCTCTCCTTCACTGCTTTCATTGGCTCATGCTTGCGGGGCTCTGTGTACTGTGTCAGATGACATGGCCTCTACAATCACCCAACTTCAACCCAACACAAATGGTTTGGAATGAGTTGGACTGCAAAGTGAAATGAAAGCTGTCAACAAGTGCTCAGCTTCTCTGGGAATTCTTTCAAGACTGTTGGAAATCCATTCAAGGTGACTACTTGATGAAGCTGCTTGAGAGAATGCAAAGGGGGTATAAAGCCGTCAGAGTAAAAGGAAGGTACTTTAAGGAATCTAAAATTTAACACGTGATCATGACGTCTGTATGACACTGGTGAACCCGATAAATGTTTTCCTAGGCAAAGCGGATTCAGGAGAAATCCGGTGAACTTTTTCCTGAAACAGCATAGCTGTTGGTTTTGCCATATTTCTTTTCCGGTGGCCCTGCTCCCAGCGTAATTTTTCTGTACTTTCAACTATAACTAGTAGAAACTGCCAAAAGAATGAACATGCTCCTGCTTTTAACCGTTTCACTGTTTCTGAATCCTTAAGCAGATAAAGTAGCAACAAAAGACAGAACATGTGCATAGTAATGTTGTTTTTACATTGAGGGGCATTATGTTAATTTTTTGCGACAGTTTAGAGGCACTTTTTCAAGCAGAATCTGACCGATATAAGATGTCATGCACATACCCATATTTTGGTTGCTTTCAAATGTGTTTCTTTACTCCTTGTTCCCATGTGTACCTCTGTAGTTTTGATGCCTTCAGTCTGAATCTCCAATGTGCATATTCCAATAATAACAGAATAAACCATTGCATGAACAGCTGTATCCAAGAACTCGAAAGGTAATTTGTATATATTTTTTTGTGTGTGTATATAATTTTAGATACATTTCCAGTAAGTTCAATATGAAAATGTCGTAGTTGACAATATATATACTTTTCACATTTTAAAACTATCTTGAAAAAAAGCCACATTAGACTTTAGTCTCTATACTATACTAAGGAAATGTTTCTGCTAAGATCCAGTCATGCTTTTCTTTCATATGTTTGACCCAATAATAAAGATTTATCTAATTATGCAGCACAAAGTAAAAGCGGAGTACAGTTATATGAAAAAGTTTGGGCACCCCTATTAATCTTAAGCTTAATGTTTTATAAAAATTGGTGTTTTTGCAACAGCCATTTCAGCTTGATATATGTAATAACTGTTGGACACAGTAATGTTTCTGCCTTGAAATGAGGTTTATTGTACTAACAGAAAATGTGCAATCTGCATTCAAACAAAATTTGACAGGTGCATAAGTATGGGCACCTCACCAGAAAAGTGACATTAATATTTAGTAGATCCTCCTTTTGCAAAAATAACAGCCTCTACTCGCTTCCTGTAGCTTTTAATGAGTTCCTGGATCCTGGATGAAGGTATTTTTGACCATTCCTCTTTACAAAACAATTCCAGTTCAGTTAAGTTTGATGGTCGCTGAGCATGGACAGCCCTCTTCAAATGATCCCACAGATGTTCAATGATATTCAGGTCTGGGGACTGGGATGGCCATTCCAGAACATTGTAATTGTTCCTCTGCATGAATGCCTGAGTAGATTTGGAGCGGTGTTTTGGATCATTGTCTTGCTGAAAGATCCATCCCCTGCGTAACTTCAAGTTTATCACTGATTCTTGAACATTATTGTCAAGAATCTGCTGATACTGAGCGGAATCCATGCGTCCCTCAACTTTAACAAGATTCCCGGTGCCGGCATTGGCCACACAGCCCCAAAGCATGATTGAACCTCCACCAAATTTTACTGTGGGTAGCAAGTGTTTTTCTTGGAATGCTGTGCATTTTTGCCGCCATGCATAACGCCTTTTTGTATGACCAAACAACTCAATCTTGGTTTCATCAGTCCACAGGACCTTCTTCCAAAAAGAAATTGGCTTCTCCAAATGTGCTTTTGCATACCTCAGCCGACTCTGTTTGTGGCGTGCTTGCAGAAACGGCTTCTTTCGCATCACTCTCCCATACAGCTTCTCCTTGTGCAAAGTGCGTTGTATAGTTGACCGATGCACAGTGACACCATCTGCAGCAAGTTGATGCTGCAGCTCTCTGGAGGTGGCCTGAGGATTGTCCTTGACTGATCTCACCATTCTTCTTCTCTGCCTTTCTGATGTTTTTCTTGGCCTGCCACTTCTGACCTTAACAAGAACTGTCCCTGTGTTCTTCCATTTCCTTATTATGTTCCTCACAGTGGAAACTGACAGGTTAAATCTCTGAGACAGCTTTTTGTATCCTTCCCCTGAACAACTATGTTGAATAATCTTTGTTTTCAGATCATTTGACAGTTGTTTTGAGGAGCCCATGATGCCACTCTTCAGAGGAGATTCAAACAGGAGAACAACTTGCAAGTGGCCACTTTAAGAAGCTTTTCTCATGATTGCATACACCTGGCTATGAAGTTCAAAGCTCAATGAGGTTACAAAACCAAAAAAGTGCTTTAGTAAGTCAGTAAAAAGTAGGTAGGAGTATTTAAAACAAGAAAATGATAAGGGTGCCCATACTTATGCACCTGTCAAATTTTGTTTGAATGCAGATTGCACATTTTCTGTTAGTACAATAAACTTCATTTCAAGGCAGAAATATTACTGTGTCCAACAGTTATTACATATATCAAACTGAAATAGCTGTTGCAAAAACACAAATTTTAAGAAAACATTAAGCTTAAGATTAATAGGGGTGCCCAAACTTTTTCATATAACTGTATGTATTCATATAACAACTATTAATACATCTGCGTCACTATGTGACATTTTCTTTTCAGTTTTGTGAGGCAAGTGACTAGTCCAGGCAAGAGAATCCTTGCTTCATTCCGAATAGCTTTGTCACATAAAATGAGGAAGCCGATTAGGGATTAATGCAGAATACAGATCGAATGATACACGCAGCATGGAGAGGTCGGAGAACATGATGCACACAGAACAGTCTGTTCTTTTCTGTTTTCTTTTATAATAAATAATTAACATCATGGATAAAGTCTTGTTTGGACCGGACCCTTTGAAGCGTAACATCCTGAGTTGATAAATCCTCAATACAGAGCCCACAAAAATCATCTTTCAGTTCATTTGAGTTTTCATAAAATTTTCATGGTTAACAAGGATATAAAAATGGAGGATAAGCAGTTATATCACACGCCGCGTTCAACATAAAAACTGAAAGTAGATGGGAAATTACGTCAATTCAGATAGCATCCATAAAAGTAATACAATCCGGTAAATTCCTTGGCGTTCTTAAACTGAAGTCATTTTTAAATTTTGCCATCCTGACACTTCACCTTTCCTGACTATTCCGGGGTATTTCTCAGAAAAATTACGGGTCTTTTTAACAACCCTAAAAAAATTGCCGTACTTTGCAATATAAAAATGATACCGCGTGATTGGACACAGGGCTAATGTCACGGATATACAGATAAAGGATTCTAATGATGTAATGGGAAGTGTTTTATCATAATGTAAAGCAGAATTTTTGTCATGCTGTTTTGTATTCACTGCCAAAACCACTAACGATAGTGGGTTCCTCAAAGCTAACGATAATGCCTTTTTCTCTACTACAGTGGGGAAAAAAAAGTATTTAGTCAGCCACCAATTGTGCAAATTCTCCCACTTAAAAAGATGAGAGAGGCCTGTAATTGATTCATAGGAAGACACAGGGCCGGCGTCACCACCCGGCGCACCCGGCCAAGTTCCGGGGCCCTGGACTAACAGGGGGCCCCACTGGCTGTCTGGGACAACGCATCTAAAATAGAGTTGCTCCTGTGAGGGGATGATGTGATTGGAAGGGGCGAGGCCTCCTCCAGTTCAGAGCTGACGGATACCAGGAAGCAGTGAGCAGGTGCTGCTGAGGTTCCGGATATGAGGTGATGCTTCACTAAAGATCCTAGGAGGACCGAGGAGCTGCATAAGTGGTCAGTGTGGAGACAGGAATTATGAATTTTAGTTTTTATGTATAGGACTAAGTGTAAATGGTCTGATACTGTGTTTTGGGGCATAAAATAGTGGATCAGGTTATTACATAGGGGCTTGCCTGTAGTTGGTCTTGCACACGAATGTGCACAGTTCTGCAGGTTGTGGGGGCTTACATAAGTAAGGGGGTGATGTTGGGGGGTCTTGCACACGTAAGGTAGTGATGCATACATATGCTGCATGTTGTGGGGCCTTTCACAGGGAAAGGGTTGTCCACTACTAGGACAAGCCCTGTTCATACCACACATTTGGCCCCAATAAAATAAAAAAGCTTACACTCACCTCTCCTGCCGTCGCCGTTTCAGCGGTTTCGGCATTAGCGGTCTCTGGGCTCCTGTGCGGTGGTTGTGACATGTGGTCTCTGTGCCAGTCAGGGCTGGCGTTGCTGTCCCCACCTTCGTACCAACTGAACATGAAGAGGAAGTGAGAGATCAGCCACAGCCCTGACTTCCTCTTGATATTTGATTTGTCAGACAACGCTGAAACGGCATCAGAGCTGAGTATAGGCTTTTTTCATTTTATCGGGGCCAAGCGTGGGGGATGAAAAGGGGTTGTCCTAGTTGCAGACAACCCCTTTAATGTAGCATATTGTGGGTCTTGCACAGGGAAGGGGGGTTGATGTTGCATGTCATTGATCTTGCCCATGAAATGTGCTGATGCTTCATGCACAGGGCAGCCTGCATGTTGCGGGGTTTGAACAGTGAAGCAGGTGATGCATTCATGGCACCGCATGTTGTAGGGGATTGCATAGGGAAGTGATGTTGCATGTTGGGGGCTTGCATATGCAAGTGGGTGATGTTGATGGTCTAGCACAGGGATGGGGGTGATGCATGCATGTGCTGCATGTTGTGGGGGCTTGTACAGGGAATGAGTTATGTGCACACCATCCGAATTGTCAGCGCTTTGAACACAGTATACTTTATGCTGTGTCCAAAGCGCTGCACGCAGGTGAATCTGCATGTGTTCATAGAACCATGCGGACTCACCACAATCAATACATTGCACTGATCTAATTTCTCTTGCTAGCGTCTCCGCAAGAGAAATTGACATGCTGTGGTCTGGAAAGATGCGCCGCATGTCCGTGTCCGCAGGTGATCCACAGGTGCACGGAGACGCATAGTGGGCATAGGATTTCTTAAAATCCCATCCAATTTGCATGTAATGTCAAACGCTGCGTCCAATCAGCAGTGTTTACTGACTATGTGCACATACCCTTAATGTTGCATGTTGGGGCCTTGCATATGTTGGGGAATGATGTTGCAATTCATTCCTCTTGCACGTGGAATTTGACTGATGCTGCGGACATAGGCCTGCATGTTGGGGGGCTTACACAGTTAAGGGGTGCATTTAGAATCATAATATCTGTTAAAGGGGCCCACTGAGACTCTTTCGCCCACAAAAACCTGGAGCCCGCCCTGGGTAGACCTCAACTATGAGAGACAAAATGAGAAAACAAATCCTGAAAATCACATTGTCTGATTTGGAAAGAAATTTTTTTCAAATTTTGGTGGAAAAAAAAGTATTTGGTCAATTACAAACAAGCAAGATTTCTGGCTCTCACTGACCTGTAACTTATTTAAGAGGCTCCTCTGTCCTCCGCTCATTACCTGTAGTACTGGCACCTGTTTGAACTTGTTATCAGTATAAAAGACACCTGTCCGCAACCTCAAAGGCTATGTGCCCACGATGCAGAAATGAAGCAGAAAATTTCTGCAGCATTTCTGCATCTCCCTGGCAGAAAAAAACGCATGCAGATTGTGCATGCGTTTTTCCTGCAGAATACATGCGGATCCACATGCGGGTTCACATGCGTTTCCGCATGCAGATTGACAAGCGCTTTTCAGGCGATAGCATCACTTGGAAAGTGCTTGACAACTAGGTCACACTGTATAAATCCATGCAAACAGCATGGATTTATACAGTGTGAACCGTAAAAATTAAAACAAATAAAGCTATACTCACCCCCGAGGCCTCGGCGTGGCTGCAGCGCTGCTTCCTGGCTGGTTCCCGGCTGCCGACATATCGCAAGACAGAGCGGTGAAGGGCCTGCGGCCACATGACTGTGACGTCACCGAAGGTCCTTCAGCGCTGCTGGCATTCAGAGAGAAGACGCCGGACAGGTGAGTATAAACTTTATTTGTTATTTTATTCTTTTTTTACAGGTACAATGGTACCCAGGTCTGGATGAGAGTCTCCTCTCCTCCAGAACTGGGTACCATCCGCACATAGAGACGCATAGAAGCCGCTTGTAAAAATGTACAGTCGCGGTTTCTGTGCGTCTCAATGCAAGTCAATGGCGGGAGTTCCGCTGCACTTCCGCAAAATTAAATGACATGCTGCGGATTTTTGTACGCAGCATAAACGCTGCGGAAAAATCCGCAGCATGTGCATAGAACATGCGGAATCCCCTTGGGGACCATGGGGTGCGGATTACCTAGCGTTTTACAAGCGTTTCCGCTGCGGAAATTCCGCAGCATAAACGCTTGAAAAACGCTACGTGGGCACACAGCCAAACAGTCACACTCCAAACTCCACTATGGTGAAGAACAAAGACCTGTCGAAGGACACCAGAAACAAAATTGTAGCCCTGCACCAGGCTGGGAAGACTGAATCTGCATTAGGCAAGCAGCTTTGTATGAAGAAATCAACTGTGGGAGCAATAATTAGAAAATGGAAGACATACAAGACCACTGATAATCTCCCTCGATCTGGGGCTCCACACAAGATCTCACCCCGTGGGGTCAAAATGATCCCAAGAACGGTGAGCAAAAATCCCAGAACCACATGGGAGGACCTAGTGAATGACTTGCAGAGAGCTGGGACCAACATTACACATGCTACCATCAGTAACACACTACGCCACCAGGGACTCAGATCCTGCAGTGCTAGAAGTGTCCCCCTGCTTAAGCCATTACATGTCCGGGCCCGTCTGAAGTTTGCTAGAGAGCATTTGGATGATCCAGAAAAATATTGGGAGAATGTCATATGGTCAGATGAAACCAAAGTAGAACGGTTTGGTAGAAACAAAACTCGGCGTGTTTGGAGGAGAAAGAATGCTGAGTTGCATCCAAAGAACACCATACCTACTGTGAAGCATGGGGGTGGCAACATCATGCTTTGGGGCTGTTTCTCTGCCAAGGGACCAGGACGACTGATCAGTGTACATGAAAGAATGAATTGGGCCATGTATAGTGAGATTTTCAGTGCAAACCTCCTTCCATCAGCAAGAGCATTGAAGATGAAACGTGGCTGGGTCTTTCAGCATGACAATGATCCCAAGCACACCGCCAGGGCAACAAAGGAGTGGCTTCGTAGGAAGCATTTCAAGGTCCTGGAGTGGCCTAGCCAGTCTCCAGATCTAAACCCTATAGAAAACCTTTGGAGTGAGTTGAAAGCTTGAGTTGCCCAGCGACAGCCCCAAAGCATCACTGCTCTAGAGGAGATCTGCATGGAGGAATGGGCCAACATAGCAGCAACAGTGTGTGCCAACCTTGTGAAGACTTACAGAAAACGTTTGACCTCTGTCATTGCCAACAAAGGATATATATAGGAAAGCATTGAGATGAACTTTTGCAATTGACCAAATACTTATTTTCCACCAAAAGTTGAAAAAAAATTCTTTCCATATCAGACAAAGTGATTTTCAGGATTTGTTTTCTCATTTTGTCTCTCATAGTTGAGGTTTACCTATGATGTCAATTACAGGTCTCTCTCATCTTTTTAAGTGGGAGAACTTCCACAATTGGTGGCTGACTAAATACTTTTTTTTCCCCACTGTATAACTCAGAAAATGCTGCTCAATATCTTGCTCTAGAAAACTATACGGCTGTGTTCACAGGTGCAGAATCTGACATGAATTTTGGTGAACATACAACCGAAACCAGCATTAGATCCAAAAATGTGCATCCCCTGAATGTAAAAGGAAAAGGCCTGGAGCACCATCCCCTGGTCATGGGTGGAGGCCGGCATGACGATGGGTTGGATGAAGGTTTTATCATTATTAGGGAAAGGGGTAGGTCAGGAGTGTGGGGGTTTATAAACGGCAATAAGGGGTGGGGTTTGGCATTATCCCGCTCTCAGGGTCATCGCCAGTCCTGCCCGCCCTCCTTATTTTGTAAGGTGTTTGGGGATTTGGTGTTACTTAGGGACAGTTGTTTTGGGGGTGGGGTGTGGAGTGGGATATTGAGGAGCAGGTGACGTAGGCATCGCACCAGAATATCGGCAATGCCAGAGTCATGTGGTTTTCACAACTCCTTCACAAGTCGCTACAGATTTTGTTGTGGGTTCAGCCCAGAATTCATCTTAGGTCTTGCAAAAAATTAGGTAGTGAAAATCTGCAGTTTTTTCTTCTCCACATGGAGCATGCTGCAGATTTGAGAATCTATGGCATGCACATATCTATGTGTCAAATTTTACTGCTACATGCGGATGCAGTTTTTAAAAACCCATTCACATGTTGTTGTTTACTGATGATCTGCTTTGCACCATCTTCACTGATCATTTCTTCACAGTCTTCTCTTGGGGTATGTGCTTTCACTCTTCACTCCCAGATGCTGTCAATCACAGCTCAGCAGTCTAGCAGTGCCAGATGCTGCAAAACTGTGATTGGCAGCATCTGTAAAGGAGAGAAAAAGCACAAAGAAAAGTGTGGCAAAATGCCCAGTTGAGCTGCAAGCAGAGATTTCACATACTGTGCTCCCAAATCAACAAATGTGAATATTCCTCCAAAGGAGTGACACAGCGCAAAACAGAAAAAAGCAACAGAATCAGAGAAGATTGTGGATTTTTACACAGTATCTGACTCAAATGTTTTGAGTAAGTGACAAGTTCTCTTTAAATGGCCAAGTCTGAGCTGCAAATATGGATGAGAATAGGACATGTACTGAATATAACATAATGGACACAGTTATCCATTTGAAGAAAAAAAAGGCACGTGCATGGGAGAAAAGGATGTGTGAATGTAGCCTAAGCTACAAAAAAATAGTGTTTCAGCCCATTCCAGATCAATATGCTAAAACAAAGCTCCTTTGGAATGTAAATGTCTACACATGTTGTTTGGAGTATACATTAAATTTTCCCAGTCTATGCACCAGACATGCATACCAATTGTGAAGAAAACTGAGCCTATGTAAGCCTTACATCACATCATAGGAACAGATCAATCTAGTTGATTGATGCTCTGTAAAGATGTTGCAAAGTGCTGCACGGTTCACATAAGTGTATATTCTAGTGTTTAAAATGCACTTGTCACCAGGATTGTGCTCAGTAAACTACATACACTGTCAGGTGGGCGACATTACACTGATTAAATTGATACCTTGGTTGATGAAATCCGTCCTGTGGTTCTTGTGTAATCTTTACTTTCAGTTTGGAGATAATGATATGCTCGTGCTCCCGGGCGACCTGTGGGGGGGCGCTCTTTCACCTTACATATTCATCTGTATGCTCTTATGACAGCTCACTAATCGTTCACTGACCTGCCTCCTATTTTACATAATGCATCTAGTAGTGCGGGGCTAGGTAAAATAGGAGGCAGGTCAGTGAAGACACAGTGAGCTGTCATAAGAGCATACAGATGAATAAGTAAGCAGAGCACCAGGCCGCCCCGAAGCACGGGCATATCATTATCTCCAAACTGAAAGTAAAGATTACACAAGAACCACAGGATGGATTTCATCAACCAAGGTATCATTTTAATCAGTGTAATGTCGTCCACCAGACAGTGTATGTAGTTTACTGAGCACAATCCAGCTGACAGGTGTACTTTAAAGAGTTAGCTTCAGCAATAAGTTCCCAAAGTTGTCTCTCTAGAAAATCGCATTGTGGCACTGCACACCCAGTCTTGTGTACAGATTTTTTCAGAATTGCAAAAAAAACTAGCATAGCATACAGCACTGTTTTAACCGTAAAAGGATTGAAGCCATGATGAAGTAGTGAAGGATCCAGCACTGCCGTTATTTTCTATTTTCTGCCCTTATGAGAGAACTAAAAACATAAGTGATTAAAGCAGATGTGGTCCTAACCTAACCTGCATTTTTATTTATTGGTCAAAGAACAGAATTCTCATTACTATTCCTGTTATGCTAAAGGAGAAGTCATGGAGCAGGCATTTCTCAGCTGTATTGTGTGAATGGCATTTCATAAAATTCCATTTACTCCAGTACAATATCCGGCCACTGCAGAAAGTTACTGTAAATTAGTTAGATCAGTACCAGAAACACTAAATCCATAGTTTGTAAAAGTATTTTAAGGTCATCATCTGGACAAATTATATCACATAAATGGAAAAGAAGAAGCAAAACATTTCATTACTGGAGAGTCCCCTGTGGCAGCATCCATTTGCATACATAAAATAAAAGCACATCACAACCAGTATGATGGCAATGTGTATTTAATTCCCATCCCACCGGGCAATTTAACCAGCACTTGTGCCCCTTTATTTTATAGGAATGAAGCAGTGCAATTATATCTAAGACACTTTGGCTTGAGCCTCACTTGCTGGAAGATCAATAAATAGATGATGGGAAAAAATTACAAAAGAAAGCCAGGAAAGCAAAAAGAGGGAGTGTATAATGCAAGATTAGACACAGAAAGTAGGCATGTACATACAAACAGGACATGCATCAGTTTCCTGCTTTAGACCAATAATACTACATTATCAGATCATTAGTCTCCCATATCTTATTAGGCCTCCAACTTCCTTATTAAAATGTCATAATAGTTTGCTAATCCAGCTCACATCTGCCTCTTTGTTATGGTCGACGTCATGCGAGATATTAAAGAGCAGGCTGAAAAAATCTTCTGCTTAGTCTAAGCCAGTTTTATACTGAAGCTTTGGCATGTGAAAGTGTGACCCGTATGATGAGGGCTGTTCATATTACTTGTCATCTAGAGACTGCTGATTTCATTCCATGATTTAGACAAGTAACCTCAGTCACTTCACTTCTGTTCCCGACATTCTCTGTAGTAATCGTAAAGAACGTGTTGATGACAACTTCATGGTTACAAACTCCAGCCATGTAATAGTCCTAAATATTGCATACTGGACACGCTGTTGATATTCTTATTCTCTGGGCTTCACAAATTATATACTTTTATAGATCAGAAATGTAACTACATATATTATAAGGGAACCAAAAAACGTACGGGATGTTCGGCACAACCACCAGTTCCACATGACACATACAAAACTGTCGGGTTTCTGGCGTGAAAACCGCCCTTAATCATAGTATATATAAAAGGATCATGTGAACATTATTTAAACCAGTTAGAGCCAATCATCTGGAAAAACAAGTTAATAGAATGATAATAAATTAAAAGCATCAAACATAAAGCAGGATTAAGGCTGTGTGCCCACGATGTGTTTTTTAAGCGTTTCCGCAGCGGCAAAAACGCTGCAGAAACGCTTAAAAACAGCATGGTAGAAGGCCTGCCATGGTCCCCAATGATAATCCGCATGTGCTGTGCACATGCTGCGGAAATTTCCGCTGCGGATTATCATTGCGGAAAAAAACGCAGCACTACCAATTATTTTGCGGAAGTGCTGCGTTTTCGCCGCCATTGACTTGCATTAGACCGCATGGATTACGCATCACTGTATATGTAGATGCGCATTCCATGCGTTCTAATGTGCGGATGGTACCCAGGTCTAGAGAAATTGAGACTCTTCTCCGGACCTGGGTACCATAGAAAACTGTAAAAAAAAAGAATAAAATAAAAAATAAATATATACTTACCTTCTGACGGCCCCCGCTCTCCTTCTCTTCACTTACCGGCAGTTCGCGATGTACTGAAGGACCTGCACTGACGTCATAGTCATGTGACGGGTCACGCGACGCTGACGTCGGCAGGTCCTTCAGTGTCACGCGATCTGCTAGCAGCCGGGACGGTGAAGCAAGACAGCGCGGGCCATCGGAAGGTAAGTATAGATTTATTTTTTTATTTTTTGACATTCTCTCGGGTCACACTATATAAATCAATGCAGTTTGCATGGATTTATATAGTGTGACCAAGTTGACAAGCACTTTCCAAGTGATGCTAAAATCGCTTGGAAAGCGCTTGTGAACCTGCATGTGGAAATGCATGTGAAGAACGCTTCACTTCCGCATGTCTCTGGCAGGAAAACGCATGTACAATCCGCATGCTTTTTTTTCTGCCAGGGAGATGCAGAAACGCTCAGGAAAAAATCGTGAGCATTTCTGCATCGTGGGCACATAGCCTTACTGAGAATAATAAAGAAATATCTCAAGTTAGTAAACGATGAAGAAGAGATAAACCAAATGAAAAAACTGGCACTCGCATCTTCATAAAAAACTTCTTTATTTAGTCCTGATTTAAAAGCAGCGATGGTAGACACAAGCAGCGCAAAAAAACTAAATGGCAGGAGGGTAACGCATACAATCCTCCAGGTGATGCGTTTCTGACCTACGTGGTCTTTTGTCCAAGACAGAGGAGCTGATTTCTCTTTCCTCCTGCAATTTTAGATAAAGAAGAGGTTGTTCTTGAAATTCATGCCATTTGGGTATGTTGTGTCTAGCAATAATATCCAAAATGCTTCACGTAGAATGACATGTTTTTGCCAACTCCCTCCACTATTGGGACGTCTGATTTTTTGAACTCCATAAAAAATCAATCAAATTAGTGGTGTCACAGTTGTGCATTGTTGCAAAGTGTTTGATTGCACCAGAGTACAACTCAATTTTGTTATTAATATTTGATAAATGTTCATTAATGCGTTTTTTTTAGGTTTTATGGTCATGCAGCCTATGTATTGTACATTACAAGTTCTGCATTCAATGCAGTAAACCACTTGGAGGGAATCGCAGTTGATGAAAGCGTCAATTCTGGGATTCACACCATGTGGCACTGAAATGGATTGTTTTTTTTTTATCAGTAAATCGACATACATTACATCGGCTGCATGCACACGTGAAAAGTTTTACTGTGAAAGCCAAGTGGAGTTAGCAGGTTGTTCATTGGAAAGACTGGGGAATAAGATGTTACCTTAAGAGTGACTTCGTCTAGCTACACATCTACAGTTGAAGCCAGAAGTTTAAGGGGTTAAACTGGCGTGTACTCTGTCTAAGCTGATGCAATGGGCTTGTTTGCCCAAACTACACGGTAAAGTTTAATTCATCGCATTCTCAAAATTCTGATGATGCAAAGTGTAATTTATTTATACAACAAAAACCAAGTAAATTTATCAAACCAGAGGTGAGTGGCGACAATAGAATGAGATGTTTCGGCCTGAAACTGGCCTTATTCAATTCAGTCGCTATTTCTGCTGGTGAGTGTGTAGCCTAGAGGTTTAGGTTGTGTTTTCAAGCAAGAAGGACCACTGCGGTGGTAGACATTTTATAATCCAGGGGGCGCTGGGTTTGAGTAAGCCTTGTAAGTAGATGCCAGTTTACAGCTGGTTGCGGGATGCTGCGGACATTAGGGCGACACTGGTGTATAGCGGCGCTACCAGCGCCTTGCTTTTGGGAAGCCAGAAGTTTACACACACTATATAAAAAGACACATATGCATGTTTTTCTCAATATCTGACATGAAATCAGAATAAACCTTTCCCGTTTTAGGTCAATTAGGATTGCCATAATTTTTAATATTTGCCAAATGCCAGAATAATGAGAGAGAGAGAATGTTTTAAGGCACTTTTATTACTTACTGCAAAGTCAAAAGTTTACATACACTAAGATTACTATGCCTTTAAACAATTTTGGACTGCCATATGATGATTATACGCAAGTACAAACAAGATGGGAATGTCCAGCCATCATGAACATGCTTTGGTCCGACATGTGCAAATAAACCCAAGGACAAAAGCAAAAAAAAGACCGTGTGAAGATGATGGCGGAAGCTGGTAAGATTGTGCCAATAACCACAGCGAAACGAGTACTGTATCAACATGGGCTGAAAGGCCACTCTGCCAGGAAGAAGCCATTACTCCAAAAGAAACATAAAAAAAAAAAAAACAGATTGTTTGCAAATGCACACAGGAACAAAGACCTAAATTTTTGGAGTCATGTCCTGTGGTCTGATGAAAGTAAAATTTTACTTTTTGGGCATAATGACCATCGTTACGTTTGGAGGAAAAAGGGAGAAGCTTGGAAACCTAAGAACACCATCCCAACTGTTAAACACGGGGATGGAAGCATCATGTTGTGGAGTTGTTTTGCTGCAGAAGGGACTGGTACACTTCACAAAATAGATGGCATCATGAGAAAAGAAGATTATGTGGCAATACTGAAACAACATCTCAAGACATCAGCCAGGAAGTTAAAGCTTGGGCAGAAATGGGTCTTCCAAATGGACAATGACCTGAAGCATACTGCCAAAATGGTAACAAAGTGGCTTAAGGATAACAAAGTCAATGTTTTGGAGTGGCCATCACACAGCCCTGATCTCAATCCTATTGAAAATGTATGGGCAAAGCTGAAAAGGCAGGTGAGAGCAAGGCGACCTACAAACCTGGATCAGTTATACCAGTTTTGTCAGGAGGAATGGGTCCAAATTCCAACCTACTATTGTGAGAAGCTTGTGGGAGAATATCCCAAACGTTTGACCCAAGTCATTCAGTTTAAGGGCAATGGTACCAAATAATAATGAAATGTATGTAAACTTTTGACTTTGCAGTAAGTAATAAAAATGCCTTAAAACATTCTCTCTCATTATTCTGGCATTTGGCAAATATTAAAAATGATGGTAATCCTAACTGATCTAAAACGGGAAAGGTTTATTCTGATTTCATGTCAGATATTGAGAAAACATGCATATGTGTCTTTTTATATAGAGTATGTAAACTTCTGGTTTCAACTGTACATCCATTTTTTGCAACCTTTTAAAGCATCCTAATTTAATAAAAGTAAATATTTTTAAATAATATGCTTGATCTTGTCATATTGTAAAGTGAAAGGTGTACTGAAGGTGATTGGAATATTTGATTTGTGATATTTGGTTTTAATTTTTGTGACTGTTGTGGTAGAACGACTCACTTGGTTGCACATAGAGACACACAGGAACACAGTCTCTTTAAATCTTCTGCTTAGTTTATGAAGAGCACTGCATAAACTACAGCAATGTTAGCAAAAACGAACACGGCCTTCCCGGCCTAACAGGAAATACAAAACATAACCGTAACGCATGGCAAAGTCATTGTTGCTACGGGTAACTGCCCGCTTCAGGAACAAACAACCCAAGGTTTGTCTTTCCTTCACATGACAAAACAGCTCAGAGTTTTCACCTCTATGCCCTCCCCACACCAAATGCTCTCAAGGCTGTGAATTTTATCCTCTGACCTCCTTCCTCTCTACAGGTGTTCAATCATCCTAGTCCTAAAGATGGCTGATTAACCCCTTTGTATGCTGGAACTTTTTTTCCTATGTTGAATTATTGAAGCTAACAGTCTCAGTGCTACATATCTCCCCTCCAGTACTTTGCCAGTGACTTTGTCACAAATTCCCCCCCTCTGCCCAAAGGCGTAGCTTTTGGCACTTTCAGTCACCAAACAGGGGTGGCATCTGCGCCTGGCATCTGCGTTACCGTGCAGCTTCCCAGGCCTGGGTTCATATGAAAGATGAAGACCTATAGTCCTCTTAGAACACTATCTCTGCATCAAGAGGCCATTTGGCCATTGACGTCTTTGGGTCCTTAAGAAGGTCAGTCAGGGGTGCGGCTATCATGGCGAAATTCGGGATACACACCGCTGATAGCATCCCACCATTCCCAGAAATACCTGAAACTGCTACTTGGAGACCGGTTTTGGCCAATTTTGGGCTGCCTCCACCTTATTCACTTGCGGCTTTACTTCGCTTCTTTCTTCCAATGATGTAGCCCAGGTATTTTCCCTTCTTTTTCCCAATGGCACATTCTTTGGGTTTATGGTAACCCCCTCTTCCCCCCTTTGCTCAGCGCATCCAGCACGGCCTGGTCCTTCTGCAGATGACTTCCGCAATCCGGTCTGAATATCACGATATCGTCAAGGTAAGCTATGGCATACTTTTTGTGAGGGGCTAAGATCCGGTCTATGGCCCTCCGGAAGGTAGCTGGGTCTATTTGCAGGCCCAATGGGCTTCTGGTATACTGGAAGCAACCGAAAGGTGTAAAAGAGGTGGTCTTCTTCTTGGCACTTTGAGAGAATAGGATTTGCCAGTAACCTTTCATTAGGTCCAGGGAGGTGATGTATCTGGCTGACCC
Source organism: Phyllobates terribilis (assembly GCF_046119375.1). NCBI lineage: Eukaryota > Metazoa > Chordata > Amphibia > Anura > Dendrobatidae > Phyllobates > Phyllobates terribilis. Next base: position 191,789,792 of record NW_027362762.1, on the reverse strand, counting down.
TAGCTTCGATATGAGTTAATCGTTGCAGGGTATCGGATACGCATCTATTTTAGCCCCTTCCTTCGAAATCACCATGTGGCGGACTTAGGGGATTCTATATGGCCTTTGGTTCACCTGCACATGTGGTTCCGTCAGGATTGCATGTTCACCAACCTGCGTACATCTTGGTAACTCCGAAAACAGGTCCCGGTTCCGATGTAGAAGTTCTCTGCACTGTTGTTTCTGGGCCAGTGACAGTGTCTCTGCCACAGATACACCCTTAGTGTTATTTTCTGGTCTGTCTAGCCCACATGGAGTTTAAACTTGGCTTTTCTGTTACCCTGCCTTGACGGATATCGAGGTGGTAGCAGTTAACTGGCAGGTGTGGCAGGACTTGGAATATTTTAGGATTTCACGGTGACATCTAGGCCAATAGTACCTCTGCATAACCCGTTGTTGAGTTTTGTCCACCCCCAGATGGCCACCCAAGACATGTGAATAGGCCCTATACAATACCCTTTCTCTATAGGGTCCTGGTACCAATAACTGCTCCACTATCTCCTCCCTCACCTTAGTGAACCGGTACAATAAGCCCTCACTCGACATGAAATAGGGAAACCTGGTATCAGCCCCGACTCCTGTGCTATGCCGTTTATGACTGTTACCTTATTGAATGCCTCTTTTAGAATAAGGTCCCTATGTTGGGTGAACCCAAAATTTTCTCTGGTCACCCCTATCTCAGGAATGTCTGCCTCAGGTGATACTACCTTCTCCTCTTCACCCATTACACAGAAGGGAAACTTGTCAGACTGAGGTCAGTGTGATTTTTTTTAGGGCCAACCCATTTCTTACTCGAGCAATTGAGGTCTTGGCCGCTCCCCAGAAGTCCCAACCTATGATAATTGGGTGCAACAAATCCTGGACCACGCCGACCTCATGGGACTCAGTACCTTGGGCATTCTCAATGACCACTCTGGCCACCGGATAGTCTTTAGCATCCCCATGATTGCAGCGGACGCCCACCTTCTTCCCAGGGATCAATTGGAGAGGGAGTCACTGAACTCCCGGAGTCTATAAATCCAGTCATTTGAAGGCCATTCACCTTTACAGGACAAACTTGGGGCTCCTTGCCGGGTGGACAATCCACACTGCAAGCTGGATATGCATAGAAGGAACACCGGCGTCCCATGCTACAGTCCATTTGCTCGGTGGTCAGGGACAATGAGCTGCCATATGACCTGGGCTGTGACATCTCCAACAAATTACATCCCCTGAGGGCCTTGACATGACTTCTGCCGCCCCCTTGGATGCCCCCACCCCCTTTTTAACCTCCGCCCCCAGTATGGAATGGGTTAACTCCCCACGGATTCGTCAACTCCCTGATACCTTTCGACCAGTCCGACCAACTTATCAGCATTCCGGGGATCTCCCCGGGCAACCCAAGTCTGCATTGGGCTCGGAAGGTAGTGCACGAACCGGTCCATTACAACTCACTCCACCATCTGCGCTGGGATAGAGGACACTGTCTGTAACCACTTTTGGATGAGCTGCAGCAGATCAAACATTTGGGAGCGAGGGGGTTTGTCATGGTAATATGCCCAGCGGTGGACCTGTTGAGCTCTGACAGACATTGTCACCCCCAAGCGCGCCAAAATTTCTGTTTTCAAATTTTTCAGATTCTTTGGTGCCCTGTAAGGCCAAATCATAGTGGCTCCCATGTTAAGTATGGCGCCAGGACATCCGCCCACTGCTCTGGCGGGAGTTTCTCTCTATCGGCGACCATTTCAAAAACGGTTAAAAAGGCCTCTATGTCATCACCCAGGGTCATGTTCTGTAAGGCTCTTCTCACCGCCTTCCGGACAGAGAAATCATCAGCTGACATTGGAGTCGGAGCCGCTGCCGTGCCACGAACCGTCTCTGTGAGTAATTCAATCTGCTGCTGCTGTTGTTGGCTCAGTTGCTGGTACTGTTGCTGCTGCCGTTGGAGCTGCTGCTGGTGCAGCTGTGTAACATCCCTGGCGGCGTGCTGGCATGGCTTACCACCTCCCACCATGCAAGACCGCCATCTTACCTATCAGTCCAGGCTGCACACTTTGCTCCAGTACCTGCTGTGTGCATGTCTCTTGTCTGATTGCTTAGGGCGGCGGCGCGGTTACTGCCTGATTCTTATAGTTACAGTGTGCGCACTCCTAATGCGTCCCCAGCCTATTGTGAGTCACTGGATACTTAAACCCCCTCCACCCAGTAGGAGGTGCCTGAGAAACATTTTCTTTCAGTGTGTTCTGTGCAACTGAGTTGCCAGGTCTTGTCCTGTATCTTGTCTGTTTTCCGCCACCCTGGGGGCTGAGTACCCAGGCCTGTTACCTGTATCTGTGACTTCTAGTCTGTTCTGCCATCCTGGGGGCTGTATACCCAGGCCCGTTACCTGTATCTGTGACTTCTAGTGTTTCCGCCACCCTGGGGGCTGAGTACCCAGGCTCGTTCCTGTATCTTGTTCCTGGTTCAGTTCCTGTCTGAACAGTGTCCTAGCCCGTTACTTGTTTGTCTCTATGTTCGTATCTTCCCTTTTCCTGCAGTGACTGAATCTGCACCTAACTCCAACTCGTTGTCTCTGTACTTCTGTTTGTGAGTTAGGTGTCCACTCGCTACTTCGTTATAAGTACTTTGTGTGTATCTGCTCTGCTTGTCTACCGCACCTGCGGGTTTTGCTCTGGTCTGCTTGTCTACCGCACCTGCGGGTTTTGCTCTGCTTTGCTTGTCTACCGCACCTGCGGGTTTTGCTTTGCTTGTCTACCGCACCTGCGGGTTTTGCTCTGCTTGTCTACCGCACCTGCGGGTTTTGCTTTGCTTGTCTACCGCACCTGCGGGTTTTGCTCTGCTTGTCTACCGCACCTGCGGGTTTTGCTCTGCTCTGCTTGTCTGCCGCACCTGCGGCTCTGTTCCTGTATTCCAGTCTGTACTGGTCCCTATCCTGCCTGCGTTTTTACCTGCCAGTATCCACCTGTCTGTATACCAGCCATGCCTGCCAGTACCCGCCTGTCAGTATGCCAGCCTAACCTGCCTGTTCCTGCATTCCCTGGTGTGGGTCAACAGCTGTGACCGAAGTCTGGCCTGGAGTAGCACCTGGTCCCTCTGCTCGGTTCCTCACTGGTTCATGGAGTCAACTGAGCCGCCGTGCGACCTTGGTCAGACCGAGTTGATACTTAGTCACGCCCCTCCAGGCACTCCTCGGTTCATGGACCAGTGGGATCACTAACCACGCTCACACCAGTCAGTCCAGGCGTGTGCGTAACAAGCTGTTTGTTGTGCCAGCTGTTGCTGCTTCAGCTGCTGCTGCTCCCTCTGCTGCTGTAGCTGCTGCTGCTCTCTGTGCTGCTGTAGGTGTTGGCTTTGGACCAGGTGCTTGATCAGCTCCTCCATTTTGTTTGACCGCTGCTCCATGCTCACAGCCGCCTTCACCCAGGACACGCAGTCTGTCCACAGCCATCACACTTGCTTCCTGGGGATCTTGGCTGCACTTCTAGCACCAACTGTGGTAGATTGACTCACTTGGTTGCATGTTGAATTACTGGAGCTAACAATCTCAGTGCTACATATCTCCCCTCCAGTACTTTGCCAGTGACTTTCTCACACTGTATAGAGTCATATTACTAGTTTTGGAATTGACCTTGGCATAAGCAGAATCTACCAAACGTTTGTTGTAACCCATATTTATGAGCCTATTACTGATGACAGCACCCTCATTTATGAAATGCTGTCACTTGAGCAAATGCATCTGGATTGCAAAAATTCTCCATGGATAGCTCTAGTAGTATAAAAAGAATGACTGCTAGAAGGCTGTGGAATGGTAAAAACCTGAATTGCATTTTCTGTAAACAAGCGAATGGACCTTATTGTTTTTTATAGCTTTTTTTTATCCTTTTACTAGTGGTTATGCCGAAAATCCCCTATGTTTTTTCGTGCCTTTACTGTTTAATACCAGCAGGATTTGGCACCCACCCACCTGTCTATGGTTTTAGGACGTATAAATTACATGCAAGCGTGGTAAGTTCACTTTCCCTCCCTTTTTATACGGGAACCACTCAACATCCTACTGCCAAAGTCTGAAGAGAAGGCAAATAAGGTGTATTTCAGATTGTGTTGGGTACTGTAAAAAGGTTTATTTACTACCAAAAGTCAAGCCTATTAGAGTATTGACAGGCTTACACTGCTGACTGCAAATCCTGGCCCAACCGGGGTCTAACAATTTTAACTGACGGCATCATAGATCCTTATGATGCTGTTACTTCGGGTCATTAGGTCTATGGTTGGGCACAGAAATACACCCTTAAAGGGAATCTGTCTGGGGAACGCCAAGAAATGCCCGCCTATATGCTTAATTTAAATATTCGTCCCCTCCCCCGCCTGCCCCTGCACGTCACAGGGCCCTATACGATGTAGTTCCTCAGTGTTGCAAGGGTGCAATCCTATAGGATTCTAGGCAGCAAATCCATAGGATAAGAGATAAAAGATTTAGGCTAGGTTCGCACCCACGTTTCATCTGACTTTCCATAATTCCAACTGGAAACCGTAGCATAGCCACTGGCGTTATTTGTTCCAGTAAAAAGACACAATGACAAATATGATGGTTCTCACTATAGGTTAATGGAGTTCATCTAGCAGCAATAATGTATGTCATGTGACAGATCCATTCTGGGCATGAATTCTATTATTATGTCCCTAATACACCACAGAATAACAGAATTCAAAGCATTTATAAGTACCCAGCCTAGCAGGTGGTCGTCTTACTGATTTTTTAATGCGTTGTCCACTACTAGGACAACCCCTTCTCATTCTGAATTTTTGCCCATGTTTAAGTAAAAACATCTATACTCAACTCCGATGCCAGCACTCGCGGTCCTGATGCTCACGTGAGGCTGTTACGTCACGTGAGCCCTGCGCCCAATCAGCGCTGGTGTCACTGTCCCCGCCTTCAGTGTATAAGTAATCAAGAGGACGTGAGAGCTGCGGCTGATTATGTGAGCTCCGGGAACGCAAGTGCCGATAAGGATGTAATAGTGCTGGCACATGAGGCAAGTATAGATGTTTTTATTTTAATGTGGGCAAACATTCAGAATGAGAAGGGGGTGTCCTAGTAGTGGACAATCCCTTTAAAGAGTAAGGCTATGTGCCCACGATGCAGAAAAGCTCAGGATTTTTTCCTGAGCGTTTCTGCATCTCCCTGGCAGAAAAAAACGCATATGGATTGTACATGCGGATTGTACATGCGTTTTCCTGCCAGGGACAAGCGGATGTGAAGCGTTCTTCACTTGCATTTAAGCATGCGGGTTGACAAGCGATTTTAGCATCACTTGGAAAGTGCTTGTCAACTTGGTCACACTATATAAATCCATGCAAACGGCATGGATTTATATAGTGTGACCGAAAGAATGGTAAAAAATAAATATATACTTACCCTCTGATAGCCCCGGCAGTCTTGTTTCCCTCCATTCTCCCTTGCTGGCAGCGCTACACTGAAGGACCTACCGACGTCAGCGTCACGTGACCTGTCACATGACTATGACGTCAGCGCAGGTCCTTCAGTCCATCGCGAACTGCCGGCAAGTGAAGAGAAGGAGAGCGGGGGCCGCCAGAAGGTAAGTATATATTTATTTTTGATTTTATTCTTTTTTTTTTTTACAGTTTTCTATGGTACCCAGGTTCGGAGGAGAGTCTCCTCTTCTCTAGACCTGGGTACCATCCGCACATTAGAACGCATGGAATGTGCATCTACATATACAGTGATGCGTAATTCATGCGATCTAATGCAAATCAATGGCGGCGAAAACGCAGCACTTCCGCAAAATAATTGGCAGTGCTGCGTTTTTTTGCGCAATGATAATCCGCAGCGGAAATTTCCGCAGTATGTGCACAGCACATGCGGATTATCATTGGGGAACATGGCAGGCCTTCTACCATGCGTTTTTTAAGCGTTTCTGCAGCGTTTTTGCCGCTGCGGAAACGCTTAAAAAAATGCATCGTGGGCACACAGCCTAAACGTTGTTTCCATTTTGTTTTGATAACTCAATAGTACACATGAAAATAAAAAATATCTCATTAGAAAAATCTTCTTCTTTCGCCTCTGGGACTGATCTTTCAGAAAATTCAAAATTCATGTGTAAAATTTGTCTTCAGTGAATACATACTGTCCCATTAATGAGATAGATAACAGTTGGTGCTCTAAACATTCTATGGAGAACTGTAACTGTCATATCAGCATAACATGTAGCAGAATATCTTTGCCTGCCTCTAACTCCTCCCCCTCCATAGAACTTTAATAGCACCAATTGTCATTTCCCATCTCAGTAATGGGAAAATCTGGTTTCACTAAATACAGATTTTACCCATTGAGAGTGAAAGATCAGTCCAGAAGGAGAAAGAAGTGGATTTATCAGATAAAAGATATATAACAAAGTTGTTTATTTTCATGTGTACTATTGATTTAAGAAACAAAAATTAAAATAATGGTTATAACTCCTTGCTGATATCAGCCATACATGTGTGGCACAAGTAGGTAAAGGGTTATGGGGCAGGCTCACTGGTAAGCCCAAGCCATACCTGGCAGATAAAACTGTGTGTCAGAGACAGGACCTGCTTCTAACAACCGGGGGTGGAGCGAAGCTCCGTCTGCGGCTATTAACCTGTTAAATGTCATTGTCAAACTCTGACAACAGCATCAACAGCACACTGGCATGGGGGTGCGTCATTCTATGCGTCCATTGATGCCACGTGATGCGATCACGGGACGTCAATTGGTTGTTATGACAGCTGAGGATATGTTGAAAACCTCACTACCTACAGAGCTCCTGTGCCTGTGGCCGGGTTTCAAAGGAGACCTTGATTTTTGGTATATACAGCAATACTGTGGCATTTCTAAGTGGATTGATGCTTGTTTAGGTCCTTTTACACAGGCTCATACAAACTGCAATACAATTGTTGGTCCACATACACTTTGCATATTGTCGGCAGCACATTCCTGTTTAAATGATGCGATGTGCTGCTAACAAGTATTTTTAGACAGCATAAAACCAGTCATCAAACAAGTGTTTTGCTCATTCATCAGCTGTTTGCCATCATGTATACATGGCTCAGTGATTGGGAAAAGGCGTCTTACATAAGTATTACTGTTACGTCTCCTATAAAATGCACAAATACAGTGGACCTTGAAAGCTTAGAATAGGGAAGAGTGGACCCGTGGAAGTTCAGGTTCTGGTACCTGACCTTTAGTCCAAAGATGGAGTACCAGAACTGTACCCGAACTTGAACTAGAATACCACTGAAAACAATGGAGGCCCAAACTTTGGATCTGGGAAAAAAAAATCTCTCTAACTCGTATCTCTATTTTTACTTATGAACCCTTCAGAATTTTCCATGTCTGCATAAATTTGACCTAAAACTACATCAGATTTTCACACAAACGTTTTTGTAGAATGACTTCAGAGCTTTGGGTCATTGTCTTGCTGCATGACCCTCATTCTCTTGAAGTTCAGCTCATTGACAGATGTCCTGACATTTTCCTTTAGAATTTGCTGGTATAATTCAGAATTAATTGTTCTATCAGTTATAGCAATTCTTCCTCACTCAGATGCAACAAAGTAGGCCCAAACCTGAAAATGCCACCACTGTCTTTCACAAATGGTATGAGGTTTTATGCTGTAATGCAGTGTTTTTTTTTCCCAAATGTAACATTTCTCATTTAAATCAAAAAGCTCTATTTTGCTCTCATCCATTCACAAAACATTATTCCGATAGCCTTTTGGCTTGTCCAGGTGATCTTGAGCAAACTGCAGATGAGCACCATTGTTCTTTTTGAAAAGCAGTGGCTTTCTTCTTGCAATCTTTACATGCACAGCATTATTGTTCAGTGTGCTCTTGATGGTGAACTCATGAACACTAGGTCATGAACACTAGGTAATGTAAGAGAGGCCTTTAGTTGCTAAAAAGTTACCTTGAGTTCCTTTAAGACCTGGCGGATTATATGCCTTGCTCTTTGACAGTTCTATGTTGGTCGACCATTCGATGGCAGGCTAAAAATGGTCTTGAACATTCTCCATTTGTACACAATCTGATTGTGGATTGTTGGAGTCCAAACTCTTTAGAGATGATTTTGTACCCCTTTTAAGCTTTATGGGTGTCCAGAACTCTTCTTCTGAGGTCCTCAGAATCTCCTTTGTTCATAATCATGACACACTACCACAAACCATTGTTAAGATCCCTGTTCTTTTAATAAGACAGATCACCCACTCACACCTGATAGTCATCCTATTGATTGAAAACACCAGACTCTAATTTCATCTTCAAATTATTACCTAATCCTAAAAGTTCACATACTTTTTCCACTTAAAGACATGTGATATTGGATCATTTTTCTCATGTAAATGGAACCTGTCACTTGATTCATGTTGCCCAAACCATGGACAGCACGAATCAGAGACTGGCTGCACGACTGCAGCCAGGTATATTTTTCTCTGAAATGCTAGAGCATTTCAAAGAAAAATAATCATGCAACCAGATCGGATTCATGATGTGCATACTTTTGGGAGTATGAATCAAGTGACAGGCACCCCTCAAAAAAATGATTAAGTCTAATATTCCTTTACTCATTTGTTATATTTGGTTCTCGTATCTATTGTGGTAAAGCGACTTGATTGGCTCTCTCAGAGGCAGACAAAGAACACACGTCTCGGGTTAACTTCCTGCTGGTTTAGTTAGACGGCATAAGCTCCAGCAGGGTTCCACAAAAATAAACAGGCCCTCTCCGGGGTAATGGGAAAATAAAAAGATAAAGTATAACAGAGGCCATTAGCGAGTAAGGATTCACCCACTCCGGGTAGCACAGTGAAGTCTCACCAAACACCAGTCCTTCGGTGTTGCTCTCAGTCTTCACCAAACACAGCCTGGAGACTTCACTCTCCAGACCACACACTCCAGAGAAAAAACAGTGACTGAGCATTTAAACTTGCTCAACCACACCCTGAGGGGAGGTAGTGTGAATGGCTCCCCCCCCCCCTCTTTGCCATTCACAAAAAAACACACCCTTTAAGTGAATTAACCCCCAGCATATAACATGTTGGCAGAAAGTTTGTAGGTTTCAATTCACACAGGCTAGCAGCCACAGTAACACATACCTCCCCTCGTATATAACACCAGTGACTCTGTCACACTACTTTTAGGACTTCTGCGAAGATCTGATGTAGTTTTAGGTCAAATTTATGCACAAATATGGAAAATTTTGAAGAGTTTACAGACTTTCAAGCACCACTGTACCTTCAGGCTTCCTCCTCCTAATCCCTGCTAGGTAGAAGGAGGAAGCCAGCATCAAATATTTGACAATTTTTCTGAGTCCTGCTCATTAATATTTTATTATAAATCCTTTAAATTGAAAAAAAAAAACAAGAAAAATGGAGAATTGCCCAGAAGCTTGGGGAAAAATAATTTAGACCTTATTTTCAGGCCACACATGAAGCCTGACTGATCCCTTACATCTTGACCATCAAACTATATTGGTAAAAATAGAATTTGTACATAACAGGCTCCAAATTCACAAAGCAAACTCACCATCTTCACTATTAAAAAATGAGCACTAAAATATAGGTGACGGTGAATCCAGAATAGTCATTAAACACAGTATAGTCCATTTAGTGGTGTAGATTGACTTTTACAGGGGCTGACACAAAAACTGTACAAGACCTAAATTTAAGAAGACTAAATTTGTTTGATGAAACTTTTCCATCAAGCATGAATGCATCGGTCTGCAATCAGCATGACTTGTCAGCGCACGTCTCCACCACCCAGTTATATAGCTTATGTTTCCGCACACATAAAAAGCCTATGAATAATAATAGGCAGATCTATCATAATAATAATTTACAGCATGCATCCACTTAACTACTGTATGTAAGGGAAATCTTCAAATAAGGAAAAAACGAGAAGCTTCCCCATCCGTTATCACAAGGATAGATAGACGGCAGACTGTGCAAACTTAATTTAGTGCCAGAATTTCTAATTTAGAGGTTTACTGCATATGAAAAAAGCTATTACACAGCTCAGCCTGCCACGCTCAGTATATCTATTCAGAGTCCTGACCTCTGCCAATCTACCACGGGTCATCTGAAGACTCTAGAAAAGACTTTCTACAGTTGTAGTCTAAACTGGAAAATTTCCATTGGAAATTTCCGTACAAATTTACACCCTGGTAATTTCACACCACCAAAAGATTCAGGACCGTACCGCAAAGGGAAGCACTGTTGATGAATGAGGAATCAATAGGCTTTCCAGCTGACTTTATAAAAGAACTGTGGCAGAGATCCCGAAGGCAGCATCTAAAATGTATGGTCAAGTTCTGTAATTACTTTCCAAGTTGTAGTGATATTAAGCAGCAGTTCAAGAATTTTGCTCATTTGCTTCCCTAAAAAGTCACCCTCTAAGGTTAACGAATGTGATCTAAGAATGAGTATAATTCTGTGAGAATCATTACTGTACATTATTATCTAGGATTTTTTCTAGGACAGTAGATGGCTCAAAACATTAAGTGCAATCATCGCAGGATTTCACTTAGTAATAGGTTGCCAGCCACTTGTGATGGCATCATCACCACATAATGTAGAAATTCTTTTCCCCAGTTTTTGAACGTTAAGCTTTTTCACAAAAGAACTTTCATACTGAAAAATGGCAGAAGTATTTAACCACCCATTTCACCAAACCACTGCTCAAATCATAGGTTATCAAAGAAGGTAAACCCTGTAACCTAGACCCAAAGCTCCTCAAAAAATATCCTCTGCAGCATTTCAGATGCCCACTGGCCTGTCATATCAGCAGACGGTGAACAAAGGGGTTACAAATTGGAACTTCTTTTTTCACTTTTCTGTGCCACTGATTTTTAGTGAATCAACCCAGTTTGCTATATAGTCTATTCCAGGGGTGGACATATCATTGGTGCAGCTGCACAGGGGCCGAAGAGGTAAGGGTGCCCACTACCACCTCCAAAGAAGGTGTAATTATGCATTATAATGAGATATTAGAATGCAAAGGGCCCTCTTCTGTCTATGTTCACCACTGGTCTATTCTAATATAGTACTGTATCTTCCTAACAGTTGCCTGTAGATCTTCTGATGTACAATAAATTTATATTGTGATACCTCGTTAGCCAGAAAAATTTCTATAAATACTTTTATGCCCAATAAAGACAAAGTATTCTAGGAGTGATACCTTTGTAAACCCCTCTGATGAAGAACCCTTTAAGCTCTGAAAGCTTGCCAATACAATTTTTCTGGTTAGCCAATAAAGGTATCACTCCTAGAATGCTTTTGTCTTTTTTGGGCAAAAGTCTTGTGACTTACATCTATAGACCTTCTAAAAGGTGAAAAATTCACTAAGGATTTTTTTACTTTTATGATAAAGGTATTCGCAAGAACTACACCTGTAAATACTTGTAGATCACAGCTCCAGATGCTGAATGAAATTTTCTTAAAAGCAATCAAAAAGTATAATTAGGATCCCAAATCCTGAATCTGTCACTCCCCAATCTAGTGTGTAAGTGGTAAGGTTTCTCCTTGTGGAGAGTGACATGCCAGGTCTGGAACAACAGTATGAGCAGACAAACGCCTTGCATGCTTCTCTGGGAAATTAAATATGCAAATTGTCTCTTCAGAAAGCAAGAGGACTAGAACTCTAGTGCCACCTATAGGAAGTAGCAAACTACAAGTCAATATTGAACCTTTAACGAGCCTTGCAATATAACTTAGGATAAAAGCCATAAAAGCATTTAGTCATATTGCAAGGCTCGTTAAAGGGTCAAAATTGACTTGTAGGATTGCTACTTCCAATAGGTGGCGCTAGAGCTCAAGTCCCCTTCTTCTCTGATGAGACAATCTAGTGTAAAGCCTTTCTTCATTTCACATATAAAAAAGTTGTTTTTTAATATAGTGACAAAAAAAAGCAGAGATTTCTTGAGTTAATGCCCACAATTTTTATTGACATGCTTGAGGTTTATTTTTTACAACTTTTTGGGCAACACATTCGTTTTGAATGGTTCCAATAGGCTGGGGCTACACATGGACTTTGGCCACGACACCTATTGCGTGGCTAAAGCTCATTACATCGCAAAGCAATACAAGTAAATGAGGGCACATTGCGACCACCAGGGAACTGCGACAAGCAAGCTACAGAAGATCCAACACTGTTGAAAGTCTTGTGGCTTGATTGTTGCAGTACTCCTAGGGTTGCAATGTGACCCCATTCACTTGTATTGCATTGTGATGTAGCAGCGAGACCCAGCGAACTTTGGCTATGTGACAGGTGTCACGTACAAAGTCACCATGTAGCCTCAGCCTTAGACTATATAATTTGGATTAAAGAGAAGGGAAACAAACATATAATATTCGATATTTAGGAAGCAGAGTAATATTAAGCCACACATGTCTCACTATGCACATGAAGGTGGAGCTTTTATTGTTTTCTTGGAATTAAATACAGTAAGGGTACATACAGCAGTCTAGTACATTTCTTATCACACAACTCGACAAACTACATTCCAGGATCACAGCCTTGATGGTGAATCATTGCAGGTCAGTAACAAATAGTCCCCGCTGGGCATCATCCTCCCACCTATCTACTGAACTAAAGCAGGAAAATAATATTCCTCCCACACATCCAAAATCAAGGACGGCCAAATGCTGTTATGTTCTATTCTCTAAGGCCAACCGCTCACAAGACGTGAAATCAACCAATTCCTTCTCCTGCGTATTTCTCTCTATGTGATGTTCCTTGTAGATTATTAGCCAGTCCTTCATGCTTTGTAGTCAGCGATTTCTCTATTTCTCTACACATTTTGACAAGCTTTTCTTTCTGTATTTGTTCTTTCAGATATACACTGTAAAACATTGCTAATGCATATAATACATGACAGTTTGTGTTGGTAAAGAACACAAAGTTAGATATAGTTGAACAGTATTGCAACATCAATAATGAAGCAATGCAAAGAAATAATAATGCAGTACTGGGTGGAATAGTCTCTTTAGCACATGATGCATCAGTACATTCATGTCAAGCTGTGTGTTTTTAAACATGAACTTTATGAGGCTCATGGACAAAACTAAATATGGTGGACAAGTAACTGCACAAATCTACTGAATGCCCAGAATGACCTGTGCCCAACAGCTTATGCAACTGTCCCGATACTGAAAGAGCCAGTACTCGGACCCAATGCTGCTGGAGCTTCCAATGCAGAAGAGGTGGTAGCTTGCCCCCTGAGTATTCAAGTTGTGCACCCATGCTGCTACCTTGTGCTGCCATCCCTGCTTAGCCACGAGAAAGACCCAGGTCTGCTGTTGCTGGGTTCTGCTACTGCCTCCACAAAGTGTGCATCAGGACAAACTCATCTCAGCCAGTCCACATACTCCGCTCTGCTAAATCAAGGTGCTTCACTGCCTATCCAGCTCTGCTGTTCAAAGCTACAGTCAGCAATCTCGGTTCTGCTGCACCAAGTTGCCGTCCAGAATACCCAGCTCCAATGTTTCTCGTCATTCCACATGGCATCCAGCATACTCAGCTCCACTATTTCTTGCCTTTCCAGGTGTCAACTTGCTATCCAGTTCTGCTGTTCCATGTGCCATCTGGTTATCTTGCTCTACTGTATCTCATTACACCAACACCTCTGGGTCTCAGTTGTTCATCCAGACCTATGGGTTAGCAAATTCACCTCACCAGATAAGCAGTACCAGAAGTCAGTTTTGGCTATTTTTTGCAATAGAATTGTTTAAACTTACTTTTTGTGCCAATAATGAAACAGGGAAAAAATAACAACACTCCTCCATTACTTCTAGTTGTATAGACAAGTACGGTACATATTTAGGTTCCTGTTGGATATGCAGGTGCTGCTATACTTGCACAAAAAATATTGATACAAAAGTTCTGCACAAATCTATATTTAGCTAAGGATGTGCCTGCCTGCAAGCAACAAAAGAACTGCCAATTTACTTTGGCCTGAAAGTCGAAAATAGGAAATAGTGGAATACCTTTACATGTAATGTGCCACTAGGTTTATGCGGTCCTATCCGAGACCCTGATTGCACCACTGTGTCATTCGCTTTTTTTCTTGCTGTACATTTCATCAAACCACTATTTATCTGATGCAGTGTAAATGAGGCCATGTGCATGCTGTGGAGTCCTTGATATTCATGGGCTGCCAGCTCCCAATACTACCCGCCGCTGAGTGACAGCTTTTTTCCATTGCTCATTATAGAGAGAAAGAAGTCAATCAGCATTGGGAAAGCCGTGGACCCAGTGCTACATACTGTACAAAAAGTACAGCAAGAAAGAATAGGTGCCATGGTGATGGAATAAAGATGTCAGCATAAATCTGTTTACAGATTCCCTCTAAATAGATTTGTCATTTCAAAGGGTCAATTGAAGAGTAAGTACATCAACCTCATCAGATCTAAGACCCGTTTACTAATTTATGCTGTGAAATCTAGTGATAGATCCGCTTTAAAATTTGATCCATCACACAGACAATAGATAATTTTATCTTACTAGGATAGAATGAATGCAGTTCTGTGCTATGCAGTAATTGATCCACACCATATGGAAAAGTAAATATGTAAACTTGTGCAACTCCCTGCATAATTATATGCAACTATTATCATTGCTGCATTTCTATCCAGATCGTAGCAGAATTATAGAATCCAAACCCATCATTAGTATATAAGTATATAAAAGGAACCCCAAAGTGACCCTCCACCCTGGGATTAAAAAGTGACTATACGTTTCTCATGTATTGTCACCCTACCTGGTTACTTCCGCTTTCCTCCAGCTGCCTGTTCTGTTTAGATCAGCGTTCCCTTCCTCCCACTTCCAAGTTGGCCATCATAGTGGTATAGGGAGAGCAGTGGTAAGTCTAAATCATGCCTTCTCTGCCTTTCCTATCCCATAGTATAGAAAAGTTAGTGGAGGTCTCTGTAACATGGTCCATATAACTATCTTGGACCGATTTATTATATGATGCTATAGGTAGTAATATAGGTACTAATATGGAAAGCATGGGTTAAAATGATAGAAAATAGCTTGGCTTGCAGTCTTTGAGTGGGCTGCCAGAGAAATAGCACATTGTGCTGGGAATTATTCCTCAATAGGAACAGTAAAGCTCGAGGGAAGCTGAGTGTTTTCCTAAGAAAGAGAAGCCTTAATGATAAAACACTTTGTACTTTTCCTCTAGACCTATAAAAAGACCTGGACAGCTTCATTTTTGCCTTATTTAGAAAAAAAAGCTTTTCCTTTCATTTAATCACAGGGACAATGGATTATTTATGACAGAGAGACGTAGTGGCACTGTGATTCTCAATGTAGCCGAGGGATAATGTGGGTTAATAAGCAGCTGTAAATGAATAATCAGAATTGTACAAGACATACAGTGTTGGGTAGAAGGTGGCATATATTCCTTTATTATAGGATGACTGCAGAATTGCTGACTATGTAGCGCTGAGCGTAAGTAAGCAGAGAAACAGAATGCTTGAAAAAGTACAACTGAGCACTTGATTCTTACCCCAGAGTGCGATCCATAAGGAACGGAGCAAAAATAAAACACTAGTCATTGTAATTAGGGTGTGACCAGATTTCAGGTTGCCCAGAAATACAGAGTACCTACTGTTTTTTTTTTCAAAGGGGTCTCTATGCTGGCTGGAGCATCAGGCCTCAAGCAAACTGACAAATTACATATCCATAATGCTGCCCCCATGGCATCCAATGGGCTCACGATGTATCATTGCGTGTCTCTGATATCATACAGAATTCAATTCCCTATTATGAAGATGATATAGAACATTAAAGCACGTGTAAACTTGACCGTAAGCGGATTGGAAAATTCTGCAAATACTTAAAGAGGTTGTCCAGTCCAAATCGATAAGTCTAGTCACTCTTTTAGTGACTGCAGACCCGTGAATCCACGCAGCGCACAATGTGAGAATTCTCCTTAGCTGGTCGCAAGACCGAGAAGTTATGTGACTGCAAGTATGTGATATGCAAACTTCCGGCCACATTCTGACTAGACGTGTGTGGCCTTGCTCAATACAAGTGAATTAATCGAGGCTGTGCACGAGTAGTCGGAATGTGGCTGGGAGTATGTGTACTGAATACTTACAGTCACAAGACTGCTCAGTCCGACTGGCAGATTTTTGTGATAAACCTGGACAAACCCTTTAACCTAATCATGGTATAAGTGTGTAAATTCTTAGAGCGACTCCATTGTTTTCCCATGAGAAAAAAATTCAAAATACCTATTTAGCCTGGAACCGCAGTGACACTTTATGTAGCAATACTTTTTTTTCCTAAAGGTAATTGAAAAATGAGCAAGCACTTTCAAAGATGCTGATATAGAGTGGGTGAAATAAGTATTGAACACACCAATTTTCTAAGTAAATATATTTCTAAAGGTGATATTGAGATTAAATTCTCATTAGATGTCGGTAACAGCCCATTCAATCCACACAGGCAAAGAAATCAAAGCATAGATGTCCATAAATTAAGTTATGTGCAATAATGAGAAATGACACAGGGAAAAAGTATTGAACACATGAAGAAAGAGGTGCAAAAAGCCATGGAAAGTCATGACACCACTGAAATCTATCAGTAATTAGAAAGCAATCCTGCCACTTAGAGAAACATTATATCAGCTGGTTCGCCTGATGGCCTATAAAAAGGTATATCCTTAACAAGGTGCCACACAAAAAACATCTCATGATGGGTAAAACCAGTGCTGTCTCAAGACCTTTGCAACCTTATAGTTGCAAAACATACTGATGGCATTGGTTCCAGAAGAATTTCTAAATTACTGAAGGTTCCAGTGAGCAATGTTGGGGTCATAATCCAGAAGTGGAAAGAACATCAATTCACCATAAACATGCCACAACCAGGTGCTCCCTGAAAGATTTTAGACAGAGGAGTAAAAACAATTCTCAGAATAGTTGTGCAAGAGCCAAGGACCACCTGTGGAGAGCAACTGAAAGTCCTGGAATCAGCAGGTACATTTGTTTCAAAGAAAACTAGAAATAATGCATGATAATAATAATAATAAATAATTCCATGACCTGTATGCACACTCACCATGCAAGACTCCATTGCTGAACAAAAAGCATGTTCAAGAGCATTTAAAGTTTGCTCAACAACATTTAGACAAGCCTGTGAAATACTGGGAGAATATAGTCTGGTCAGATGAGACCAAAACTGAACTCTTTGGATGCCATAATACACACCATGTTTGGAGGTCAAAATGCACTGCACATCACCGCAAAAACACCATACTAACAGTGAAGTTTTATACAACAACCCATTTGGATCACAAACATAATGATTAGAGGTTCAAAAGTGGGAACAATGCCCCTTTTGTCCCTCAAAAGCAACTCCATATATATGCCATAATTTATAACAAAGAGAAAAATGGAGCCATAAATAGCTTAGAACAATTATTCAAATTTTATTGCGTATAAAGATTAAAATCAGTAACAAAAAACACCCATATAACATTTATGCACAACAATGTGATCAACACAGACCTCAGGCTGTGAGTAACCAGTGGCGCCAATTACAATGTGGTATGATGAATAGTAACTATGCCACAAAGGCATTCCTATACATAGTACATACTGATAGTATCTAATGAGTTCATAAGTTAAACCCTGAGCCAAAGGAAAGGTATAGTACCTAGTGCATCTTGGTAGTTATCAATAGGCTCAAGGGAGAATACATATTAAATAATTGGACTCATGAACATACCCAGCAGTTGGAGATGGACGCCAATGGGACCGTTAGCCTGGTGAGAAGATTCCCCACGTCCCCTACGCACGTTTCGCTTGTATAAATGACTGCTTCATCATGGGGGAATATACACCTATACCTTCCAGGACCTTCTTATACCATGTGATGAGTCACATGGTGTAGCCTCAGTCAAAAAGGGGGGAATATGCACCTATACCTTCCAGGACCTTTTTATACCATGTGATGAATCACATGGTGTAGCCTCAGCCAATGGGTGGTGGTTCTAAAGGCGCATGCACGCCTACTCATCCGAGCTAACGCCCCCCCACAGGCGTCACGCACCGTGCGCATGCGCGGGACGTGTCACAGGGCTCCCGGTCATGCGCACAACCCTGTGCGACACCACAAGGGACACAGAGCCAGACAAGAGGTGGGCAAATGCGCACCGCATCACAAATGCCACAGGTGGGCAAGGGCAATAACATAAATCCCACCCCTAAGAACAAATATATCAAATAGATGTGCAGATGATACAAACAATTTAGAGGTTCACACAAAGGATTCTCCTGGTGATTCGTCCTATTAACGTACATACATTGTCTTAACACAAGGAGCAGCAGTTTTCCCTAAGGTGATGGCCCCAAAGCAACTCTGTATTGGCTTTCAAAAGGAAGATCACTGTCAGGTAAGAATAGAGAAATAAACAATAAATAACAAATATACATAAAAAATAATAAAATATCATTATATAAATTAAAAAACAAGGAACAGAAAAAAACAACCAGGGGAGATAGGGATGCTTACAGGAAAGGCACAAAACTAACAGTCTCATTGAGACCATGCGGTACCATTGAACCCAGGACTGTGATCTATCGAGTCTCCTTTTGGGCCAATATCTTTTTCAGGTTGCCTCCTCTAATGCCACCATGCACAACATCAATGCCTTTAATGGCCAAGGTCTTCGCATTGCACGTGTGGAACTGTCTAAAATGTCGTGGCAGAGTTTTTAATGTAGAGGGATCGGCCACTGTGCTGGCAGAAGCAATATCGCGAACATGTTCCCTAGTCCTCACCCTCAGCTCTTTGGACGTCAAGCTCACATACACCTTTGGGCAGCCACACATGGCATAGTATACCACGTGGGTCGTGCCACAGGAAATATATTGGTTGATGTTAAATTGGCGCATTCCATCGACAGAGCTGAAGGTGGTGGCACGGGATATATTAGCACATGCCGCACAGTGGCCACATGGAAAGCAGCCTTGTAGAGGTCGTCTAGCACCGAAGGGATTGGAGGTACGGGGAGCATAATTGCTCCGAGTTAGGATATCCTTGAGATTCTTCGAACGCCTTGGGGTCATCATTGGGGTGGCTCCAAGGCTCTTCCATCATGAGGATCGGCCAATGTTTTTTCATGTGAACAGTGAAGTTTGCAGGTGGGAACATCATGGTGTGCGGCTGTTTTTCAGCATACGGCACCGGCAAACTTCATATAATTGAAAGAAGAATAAATGGACAAATGTGCAGTGACATTCATGATGAAGATGAAATGAGGGTGGACATTTCAGCAAGACAATGATCCCAAACACACAGCCAAGGAAACTCTCAATTGGTTTTAGAGAAAGAAAATAAAGCTGCTAGAATGGCCCAGCCAATCACCTGACCTGAATCCAATAGACAATTTATGAAAGGAACTAAAGCTCAGAGTTCATAGAAGGAGCCCGTGGGACCTTCAGTATATGAAGAGAGTTTGTGTGGAAGAATCTGACAAAATCACACCTGAGCAATGCATACGACTACTTTTTCCATACCGGAGAAAATTGATGACGTGTTCAATACTTATTTCACCCGTTATATATTGTTATAGAGAAAACAAAAATAGCATTTTTTTTTTAGAAATAAAAAATACCATCACATAGCAGTTAAAACAAGCATTTTCTTTCAATCAAGAGATTTTCTAGTGACTCAATACATACCGTAATCTAGTGATTTCTTTTGTAGTAGAGCAAAATAAAGTCTTCATGTAGCTCTAGCTAGATTGCTTGCAATTTAATTTTCTGTCTTTACCATAAAGCCCTGCAGTATGAAAAAGGAAGGGGCTTAGTTGGGATTTTAACTAGTAATGAGCAAGTATGTTCTGTTAACTCTTTCGGCGAGCATGCTCGGGTGCTCGCCGAGTATCTTCAGCGTGCTCGGGTGTTATGTTTTAGTTACTCCGTGCTCATGATTTGTGACTGTTTGACAGCTTTAATACATGTGAGGAATGCCTAAGAAACAGTCGCAAATCATGAGCACGGAGTGACTAAAACATTACACCGAGCACGCTGAAGAGCACGCTGAAGATACTCGGAAAACACCAGAGCATGCTCATAAATCTCGAGTAACGAGCGTGCTCGCTCATCACTAATTTTAACCCTTTACAGGTGAAGCCTGTTTTCACCTTCCTGACAGGGCCCCATTTATAAAATCTGACCTACGTCACTTTATATAGTAATAACTTTGGAATGCTTCTTCTTCCAATCCCTGTGATTCTATTTTTTCATGACACATTTTACTTCATGCTAATGGTGAATGTAGGTTGATAAAATTAGATGGTTAAAGTGTAACAGAGATTTTCATTTTTCCAACAAAATTTAAAATATGTATTTTTTTACATACCTATTAAGTTTGGAAGTTACTTTAAACCCTTACCGACATTGGATGTACTGATACGTCCTATTTTGCAGTGACTTCCCAACATTGGGCGTACCAGTACGTTTTGGTGATCGTGTGGGAACAGGATGAGGACCGCACAATCGCTGCCGGAAGCTCGGCTTAAGTGATAGCCAAGACCCGGCTGTCACAGCCACAAGCAGTGACCGCACTGCCCCCAGCTGTTTAACCCTCTAAATGCTGCGATCAATAGCATCATTGCAGGGGCCCGATGGTTGCCATGATAGCAGTAAGTCAAATGATAACCTCCTGATTTGTCAGCTACAGCGGCCTGTTAGACCACGCCTGAAGCATGGTCCAACAGGCGTTCTATCAGGGTAATACAGACAGGTATAATGCTTTGAGATGCTTGTGCATTGCAATGCATTATAGCAGTGATCAGAGTCATAAAAGTTATAAGACCCATACAGGGAATAAGTAAAAAAATAAAAGTTTAACACCTTTACGACCTATGACGTATAGGTATGTCATAGGTCGCCTCCCCCTGTTTGATGGCGCTGAGCCAGCATCTTTTCCGACACATGACAGCTGATTTCGCAATCCACTCGCTACTGTTAACATGTTAAATGCCGCTGTCAAACTCCGACAGCGGCATTTAACATGGCCATGCCACACGTGTCAGTAGCTCTGCCAATCGTTGCCCCTGTCACATGATCGTGGGGCGCCGATGGGTTGGCATGACTGCAGGAGACCCCTGTGGTGGTCAATGCGGATCTGCTATGAGCGCCTCCCGTGGCCGGCGTTCATAGCAGATGAGCATTTCTGCTATACATAGCAGGGCTTAAGCCCTGCTACGTGTAGCACAAGCAATCAGAAGATCGAAGGTTCAAGTCTCCTAAGGAGACTATTGAAACAAATAAAAAGTAGAAAAAAATGTTTTTAAAAATATTAAAACATTTTTAAAAATATAAAAAGTTAAAATCACCCCCCTTTTGCCCCATTCAAAACAAGACAATAAAAAAATAAAAAATATACATTTATGGTATCGTCGCATTCAGAAACACCCGATCTATCAAAATAAAAAAAGAATTAATCCGATCGGTAACTTGCAAAGAAACAAGCCCTCACATAGCCATATTGATGTAAAAAAAAAAAGTTATGGCTCTGGGAAGAAGGGGAGCAAAAAACAAAAACTAAAAACGGAAAAACCCAAGATGGTAAAGGGGTTTAAAAAAAATTGTAAAATTATTTAAAACAAAACAAAAAAAAATCACAAAATAAAGAACAAAAAAAATGAAAAGAATAAATATATGTATTCATTACTATAATATGTAAGAAAAAAAATTTACAAAAAAAAGTACACATATTTGGCATCGCAGCAGATGGAACGACCTGATCTATAAAACGGTCACACTAGTTAACCTCTTCAAAACCCAAGACAGAAACAAAATGAACATATACCTTGCTGTAAGTAAAAGAAATAGTGTATATAAAAAACATAGCGTACTTAGTAAACACAGTTTTTTAATTAAAAAAAAGCGTAAAAGCCATGCTACAGCATCAAGGTTTACCACAATCGGGATGGTCCTAACCTCTAGTATTAAAACCTTATGATGTGTCAAAGTGACATCAATGTGAATCAGGGCAGAGCAGCACCTGGTCCCGAATGGATGCCCAGCAAATGGTAAGCTATATATAAATGTTATGTACAGCTCAAAGAAAGGGAGGCCACATCCTTACCAGCACTAAATACAGAGCCCTGAAACTTAACCGAAAAAAATGAACTAGAGTATAAGTTGGCATGCATGCAAAATAGGAGCATGTTAACATTTGCCATTAAACAGACAAAACCAAAGACAGAAACAAAATGAACATATACCCTGCTGTAAGCAAATAAGTAAAAGCAATAGTGCATATAAACAACATAGGGTACTAATTAAACACAGTTTTTGATCAAAGAAGCGTAAAAGCCATCCCACCAGTAATAATAATAATTTTTATTTATATAGCGCCAACATATTTCACAGCGCTTTACAACTAAGCAGAGACATATACAGACAATAAAAACAATACAATGTAACACATTTCAACAGTTACAGGAGGAGGGGTGAGGGCCCTGCTCGCAAGCTTACAATCTATAAGGAAATAGGGGGACACAATACGTAGAACGTGCTTGTTATGTACGGTCCAACCATCATTATAATAAATAAGGGTTTTCATATTAAGCTGCATGATCCGGTCATCAGTCGGATCTGTATGAGTGCAGTTACCGTTTTGCTATTGGGTGCATGGAGGATGTGGAGACAGATGAATAGGTAGGAGCAAATTATGACTAACATTTAGGAGGGAACAGGGGAGAGTTATGTTAGTGAGTTGAGGTGATAGGCCTGTATAAACAGATGTGTTTTTAAAGCACGCTTAAAAACATATGTGGTTAGCGCTGTAGCCTTGCAGCGCTGGGGTCCTGGGTTCAAATCCAACCAAGGACAACATCTGCAAGGAGTTTGTATGTTCTCCCTGTGTTTGTGTGAGTTTCCTCTGGGAAAGACATACGGATAGGGAATGTAGATTGTGAGCCCCAATAGAGACAGTGCCCAAAATGTCTGTAAAGTGCTGTGTAATTAATGGCGCTATATAAGTGAGTAAAATAAATAAATAAATAAATATGAGCTAGATATTAGTCGGATTGTTTGGGGTAGTGCATTCCAGAAAACTGGCGCAGCACGAGAGAAGTCTTGGAGACGGAGGTGCGAGATTCGGATTATGGAGAATGTTAGTCTTAGATCAGTTGCAGAATGGAGGGCACGAGAAGGGTGATAGACAGAAACGAGGGATCAGATATAGGCAAAACTGTGGAGAGCTTTGTGAATGAGAGATGAGTTTGTATTCTGTAGCGAATTGGTAACCAGTGAAATGACTGGGAAAGGGTAGAGGCGTCGATAAAGCGGCCCAATAGAAATACAACCCTGGCTGCTGCATTCAGGATGGACTGGAGAGCAGAGAGTTTGGTTAGAGAGAGACAGATCAGAAGAGAGTTGCAGTAGTCCAGAGTGAATACGAGTGACAGTAAGAATTTTTGCAGTTTCAAAGGTGAGAAAAGGTAGGATTCTGGAGATGTTTTTAAAGTGCAGGTGACACGAGCAAGTGAGTGATTGGATATGGGGAATAAAGGAAAGTTCTGTGTCAAATATGACACCAATACAGGGAGCTTGTTGCTTGGGAGTTATGGTTGCACCACCAAAGGAAATTGCAAAGTCAGGTATAGATAGGTTGGTAGAGGAAGGAAAAGCAAGGAACTCAGTTTTGGAGAGATTCAGTTTCTGATAGAGGGGGGACATCATGTTAGAGACAGCAGACAGACAATCCCTGGTATTTTGTATTAAAGTGGGGGTGATGTCAGGTGAAGAGGTGTATAGTTGGGTGTCATCAACATAGAGATAATGCTGGAAACCAAATCTGCTGATGGTTTGTCCAATAGGGGCAGTATATAGGGAGAAGAGAAGAGGGCCTAGAACTGAGCCTTGAAGAACCCCAATAGTTAGGGGAAGATTAGAGGAAGAAGAGACAGCAAAAGATATTGTGAAGGAGTGGTCAGAGAGATACGAGGAGAACCAGGAGAGAATGTTGTTCTTGAGGCCAATAAAGCGGAGCATAGTGAGGAGGAGCTGGTGATCCACAGTGTCAAATGCGGCAGAAAGATCCACGAGAAACAGCAGGGAGCAGTGACCATTGGATTTTGCGGTTAGTAGGTCATTAGAGACTTTAGTAAGGGCAGTTTCAGTAGAGAGTGAAGTGTGGAAACTAGATTGTCAAGTGTCAAGAAGAAAGTTATCTGAGAGACAGCGGATGAGACGGGAGTAGACCAATTGTTCCAGGAGTTTAGAGATGAAAGGAAGATTAGAGACCGGTCTGTAGTTAGCAGCACAGTTCTGGTCTAGGGATGGCTTTTTAAGTAAAGGGGTTATGATGGCATGTTTGAATAAAGAGGGAATACCCGAAGAAAGTGAGAGGTTAAATATTTCAGTTAGGTGGGTAGTGACAGCTGGGGAGAGGGACTGAAGAAGATGTGAGGGAATGGTGTCACTTTTGGAGGTTGTAGAGTGAGAAAAAGCGAATAGTCTGGTCACTTCTTCTGTGACAGGCTCAAAGATGGAAAGTGAACTTGATGTGCGGCAGGGAAGGGGATCCAGGCTCCGGGGGGATTGTGCAAAAATGTCTTGATGGATACCACTGATTTTTTTGTAGGAAATAAGTGGCTAGATAGTTAGAGCTTATCTTGGTGACGGGGTCTGTACTTCTGTACTTTAGGACTCTGTAGGGAGTAGAAAGTTTCAAAGAGTTGTTTTGGATTGTTGGCTAGAGATGTGATGAGGGTGGTAAAGTAGACTTGTTTAGCCAGATGGAGAGCGAAGTTACAAGTTTTGAGCATGGACTTATAGTAGATGAAGTCTTCTGCTGAAAGTGATTTTCTCCACAGATGCTAGGCACATGTTGAGCAGCGCTGGAGAAAATGTGTTTGCAGCGTGTGCCAGGTCGTTCGGCGTGTAGCAGGTGCTCCTTCATCCAGGGCGCTCGGCAATGTATTGTTATACCATGACAAAGCTGAGTCTGGACCGGAGAGGGAGAATATGAGAGCTAAAGATAACTGTAGATTGTTCATAAGCTACTGGGTATTTATGGCACATAGATTTGTGTGTGTGGTAAAGTGGGGGTGTCTTGAGTGAGGAGACAGTTCTTGACAGAGAAGGAAAGAAGGTTGTGGTCCAAGAGTGGGAGAGGGTAATTAGTAAAAAGAAATGCAGCGAGCAGAGTCGTGAGAAGACCAGGTCCAGAGTATTCCTGTCTTCATGTGTAGGAGAGTTAGTAAGCTGTGAAAGGCCAAAGGAGGAAGTTAGAGAAAGAAGATGAGAGGCAGATGGGGATAATGGCTCATTAATGTGGAAGTTAAAATCACATATAATGAGAGTGAGAATATTACAGGGATAGGAAGTGAGGAAGTGTGGAAGCCAAGTGACAGGAAATTGACACTGGAAACAGAAACTGACAGGAAGAGCGATACACAACCACCACTCGCACGGAGAAGGGTTTGAAGAGTCTACCGGTGTGGACTTCGAAGGAAGGAAACAAAAGTGAGGGAACGGGGGTGGGGGTGATCTGGACAGCACACTGTGATGAATGGAGCAGACCAACACCTCCACCTTGTCTGCTCTCAGGTCTGGGGGGGTATGTGAAAAATTGTAGCCCACTATAACAGAGAGCAGCCCCGGTAGTGGTGTCAGACTGATGGATCCAGGTTTCAGTGAGAGTCAGAAGATTAAGTGAATTTGAAAGGAAGAAATCTTGGATGTAGAAGCGTTTGTTGCATGCTGACCGTGAGTTCCAAAGGGCACAATTAAAAGACAGGAGAAGGCATGCACTGAATGTTTATAATATTGGCAGGGTTTCTTTGTGCTGTGGGATGACAGTTAGATATAGTACTGTATGGAGGCTCAGGGTTGGGAGAGATGTCACCAGCGACTAGGAGAAGGAGACAGAAGACAAAGAGCAGGTGGTTCAATGATTTGTGTGAGAGTTTTGTGTGCTGTATGGTGGTAGTAGATGGTTTTGCGTGATTGAGAAAGGTCAATAGAGACTCAGTGCTGTACACTAGTGTTCAACATAATAGCAGTGTGTTCAAAAACATGAGTTAAGCACAAAATCATTATACTAGTTTTTATTCCCGTGCATTGGGAACATTGCACACTGTTTTCTAATTCAAAACATGAAGAGAAATGTATATAATTTTTAAAGGGGTTGTACACTACTATTTAAAATATGCCAAAGCGTTTTATGATGAAAAGAAACTTCTTTATAATTACCTCCCTCTGCCTTTTCTGCCTGTGAGCGGCGCTATCACTGGCCGCTGACAGGAAGCACGTGAACCCCCGCTGACGTCCCGTCTATTGAAGCATGACTCAGCGCTGGGTTGTGGATGGGGTTACCCCACCGCGTCACACTTAGCATCCACAGCGCGCTTTCCCAATGAATGGAGTGAGGGAGAGTGCGCGGTGGATGCTGGGTATGACGCGCGGGGATAACCGGGGGGTCACGTGATGCCTGTAAGTGGCCAGTGATTGCGCCGCTCACAGGCAGAAAAGGCAGAGGGAGGTAATTACAAAGAAGCTGCTTTTCATCATAAAAACGCTTTGGCATATTTTAAATAGTAGTGGACAACCCCTTTAACTACTTTACAGAAAATAACAAAAAATGAGCATTGGACTGTTCTTAAAAATAGCAGTGTTTGCATTTGTCTTTACAATCTCACAATATGTACAATTTTGTTGGACTAGAACCAAGATTTTGATCGTTTACTGGTGTATTTAGGGTCGTTATCTTGTTGAAACACCCATTTCAAAGGCATATCCTCTTCAGCAGAAGGCAACATGACCTCTTCAAATATTTTAATATATGCAAACTGGTCCATGATCCATGGTATGCGGTAAATAGGTCCTGAACCATAGTAAGAGAAACATGTCCATATCATGATGCTTGCACCACTATGCTTCACTGTCTTCAGAGTGTACTGTGGCTTGAATGCAGAGTTTGGGGGTTGTCTGAAGAACTGTCTGCAGCCCTTGGACCCAAAAAGAACAATTTTACTTTCATCAGTCCACAAAATGTTTCTCTATGTCTCTTTAGGCCAGTTGATGTGTTCTTTTGAAAATTGTATCTGCTTTAGTACATGTCTTTTTTTTAACAGTGGGACTTTGCGGGGACTTCTTGCTAAGAAACTAGCTTCACACAGGCGTCTTCCAACTGTCACAATACTCACAGGTAACTTGAGACTGTCTTTGATCATCCTGGAGCTGATCATTGGCTGAGCCTTTGCCATTCTGGCTATTCTTCGATCCATTCGAATGGTATTCTTCCTTTTCTTCCACGTCTCTCTGGTTTTGCTTTCCATTTTAAAGCATTGGAATCATTTTAGCTGAAAAGACTATCACTGTCTGCACTTCTTTATAAATTTTACCCTCTCCAATCAATTGTTTAATCAAAGTACGCTGTTCTTCTGAACAATGTCTCGAATGACCCATATTTCTCAGGCTTTCAAGAAGAAATGCATGTACAACATGCGCTGGCTTCACCCTTAAATAAGGGCCACCTGATTCATACCCGTTTCTTCACAGAATGCTTGACCTCACCAATTGAACTCCACACTGCTATTTTTTTGAACACACCCCCTTTAAATTAATTATTCAAATGCACAGACTCAAAAACATGCAGATCATGAATGCTGAGTCTGTTGGTTTTCTTAGAATCTACTGCACCAACTGGTAAATTGTTTGACATGTGGTAATATAATTTATACCAAAAACAGTGATTAATCTGGTTAGTTATATTGGACTGCTATTATTTTGAACACTATTGTATATGGGGGAGGGGAGGAGAGAGGTGACACCCCCGGAAGACGGCACAGCGCCGAAATGCACGTAGGGGCGACAGCACCATAAGACTGATATCCACAAGTGAGTAATGTGAGGTTATCTACATGTAGTTTAGGTGTAGGATGTTTGTTCCTTACTTATTATAATACTATTGCACTGTGCACTTTGCAGCACCTCATATGATCTAGATTGATGACTTGCTTAGTGACTTGGCTTGAACAAGTGTTATAAAGATTTTTTTTCCATTTTTCATTGTCTGACCTGTACTACTGTAATTCATGCTCATTTGGGTATCTATTATGGTGCTTCTTTCTTTTTGGTTCAATATTGATACTTACTGCCATTTTTTAAACATCATGTGTTTTTTGTCTGATTTTAAATATCACTAATAAAGAATTTTTTGTATTTTTGTATTTTTTGGATATTGTTCGGTTTATGTCTTTTTTTCTATTTGGTATACTTATTAATTGACGTTGAACAGCGTCACGTTTGGGTCCATCCTACTAAATTTCTGCATGATTGGTCAGTTATGTTGTCTGTATAGAGACTGTGTAGAATATGTCAAAGGGCGGTAGAGGTGAAACAGCAGCTAGAACATATATGAAGCAAAGAGAAATGGAAATTAGATGCTGTAGTGCAACTGAACGAGAAGCATTTTTGTTTGAATATCTTACCTGTTTCCTACCCTGTCCGCTTGCCATGTTTAACTGGTGAGACACTTAGAAAATTTTGGACATAGAATAAATTTCACATGTGCCCCAGCACACATGCTCTTTGTAAGCCAGATCTGGACATATTGGAAGTGTGTGCTGGGATGTAGGACCAGTTTGCCTTGTTGAAAAAGCAATAAGCAAGAGACCACAGCAGGCATTACTAAGCAAGATATACAAACATCCACACTGGACAGACACAGACCACAAATCATCAAGTGAAAGAAAACTGAACATTTAGAATAAAACATAGGAACAATTAGTAATTCGCAGACTTGAAACCTTGTGAATCAAGTAAGATGTTCACACTTAACAGAAGTAAAGCACCAGTGTCAAGGTGTACCACAATCGGGATGGTCCTAACTTCCAGTATTAAAACCTTACCATGTGTCAAAGCGACGTCACAAAATGGTTGCCCAGGACTGGACCAGTGACGAAAAATGGTGAAAACACCGGAGGGTGAGTATATGACAGGGGGTGGAGGACTTATGCTTAAAGCACTCCAGCGGTGAAAGAACAACAACATTGGAGTGGTGCTTTAAGTTTTCATTGATGCCATTTGGGAGTATAAAACATTTTTTATCACTTTTTATTATGATTCATTCCAACTTTTAAAGGTTGGATCATTGCTTCTGCATTGCAGGGTATTAAACCTTTCAGTCTAACACTGACAGTTCACCATAGCTAGGTGACCCTGCAGCCACTATTCCTCCTGGGTAAAAAGATGAATTTGGCACTCCAAAGTTGATGCAAAAATTAATAAAGTTTTATTGTACAAATTATCCACTGTTTACAATTGTTAACGTTTTGGCCAATTATGGCCCTCTTCAGAACAATTTGTTGCTCAGTAGAAAGCATATATGGCTTGTAGAGGCAAGAGTACCATGAGGTCATGTATACAGGTCCAAACCCCTGGGACTGGCGCTGCAGAAAAACACTACCGAGCTAGAAGGATTGAGCCATCTTCCTAGCATGGTAGTATTTTCAGAAGAAGGCCATAATTAGATGAAACGTTAACAATTGCAAACAGTGGATAATCTGTACAATAAAACTTTGTTAATTTTTGCATCATTTTTGCCAAATTCATCTTTTTACTTATTCTGGAGTGGAACACTACTGCAGTGCCCATTATAGGAGTATCGCGCAGCCTTCATTTCTACTATTCCTCCTGGGGTCACCATCTTGAACATCAGTACCCCGTGATCGAACAGAGGGAGCCCCGACTCTCAAATAAGCAGATAGGTGCCACTGTTGCTATTGACAGCATCATCATGGGGAATGGTAGCATCAATCGTAGCCATTGCAGTAGGGTGTCAGCTATAATTTATAGCTGACACACACTGATGATTTTGTCGGCTCTACTTGCAGGCAAAATTGTTGTGCTGTTCATGTGCAAAGGTTTGCGGGAACACACTGTCCGCAGCCCAATATAGGTACGCCGGACGTAGGGAAGTGGTTAGAGATAATAAAAGACTGTACAGTTGTACAGTAAAAATCTTATTGGGGTGCAGCAACCTGCAAGCACTTCCATCTAAATACTGGATTACTTTCCTCATTTAAAAAATATGGTATCGTTTTAGGTTGCAGAAATATGGAAAATTCTAAAGGCTTCACAAAGGTTCAAGCACCACTGAACCTAGAGGTGTAAATCAACATTAAAAGACTGTTGTAGTGGTATCATAACAGGGAAAATATATAGGACTATTGCTAGTAGTATTGCATTTCTATCCTGACTTATATAATAATAATTTAGTTTTATTGTTAAATTTTAACCAATTAATAACTAAGTGGTGTAAATTTACTGCACTAGGTCCCGGGCTTTAACCCTACGCCATTGTGAATTTAGAATGTGGGGTTAAAGTTCCTGCAATCTAGCAGGAGCAGGTCTGGGAAGAAGACTGAAGTGGCTTATTACCTTAGTAAGTGCTGATGCTTCTCAAGGACTTGAGGATCACATGATCGACTACTGCAACATCCTTCTCTGTGGCCTCCCTTCTAACACTCTCTCACCCCTCCAATCTATCCTAAACTCTGCTGCCCAACTAATCCACCTGTCCCCCCGCTATTCCCTGGCCTCTCCTCTATGTCAATCTCTTCACTGGCTCCCCATTACTCAGAGACTCAAGTTCAAGACCCTAACCTTGACATACAAAGCCATTCACAACCTGTCTCTTCCATATATCTGTGACGTAGTCTCCCGGTACTTACCTGTGCTCAATCTCCGATCCTCATAAGATCTCCTTCTCTACTTCCCTCTTATCTTCTCTTTCCACAATTGCATACAAGATTTCTCCCGTGCACCCCCCTACTCTGGAACTCTCTACCCCAACATATCAGACTCTCGCCTACCATCGAAACCTTCAAAAGGAACCTGAAGACCCACTTCTTCCAACAAGCCTGCAGTAACCATCACTCCACCATACCGCTGCACGACCAGCTGTACCCTCACCTACTGTATCCTCACCCATCCCTTGTAGACTGTGAGCACTCACAATTTTACATCGGAATTCTGGCATAAAAAGCTTTGAAAAATCACAACATTTTGGATCAACATGAGGCTACACTACAATTTTGCAACTTATGGCATTCTCAAGCCATTTTTGCCCAACTGCAACACAGTGGGCAGAGCTGGGGCGGGACAGGGGCATGGCAACCCTTGCTGTTTAAATTCCCTGACAGGGGTAAGATTTGTGGGGAGACACACATGAAGGCATACTCTACTTGCCAAATGCGTCGGATTCACTAAGAGGCATATGCCTCTTAGTGTATCTGGAATGCCTGACTATAGCACAGCTCTTTATCAAGACCGGTGTTGATCAGGAATCGAGCCCAATGTTTCAACGACATTGAGGTGCTGAAGACAAAGAACTGTGCATTACATCAAACTGAGACGTTAAAAGGAAAATATGAAAAAAACAAAATAAGTATAACGCCATGGGTCTGTCTTTGAGTCATCGGCTTAGATGGTCCTCTGCTACAGCAAAATTAGCTCATGGAATTATGATATTTTGCTGTGAAATGTTAATTAAACTTAAAAATAGCTTCTTTTCTTTTTTTAAATATGGGCAAGCATCAGCAGGTCACTTCTTGCAAGCAGGTGTGCAAATGAGTCACGGCTTTCCCCTGTGTATGGTATCACAAATGTAAGCATTTTGGTGAAGGAACTGCTCTACCAACCCTTTCCACTGTAATCAGCTCCTAATTTATTATCATTAGTGGACATCTAGAAGAATATCGGCCCAAGACCAGGCTAGAAATTCAGTCAGCCCTTAAATAAAAATGGAGAGTCATCTGGTGTTCAGAGTTTTCTGTCATGTGTCCACTGTGAAGGATTACTCTAGGAAAATAGTTTATTAGTTTATTGCACAAAAACACGAATGTTCTCACAATATTTAACCCCTTTCCCACATTTGAAGTATATATATGTAATGGAAGGGAAGGACTTCCCGACCAATGAAGTATATATACGTCATGTCATTCCTGCAATCATCGTGACTAAACGCACAGTGATCGCATGAAGGTGCCTGCTGTTTCTAACAGCAGGGCACCAGGACTCGTAGCCACCCCCTGTAACTATGATCGCTGTGATTGGCTGTTAAATTCTGAATAGCCAATCACAGCGATTTCAGTGTTTCAGGCAATGAAATTGCCTTAAACACTGATGTCCAGCCTATGATAGTTGCGGTGACATCACCGATCATAGGCTGGAGCCTAGCAATGACAGAGTCACCAGGCCCAGTTGTGATTGGTGCGATCAGACAATGACGTCGATCACACCAATCAGAATGCACAGGTATGATCTGACCTCAGTATGACCGCCCTGCGCTTCGTCATTCTAGCTTTGGACGTGTACAGAGCGGTCACACTGCTGTTCTGTCAGGCTGTGTTCATCCTTATGATGCCACAGACTTTTTGAAGCCTGTGTCATCACTGCTGGTATTGCTGCTGCTGTTAAGGAAAGACGTTCCTGATCCTTCCCTGATCCGTTCCTAATTTCTGATCATTCCTAATCCAACCCAATCCCCCTCTTCCACCTTTCCCTCCATTTCCCCCTCTCCCTAAAAGCCTTCCCACCCCCACTTTTGACACTGAGAGCAGAACAGCAGTTGGATCTCTTGATTTTTGGCAGTTTTTTTTAGTTCATGTGTTCTGCAGCCACTGAGCACTGATTAGTGACACAAATCAATGATCGGCGCTCACGCTCGCTGGTTTCCAGGACTTTTTTCATCCCTGTGTATTTCCTCTCCCCCCCCTTTGCACCACCTCCATGTGTGCGTCCTGTAGCCTCCAAGCACTGATCAGTGACACAAATCACTGATCGGCACCCGTGCTCGCTGTTTTCCAGACTTTTTTTGTCCCTAACTATTTTTCTCCCAGACCCTCCTTTGCACCACCTCCGTGCATGTGTCCTACAGCCTCCGAACCACTGATCAGACGCACATCACTGATTGGCACCTGTGCTCTCTTTTGGCAAGGACTTTTTGTTTCCTGTATTTTTTTTCCCCCTTTTTACTGACGTCCGTTTAGCAAGTCTGTTTTTTATTTTACCTAATTTTTATATTCTTTTAATCTTTTACTTTCTAGATTCTTTCCTTGCTTTTTATTTTCTAAATAAAAAAGTTTACACTAAACACTCACACACACCTGAATAAAATTTGGTACACACACAAACACCGCATACGAGATAAAAAATGTGCCGCTTGTCCAAAACACGGTATTCAGCCGAGGAGGCATATGCCTTCCTTGCCTCCGACCCAAAACCAGATGAGGAGCAATCAGAGAAAAGGTATAATAGAAACAAGTCACCAATTCTGCATTTATCACCCACTCCTTGTTTTGGCTCCCACTTCTGAGAAACAATACTGACCAAATACTGATAGTGGGGCCGTGACCTGAGGGAGAGTATACCACCTTTCTTTATTTTTCCACCTCTTCCCCCTCCTCCTCAAGTGATAACGAACCGCGACACAGATGCCCCAGGACAGAAAATGAACCAGCACCTACAGTTAGTGACCCTCTATGCACCTCACCTCCCGAAAATTATGAGAAAGAGATTCCTGATTTTGTGGCGCAATCAGAAATCCAATTTGACACTACCAGCATCAAAGAAATTTACTTTTTCAAAGTCTTTTTCTCTGAGGATTTTGTAAATCTCAGTGTCCCATAAAAATTTGTATACACAACAATTTTTATCTCAAAATCCCACTTCATCATTTGCCAACTGGACCCCTGTAACAGCCGTAAAAATTCTGAAGTTTTGGGGCCTTGTTCTTCACATGGGGATAGCGAAAAAGCCAGAAATTAGGCAATATTGGAGTGTTCACGTTTTGTATAACATTCCACCGCTCCGCATGGCTATGACCTAGACACGCTTTGAGGCCATCCACTTTTTTTGCATCACAGTGATAATGCACAATGTCCTCCCTGAGATGACCCCAACTTTGACCGATTTTTCAAATTTCAGCCGGTCATTGATCACTTCAGCAACTAGTTTGCTGAGGTGTACGTTCCCCAAAGGGACATCTGAGTGGATGAGTCCCTAATACATTTCAAGGGGAGGCTCAAATTCCGGCAATACCTGCCCAGTAAGAGGGCCAAGTACGGAATGAAGCTCTACAAACTGTGTTAGAGAACCTCAACGTACACCCACAGGTTAAGGTTTATGAAGGGAAGGACCCCCAAATCCAACCACCTAAATATCCCCTCTCCTGGGACTGAGTGGGAAAAGTGTGTGGGAATTAGTGCACCCACTGCTAGATCAAGGTGATCAACTCTACGTAGATAACTTTTATAAAAGCATACCACTCTTCAAGTCCCTCTCTGCACAAGCGCCCGCAGCATGTGGTACTGTCTGCAAAAATCAGAGAGGCCTCCCTAGGACGCTAATTGTTCAGCTGCTCAGAAAGGGTGAAAGCAGAGCCAAATGTAGCGACAACATGCTGGTGGTCAAGTACATGGACAAAAGGGATGTCCTTTTCTTGACCACCATACATGGTGATGGCAGCACCCCCCACCACTGTATGAGGTACCTCTACACAGGTCCACAAACCAAACTGTGTACTAGGGTACAACAAGAACATGGAGGGGTGAGTTGATCTCTCTGATCAAGTCCTCCAGCCAAATCCTCCAGTGCCATGAGAAAAGCCATGGTGTGGTATAAGAAGCTGGCCTTGCACATCATACAGATGGCAACGTATAACTCTTTTGTGCTATCATGATGTGCAGGCCAGACCGGGACCTTCCTTCAGTTACAGGAGGTAGTCATCAAGGCCCTAATATTTGGCAGTCAGGAACGAGCGGGCCCCAGTACTTCAGGAACTGAAGGTGCCAGTGTTGTTCCAGGGCAACATTTTTCCCGTGAGGACCCTCAAACTGCAAAGAGAGGAAGGTCTTAAAAAAGGTGCAAAGTATGTTACAGAAGGGGGATATGAAATTTATCAGTGTAACACCTGCCCTGACAAACCTTGTCTGTGTATGAAAGACTGTTTCAGAATCTACCACTCATTCGAGGACCAATAAATTTATTTCTGACTTACACAACTCACATATGCCAACCAGATGCACTCCACACAATTCACGTGTGAAAAATTCACATTCAAATATTCATATACCAGGAAAACACTACATCAATTCCAATATAGAGTCACTTGTGGAGGCACATCAGGGACTCTCCAAACGCCATACCATTCCATCAAAGTCTGTGCTCCAAACATCATACCTTCCTTTCCGATCCTTGCCGTGTGCCCAAACAGTAGTTTTCCCCGACATATGAGGAATCAGCGTACTCAGGAGAAATTGCAAAACAAATTTTGGCGTCCATTTTCTCCTTGTACCCTTGTGAAAATAAAATACTTGGGCTAAAAACATTTTTGTGTAAAAAATTAGATTTTTTATTTTCACGGCTCAACGTTATAAATTTCTATGAAGTACCTGGGGGTTTAAGGTGCTCAACACACTCAAATACCTTGAGGGAGTCTAGTTTCCAAAATGGGGTCACTTGTGGGGGTTTTCCACTGTTTAGGCACATCAGGGGCTCTTCAAACGCAACATGGCATCCGCTCTCGATTGCAGCCAATTTTGCGTTCAAAAAGTCAGACGGTACTCCTTCCCTTCCGTGCACCCAAACAGTAGTTTTCTCCCACATATGGGATATCAGCGTACTCAGGAGGAATGGCACAACTAATATAAGGGTCCATTTTCGGCTGTTACTTGTGAAAATAGAAACATTTGGGTCTAAAGTAAATTTTTTGTGAAAAAAAGTTAAATGTTAATTTTTATCTTCCACATTGCTTCAGTTCCTCTGAAGCACCCACTGTTATGATCTGCAAACAAGAACTAAGGAAACAAAGGGAAAGTTTTCCCTACAGTGAAATTAAGCTGCATCCCTACGATGTAGCGGGCAGCCTCTTCCTAGCGAACAGACCTGCCTTAGTCCTAGGCTAGTCTGAATGAAGACCTATAGAATAAAGAGAAGGGGTCCCTAAAAGAACTAAGGACTGGAACAAAAATGGGACACCTCCTAAACAGAGAAAGTTGTTGCAGAAAACAAAAGATAAACTGACAAAAAGGTACTGGAGGTCCCAAAGGACCAAGCGAACTGAGAGATATAGGCACAGAAGCACCTGGCTAGCAAAACAGTCAAACAACACTGAAGTCCAGCACAGCCAAAAAGGCGTAGCTGGAATATAAAGGCAGACGGTCACGTGACCGCAAAACACAAGATGGAAAAAACAAAAAGGAGGGTTCTAACACCTGAAGGGTTAATAAACTTCTTGAATGTGGTTCTGCGCACGTTAAGGGGTGAAGTTTTTAGAATGGTGTCACTTTTAGGTATTTTCTATCATATAAGCCCCTCAAAGTCACTTCAAATGTGATGTGGTCCTTAAAAAAATGGTTTTGTAATTTTTGTTGTAAAAATGAAAAATGGCTGATCAACTTTTAACTTCCGAACTAAAAAAATATGTTTAAAAATTGAGCTGATGTATTGTAAACATGTGAAAATTTTAATTTATTAACTATTTTGTGTGACATAACTCTCTGGTTATGTCATAAAAATGAAGAGTTTGAAAATTGTATTGAACAAATTTTACCACTATCATGAAGTACAATATGGCACAAGGAAACAATCTCAGAATCACTAGGAACCATAGAAGCGTTCCAGAGTTATTACCTCAAAATGACACTGGTCAGAATTGTAAAATTTGGCCTGGTCATGAAGGTGAAAACAGGCTTGGAGGTGAAGGGGTTAATCCACATCAGAGTCAGGTGAAGTCACAAAAATATATATCCAATATATATACAGATAAGGAAAGCTAATAAACTGGCCATTGCGGTCTGTTCAGGAGCATTTCTATAGCTGTAAGCATTCTGTGGGGGTGTGTAATAGTTGATATCATTACATGGAACACTATAAAGACGCAATAGTTTCACTGTTATGGCTTATGTGCAGGAAGTAAGACAGAGTTAGGCTGTCTGCCTACTATGTGTTTTTCAAGCGTTTTTGCAGCGGAATTTCCGAAGCGAAAACGCTTAAAAAACGCTTGGTAATACGTGCCCCATGGTCCCCAATGATAATCCGCATGTGCTGTGCACATGCTGCGGAAATTTCCGCTGCAGATTATCATTGCGGAAAAATACGCAGCATGTCCATTAATTTTGCGGACAAGCAGCATAATTGCCGCCATTGACTTGCATTGAAACGCATAATATCCGCATGGGCACATGTGCCCATCCGGATATCATGCGGTTTAATGCGCGGATGTTAACCGGGTCAGGAGAAGAGGAGACTCTCCTCCAGACCCAGGTACCGTATTACCTGTTAAAAAAAATAATTTAAAATAAAAAATAAAGATTATAGTTACCTTCCAATGGCCCCTGGTGTTTTCTCCGCTACGTCCGGTCTGTTGTACGTCTCGCGATGGTCTAAAAGGACCTGCGGTGACGTCATTTAGTCATGTGACAGGTCACGCATCTGCTGACGTCGGCGGTCGTGTGACCTGTCACATGACTAAATGATGTCATGGCAGGTCCTTTCACACCACCGCGAGCCACACAACAGACCGGACGTAGCGGAGAAAAGACCGGGGGCCATCGGAAGGTAAGTATAATCTTTATTTTTTACCATTCTTATTCTTTTTTTATAACTATTACTTTGTCACACTATATAAATTCAAGCCGGTCGCATGGATTTATATAGTGTGACCAAGTTGTCAAGCACTTTTCCAAGTGATGCTAAAATCGCTTGGAAAAGCGCTTGATAACCCGCAAGCAGAAATGCATGCAAAAACGCTTGACAAACGCTTCTACCTGGCAGGAAAAAAGCATGTAAAATCCGCATGCGTTTTTCCTGCCAGGGAGAAGCGGAAAAAATATGCAGCATTTCTGCATCGTGGGCACTTAGCCTAAGTACACTTTACACTGCTATTAGGCAACTGAGTATTTTGACCAAATCATCATCATTATTTTTAAGCAGATTTTCCTACTCCAAGTTGTATAACCTTGAATGCTCATTGGATGAAGCAGATCAGGTGATGTGTATATGTGTAATGAGGGAGGGTGAGGCCTAAGGAAATCAACACCCTTTATCAAGATGTGCAGAATTATTACGCGGCTTGTTTTCTTCAGGCAAAAAGGGCCAAAAAAAGAGAGATTAAACTGACTCTGAAAAGTCAAAAATTGTTACAAGTCTGACCTAAACCCTATTGAGAACCTATTGAGAACCTGAGGGCCCTTATTAAATGGGAGATTTATGGTGAAGGAGAACAGTAGACTTGTCTAAACAGTGTCTGGGAGGCTGTAGTTGAGGCTCCCCAAAAAGTTGATTGTCAGCAAACTAAGAAATTGACAGACTCTATGAATGGAAGACTTACAGCTGTTATTGAAAAGAAGGGTCGCTATTTTGGTCACATATATATTTTTAGAAAATGTCAGAAATGTATTTTTGCACATTTTGAATTGTCTGCTTATTATTCTCACTTTATTAGATGAAAAGAAACAGTTGCAATGGGAAAACTAACGTTTTTCATTTAGTTGCTTAATAATTCTGCACAGTAAAGCTATGTTGATACGTTGCGTTTTTGCTGCGATTTTAATGCAAATTAAAAGCTGCTTTTCACAGTACCAGCAAAAGCTATGAGATTTCAGCAATCCCATGCACATACTTGTTTTTTTCACTGACTGAATTGGAAAACTTCTACTTTTTTGAAAACTGCAGCATGTCAATTCTTTCAGCGTTTTTGTAGCGTTTTTTCACCCATAGGAAGCAATGAGTAAATGCAAAAAAGAGCATCAAAAATGTTGCAAAAAACATTTATCATCAGTTTTGCAGTGTTTTTAGTGAAAAAAACACAGGTACACTTATTTTTTTTATTTCCCCAAGTTTAAATCAAAATGTCTTGGTGTCCTCACAGGAGCCTGGCAGTTAGTATCAGTACAGTTTAATTAAATTAGTCATATGTATTAAAGTAAACAAATCCTGAACATTTCAATGCCCTACCAATGTGTGAAAGTATACAATGCCCAACCAATGTGTTAAAATAAACAATGCATGATCATCTCAATGCTACACCAATGTCCAAGGTAAACTAAGCCTGACCAATTCAACTCCCCCTGCTGTTTTTATATTTGCAATTGTGTATTTTTTCATGAACTCATATGAACTTTTTTGTTCAAAATAGTCACTATTTTTCCAGACATACATTTTTTTTTACGATTTGATCATATTGCCCTTTTTTCCAAAAATGTTTTATGGTTTCACATATGTCTTGTACTGGTGGCCTAACACCTTGCATTGTTCATGCTTGTATGGTGAAAGCAAAAGCTGAACTTTTGGAGCCTGAACAACACAGAAAAAAAGAAGCAAAACCTGCTTTTTGTCTGCAGCTTTTTTACTGCCACAAGATCAGGTTTTGGCTGAAAAAAAAGCAGCAAAAAAAGCAACGTGTTTACATAGCCTAGTAGTTGCCAAACAATTCTGCACACATAAAGACAGAAAGACAAAACCTCACTTACTTTCTTAACATTTCAGGCTTATTAACCTTTTGGATTGACTGACAGGCAATTTGTATTTTGATGATTAATTTTTATTATTATTATTAAACAAATACAGTGCTAATAATTCAGCACACACTAGTCAAATGATATTCTAACATTTCAATGATTTAATATCAGAAGGTTACAGCTGAAATTGATTAAAAATGACATTCACTAACAGTACCATATTTTTTACTAATCAGCCATGTAATAAAAATGATGTCAATATGATCTAAATATAAGATATTTTGACTGCATTTCTCATATAAGACTGAATATTGCAAGGGTTTTTATAACATATACATATTTATGCTATTTGTATTGTTGCTGTGTCTTATAGCAAGAGGAAGCTATAAAATCAGCATAGACAAAAGTTAAGTTATACAACAAAGTTTCCTGTTTGAAAGAACGGTTGGTTACAAAGACGCCTGATCAGATACAGCCATTCTATGAATACATCCTCCTCCTTTCAAGCGTTACCCTTTATCACTATCACCCACACAGCCTACGCATATTGTCAGCCTCAACACCACAGAACAGACCTAAAAAAAAAAAAGTTTGCTTCGCTAGAGAAGAAAATTGGGTTGCATGAGTCATATACATATCACACACGTATCAATAGGACATAGATATTATTTTTTTGATGGAAGATCTACTGTCTTTTGGGTCTGGTAGACTGTTTTCAGTTAGCTGCCCTTAAAATAACTTTTACTTGGATGTTTGTCCAATGTAAATGGTAAAATTATGCTAACCACGTCAAACCTCGCCAGTATAATTTATGCTAGATTTGGTCGCAAACAAATCATAAATAGGTTTAAAGCATAGACACTCCTAAACTGAGCCCACCTTTGAGCATTCAAGAGAAAGGTGTCAAGCATATTGAAAAATATGATTTTATGAATTTTTTCTAGCACAAATAGTTTATAAATCTGTCTAATCTAAAATGCGAAATTTTTTTTAGAACATTTTGAACTGAAAAACAGGCGTATTTTGTTCATAAATATGCCCGAATATAGTAGGATATGTTAAAAGGAATGAACGACGTAAAGATAAATAATCAATATCACAGTTATTGACAACTCCTTTAATATCAGACTGCACGCAGTTCCGCACATCAGTTGATCAAAATATCATAACGGTTTAGCGAGCACTTGCTAATGAGACACATCCCTTTGAATCAACTAATTGGTGGCAGGACCGTTACTCAAATCCTTGCTGATCTGACAATGATGACCTATCTGAAAATATTAAAGGGAACCTGTCAGTAACACTAGCCATGTGCAAGTAAAGGTAGGGCAGGATAGGGAAGTGTAAAATATTAGGAAAGATGTCTATTACAGAGTCATCCGCTGCATCTACATTTGTTGAAGTTCAAATTAGGTTAGCATGTGCATGGATGGGCGTAATAGTGCCCTACCAGTAAACCACATTCCAAATTATTATGCAAATGCTATTTTTCTTTGACTTTCCTAAATAGTCAATGCAAATGAGTCAGTATAAGGAGGAAGAGAAGAGGAGCCATATATACCGCATTCCAAATTATTATGTAAATTGGACTTAAGTGTCATAAAGATGTAAGTTTTTGTTTGGCAAATAAACTCATGGATGGTATTGTGTCTCAGGGCTCTTTGGATCACTGAAATCAATCTCAAGTACCTGTGATAATTAGTTTGGCAGATGAGCTCAATTAAAGGAAAACTACCTAAGAAGGACGTTCCAGATTATAAAGAAGGCCACAAGTTTCAAACAATACAGGAAAGAAATGTGATCTCTCTGCTGCTGAAAAGCGTCAAATAGTGCAATGCCTTAGACAAGGTGTGAAAACATTACATATTTCACAAACATTTAAGCATGATCATTGTACTGTGAAGAAATTTGTGGCCCATACAGAGCACATAAAGGTTTGTGCATATAAAGGTATAATCAGGAAGGTTTATGTCAGACAAATTCATCAGATTAAGAGAGCAGCTGCTAAAATACCATTACAATGAAGCTGCTGGTGGTTCTGGAGTCCTGCGAACCTCAATCTGTAGGATCCTCCAGAGGCTTGCAGTTGTGCATAAACCTTGTATTCGGACACCCGTAAACAGTGCTCACAAGCAGAAACGGTTGCAATGGGCCCAGAAATACATCAAGACTAATTTTAAAACAGTGGGAAGTGGCACCCTTGTTCAAGCTAGGTAATGATTGTTTTATTACTTTATATATATTCATGCATGCCCTCTTGGTCTTGTAGCCTGATGCTGGTTATCCTTCTACAACAGTGACATCAGCTCTGTCATTGCATTGAATCACTCTGTGTAGTTATACATATGAACGCTTTTCCACATCAATACAGTAGTCATTTGATTGTTAGTTTGCAACGCCTTAGCTTTTGTATAAAAGTACATGTATGCGGTATAGATTGTAGTTAGACTTAGCTGAACCTTGGTGCCACCTTTTGGCTTATAGCCATATATTACCTGCCCAACATTATGCATTGATTTTATTGTTGTCTGTATCAATAAAAATATATTTTTTTATATATATTTCTGTGTACGTATTTCCTTTTATATAACCTATAAAATGTTTGGAAACTGTTGTGCATAATCATTTCGAACAGTGCATTTCGAGTTTTTTAGTTTAAAAAAAAAAATACTCATCATTGGGAGGTTTGTCCAAAAAAATTTGATTTCTACTCTAACGAATGATGATTTGACTCATTTGCATCGACCATTTAGGAAAATCAGAGAAAAACAGCATTTCATTTGGAATGTGGTATATAAAATGTTACAGGTCTCGGAAAATGGCGACGTAAACCAAAATTTTTTAAATTTTTTTATAAACTTTTACATTTTTTGTTCAATAAACTTAAATAAAGCTTAAATAAAAAATAAGTCATACAAGTTTAATATCACCGTAAACATGCTCTATAATTTGAAGAATCATGTTGCCATTATTATATTTAAAACTAAACAAAATCTGTAAAAACAAAATCCAAAAAGCAATAGTGAATTAGCATTTTTTCACCATTTTATTCCAATTGCAATTTTTCACCATTTCAGCACATTATATTGTAAAATGACTGGTGTCAATCAAAACTACAACTTGCACTGCAAAAACACAAGCCCTAATATGGCTATGTGGATGAAAAAAATAAAAAATGATGGCTCTTAGAAGAAGGCAAGGAAAAAACAAAAGA
Organism: Phyllobates terribilis; assembly: GCF_046119375.1. Classification (NCBI taxonomy): domain Eukaryota; kingdom Metazoa; phylum Chordata; class Amphibia; order Anura; family Dendrobatidae; genus Phyllobates; species Phyllobates terribilis. The sequence goes on along the minus strand of NW_027362762.1, from coordinate 191,747,028 downwards.
TCCAAAAAATAAATAAAATTAAAGTTCAGACTTTCAGCTTTATTTTGAGGGTATTCACATCCTAATTAAAGTAAAGGTTTAGCAATTACAGCTCTTTAATATGTAATTACCCCTTTTGAAAGGGACTAAAAAGTAATTGGACAATTATCTCAAAAACTCTTTAATGCGCAGCATGGGCTTAACTCGTTAATCCATCATCAATTGAGCAAGTGAACGGTCTGGAGCTGATTCCAGATGTGGTATTTGCATTTGGAAGTGGTTACTGTGAACCCACAACATGTGGTCAAAAGAGCTCTCAATGGAAGAGACAGAAGTATGGATAATATGTGGTTCGTCTGCGCTGCTGAAAAAAATCCAAAGTAAAATTCCAGGGGACACTATATGACTTGATGTGATTTTATTATCAACGCGTTTCAAAGTCATCCAATTTCTTCATCAGCCTAACTGTGGTTATATTCTAATGAACAAGTTGGATGACTTTGAAACGCGTTGATAATAAAACTGCCTCAAGTCTTTTAGTGTCTCCTGGAATTTTTCTTTGGATCTTCTTCAGCAGCGCAAAGGAACCACATGTTATCCATACTTTTGTCCCTTCATGGTTCATTTACCCGTGAATCTGAAGCAGTTGATTTACCCAAGGTCTTTTCTAGTTGTGTGGTACACAACTGTTCCCTGCTCTTACAACTCTTCTTTTATGGGATAAGACCCTGTTGCACATTTTTGTCCCCCAGCTATCTCCTGTTCAGCGGAAGAGAAACAGACTATCATTAGGCTGAAAAAAAAGAAGAAATCCGTCAGAGAGGTAGCAGAAATGTTACGAGTGGCCAAATCAACAGTCTCCAGGAAGTAGGTGTTTTAGTATGTAAGTCTACCATAAAGAGAAGACTTCATGAGAGCAAATACAGAGGGTTCACCACAAGGTGCAATCCATTAATCAGCTTTAAAATAGAAAGGCCAGATTAGACTTTGCCAAAAAAACATCTAAAGAAACCAGCCCAGTTCTTTGGACAGATGAAACTAAAATCAACCTGTACCAGAATGATGGTAAGAAGAAAGTATTGAGAAGGCTTGGAACGGCTCATAATCCAAAGCACACCACATCATCTGTAAAAGCAAAAGGAAAGTTAAATACAAATGAAAAAGGGAGGAATTAGAAACTTTGACCCTTCATCAATTAACAGACAAATGTTTGGATTCTTAAAACTAGAATAGAAAAATTGGGCAAGGATTGTATGATTACATTAAAGGCAATTTGTCGGTACGATTCACCCCGCACACTGTTGATATTATCATGTTACTCTCTTTCCATACCAAAAAAAAAATAATCACAGTTTTAATCATATGCAAATTAGGCTGCAGTGCTTTGGCTGTGACAAAGAACTTCTGATCTTCTGTTTACCTAGATCTATTCCCCGCCAGCCCCACCTTCTTCTGCATGACTGACGGCTCACTGGCTGTGTAAACTGGTTGGTAATCTGTCAGTGAAGCTGAAGAGAGTGGCTCCAGGTGAGGAATATAGTTCGGGAAACAAAGGATCAAGAAATTCTCACGGCACGCTCAGAACACTTCGATCTCATTTGGAATGGAATTAAAACAGTGTTTTTTTTGGGCAGAGAGTGATGGATTGCATAAAGGTGTGGATGACCTTATCTTTCAGATAGTAACATGACCACATAAACAATTTGGAGAGTTAGCAGGTGCTGACAGAGTCCCTTTAAGGCGTGCACTATAAAATATGGAAAAGGTTTAATAAAGTAATGTGTGGGTCAGGAGAGGTTGCCAAAAACAACTCAATCACCTGAAATATATAATGTCACATAAGTGAATCAGAAGAAAGTCTGTTTGGGAATTTAGACCTTTAAGGGTTTAAGTGTTACACAACCTGAATCTTTGCCCAGTCTATATTTGGATGTAGATTTGGCAGCAAGTGCAATATACAAGAAGGAAAGAAGAGACTATTCAGCTGATGTTCTCAATCTCAAATGAAAATCTAAAACTTCTATTGCTTAGAAACCCCTTTCTAGTCTTCCTAAATTAAACATGTAATCCCCAGAGAAATAATCATCACTGCGTTATTAAAACTAAGAACGCTTTGTGGTAATTATTCTCTAAATACTTATTTTAATGATGTTCCTTTATAGCAGTTGAGCTCAAAAGAACAAATACACAGCAAATGTGTAGACACCTATCACATCAGCAACAGATGTGCCTTCCTTTACCTTCATTCCATATATCCTAAAATAAAAGGCATTAAATGAAACCAAAAACCTAGAAAGAAAGGGAAGTATAATGCCCAGAAGGAAAATCAAATAATTTTTTATTAGATTACAAAATGTATATATACAGCTCTGGCAAAAATTAAGAGACCACTGAACAGTTTTCTATTGGAAAGCATGGAAAGACTGGTGGAAAACATGCCAAGACGCATGAAAGCTGTGATTCAAAATCATGGTTAGTCCACCAAATATGGATTTCTGAACTGTTCCTGAGTTGAAAAACATGAGTAATTTGAGGTCTGAAAGCACTATTTCTTTTTTAGTATTTTGACGCTTTATCATTTGCTGCAAATAAATACAAAATTTTTATCTCTGAATTTCGGACATATTGTCAGTAGTTTATAGACTAAAACAACAATGTACATTTTACTCAAAAATATACATATGAAGAGAAAAATCAGAGAAACTGAAAATTTTGCAGTGGTCTCTTAATTTTTGCCAGAGCTGTATATAAAAGTAGGGGATGGAGAATGTGTACAGATATACTACATCACTCAAGTGTCCTAGCAAATAATCAAGACAAATGTCACTGTATGCTAAAAACCCAAGAAGACAATGCAATTCAATAAATAGTGGCAAATGCTGCTACAGAGTTATTGGATGGCAGAGGGTGGTATTATGCAGTGATATGAAAATAGATGACACACATTACAGCACACTTTATAAGAATAAAGACAATAATAATAAAATAACTAGTCCAAAGGAAAAAATAAAAGCGGCACTCACCATTCCTGTAAAATCATCTGTCCTTTATTTCATACAATGGGACTGATAAGTATCAAGTAGGGGGAGTGGGGAAGAAGAGCGGACAACAGACGTTTCGCGCTTGTGCTAGCGCCTCTAATATGAATTCATATTAGGTAGGTCCTGGTAACGAGAAACGCCTTACCACGGCTACCAGGTACACATGAACTGGCCAATTTATGCGCTAAGATTTCTCAGTTATTTTTGTTTTTCTTGAGCAGTAGTGCTATTCAGGTTTCATACATTTCATGTTCGCATAGTTAGCGTTGCAGAGTGCTGCTTTATTTGTTAGTTAGAAAGTCTCCCCTCCTTTCTTCTTGATACAGGAGAATTACTAAAAAGAGTAGATGGCTTATGCCTAAGTTCTGATATGATATTGGTGACAGGAGATGTTGAATCACTGTATACGAACATTAAACATGAGGATGGCTTAAGGGCGGTTGGTTTCTATCTAATGTCATCTAATTTACCCAGTGATATGGCCGAATTGGTGATGGAACTTTTGGAATTCACTCTTACACATAATTTTTTTACTTTTAAAGGGTCCTTCTACCTACAGCTCCAGGGTACTGCCATGGGTGCAGCCTTTGCCCTGGCATATGCCAACTTATTCCTGGGGCTGTGGGAGAGGGACCTTACCCTGCCAGATCGGCGGGCGTCAATGGACTGCGTCCCCCTTTGGACGCGGTACATTGACGACATCCTGCTGATCTGGCAGGGCTCTGTTGAAGCACTGCTGGAGTTTATGGAGTCCCTTAATAATAATAATAATAATAATAATATGAATATTCATATTACATATTCATGGGATAGGGACTCAATTAACTTTCTTGATGTGACCTTTAAGAGAGATAGAAATAACTTCTTACAAACGAATATTTACAGGAAGGAAACGTCCACTAATATGCTACTCCATGCGGCATCCTCCCATCCCCCACATATGATTCAGTCTGTACCAACCAGTCAATTCCTTGGCTTGCGGAGGATTTGCTCTGATGATATGGAATTTGCTAAACAGGCGGAAGACTTGAAAAATAGATTCTATGAGAGAGGGTACAGCAGATGTATAGTAAAGAGAGCATACCATCGTGTAAAACACTCTAACTGACATGATCTGCTTTATAAAACTAGGAACCCTAATATGGAGGATAAAGTGAGATTTATTACACGCTATCACGGACAGTTTGAACATATGAGGGATTGTTTGACAAGGGCATGGCCAATCCTGTTGACAGTTAGTACCCTAGCAAAAATCTTTCCTGATCGGCCATGTATTACCGTGTGTCGATCTAGAAATTTACGGGATCAACTCGTAAATAGTCACTACCGTGTTGAATCCATAAACACTATTTTGGGCGCTTCAAGCCCTGTGCCTGGGTGTATACCATGTGGTCGATGTGTCACGTGTCCCAATGTTGAAAGAATCAATACATTTACAAATTCATCTGGTACAAAAACATATCAAATTAGAAATCGTATCACATGCACCTCACGTTATGTTATCTATTATGCCACATGTCCATGTGGGCTAATATATGTTGGCCTAACCACACGCCAAGTGAGAATAAGGGAGCATGTGTTGGGTATCATTGCGGCCACTGACTGCATGGACATATCTACACTCAGGACGATACCAAGACACTTCAAATTACTTCATGGGTGCGACAGTTCCCAGTTAGAGGGATTGACTCATTAAAAATTGGGATTCGCAGAGGTAGGTTGAGCCAGCGTTTGGCTCAACTGGAGTCAAGATGGATTTGGAGCCTAGACACAGTACATCCTAATGGCTTGAACAAGAATTTAAGCTTTGTCCCTTTCCTTTGGTCGCTCCTTGTCTGCTGCATACATTTATATTGTTTTTATGCATTTTAACATTGTTTTATTGTTCACAGTTATCATCCTACGTACATTTAGTGAATCATTTTTGGATGGACAGTGTTTTGCCATGCTTGGGGTGTACATCATTCTGTCCATTATATACGACATGTGCATGTGTCACCATTGCATGGGGGCATGCACGCATGCATGCATGCATGTGCGCGAGAGCCCACGTGCATGCTTACCTATGCATATGAGGATATATCTACATGGCCAGGATTTATCCATGGATTGAATGAACAGCTTGGTGATGAGTGACCTTTAATCCTCATTAGATTTCTGTGTCTGAGTAAAGTTAGACATTGGTGGCAGTATACTATATCACTATTACTGTCTTTCACTACTTTAGTTGTTATCTAATTAATGTTTACTAATCCAGCCACCACTATATATATTTACATACACCATTGTACTTTACTCCTATGAGACTATAGGTCACAGATGATTATTTATTACATGACTATGACTATCATATACTACCTATATACTATATGATTTATTACTAATTGATTATTTCGATATATAGTCACCATGAAACTCATATATTAATACCAGTTATGTCATCACTAAGTATCCTCATTTATATCCTGGGATTTTATTCCTATGAGACTGTCCTTCAGAGATTGCAATGCATTATATAATATATATACTATTGTTTGTTCTCTCTGTTACATGGTCACCTGTGATCATTATGTATCGATACTTGATGTATTAATCATGTTATTATTATATTCTCACCAGTGATCATTATACACTGATATTCTAATCATGCCCTTACTTAGTGTCCATGAGATATATGCATATATACTGTTCATTGCGAATGATAGGGTAACTTAGATGTATTGGTGGACTTGAAAGACCTGCACGCATGCGCATCACGGGCCTCAGGAGCGTCCCACGGCTTTCGGCGTCTCTCTGCAAGGACCTGTGTGGTCACATGGGCCCATGTGACCATCACGTGATCCGTTGCATGACGCTGACGTCACAGGTCGACCCGGCAACCGTGACACGACATGCGTCATAATTGGCCCGCCCACATGTTTTGATTGGTTGATATACTATTTAAAGAGGCACACCTCTCGATATGATTCACGCCTCCTGAAGAAGGCAGCGCCGAAACGCGCGTTGGGGTGGACGCTTGGCCCCTCTGTGAGCTCCTGTATCCTGTGGTCCTGTGCCTGGGTATGATATTATTGATATGGTATATTTATTTAACTGTATGCTCCACTACTCACTGACCATCAGTATAAACTTGGCAGTATTAACAGCTGCTATACCTTGGGCAACTAAATCCTAAGATCCATATGAATGTGACCACAGTGCTTACTTGTTGAACAGTCACTGTTTAGTACACATGGCTATATAGCCTTATGTTGATCTCACAGAATGGGCTTGGCATGTCCGGTACTATGATGTATTTTTATAGTGTATGTGTTTTGCACCACCTGTGCATCAACTATCTGTATCTTATTTTTATATTGATTCAATAAAAGTATATTTTTTACAGTTAAAATTTGGGTATTGGATCGTTGGTGTCCTTCTATGGTTATTTATTTGTTAGTTGTATATGGAGATGGCTGCTCCTAGTAAGCACCTGTACACACCAGTTTTCTGTTTAAGATGGGCAGGTCAGTTTTTTCGTAGTATTTCTATACACATCCCCCATCTTTTATGTATATATATATATATATATATATATATATATATATATATATATATATATATATATATATATATATAAATATATACAGTACAGACCAAAAGTTTGGACACACCTTCTCATTTAAAGATTTTTCTGTATTTTCTTGACTATGGAAATTGTACATTCACACTGAAGGCATCAAAACTGTGAATTAACACATATGGAATTAAATACTTAACAAAAAAGTGTGAAACAACTGAAAATATGTCTTAAATTCTAGGTTCTTCAAAGTAGCCACCTTTTGCTTTGATGACTGCTTTGCACACTCTTGGCATTCTCTTGATGAACTTCAAGAGGTAGTCACCGGAAATGGTTTTCACTTCACAGGTTTGCCCTGTCAGGTTTAATAAGTGGGATTTCTTGCTTTATAAATGGGGTTGGGACCATCAGTTGTGTTGTGCAGAAGTCTGGTGGATACACAGCTGATAGTCCTACTGAATAGACTGTTAGAATTTGTATTATGGCAAGAAAAAAGCAGCTAAGTAAAGAAAAACGAGTGGCCATCATTACTTTAAGAAATGAAGGTCAGTCAGTCAGTCCAAAAAATTGGGAAAACTTTGAAAGTGTCCCCAAGTGCAGTTGCAAAAACCATCAAGCGCTACAAAGAAACTGGCTCACATGAGGATCGCCCCAAGAAAGGAAGACCAAGAATCACCTCTGCTTCTGAGGATAAGTTTAACAGCAGCTCAGATTAGAGACCAGGTCAATGGTACACAGAGTTCTAGCAGCAGACACATCTCTACAACAACTGTTAAGAGGAGACTTTGTGCAGCAGGCCTTCATGGTAAAATAGCTGCTAGGAAACCACTGCTAAGGACAGGCAGCAAGCAGAAGAGACTTGTTTGAGCTAAAGAACACAAGGAATAGACATAAGACCAGTGGAAATCTGTGCTTTGGTCTGATGAGTCCAAATTTGAGATCTTTGGTTCCAACCACCGTGTCTTTGTGCGATGCAGAAAAGGTGAACGGATGGACTCTACATACCTGGTTCCCACCGTGAAGCATGGAGTAGGAGGTGTGATGGTGTGGGGGTGCTTTGCTGGTGACACTTTTGGGCATTTATTCAAAATTGAAGGCATACTGAACCAGCATGGCTACCACAGCATCTTGCAGAGGCATGCTATTCCATCCGGTTTGCGTTTAGTTCGACCATCATTTATTTTTCAACAGGACAATGACCCCAAACACACCTCCAGGCTGTGTAAGGGCTATTTGACCAAGAAGGAGAGTGATGGGGTGCTACACCAGATGACCTGGCCTCCACAGTTACCAGACCTGAACCCAATCGAGATGGTTTGGGGTGAGCTGGACCGCAGAGTGAAGGCAAAAGGGCCAACAAGTGCTAAGCATCTCTGGGAACTCCTTCAAGATTGTTGGAAGACCATTTCCGGTGACCAACTCTTGAAGCTCATCAAGAGAATGCCAAGAGTGTGCAAAGCAGTCATCAAAGCAAAAGGTGGCTACTTTGAAGAACCTAGAATATAAGACATATTTTCAGTTGTTTCACACTTTTTTGTTAAGTATATAATTCCACATGTGTTAATTCATAGTTTTGATGCCTTCAGTGTGAATGTACAATTTTCATAGTCATGAAAATACAGAAAAATCTTTAAATGAGAAGGTGCGTCCAAACTTTTGGTCTGTACTGTATATATATATTTTGTAATCTAATAAAAATTATTTGATTTTATTTCGCAGTGTTATATTTCCCTTTCTATGTAGGTTTTTGTATTCAATAAAAGTGCCCTTCAATCTTTGGCCATATATAGAAATGTGATGAAATGAAGAGCGTTGAAAAAAAAAAATCATGTCACTCTGTCGGGCGTTACTTATGCTATGCATGTCAAAATGTATTGAATTTGTATTGAGAAACTGGAGTCCATAAAAGGGGTTTTCAAAGACTAATATATTGATGACCATGGGATAAATTTATCAATATGAGACTGACAGAGGTCCAACGCCAGAGACTCTATGAGGGTTGCTAGCCCGAAACGTGTAAGCTTAGGGATGGTTTAACATTTTACCATTGGTGCCGTAACCCAGTCCTCATGGACCTTTCTTCCATTTCTGACCTGGATACCAGCCTGGTGTGTTCTTACAGCCCCTGCACCACATCCTGACCAAACAAGGTCTACCAGGGTGCCTATGGAAACTCAAGTTTTCATACTATATTGTCCTCCCTGGAAAGTGAGCCGAGAACCATTTTTACTTCTTCCCTAACTGTTTATAATGCCCAGCTTACATTATTTTCAATATTTTACTGTGGCAAAACCACCAAAATTGCAAAATGGAACAAAATGAGCCATTACCAAATAAGAACATTAACAGATATAGTGCATGGCATGACTGATTTGTTTTTCTGTAACAGAAGAAGAAATAATTGGGACAGTTTGCTAAGCAAAAGTCACCGGAGTCCTGGCTCAATTTGCAACAAAAGAACGTACATATATTTCTTGGTTGAAATGTAATAAGTGTTATAGACACTTTCCTTTTTACACGACAGTTTTGAAAAGTGTTTAAAAATGGGGACCTGGCTAGAATGAGTCTTGAGGCATGTTTCTACGGGCAAAACCAGTGTGTTATCCAGATGGAAAATGTGCAGCATTTTAAAGTAGCAGTGCTGTATATGAAATTTTAAGAAATGTCATGGAGGTACAGCAAAAAAATCAGCAGCGTCATTTGATAAATGCTAAATATTTGAAATCCGCAGCATGTGAATTTATGCTGCAGGTCTCAGAGTGTATTTCTCTCTTTCCAATAAAGGGTGAAATGTGCAGTTCATCCAGACCATTTTCACAGCGATATCATATACCCTTAAAAGGGACTCTGTCATGTCAAAAAAACATTATTATTCTTTCAGTTTTCAGTCATGGAGGCATAGCTAGCACAGGTTCAGTCATTGTTCAGTACATAGTGAGCAGTGGCAGTAAACATGCCCCTCGCACTGACTGACAGTTTGCTCTGCACTGATGCACTGCTGAGGCGGATGTCAGTCAATGCCAGGGAGTGGTTACAGCTGCCGCTCACTGTATAAGAAGTGGTGACTGAAGCCGCCCTTCTATGACTGAAAGCTGGAGGCTGCCATGATGAATAAAGTTAATTTCCCCCTGGCATCAGAGCTTTCAGTGCGGCGGCCACACTGCCTCAGAATGCTATTAGCCTGCAGATTCACCCCATTTCTGCATTTGTTTTTTTTTACATGACAGGTTCCCTTTAAAATGCTAATGATTTATTAGTGGCTGTTAGTGGCCTACTTTACCTTACTAACATGGCAAAAACATGTTAGTAAGCTAAAGTAGGCCAACTAAATGGTGAGTTAAGAACTAGTATAGTACAAATTTATCACACAGCGGGTCAAATGTGCCAAATTTATCACACAAATTTTCCACAGCTTCTATTTATCTATCTTGCATCGACGTCTCTGCCTCCTGCCGGGCATAGACGCCGTTACCCTCACTGCCGGGTCTGGCATTTTCCCGCTCCCCTGCTGCTGTGGCGTGCACCGCGCGCAGCTTCCCGGGCACTGTGCTTAGGGCGCGCACGCGTGTGCGCCCGGAGGACTTCCCCTATATAAGGCACCTCCTCCAAAATGGAGGTGCCTGTGCAAGGTTGTTGTTCCGTGTGCTAAACACTAGCTCCAGCCCTCAGGTCCCACTGCCTGTCAGTCCAACCCGCCAGCCTAACAGTTCTATCCTCCAGTCTGTCTACAGTTGTGTCCGCCAGCCTGCTTACCTGGAGCACCTGTCAGTTACCTGTTGTGCCCGCGCCAGCCTGCCTACCTGGAGCACCAGCCTGTTACTTGTTGTGCCCACTAGCCACCATACCCGGAGCACCTGCCAGTTACCTGCCATGCCCGCCAGCCTGCTTACCTGGAGCACCTGCCAGTTAGCTGTCGTGCCCGCCAGTCAGCCTACCCGGAGCACCTGCCTGTTACCTGCCGTGCCCGTCTGCTTGCCTATCCGAAGCACCCATCTGGCTATCTGCCGAAACAGGCTACTTATCTACCCGGACCACCCATCAGCCTTCCTGCCGTGCTTATCCGCTGTACCGGTCAGTTCCTGCCATCTGACTCGTGGGAGTCACCAGCTCTCACACAAGGTCGGTCCCAGAGTGGCACCTGGTCCACCTGCCCGGTCCCTCCCTGGTTCACGGAGTCGACTAAGCCGCCGTGTGACTTTGGTCGGGCCGAGTAGGCACTTAGTCACGCCCCTCTGGTCTCTCCTTGCACCGAAGCACAGAGGTTTCACCTTCCGGACCCGTAACAATCTACTTTAGTTAGAAATGTTAGTAGGACTATCCTAAATTTAGATATTACATGTGCTGCTTTGTGCAGGTCTTTGTTAAAGGGGCTATCTACCTTTTTGGACAATTTGCTTAAAAATGCATGCTAAATGTAAAAAAAAAATGTTGAAAATTTAGCAGCCAGTGATAGATTATTGTGACTTGTTTATTGTTGTACATTGTTGTACATTGCTTTTGTTATGGGGAATCTGTTTCAGACAAGTCATACAATACTGCATGAGATCACATGCAAAAACGTACCGATAAGACTGTGTGCACACGTTGTGTTTTTGTCCTGTTTTCTTCATGTTTTTTCCTTGCGAATTTGTCACAAAACCTGAAGGGTTTCCTGATGCCAGCAAAGTGAATGAGAATCCTGAAGTGTCATGCACATGTTGCTTATTTGTCACGTGCAGATTTGGTACAGATTCAAATCTGCAGCATGTCAATTCTTTCAGCGTTTTTTTACCCATTGACTTCAATGAAATCAGTAAAAAACGCTATAAAAACCAGGTATAAGAATGATAGAGGATTTGCTGCGTATTTGCTCCAAAAACCGCATGGGTGTTAATAAAAGGAAAAAGTTTCTGATGTCATCAGTAAGACGAGATTGTTGTTGTGTTAAATTATTTTAATTGTGTGTGTAATCGTGAATACACATACACATGTTTATTTCTCAATGTGTTTATATTTATATTGTAGGGATTTAGCTCTTTGGCAGTTGGCAGCGTTCACACAGGCACATAGTTTCTTGTGCAAACAGGAATTTAAGTCCATACACTTCCATAAAGTAAAAAAGTATTTCCCTCTGGCAAAAAGGTACCATACAAAATAAACAGTCCCACAGAAGGTATGGGCTCATCCCTTTAACTGTCAGTCCTGCTCCAACAGACTCTGGTTTAGACTGAGCAACATATCCCAGGTTTTGTCACTTCCACACTCAGACACTACTCCTTGCTCAGTTTTGGTCAGCAACAAAATGATCTCCCTTCAACAGCACATTTCCTGGTTCTATATAAAACACTGGAGGTGCATTCTAATCAATACCTACAGAGCTTAGATTTAACTCTCCTCACCCTGGCCTTGCTACATACCCTTACCCGCCACCCAAATCCGGGGGCTGGTCACCTTCTGCCAACCAACAGTGAGCACTATTTTGCCAAGGCTTGATTAAGTATATCTGCTAGAGCTTCCTTTTCCCTGGTTCGCAAACTTTATCGTGGCCCTCACCAACCCTTTCCACCACTTTATAGGGTCCTTGCCACTTGGCAAGAAACTTGCTCTCCGATTTTATAAAAAGATATATCAAAGTAAGCAGACCTCTAATATGGGGCATACAGGTATGTATAGATTTACATTTCTATCACCTGTATGCCTATATTAGAGGTCTGAAAAGTTCCAGGGGATCACAGATTCCCTTTAACTACTTGTCAAGGGTGCCAGCAGCTGGACCCAGATGAGAAAATCCTTTTAAATGGCTCTTGAGTCATCGCTTCTTACATGAATGAAGTTCTCCAGACCATCGTGCCACCTTGTAAGATGGAAATGTCCAGGTAAAAAAATGGAGCAGTGGCTATGCAGAACTCTACATTTATTTTAATGTGAGTTACAGAAACAGCTGAGAAAGGTGCCACCGCGCCATTCATTTTATGCTAGGATATGGAATTGGAGACCCATATTAGAGAGATAAAAACAGGTCCCAGAGATCCATATCCCAGAAATATCTACAATTGGTATATGCCTTCAAAATATGCTGCCTGACATCTACTCAGCTATTACTCCAGACAACATAAAAAATACTGTTCAGCTGAATAGAGCGTAGCCTCCTGCTTCAGAGTCCGCTGTTTTAATTACAGGAACCAAGTATATTCTTTCCAATCTGCTATTATACAAATGGCACAATATTTTCTCATTTGGCATAACAGATCAGCAGACCTGGCATTATAGAATGATCAACTAACAGTGGCATCATGCAACAATGCAGAATCAAAAGTCATCTACCTAAGCAAAGTCTGGGGCAAACACAACTGTTGTCCTAAACTTGCAGCACACACTGAACTTTGAGAATGCATGAATTATATAACCTGTTATCTTTTTCTATTTGAAGAAAATTACTGGTAGTTTTTTTTTAAGTTACAAAACTGTCTGAATGTGTTATTCTCAGGCCATGCATTCAAACACTTAAGGCTATGTTCACACTGCGTATTAGCCTACTGTCAGTAGCTCTGTTGGTGGGCATGTCTAAAGCCCTGAAAAATGGGATCCGGACATTTTGCGTTGACAGGGCCGTTGTCTTTAATGATGCAAATGGAGTCACTGTGTGCTCTTGTGGACTTCATTTTTGTCAGTATCCGCCTGTTTGAGCCGGGCACTATGACACATACAGACACCCTTACAAAAACATCTGAGCAACAGTGAAGCACCAGTGTGAGAAAATATTACTCTATGGGCCTGATTCATTATAACATTTGCGCCTTTTTTGTCTAGTATTTAATGCGGTCTTTTTTTTTACCTGTTTTTCATTTGCATCTAATTCTTATTTTAATTTGCACCGTTTTTAAAAGTCTTATTCATATGTGTTCGCCTGTTTTATCTCATTTTCACCATTGTGGGATTTCCAGATATTTTATGTTAATTCATCAATTGCAATTTTTTTTTAAAGTCATGCAAGTAGGCACAAATGTACTCCACTTTTCCGCTGGAGTCATTTTATGTGCACCAGATATTTTGGCATAAATTGTTTGTCATTTTGCAAAACATGAGACATTTTGTGCTAAGTTGTCGCAAAACAAGTCAAGGACAAAAATAAAGAACGGTTTTGACATTGCACAAAGTTCATAAAGTATGTGCACACTTTTGGAGAATTTGGCTCAAAAAACAGAAACAAATACTGTGAAGAATGGAAGCAGAGAGATCCCACAGAATCCCACCGCTGCCACCACTTGTGATGAATCCACACCTCGCCACCCGCCTGAAGTCACAGCTATGCCACACGGAACACGTGATATGGATCTGCCCTTTACACCAACGTGACATTCCACACCCCCTCGGGGACACATATGGTCAGATTGGTACACTTCTACAGACAACCCCTGTCCACACAGGTACAGGAAGGCACCGGGAGTGAGAAGAGGTGGCCCACTCAGTCACTGACGTGGAACCACACTCGCTCACACCCCTGACAGGCTGAGAGGCCCCTTCACTAGCCCCAGTGAAGCAGAACCTTGTCGGCCTGGTAGAGCTGCCACCAGTTTCTAAAAAGATATAATTCCTGCTAGGACTGGGGGAGGGATTATATCGGGCCAGAAACCAGCCCGGTAACGTGTTCGTTGGATCGAACAACAGACATGAGAGTTCATGGATCGAGATAAAAGAGCAGCCCAAGGTTAAATTATATATTTAATCGCCTTAAGGGCACACTAGACAATACACTATATACATAAGGGTTATAAATACATAATGGTCAGAGATGCAAACACAATAGTAGTGGTACAAAAGATATAAACAGTTATTGAGAGTCAGTTACCAGTCAGATGCAAGGCCTGGCTTGCGAAGGAGGGGCTGCCACATGGGAGGCTTGTGGTCCCCTTTGATGCCGGACTGCTCCCACACAATGTGTCGTCGCGACCTCCCAGGAAAGACACTGAGCTAGGGCTGCTGGAGCTCTTAACCCCTCTGGGTCACACCCCCTCCTGCCCCCAGGCTGAGCCTAAATCTTCACCCCTGGTCTCATTCAGCTACAAACTCTAACTACTAAAATGGGCTATACTTCCTTAATGAACGGTCCTAGGGAGCTGGTTCTAGTGTCATCGGATCCAGCCGGGCCCCTGCTATGCAGGGAGACCAAACACAATGGCCCTAGGGGTTTCCGAAAGGCTGTGCTGTGTATCTCCTCATCCCTACGCGCTAGACTGTGCTGGAAGCTAGAGTGACATTCCTCCTGTTTGTGTGATTCCAAAAATCTATTTGGTGCATCGCTGGGATGGATCGCATTCCCATAACTCGGTATTGAATTATACTTGTCTGACACAAAGGACATGCCGCATGACTGGTGTCCACAGGGGGTCTTCCTGTGGCAGCTCCACAGCAGAAGGTGGGGGTTTTGTCACTCATTGTGCCTCAGCCCCCTCCCTTCTTGTTTAGCTGCAAAAGTATCCGATTACAGCTGTACATTGTAGACCTCTATAATCCCCCGCCAAACAGGGAACAATGATTGACATGGGATTATATCTTGAATATTCTTCACACGAGACAAAGAAAGAAAAGGGAACGTTAAAAAACAAACAAAAAACCCAACAAGACAAATGATGAATCAGGGCCTATATGATTAATGTGATGTGTTATATGTGTAAAGTATTGCAAACACATTACAAATGACCATGTTACAGACCTATAGAAAATATATAATATACTTACCTTGTAATGTCTTCACATCCTGTTCCGTTCAGAGGTGTCTGGATCCCAGAATTCCAAGCAGCGGAAGTTCGTTGACCGCCATATTGGGACACCCAAGTGATGGGTGTCTCAATATGGAAACCACTGGTGGTACCAGCCTCTTGCGTGGTGCCACCAGCGGAACACCGCCGTACACGCCGCCGCCGGGATGAGCCAAATGATTCACTGACCGCCGCCATCTTTGTACAGGGGGTGTGCAGGCGCAGTTTTAATGTGACCGCCGCTATCTGCCTGCACAAAGATGGCGGTGGCCAGATTTACTGAACGGGGAGACAGCTCAAACGAGAGAACACATGAGGGAAGAAGACAGCACAGGGGTGGAGAGAGAGAGCAGACAAGGGGGAGAGCACATGGGGTACACAGGTCAAAGAAGAGATCACATGAGAGGAGAAGACAGCAGATGGGGGAGAGAGAAAGAGTACAGGGGGGAGAGAGACAGAGCACAGGGGGGAGACAGCTCAAATGGGACAACACAGGGGGGATAGCACATGGGGTAGACAGGTGAAAGAACAGAGCACAGACGGGAGAAGTCAGCACATGAGGGAAAGAGAGAGTGGATAGGTGGGTGAGCACATAGGGGGAAGGATTCTTAACGCTGCAAAGCCTGCCCCCATCATGACATTACCGCCCTCCCGATGCGACAGCATCGGGCCTCTATCTAGTAAAATATAATTGTGTTTTTCATTCATATAAAATCTCTTCCACAATCTGCAAATAGGATCTGCAGTGTAAATGGAGCGACTCTGAGGATGTGACATTCGTAGCTTGTCATTTTATGCTGTAAGTATTTACTGTAGATTTCACCCTTTGAGATACAAACATCAGATCAGTAGCAAAATCAACACACTTTGCTGCTGCATATTTGCTGCAATATATCTACTCAGTCAGACAGTTTGGTCTAGGTATACACAATGGCGTTATCAGATAAGATGAAATAACTGGCCTATTCACTTTTCGCTCCAGCAGAAAGGTAAGAAGTTATTGTATACTACTGATGCCTCTATGGCTGGGTCAAAGGGTAGGCACTATCAGCCAAAGTCAGGTTTAGGGCTATGCATAACAAGTTATATTTGTTGAAATATAGAAATTGGCCATAACAACCTAGAGCACTGTTCCCCAACTCCAGCCCTCAAGGCCCACCAACACATCATGTTTTCAGGATTTCCTTAGTATTGCCCAGGTGGTAATTGCAGTGCCTGTGTAATACTAAGGAAATCCTGAAAATACGACCTGTTGGTGGCTCTTGAATACTGGAGTTGGGGAACATTGACCTAGAGTATTAAATATATACGCAGCTGCAAGTAGACTGTGGCAGCTTTTCAGCAGTCTGCAAACATTATATGCGAAATGCACTATTACTACACATATAAAACATGAAGTTCATTGCGCACCTTTTGATCAAAGTGTGTGAGCCCATCTGCAAACAACAAGGAAACGGCATTCAGTTAATACCCTATACTAAAGGCTCACATTTTTAGTATTAATAGTGTAATTCATGTATACAATGTCTGCAGAGTTCTGTTGGATAATGTTTGCTTACAGTGCTGGCCAAAAGTATTGGCACCCCTGCAATTCTGTCAGATATTACTCAGTTTCTTCTTGAAAATGATTGCAATCACAAATTCTTTGCTATTATTCTCTTCATTTAATTTGCTTGCAAGGAAAAAACACAAAAGAGAATGAAGCAAAAATCAAATCATTGATCATTTCACACAAAACTCCAAAAAAGGGCCGGACAAAAGTATTGGCACCCTCAGCCTAATACTTGGTTGCACAACCTTTAGCCAAAATAACTGCGAACAACCGCTTGCAGTAACCATCAATGAGTTTCTTACAATGCTCTGCTGGAATTGTAGACCATTCTTCTTTGGCAAACTGCTCCAGGTCCCTGATATTTGAAGGGTGCCTTCTCCAAACTGCCATTTTGAGGTCTCTCCACAGGTGTTCTATGGGATTCAGGTCTGGACTCATTGCTGGCCACCTTAGAAGTCTCCAGTGCTTTCTCTCAAACCATTTTATAGTGCTTTTGGAAGTGTGTTTTGGGTCATTGTCCTGCTGGAAGACCCATGACCTCTGAGGGAGACCCAGCTTTCTCACACTGGGCCCTACATTATGCTGCAAAATTTGTTGGTAGTCTTCAGACTTCATAATGCCGTGCACACGGTCAAGCAGTCCAGTGCCAGAGGCAGCAAAGCAACCCCAAAACATCAGGGAACCGCCGCCATGTTTGACTGTAGGGACCGTGTTCTTTTCTTTGAATGCCTCTTATTTTTTTCTGTACACTCTATGTTGATGCTTTTTCCCAAAAAGCTCTACTTTTGTCTCATCTGACCAGAGAACATTCTTCCAAAACGTTTTAGGCTTTCTCAGGTAAGTTTTGGCAAACTTCAGTCTGGCTTTTTTATGTCTTGGGGTAAGAAGTGGGGTCTTCCTGGGTATCCTACCATACAGTCCCTTTTCATTCAGACGTCGACGGATAGTACGGGTTGACACTGTTGTACCCTCGGACTGCAGGGCAGCTTGAACTTGTTTGGATGTTAGTCGAGGTTCTTTATCCACCATCCGCACAATCTTGCATTGAAATCTCTCGTCAATTTTTCTTTTCCGTCCACATCTAGGGAGGTTAGCCACAGTGCCATGGGCTTTAAAATTCTTGATGACACTGCGCACGGAAGACACAGGAACATTCAGGTCTTTGGAGATGGACTTGTAGCCTTGAGATTGCTCATGCTTCCTCACAATTTGGTATCTCAAGTCCTCAGACAGTTCTTTGGTCTTCTTTCTTTTCTCCATGCTCAATGTGGTACACACAAGGACACAGGACAGAGGTTGGGTCAACTTTAATCCATGTTAACTGGCTGCAAGTGTGATTTAGTTATTGCCAACACCTGTTAGGTGCCACAGGTAAGTTACAGGTGCTGTTAATTACACGAATTAGAGAAGCATCACATGATTTTTCAAAGGGTGCCAATACTTTTGTCCACCCCCATTTTTAGGTTTGGTGTGGAATTATATCCAATTTGGCTTTAGGACAATTCTTTTTGTGTTTTTTCATTGAAGACAAATTAAATGAAGATAATAATACCAAAGAATTTGTGATTGCAATAATTTTCAGGAAGAAACTGAGTATTATCTGACAGAATTGCAGGGGTGCCAATACTTTTGGCCAGCACTGTATATACAGGAATATGTAAATGTTTTAGGCAAGTGTACAAAAAATGCTACAAGGTAAGAAGTATTTCAAAAAATGAAGTTTTAATAGCTTTTTTTAATCAAATAACAAAATGCAAAGTGAATACACTAAAGATAAATCTAAATCAAATCAATATTTGGTATAATCGCCCTTTTCCTTCAAAACAGCATCAATTCTTCTAGGTACACTTGCACAGTGTCAAGGATTTTGTAGGATTACAATCAGATGTGCAAATAACCAATTATACCAAGCAGCTGATAATGATCATCATATTCATAGTTTGAAACACTGTAATTAACTGAAACAGAAACAGCTGTGTAGGAAGCTTAAAACCGAGTGTGGAACAGCCACATAGGTGAGGTTGTGGAACTTTCATGTTACAGGTCATACTGTTAGAACCCTCCTGTTTGTTTTTTCCATCTTGTGTTTTGCGGTAACGTGACCATCTGCCTTTATATTCCAGCTCCGCCCTTTTGGCTGTGCTGGACTTCAGTGTTTGACTGTTTCTCTAGCCAGGTGCTTCGGTGCCTTTCCCTGTCAGTTCGCTTGGTCCTTCTGGGACCTCTAGTACCTTTTTGTCAGTTTGTCTTTTTGTGTTCTGCAACTACTTCTCTGTTTAGGAGGTGTCCCATTTTTTGTCCCAGTCCTTAGTTCTTTTAGGGACCCCTCCCTTTATGCTATAGGTCTTCGTTCAGACTAGCCGAGGACTAAGGCGGGTCTGTTCGCTAGGAACAGGCAGCCCGCTACATCATAGGGATTCAGTTTAGTCTTACTGTAGGGACAGCTTTCCTCTATCTTTCCTTAGTTCATGTTACAGATCATAACAGTAAGTCCAGCCCAAAAAACTAAAAGGAAAGAAATTCGGGGATCAGTATGGTTTCCGTCCAGGATTTGGCTCAACTCCTGCAGGGATTGTCTCTGGAGGTGGCCGAGCTCCAGAAACACGTGAGTAGCTGTTCTGGAGCGCAGTTTGTCGAACCCAAGGTAGGACTGCCTGATGTTTTTTATGGTAAACAGCAAGATTTTTTTTCCTTTAAAAATGCTTGTTTGTTATATTTTTGTTTGAGACCAAGGTCCTCTGGGAATGAATCACAGCGCATTGGTTTTATTATGTCACTTTTGCGCAATGAAGCACAGGGGTGGGCATTTTCTCTCCAACCAAATGATCAGTGTTTAAGGTCTGTTGCAGAATTTTTTTCTGCTATGGGGCTATTATATGATGATCCTGATCGAATCTCATATGCTGAGGCAGAACTCAGGTGTTTGAATCAGGGGTCAGGTGATGTTGAAAATTATTGCACACACTTCAGGAGATGGGCCTCAGAAGTTAAATGGAATGATCCTGCGCTGAAATGTTTATTTCTTGCTGGTCTGAGTGAAAGGGTTAAGGATCTGCTAATTGCATTCCCTGCACCTGAGACGTTGCAGAATGCCATGCAATTAGCTGTTCGTGTGGACAGGAGGCTGAGGTTCAGGCTGAATGAGGTAAAGATTCCTGTAATGTCAGTTTCTAGTCCCCAGAAAATCTGCTCAGACGGCGGAGAACCAATGGAGGTTGGGGCGATGTCACTCCGCTCTCAGGAAAGAGACCGGAGGTTCGCCGAGGGATTGTGTCTTTATTGTGGTAAAGCTGACCATTTGATTAAGTATTGTGAGCTTCGTTTAAGTAAAGAAAAAAAAAAGTCAGTGACGCCCGTATAGCTTGTTTACGCTCTGCAGGAGTATTTCTTTCTAAGAGTACTACTTTGCAGGGAGATTTTATTGAATTTCAGGTATTTGTGGATTGTGGTTCAACACTTAATGTGATTGATAAAGGGTTTTTGGAAAACCTTAAATTGAAATCCAAACCTTTGTCATCACCTATTTCTGTGATTGCAATTGATAACACTCCCTTGAAATGTATTACTCACAAGGTTGCTGCATTTCCCCTCACTATCAATGGAGTTCACCAAGAAATTTTGGACTTGGTTGTTTTAGATAATTTACCCTCTCCGGTTGTTCTAGGATTGCCTTGGTTAAAACTGCACAATCCTTTACTGGACTGGTCTACTAATGTTATTAAGTCTTAGAGTCTGAAGTGCTATGATAAATGTTGTAATGGTGGCATTGCGGCTGTGTAAAAAGGGGAATTACCTGTACCTATTCAAGATTTTTGAAGGGTTTTTTCGGAGGAGGAGTCGCAAGTTTTACTTCCTCATAGGGATTATGATTGCGCCATTGAGTTTGTTCCGGGAGCTACTCTTCCCAAGAGTCACTTGTTTAATCTGACTATCCCTGAAAGAAAGGCCTTGGAGGAATACATACAGACTAGCCTGGCTGCTGGTCACATTAGACCTTCTAAGTCACCTGTGGCAGTTGGATTTTTCTTTGTTAAGAAAAAGGACGGGGGTTTACGTCCATGTCTGGATTTTGGTGAAATTAATAAGATTACTGTACGCAATTCCTACCCATTGCCGTTAATTCCTGACTTGTTTAACCAGTTAGTGGGGGCCAAGTGGTTCTCTAAAATTGATCTCCGTGGGGGTGATGAATGGAAAACTGATTTTAACACTCCAGTAGATCATTTTGAGAATCTGGTGATGCCTTTTGGTCTTACCTGCATTTTTTCAGAACCTTATTAATGACATCCTGAGACCTTTGATTGGTAAGAATGTGGTTGTGTATTTGGATGACATTTTGATTTATTCACCAGATCTAGAGTCCCATTGGCAGAGTGTACGTGAAGTTTTGCAGTTACTGAGTGATAATTCACTCTTTGCTAAGCTGGAGAAATGTGAGTTCACTGTGCAGAAAATTAGTTTTTTGGGCTACATTGTCTCCAGCGAGGGCTTTGAGATGGACCCTGTGAGGGTTCAGGCGGTGCAGGAATGGCCTAGGCCTATTGGTTTGAAATCTATACAGAGATTTTTGGGTTTTGCCAATTATTACAGGAAATTCATTAAGAATTTTTCTGTAATTGTTAAACCTCTAACCGATCTCACCAGGAAAGGTGCGAATACGGCCCAGTGGACTACTGAGGCTATTGAAGCGTTTGAGTATCTCAAAAAGAGGTTCAGTTCTGCCCCTATCCTTATGCAGCCTGATGAGACCAAGCATTTTTTGGTCGAGGTCGATGCTACATAGGTGGGGGTCGGAGCAGTTTTGTCTCAGGAGAACAAGGGTGGAGTACATCCTTGTGCCTTTTTTTTCGAAAAAAATTTCGGAAACCGAACTGAATTATGTTGGAAATCTGGAGCTGCTGGCTATTAAACTCGCGTTTGAACATTGGCGTCATTTTTTGGAAGGCGCTAGATTTCATATTCAGGTTTTCACAGATCATAAGAATTTGATCTATCTGGATGCTGCCAAGCGCTTGAATGCCCGTCAAGCTAGGTGGGCACTTTTTTTTTCTCGGTTTCATTTTTCTGTTACCTATATCCCTGGTACTAAGAATGTTAAAGCCAATGCTTTATCTCGCAGCTTCTCTCCTACGGTCGGTGCCGAGGAGGAGGAGAGCATTTTACAGAAAAGAGTTGTGGTGGCGGCATTGGACTCCGTTTTGGAGAATGGGATTCTGAAAGTTCAAGATGATGCTCCATCTAACACTCCCCCATGGGAGGTTGTTCGTGCCTAGAGCCTTTGGGAGAGATTTATTTGTGGAGTGTCATGAGTCTCGGTTGGCAGGTCATCCAGGAATTTCGGAGACTTATCAGTCGCAGTTTTTGGTGGCCTGGATGGCAGAAGGATGTCATCAAGTGGGTGCGTCAATGTACTGTGTGTGCTAGGTCAAAGGCTTCACATACTCCTGCTGCGGGGTTGCTTTGCCCTCTGGAGGTTCCTAGTGCGCCTTGGACGCATCTCACAATGGATTTTATTACTGATCTTCCTATGTCCGAGGGTTTTACTGTCATCTGGGTGGTCGTGGACCATTTTAGTAAGATGTGTCATTTGGTTCCATTCATTAAGTTGCCCTGCGCCAAGACACTCGCTAAGGCGTTTGTTAAGGAGATTGTCAAGCTCCATGGCGTTCCCATGGATATTGTTTCTGATAGAGGACCTCAGTTTGTCGCTCGCTTTTGGCGTGCTTTTTGTGACATGTTGGGAGTCCATTTGTCATTTTCGTCTGGTTATCATCCCGAGTCTAATGGACAGACTGAAAGAAAGAACCAGGATGTTGAACAGTTTTTGCGTTGTTTTGTGGCGGACAATCAAGAGGTGTGGTCTGAGTTTCTGCCTCTCGCTGAATTTGCTCTTAACAATCATACATCCTCCTCTGCTGGGTGTTCTCCTTTTTTTTGTTGTACTGTGAGACATCCGTCATTTGGTTCGTTCTCCAAATTGGGGTCGGCGGTGCCGGAGGAGAATTTTTCCGGTGATTTGGAGAGAGTTTGGACTAATGTACGTTGCAACCTTCAAGAGGCTAACAAGAAGTCCAAGAAGTATTTTGACAGGAAACGTAAGGAGGTTTTGTTTACTGTGGGTGACATGGTTTGGTTGTCCTCAAAGAACCTGCGGTTGAGGATTCCCTCTAAAAAACTGGGTCCTAAGTTTGTGGGTCCATTTAAAGTGCTTCAGGTTGTTAACCTGTCTGCTGTTAGGTTGGATGTCCCTACTTCCTGGAAGATTAATCCTGTGTTTCAGGTTTCCTTGTTGAAAAAGGCTGATGTATCTGATAGGGACGCCACTGTCACAGTTCCTCCTGTAGTGGAAGACGGCGAATATGAAATTTCTCTTATCTTGAATTCTAGATGGCATAGAGGGAGATTACAGTATCTAATCTCCTGGAAGGGTTTCGGTCCCAAAGACAACTCCTGGGTAAGGACGGATGATGTCTCTGCTCCTAGGCTTGTTAAAGCTTTCCACAAGAGATTTCCGGATAGGCCTGGGCCTGGAGGATCCTCATAAAAGAGGGGGTACAGTTAGAACCCTCCTGTTTTGTTTTTTTCCATCTTGTGTTTTGCGGTCATGTGACCATCTGCCTTTATATTCCAGCTCCGCCCTTTTGGCTGTGCTGGACTTCAGCGTTTGACTGTTTCTCTAGCCAGGTGCTTCGGTGCCTTTCTCTGTCAGTTCGCTTGGTCCTTCTGGGACCTCTAGTACCTTTTTGTCAGTTTGTCTTTTTGTGTTCTGCATCTACTTCTCTGTGTAGGAGGTGTCCCATTTTTGTCCCAGTCCTTAGTTCTTTTAGGGACCCCTCCCTTTATGCTATAGGTCTTCGTTCAGACTAGCCGAGGACTAAGGCGGGTCTGTTCGCTAGGAACAGGCAGCCCGCTACATCGTAGAGATTCAGCTTAGTCTTACTGTAGGGACAGCTTTCCCCTATCTTTCCTTAGTTCATGTTACAGATCATAACAGTAAGTCCAGCCCAAAAAACTAAAAGGAAAGAAATTCGGGGATCAGTATGGTTTCCGTCCAGGATTTGGCTCAACTACTGCAGGGATTGTCTTTGGAGGTGGCCAAGCTCCAGAAACACGTGAGTAGCTGTTCTGGAGCGCATTTTGTCGAACCCAAGGTAGGACTGCCTGATGTTTTTTATGGTAACCAGCAAGATTTTTTTTCCTTTAAAAATGCTTGTTTGTTATATTTTCGTTTGAGACCAAGGTCCTCTGGGAATGAATCAGTTTTCCCCTATCTTTCCTTAGTTCTTGTTGCAGATCATAACACATACACCATGGCAAACCTAAGCACAGTAACAAGACACAAGGTAGAAGGTGGTGAGCCCCAAATGCAACGTGTTCGCCTTGAATCACATACCGGTCAAGTTTTTCAATTACACTAAATCCATAAGACTGTGACGGATTTTTTAAACCAAAAACTGCTTCAGCAAGGTCTCTCCTAAGCAAAGATTTCAAAGCAGACTGGGGATTCAACATGTGCTGTTCATGCACTTATTAAGAGGCAACAAGAAACGCTGGGCAACACTGAGGACTGCTGTGGTAGGCCAAGGAAAGTTAGTGCAGCAGATGAAAGACACATCATGCTTACTTCCCTTATAAACTGTGTAAAGATGTCTGACCAGAACTGTTCTTCATGGAAGAATTTCAGCTAGAAAGCCATATATATGACATGGAAACAAGACCAAGCAACTCAACAATTCATATGAACTGGGATGCAGAAAAAATGGCAGCAGGTGCTCTGGACTGATGAGTCAAAATGAGAAATATTTGGTGAAGGTAGTTTGCCAAAAAGCTGTAGAGCGGTACAAGTGTCTGCATGTAAGGCTTCACTCACATGAGTGTATAACACGGCCGACTGCTATCTGATGTTTTATCGGGTAGCACTCGGCCCAATGTTATACTATGGGGCAGTGCCGACCAGCGCCTTTTTTCTCATGCCGATTTGGCATGCTGTGAGTGCATCCAGTAATCAGATTACTCCCACCCATACAAGTCTACTGGTGAGTGTGAAACATTGGACTGCGCTCAGATGTCTTCCGAGTGCAGTCCGATTGCCGTGGACACAGAGAATGGGGAAGATGGAGGAATTAAGTTCTCCATCTTCCCTGCACCTGTGATACGATTCTCTCATGCAAGAGAATCGGATCATACTTAGGTGACACTCAGATCAAACCCTGACAGAGTTTGATCCAAGTGACATTAGCATTATCAGCCCGGTTCACTTACATGAGAATCGACGACCATGTGAGCGAGCCCTAACAGTGAAGCATGGTGGAGGTTCCTTGCAGAAATGCAGCCCCAAACTTGCAAAGAAAGTTTGTAATTTGTTCAGGATTAATGATGTCCTCAATACTGAGAAATGCATGAACATATTTATTCATCATGGAATACCACCAGGGTGGCATCTGACTGGCTCCAATGCCCTTGGGGCTCTAAATTTGAGCACCATAGATATTTAATTTGCTCCTGTTGTCTTCAAAGCTTGAATGGGGTTTTAACTCATTAAAGAAATTAAAATGATAGACAGGGCTATAAAACATACAATTGTGAGATTCTATACTGGATGTCTCATTATTTCCATTTCACAAGGCTGCATCTCATTTGGATAATACTTGGCAGCGAAATATCATGTCAATATCTTTTTTTTTTTAGAAAAATAAAAGTTTCAGCAAAACAACAAAACCCTGTAGACAAATAAAACATCCATACAAACAATCATATTAGGCATCAAGCAAAAGTGCCGGCGATACCACTGGCAAAGGGAACATTATTTCCTCTCACACCAACCTATAATTAGCACTGTGTACAATGGATCATTTTTTTACGAATCCATTTTTCCAGCTTGGTTTCCCCTAGAGGATTATATTTTAGATGAAACATGACACATTAATGTGAATGGCGACCTTTCAATTCCTAGCCATTATGCTTTTATTACTGCACAGAGTACTTTTAGTCCGGGCGTGGGTAGTTAGTGGTTTAGAGCTGTTCAATCGTGATCCTCTTCCATGGCTTTAACTCTGTGTGATGGATACTATTTCCACATTTCTAATAACGGCATCTTAAAAAGTGTAGCAAATGGAAAAAAAAAATATTGCCTCCTTTCTGCATTTCTCAAAAATAAAGTGAAAATAATATATAATGAAAAGAAGATTCGCTTTTTGTCTAGAAGAAACAGCACTCTTGTCCATGGGCCATGTCTATAACTTAGCCGCGTGGACTTGAATGGAGACATGTTACATCCCACGGACACAAGGGTTGCCATTTCTGATGATTTCTTTTCATCTTATTCCAGACAAATTCTTTAAAGCTAAATGTACAATGCGTCTGAGCACTTAGCCTAAATTATACATTGGGAGATTATCCTGACATATAATTTAACAATTCCATAGGTCTACATTCACCAGATGAAGGCCAAAAGTGTGATCTTCTGGCCTCCGTCTAGCAGTGAGGCATCTGCCTGTTGTTTAACTGTATAGGAAAGGTCTGCTAAGCTTCCTATACAGACAACCATCACACACACAAAAAAAGTAATTACATTTTTTTTTTCGTTTTTTTACAATGTGTCCCAATGGACTCATAGGCCTCCATCCTAACAGTGGCCACTGTCAGGTCTACACTTCTTGAAAGTATGAATCCAACAGTGGTCATAATTGCAGTGTGTCCTTAGCCGGTCACCCTGAAGTTTCACTTTCTGGTAATGAAAAAATACTATATATGCAATGCATTCAACAAACTACTTTTCTCAATTGTTATCAATGTGCAGTTTAATATTAAAATGATAAAACCAACACACTAGATGGAAATGCTCCCAAAAATATATAAAATATGTAAAGTTCAGGGTAAAAAGTAGTCCCATTGTAAATAGAATAGTAAAAGAATAGTCTCAATCCCTCTATAATCACAAAATAGAGACAAACTGTAAGAGAAAATACAGACACTTTATTTATGTAGGAGATGATTATCCACAAGATATCACAAAAAACACCAATGATGCATGGACAAGAAATAAAAGAAGACTGAAATAGAAAGCGGCAGAGGGGCAGCAGAGAAAGAGGAAACAAAGTAAATACCCCAACCAAAGAAAGGAAAGATATAGGCAATAAATATGTGCAAAGGGAAAAAGCAATAAGGCACCAATGCTAAACTAAGGCAAATTCAGATATATTTATATTAAAGCTAACAAACAATTCTCTATACTCCACCTTCTAGACCTGTCCTCTGCCTTTGACACAGTTGTCCACTGCCTCCTACTACAGATGCTCTCTTCCTTTGGTGTCAAAGACCTTGCCCTACCCTGGACCTCCTCATACCTTTCCAACCGCACATTTAGCATCTCCCACTCCCACACTACCTCCTCATCCCGCCCTCTCTCTGTTGAAGTCCCTCAAGGCTCTGTCCTAGGACCCCCACTCTACTACATCTATACCCTTGGCCTGGAACAACTCATAAATTTTCATGGCTTCCAGTATCACATATACACTGATGACACTCAGATCTACCTCTCTGGCCCAGACGTCACCTCTCTGCTGTCCAGAGTCCCAGAGTGTCTCTCAGCCATATCCTCCTTCTTCGCCTCTCGCTTCCTCAACCTCAGTGTGGACAAAACTGATCTCATCATCTTTCCTCCATATCATGTATCGTCCCTACCTGATCTACCTATCACAATAAACGACATCACGCTTTCCCCTGTACTGGACATCCACTGCCTCAGAGTAACCCTTGACTCAGCCCTGTCCTTCAAACCGCACATCCAAGCTCTTTACACCTCCTGTCGCCTCCAGCTCAAAAATATTTCCAGAATCCGTCCTTTCCTCAACTCTCAATCTACTAAACTGCTTGTGCATGCCCTCATCATCATCTGCCTGGCCTACTGCACCATCCTCATCTGTGGCCGACCTGCTAACACTCTCGCACCTCTCCAGTCTGTTCTGCTGCCCGACTAATTCATCTCTCTCCTCGCTACTCCTCTGCTTCTCCCCTCTGCAAATCTCTTCACTTGATCCCATTTCCCCAGCATATTCAATTCAATACTAACACTGACCTACAAAGCCATCCATAACCTGTCTCCTCTGTATATCTCTGAACTAATCTCCCGATATTTTCCCTCACGTAATCTCCGGTCCTCCCAAGACCTCTTTCTCTCCTCCACACTTATTCATTCCTCACCCAATCGCCTCCAAGACTTCTCCCGAATATCCTCCATCCTCTGGAATTCTGTGTCCCAACAGGTTCGATTACCCGCCACATTCAAATCCAGAACTTGAAAACCCATCTCTTCAAGAAAGCTTACAGCCTGCTATGACCCCGCTTCCTCTTCAACACCACTGGAGCTGCTGCAACCCCCCAACCTACTGTCTCCTTCCCCATCATCTTGTAGAATGTAAACCCTCAAGGGCAGGGTCCTCTTCCCTCTGTACCAGTCTATCATTGGTAGTTTGTTTACTGTAAGTGATATCTGTATTTTTAATGTAAACCCTTCTCATGAACAGCACCATGGAATCAATGGTGCTATATAAATAAATAACAATTTATACAAAGAGTATTTCAATCAATTGAAAGGATGCAAGTATTACACCTCAACAAAATTATACAAACCAATATAGCCAATGCCTAAAGATTACAGATGTGAGAAACAGTTATTCTGCATCAACTTTTTAAGCATAAGTTACACTTTGTACAATGGATGACAGAAAGATACAAACTCAAGTTATTGATGCGAGATTGCACTGCTCCTCTGCTTCACACTCCAAAGAGTGTTTTGCGATGTGCTTCCTCAGGGAATGAGGGGATTAACAGCACTCACTTGTCTGGAGCCCGTAATGTCAGTACTGTCTGTAAAGTGGGGAAGGTGGAGCATGCAAAACCACTACAGTTTACCAGAGCAATCAGTTGCAGGAGCTCGACTATAAAACATAGCAAGAAGTCTGCTGCAACTGTTAGGACTGATATTCTCGACAATCCTAGCAGTTTGTCCCCTCATATGTCACTGTCAAATATGACAGTGGCACATGAGGCACTACACAGAGGGAAAGCAATCCCTGTCAGCCCATTGGCACCCCCACAGTGCAATTGTAGGAGCCAATGTTTTGCTATGCAACCAGGGGCCTGACAGCAGGTCTGCCATGCATCATAGTCAATTAGATCCTACTAGGGGTGGGGCCTAATAGGCTACATATTAGTAACAGTGTAGTGTAATAAAGAGCACTGCTAAGGGAGTACTGAGTAATATTAATGCGATCAGGAGATCGCATGTTAAAGTCCACTACATCTCCTCCTTCATCCCGGTCTATCATCCTACCCATTTTCCCAGTTCTGCAACTGATCTAAGATTAACATCCTCTGTAATCCGGATCTCCCACTTCCGTCTCAAGACTTCTCTCGTGCTGCACCAGTTTACTTGAATGCATTACCCAAGACAATCCAGTTAATACCTAGCCCCAACCTTATTAATTATGCTTTAAAAAAACATCTCTTTAGACAGGCCAATCACCTCACTTTACTAATCTAACTCTTCCCTATTCCCTCTTTCTAAATTCTCCTCAAAATTTGTTCCCTCCTTTTCACCCATCTAGAAATCCTTCATGCAACCAAAAGAAATTGGTAACTGTATTTAGACAGACACTGGCTGGTGACCGGATCATGCAGCTTATTTGAAATGCCCTATTATTTATAATGATGGCTGGACCATACAAGACAAGGATGTTCTACCTATTGTGTCCCCCTTTATTTAATTATAAATTGCAAGCTTCCGAGCAGGGCCCTAACTTCCCTTGTAAATCTTGAACTGCAAGTGCCTCTCACTAAATTAGAATATCATCAAAAAGTTAATTTATTTCAGTTCTTCAATACAAAAAGTGAAACTCATATTATATAGTCATTACAAACAGAGTGATCTATTTCAAGTGTTTATTTCAGTTAATGTTGATGATTATGGCTTACAGCCAATGAAAACACAAAAGTCATTATCTCAGTAAATTAGAATACTAACAGCTTGAAAAATGTTTTTAAAATCTGAAATGTTGGCCTACTGAAATGTATGTTTAGTAAATGCACTCAATACTTGGTTCGGGGCTCTTTTTGCATCAATTGCTGCATCAATGCGGCATGACATGGAGGCGATCAGCCTGTGGCACTGCTGAGGTGTTATGGAAGCCCAGGTTGCTTTGATAGCAGCCTTCAGCTCATCTGCATTGTTGGATCTGGTGTCTCATCCTCCTCTTGACAATACCCCATAGATTCTCTACGGAGTTAAGGTCAGGCGAGTTTGTTGGCCAATCAAGCACAGTGATACTGTTGTTTTTAAACCAGATATTGGTACTTTTGGCAGTGTGGACAGGTGCCAAGTCCTGCTGGAGAATTAAATTTCCATCTCCAAAAAGCTTGTCGGCAGAGGGAAGCATGAAGTGCTCTAAAATTTCCCGGTAGACGGCTGCGCTGACTTTGGTCTTGATAAAACATAGTGGACCTACACCAGCAGATCACATGGCTCCCCAAACCATCACTGATTGTGGAAACTTCACACTAGACCTCAAGCAGCTTGGATTGTGGCCTCTCCACTCTTCCTCCAGACGCTGGGACCTTCATTTCCAAATGAAATGCAAAATTTACTTTCATCTGAAAACAACACCTTGGACCACTGAGCAACAGTCCAGGTCTTTCTCCTTGGCCCAGGTAAGACGCTTCTGGTGCTTTCTATTGGTCATGAGTGGCTTGACACAAGGAATGCGACACATGTAGCCCATGTCCTGGATACGTCTGTGTGTGGTGGCTCTTGAAGCTATGACTCCAGCAGCAGTCCACTCCTTGTGAATCTCCCCCAAATTTTTGAATGGCCTTTTCTTAACAATCCTTACAAGGCTGCGGTTATCCCATTTGCTTGTGCACCTTTTTCTACCACACTTTTTCCTTCCACTCAACTTTCCATTCATATGCTTGGATACAGCACTCTGAACAGCCAGCTTATTTAGCAATGACCTTTTGTGGCTTACCCGCCTTATGGAGTGTGTCAATGACTGCCTTTTGGACATCTGTCAAGTCCCATGATTGTGGAGCCTACTGAAACAGACTAAGGGACCTTTTTAAATGCCTTTACTGGTGTTTTTTGTTAATTATTTTAATTTTCTGAGATAATGACTTTTGTGTTTTCATTGGCTGTAAGCCATAATCATCATCATTAACAGAAATAAACACATGAAATAGATCACTCTGTTAGTAAGGACTCTATATAATATATATTTTTGTATTGAAGAACTGAAATAAATTAACTTTCTGATGATATTCTAAGTTAGCGAGAAGCACTTGTATGTGTTATTTTGAGATGTCTTTATTGTCTGTATATATCCCCACTTAATTGTAAAGTTCTCTGGAACATATTGACGCTATAGAAATGAAATTATTATTGTTTACAAGCAAGTCAGGAATATTCACAGCTCCTCTTTAGGAACAACCTCTTGAGTCCAGGATGTTCTTTGAATACTACCAGAGAATGTAAATGAAATGAATGTAAGTGCAATGCCTTAATTATTTTACAACCAAATTTATACAGGCATATTGAAATAAACTAAAAATACACAGCTAAGGCCTTCCGTATGAATTCTGAATGCAAAAACAGTACAATGCTATTTCTTTATATTGCCTATTGACTTCTATAGGGAGATTTTGGCTGTAAAATGGTCCATTGGAGAATTATACATATCAATAAGTGAAGATTGAATACAGATATAAATGTAACCATAAAAAAACTGCATGACTAACATTAGCTCTGTATTCAGGAAATACCAAATGTAAAACTAAAGGAGTTGGTAAATATGCTCATAGAAAAAAAGGCCTAAAGCTTGTTTCCAGTTGTTTATTCAATCCTTCTGGTAAAGATTAGCCTCTGGGTGTGCCTTACCTTGCGGTTTTCTGCCTAGCTGATCCATCATACTTCCCTAAGTTACCACAAAACTGACAAAGAGAGGAGAGCTAAGAAGAGAGTAAGAACGCAGTCAGGTCAGACGGCCGTATGTATCGGACCAAGATCAGAGCACAGTGCACGGACTGGCCGGCAGCTCTTCCGACTCGAGAGTGACAACTTCATGTATTTCTATGCTGCTGTCATGCTCAGGTTGGGAGAGCCACCGGTCAGTCCGTGGACTGCGTTCCAATCTCGGTCTGATTTATACAGCAGTCTGATTGCGCCCTTAGAAATACTGTAGACAGTATTCAGTAGCGGGTGACCAAAAAATCTGTAACCCGCCTCTAAAATTATTACCTGTGGCATAGTTACCAACATTTCAGTTGATAACTTAGGGATGTTTTACTTTAGCTCCCAGCTGCGACCCAACCCACGTGGTGCCGACTTTGTGGATGGGGGCTGTGTAACCATGTTCCATTTGGCCTGGGATGCTGCCATTTTTCTGCGATTGTTTCTAAAAAATGTGGACAACCTTGGCAAATTCAGGACAGTTGGCACATGCTATGGCAAAAGGAACACAATCTACTGTGAAATATTGTACAAAAGAATGTTCATGAGCCTTTGGTAATTTTATTTTACCTGAGTAATACTTTAAACCACCAGATTTTTCTTGCTGAACTGGATACACAATGTAATGTAGTGGCTGCAGAGAGGAATAAATTATTATTATTTTTTTTAAATTTCACCTCTCCGTTGCGGAGAAATTAGCAAACACATATTTGGCACCTAATGAGTTAAACTTTAGTTGAGTCCAAGTGGGTGCTATTAGTTCTCACTGGGGACGTGTACTTCTGCCTCCTGTATGAGGCTGTAGATATATTACACAGTCCAGAAGTGTTAATATTTTCACACTTCTGTGCCGTGTACTATATCTTCAGTGCTCATTTAGGCGGCACACTCTGGCTAGCAGGACCTGTGGACTCGGGTCATGTGACCCTGATGACATCACAGGGCCTTCTGTACTCCTATGTCGCTGCCTGCTTATGATTGGTCAGTGCCATACAGGAGGCAGAAGTACATATCCCCAGTGTAAACTATCTCATAACACCCACTTTACCCCCAGACGATTTTCTGTTTCTTTTTTCATTTTTTAGCCATATGAAGTCATGTTTTTTGCGGGACAAGTTCTACTTTTGTATGACATCATTCATTTTATCACGTGATGCACTGGAAAGCGGGAAAAAAATTGCTTTAAGGATTTTCTATTTACCATGTTCACTATATGGTAATAATTGTGCAGATAAATAAAAAATAAACTATACATTTTTGTAGGTGGTGAAAGAAAAAATTGTAAAAAAAAACCTGTATTGTATTGTACCTGCAAAATGTATTGCCATTTTCTGAGACATGTCAAACACTCCATTTTTGTGATATAGTGCAGTGTGAGGGCTTATTTTTTGCGCCCTGTGATGATGTTTTTACTGATACCATTTTGGGGTAAATATGATGTTTTGATCATCTCTTGCATTTTTGCATCTTGCATTTCATTGCAATGTTGCGGGGGCCCAAAAAAAATTGCAATTCTGGCGTTTTGATTCTTTTTCCTCGTTACGCCATTTACCAATGGGATTAATTTACTTTATTTTGATAGATCAGACTTTTACGAAAGCGGTAATACCAAATAAGTGTTTGGGTTTTTGTTTGTTTTTTATTTCTTTATTTGTAATGGGGCAAATGGAGGGTGATTTGAAGTGGTGTTTTTTCCCATATTTTTTTAAAACTTTTTACTGTATAAGGGGACTTGAAGCTGTGATCATCAGATCGTGGTATACATAGCAGTGCTATGTATAGTGAAAATCACGATCTATGAACACCAGCTACAAGTTAACAGCCGCAGGTGGAGCTCTACGCACGGCTTTTAAAGGCACATGATGGCTTATTAAATGAGCCATTATATGAAGGGAAAGTTGTGGGCTCAGTGTGCGAGCCCGCACCAAAGTCAGGGATATGACGTAAATATAAGTCGCATGTCGTGACGAGGTTGAAGGGTTTATCTGGGACTATTTTAATTCTTCCTTATGGGCCAAAGAACTTACAGGAAGGTAGTTGCTATCTATCTGAGTGTTGTGCCCAGCGCTGATCTCTGCTAGCTCAGAGCGCTCATGAACATAACATGAATAACTGCAGAGAGCAAGACGGCTGTCAAACAGCATGAGATGTCAGCAGTCACGTCGTGTTGACAGAGCAGACCGGAAGAGGAAGAGTTGAACAGAGCAGCAGAATCGCCGGCATGAGCAGTTTGTGATCACTCTGTGCTGATGCTGGGCAGAACAGCCAGGTAGTTCGCAACTACCTGACGGTCTTTTGTTTTATATCATGGGGCAAAAACTTAGTCCCGGATAAACCCTTTAACTAAAGTTAACTCATTAGGTGCCAAATATTTGATTGCTAATATCTCACTCTGTGGTGAAATTAAAAAACAAAATACAAAAATGTTTTATTCCCCTCTGCAGCCACTTTTACATGGGAGTCCACTTCAACATGAAAGATTTGGTGAAGGGTTTGCTTTAAAAAAGGTTTTATTATGGATATTAAAAAAAAAGTAATTCTGCCCAAAATGTTTCAAATTTTCAATAAAATTATCATTCAATTTTTCATCATTTCCTTAATGCTGCTGCGAGTAATTCTTTATTTCTAACATTTATCTAAAATG
The DNA here is from genome assembly GCF_046119375.1 of Phyllobates terribilis. Classification (NCBI taxonomy): domain Eukaryota; kingdom Metazoa; phylum Chordata; class Amphibia; order Anura; family Dendrobatidae; genus Phyllobates; species Phyllobates terribilis. Next base: position 191,712,514 of record NW_027362762.1, on the reverse strand, counting down.
TTGATATCAGGCAGACATAGTGTTAACTAATTACAACTGACAATCACAGCATTATGGCTTCTTTAACCAGTTCTAGACTAGGCACATTTTTGTGTTTTTTTTGTACAAGCAGGATAAAAAATATTTTTTTCTCGTTTGAATATTCAAGTAATTTTTGCTTTTTTTTTTCCTTTCTTGATACATCGGGTTTCATTTTTAGGTCACTGTAATATTTTCTCTCTTTTTTTCCTCTGATAAAGGGTGGTATCAGTGGGAAAATAAGGGAAATAAGTGTGTTTTTCCCATATTTTATGACCATGCAGGACCACTAAAACATATTTAATAATTTGTTCCCCATTCTGTAACAAATATTTTTATATATTGGATACATTTTGTTTACGTGGTTGGTCTATTAACAGCGATTTGGATTAACAGTGGCATTTTTTTACATTTATTCTATACATTGTGCCTGCCATAAGGTCATAAAAGACCTTTGGGGGTATTTAAATATTGGAATATTTTAATTTTCATCTGCTCCCTAACTACACACAGCGATTTCATAACCACTGTGTATAGAAGAGGAAGACCCATCAGCGCTGCCTATTACTATGTACACAGTTCTTTAGTGTTGTGTATACTAAGGGATTGAGAGGGTACAGATGTTAATGAACCTTGAGTGCCTTCTCTACGGGGACTCCAGCCATCTCTGACAGACAGTTACCAACTTTCAGGGATAGATGATCTTGTGTAGCTGCACTGCTATGCAGTGACGTTTCAGAACGTCACTGCAGAGTGGGAATGGGACCGCACGAAAGTTTAAAACAGAGCTGTAGAGTCGGAGTCGTGGAGTCGGAGTCGGTATAAAATCGACCGACTCCGATTCCTAAAATATACAATAAATTGGGTACAGTAATTCAATGCAGTTTGTGGGGAATATTTTTTCATAAGAATTTGGGAAAGTTATGAAATGTCCTATAAATGTCTTCCTTTTCCTGATCTAAGGGTCTAGACTTTTAGCTGAGATTAATCTGTGCTACAGTAAATTTATCACTTAAACATGAGCCATGTATGAGGGAGTCAGAGTCATGGAGTCGAAGTTGGTGTCATGGAAACTGAGGAGTCGGAGGTTTGGCTTACAGACTCCACAGCCCTAGTTGAAAATCTATGGGCGATCCAGAAGCAGTTAAATCAGAAGTTAGTTTATTGGCAGATCAGGTCTGGCTCATCCTTGGGTACAATTTCAAGATACCTGAATGTGCCTCGTTCATCTGTACAAACAATTATACGCAAGTACAAACAAGATGGGAATGTCCAGCCATCAGACCGCTCAGGAAGGAGAAGGGCTCTGTGTCCCAGAGATGAACATGCTTTGGTACCACATGTGCATATTGTATCAACCCAAGGACAAAAGCCAAAGACTTGAAGAGGATGGCGGAAGCTGGTAAGATTGTGTCATTATCCACAGAAACGAGTACTTTATCAACATGGGCTGAAAGGCCACTCTGCCAGGAAGAAGCCATTACTCCAAAAGAAACATAAAAAAGCCAGATTAATGTTTGCAAATGCACACAGGAATAAAGACCTTAATTTTTGGAGACATGTCCTGTGGTCTGATGAAACTAAAATTTAACTTTTTGGGCATAATGACCATCGTTAAGTTTGGAGGAAAAAGGGAGAAGCTTGGAAGCCTAAGAACACCATCCCAACTGTGAAACACGGAGGTGGCAGTATCGTGTTGCGGGGTTGTTTTGCTGCAGGAGGGACTAGTGCACTTCACAAATTAGATGGCATCATGAGAAAAGTAGATTATGTGGCAATACTGAAGAAACATCTCAAAGCATCAGCCAAGAAGTTAAAGCTTGGGCGGAAATGGGTCTTTCAAATGTGCAATGACCTGAAGCATACTGCCAAAATGGTAACAAAGTCAATGTTTTGGAGTGGCCATCACAAAGCCCTGATCTCAATCCTATTGGAAATTTATGGGCAAAGCTGAAAAGGCAGGTGCGAGCAAGGCGACCTACAAACCTGGATCAGTTACACCAGCTTTGTCAGGAGAAGTGGGCCCAAATTCCAACCAACTATTGTGAGAAGCTTGTGGAAGGATATCCCAAACGTTTGACCCAAGTCATTTAGTTTAAGGGCAATTGTACCAAATACTAATGAAATGTATGTAAACTTTTGACTTTGCAGTAAGTAATAAAAATGCCTTAAAACATTCTCTCTCTCTCATTATTCTGACATTTGGCAAATATTAAACATTATGGTAATCCTAATTGACCTAAAAACGGGAAAGGTTTATTCTGATTTCATGTCAGATATTGAGAAAAACATGCATATGTGTCTTTTTACATAATGTATGTAAACTTCTGGTTTCAACTGTATGGCTGGCTGTTGTTTTGGTCACTTTTGTCATTGCACTTATCCTTAGAGGTACAGTAGTGTGAGGCGGTGTCTACAACACACAGACGTTGCTAAGTTGCTCAGGTAGTGCAGCTCATCCAAGATGGCACATCAATGCGAAATGTGGCAAGAAGGGTAGCTGTGTCTGCCAGCACAGTGTCCAGAGCATGGAGCAGATACAGTACCAGGAGACAGGCCAGTACACCAGGAGATGTGGAGGAGGCCGTAGGAGGGCAACAACCAAGCATCAGGACCGCTACATCCTCCTTTGTGCAAGGAGAAACAGAAGGAGTAGTGCCCAAGACCTGCAAAATGACCTCTAGCAGGCCACTAACATCCATGTGTCTGCTCAAACTCTCAGAAACAGACTCCATGAGGGTGATATGAGGGTCCGACGTCCGCAAGTGGGTGTTGAGCTTACAGCCCAACATCGTGCAGGGCGATTGGCAGATTTTACATTGGTGTACTGTGCACTTTACAAATGTGAGCAGGTTCACACTGAGCACATGTGTCAGACGTGACAGAGTCTGGAGACGCCTTGGAGAATGTTCTGCTGCCTGCAATATCCTCAAGCATGACCAGTTTGGCAGTGGGCCGGTAATGGTATGGGGAGGCATTTCTTTGGAGGGCCACACAGCCCTCCCATGTGCTAGCCAGAGATACCCTGACTGCCAATAGGTACCAGGATGAGATCCTCAGACCCATTGTGAGACCATATACAGGTGCAGTGGGCACTGGGATCCTTCTGGTGCATGACAATGCTAGGCCTCATGTGGCTGAAGTGTGTCAGCAGTTCCTGCATGATAAAGGCTGTAACGGGTCCGGGAGGCGGAACCTCTGAGCTATTATACAAGGGGGCGGCCCTTGTAAGGGAGCGGGTGGCAGTCTCTGGGTGAACGGACAGGGAGTTACGGCAAGTGATCAGGGCAGTCTCTGGGTAAGGGGTAGGTACGACCTGTGATGGCAGAGCCTCCGGGTAGGCTAGCAGGCAGATGGTAGATGTGTGCTCCAGGTGAGCAAGCGAGAGTCTCTGGAATAGCAGGTGGTCACGGCACGTGACGGCGGAACCTCCGGGCTGGCAGGCAGGTAGGTAACGGAGAAGCGCTCCCAGGTGAGCGGGCAAGAGTCTCTGGAATAGCTGGTGGTCACCGCACGTGACAACGGGACCTCCGGGCTGGCAAGTAGGCAGGTAACGGAGATGCGCTCCCAGGTGAGCGGGCAAGAGTCTCTGAGATAGCTGGTGGTCACAGCACGTGACAACGGAGCCTCCGGGCTGGCAAGCAGGCAGATAACGGAGAAGCGCTCCCAGGTGAGCGGGCAAGCTGGTCCATAGACAGACTGACCGGAGTAGTAAGGCAGACCGTCGGACCTCAGGCAAGCAGGCAGGTAGCTGATATGCGCTCCCAGGTGAGCGGGCAGGCTGGTCCTTTAGACAGACTGACAGGAGTAGTAAGGCAGACCGTCGGACCTCAGACTGGCAGACAGGTAACAAGTATTCAGGCAGGAATCAGGCAGGTAACTAGCAGGAAACTGGCAGGAAACTGGCAGGTAACTGGCAGGTAACTGGCAACGGGACCTGAGGGCTGAAGCACAGGTGAGACACAGGTGCAAACAACATTGCTCGGGCACCTCCATCTTGGAGGAGGTGCCTTATATATGATGAAGTCCTCCGGCCATTGGCCGGGGACTCCTTAGGACGGCGCGCGCGGTCCCTTTAAGGGGAGGGGAGCGCGCGCGCGCCCTAAGCACAGGGGCCGGGAAGGAGCGCGCGCTGAGAGCAGAGCGGGAGGAGGACGCCGGGAAGGAGCGCGCGCTGACAGCAGAACAGGAGGAGGACGCCGGGACGGAGCGCGCGCTGACAGCAGAGCGGGGAGAGGACGCCGGGCACGGAGCAGAGCGGTGAGGGGAGCAGCGTCCCTGCCTAGCAGAGGGCAGGGACGCCAGCGCTACAGTACCCCCCCCTTTAGGCCCCCCCTTTTTTAGGCCAGACAGAAATTTAGCTAGGATGAGAGGGGCATGGATGTTCTCCCGGGGCTCCCACGTTCTCTCCTCAGGACCAAACCCCTTCCAATCTACCAGAAAAAAGGTCTTTCCTCTTACCCTTTTGGTGGCAAGAATGTTCTCTACCTCAAACTCGTCCTCAGCAGAAACCGGAGCAGGAGGCGTACCTGTAGACTTGGAAAAAGAGTTAAGCACTACAGGTTTGAGGAGAGACACATGGAAGGAGTTAGGGATCCGTAAGTTGGCCGGGAGTTTCAATTTATAGGCCACCGGGTTGATCTGACTGATGACCTCCAGTGGGCCGATGAACCGAGGCCCTAACTTATAGGAAGGGATCTTGAGCCGGACATATTTGGACGAGAGCCAGACTTTATCCCCAGGGCGGAATTGAGGAGGGTCCAGACGTTTTTTGTCAGCGTGTCTTTTCATACGCTCGGATGACAGAAGGAGTGCGGACCGGGTACTCTCCCATATGGGGGAAAATTTGTTAACAAGAGATTCCGCAGCCGGATTGTCCGCCGAGGTGGAGACGGGAAACGGGATCCGAGGATGCTGACCGTAGACTATAAAAAACGGGGATTTGGAGGAAGACTCGCTCTCGTGATTGTTGTACGAGAATTCGGCCCATGGCAGGAGATCCACCCAGTCAGAATGGTGGGCATTAACGAAGTGCCGAAGGTAACTGGTCAGGTTCTGATTGATCCGCTCCACTTGACCATTAGACTGTGGGTGGTAAGCGGAGGAGAAGTCCAGGGTGACGTCCAGCAATTTACAAGTGGCTCTCCAGAAACGGGAAGTGAACTGTACCCCACGATCCGACACGATGTGACGGGGCAGGCCATGAAGACGGAAGATGTGGTGGATAAAGTCTTTAGCCAGCTCGGGTGCAGACGGAAGACCTGGCAGTGGAATGAAGTGAGCCATCTTGGAAAAGCGGTCAGCGACCACCCAAATGACCGTACAACCGGCAGAGACGGGTAGATCAGTAATGAAGTCCATCGCTATATGCTGCCAGGGGGCAGCAGGTACTGGCAGAGGTAGGAGGCGGCCGGCCGGCAGGTGTCTCGGAACTTTGTTGCGGGCGCAGGACACACAGGCAGAAACAAAGTCTATTACATCCTTGTGCAGGTTAGGCCACCAGTAGTGCCGGGTAATAAGCTGGAGGGTCTTTTTCTGACCGGCGTGGCCAGCTAGTTTAGACGAATGACCCCAGTGTAGGATCTTCTCCCGATCAGGTACTGGTACGAACGTCTTACCAGGAGGAAGACGATTTAGACTCACGGGAGCCACCTGCATTACTCTGGCGGGATCGATGATATGTTTCGGATCCTCCTCGAGATCAGACACCAGAAAGGACCGAGACAAGGCGTCCGCCTTGACGTTTTTGTCAGCCGGGCGAAAATGAAGGACAAAATCAAAACGAGCAAAAAACAAGGACCACCGGGCTTGGCGCGGGTTAAGTCTCTGGGCATGCTGGAGGTAAGCCAAGTTCTTGTGGTCAGTGTAAATTATTACCGGGTGAAGAGCCCCCTCGAGCAGGTAACGCCACTCCTCCAATGCCAGTTTGATGGCCAATAACTCTCGGTCTCCTATGGAATAGTTGCGCTCAGAGGAGGAGAAGAGTTTAGAGAAGAAGCCACAAGTTACCATCCTCCCGGAAGATGATTTTTGAGTAAGTACCGCTCCGGCTCCAGAGGAGGAGGCGTCAACTTCCAGGAAGAACTGTTTGTTGCCATCTGGGCGATGCAGCACCGGGGCGGAAGAGAAGGCCTGTTTAAGGGAAATAAAGGCCTCCTCTGCTTCGGGTGGCCACTCTTTGGGATTAGTACCTTTACGGGTGAGCGCAGAAATTGGGGCCGTCCGGGAAGAGAAGTGTGGTATGAAGAGGCGGTAGTAGTTGGCGAAGCCCAGGAATCGCTGAATGGCCTTCAACCCCTCCGGTCGGGGCCATTTCTCGATGGCAGACAGTTTCTCAGGATCCATTTGTAGGCCGGTCTGAGAGATAATGTAGCCCAGAAACGGAAGCGAGGTCTGCTCAAAGAGGCACTTCTCAAATTTAGCGTAGAGATGGTTCTGCCTTAGCCTGAGCAGGACCTGACGAACGTCCCTCCGGTGAGTCTGGAGATCCGGAGAGAAGACCAAGATGTCGTCCAGGTACACCACTACGCAGGAGTAGAGAAGGTCCCGGAAGATGTCATTGACCAACTCTTGAAAGACGGCAGGAGCGTTACAGAGACCAAAGGGCATTACCAGGTATTCATAGTGGCCGTCCCGGGTGTTGAATGCCGTCTTCCATTCATCCCCCTGACGAATACGAACCAGGTTGTACGCCCCACGAAGGTCCAGTTTGGTGAAGATCCTAGCCCCCCTCAGGCGATCAAATAATTCTGGAATGAGCGGAAGGGGGTACTTATTCTTCACCGTGATCAGGTTTAGGCCTCTATAGTCTATACAGGGACGGAGAGAGCCGTCCTTCTTTTTGACGAAAAAGAAGCCTGCTCCCGCTGGGGAGGTAGATTTCCGGATGAATCCTCTGGCCAGATTCTCCTCAATATATTCGGACATTGACCGGGTCTCAGCAGCGGATAAAGGATAGATACGCCCACGGGGAGGAGTAGTACCGGGTAGCAGATCGATGGGACAGTCGTATGGTCTATGTGGTGGTAATGTCTCTGCCTCCTTTTTATTAAAGACATCTGCATAAGACCAATAAGGAATCGGAAGTCCAGGTAGATTAGCTGGGGTAGGAGAGGGACGGACGGGATGGACGGGAACCAGGCAGGTTTTATGACAGTCTTGTCCCCAGCGAAGGACCTCTCCGGTTTGCCAGTCTAGCACGGGTGCATGTCTCTGGAGCCAGGGCAGACCTAGCAAGAGGGCGTGAGAGAGTCCAGGCAGAACATGAAAGGAGATACTTTCAGAATGCAGCATTCCCACCTGCAGGGTAATGGATTCGGTGATGAGTTGAATGGGGCGAGGTAAGAGGCCCCCATCCACGGCAGCGACAGACAAGGGTACAGCCAGAGGTTTGGTAGGGATGCGGTATTTCTCAACCAGGGACTGTGAAATAAGGTTCCCGGCTGCTCCAGAGTCAAGTTGGGCTAGTTCGAAATAAAGGTTCTCCCCGTAGATGATCGAAACTGACAACAGCAGGGATGGAGAGGATTTATTCTTGTCTAGGTGGACCTCTCTGAGCGAACCTAGACACAGGCGTTTCCCGACCTCTCCGGGCAGGCACGGATCCGGTGCTCCTTACTGCCACAGTAGAAGCAGCTCCCCTCGGCACGGCGTGAGTCCTGACGGGTTTTGACCATCTTGGTCTGGTCGACCTGCATAGGCTCAGGAGAGTGTACCTGGGGAGAGATGGAGGGAATGACGGGTTTCTGGAAAGTAGGAGCTAAACGTGGAATCCTTCTCTCACGGGTGACCTCTTTGGCACGCTCCTGGAACCGTAGGTCAATCCGGGTGGCAAGGGTTATTAGATCATCGAGAGAGGTAGGAATGTCCCGACCAGCAAGTTCATCTTTAATACGACCGGACAGACCCTCCCAGAAGACGGATACCAGAGCGTCGTTATCCCAGGCCAGCTCCGAGGCAAGGGTGCGGAACCGTATGGCATATTGGCCCACGGTGAGACCCTCCTGACGGAGGCGTAGCAGAGAGGATGCGGATGAGGTCTTCCGTCCGGGTTCGTCGAAGACTTTCCGGAAAGCCGAGAGAAAAGCAGGCAAGTTGGACACCAGGGGGTCTCCTCTCTCCCATAGAGGATTTAGCCAGGCCAGGGCCTCCCCGGTGAGATGGGACATGATAAAGGCAATTTTGGCCCGGTCGGAATTAAACTGATGGGACAAAAGTTCAAAGTGCAGGGTGCACTGATTTATGAAGCCCCGAGCCTGGACGGGGTCGCCTCCGAAGCGAGGAGGTGCAGAAAGCCGGGGTCCGGGGTAGGATACCATAGTATTAGTGGGCAGCGGAGCTGCCGGATTGCAAGATATGGCACTGGCGGAGGTTGTTGGTGGATCAGACAGGGTGTTCAGGCGAGTATTAACATTCCGCAGATGACCCAGGATGGCCTCCTGTTGGGACTTCTGACGGGACAGTTCAAGACAGAGGTCCGAGAGCGAGGGAGCTTGGGTGCCACCGGGTTCCATGGCCCGAGCAAACTGTAACGGGTCCGGGAGGAGGAACCTCTGAGCTATTATACAAGGGGGCGGCCCTTGTAAGGGAGCGGGTGGCAGTCTCTGGGTGAACGGACAGGGAGTTACGGCAAGTGATCAGGGCAGTCTCTGGGTAAGGGGTAGGTACGACCTGTGATGGCAGAGCCTCCGGGTAGGCTAGCAGGCAGATGGTAGATGTGTGCTCCAGGTGAGCAAGCGAGAGTCTCTGGAATAGCAGGTGGTCACGGCACGTGACGGCGGAACCTCCGGGCTGGCAGGCAGGTAGGTAACGGAGAAGCGCTCCCAGGTGAGCGGGCAAGAGTCTCTGGAATAGCTGGTGGTCACCGCACGTGACAACGGGACCTCCGGGCTGGCAAGTAGGCAGGTAACGGAGATGCGCTCCCAGGTGAGCGGGCAAGAGTCTCTGAGATAGCTGGTGGTCACAGCACGTGACAACGGAGCCTCCGGGCTGGCAAGCAGGCAGATAACGGAGAAGCGCTCCCAGGTGAGCGGGCAAGCTGGTCCATAGACAGACTGACCGGAGTAGTAAGGCAGACCGTCGGACCTCAGGCAAGCAGGCAGGTAGCTGATATGCGCTCCCAGGTGAGCGGGCAGGCTGGTCCTTTAGACAGACTGACAGGAGTAGTAAGGCAGACCGTCGGACCTCAGACTGGCAGACAGGTAACAAGTATTCAGGCAGGAATCAGGCAGGTAACTAGCAGGAAACTGGCAGGAAACTGGCAGGTAACTGGCAACGGGACCTGAGGGCTGAAGCACAGGTGAGACACAGGTGCAAACAACATTGCTCGGGCACCTCCATCTTGGAGGAGGTGCCTTATATATGATGAAGTCCTCCGGCCATTGGCCGGGGACTCCTTAGGACGGCGCGCGCGGTCCCTTTAAGGGGAGGGGAGCGCGTGCGCCCTAAGCACAGGGGCCGGGAAGGAGCGCGCGCTGAGAGCAGAGCGGGAGGAGGACGCCGGGAAGGAGCGCGCGCTGACAGCAGAGCAGGAGGAGGACGCCGGGACGGAGCGCGCGCTGACAGCAGAGCGGGGAGAGGACGCCGGGCACGGAGCAGAGCGGTGAGGGGAGCAGCGTCCCTGCCTAGCAGAGGGCAGGGACGCCAGCGCTACAAAGGCATTGATGCTTTGGACTGGCCTGCCCATTCCCCAGACCTGAATCCAATCTAGTACATCTGGAACATCGTGTCTCGTTCCATCCACCAATGCCACGTTGCACCACAGACTGTCCAGGATTTGACTGATGCTTTAATCCAGGTCTGGGAGGAGACACCTCAGGAGAACATCACAGTCTCATGATGAGCATGCCCAGGCGTTGTAGGGAGGTCATACAGGCACGTGGAGGCCACACACTTGTCTTCAGGCATTTCCACTGAAGTTGGATCAGCCTGTAATTTGATTTTGAGTATCATTCCAAATCCAGACCTTCATGGGCTATTAATTTTGATTTACATTGATCATTTTTACGTTTTATTGTACTCGACGCATTCCACTATGTAATGAATAAATATTTGCAACTGGAATATTTAATTCACTGATATCTAGAATGTAGTATTTTAGTGTTTCCTTTATTTTTTGAATAATATATATATACACATTACAGACCAAAAGTTTGGACACACCTTCTCATTTAAAGATTTTTCTGTATTTTCTTGACTATGAAAATTGTACATTCACACTGAAGGCATCAAAACTATGAATTAACACATGTGGAATTATATACTTAATAAAAAAGTGTGAAACAACTGAAAATATGTCTTATATTCTAGGTTCTTCAAAGTAGCCACCTTTTGCTTTGATGACTGCTTTGCACACTCTTGGCATTCTGTTGATGAGCTTCAAGAGGTAGTCACCGGAAATGGTCTTCCAACAATCTTGAAGGAGTTCCCAGAGATGCTTAGCACTTGTTGGCCCTTTTGCCTTCACTCTGCGGTCCAGCTCACCCCAAACCATCTCGATTGGGTTCAGGTCTGGTGACTGTGGAGGCCAGGTCATCTGGCGTAGCACCCCATCACTTTCCTTCTTGGTCAAATAGCCCTTACACAGCCTGGAGGTGTGTTTGGGGTCATTGTCCTGTTGAAAAATAAATGATGATCCAACTAAACGTAAACCAGATGGAATAGCATGCCACTGCAAGATGCTGTGGTAACCATGCTGGTTCAGTATGCCTTCAATTTTGAATAAATCCCCAACAATGTCACCAGCAAAGCACCCCCACACCATCACACCTCCTCCTCCATGCTTCACAGTGGGAACCAGGCATGTAGAGTCCATCCGTTCACCTTTTCTGCGTCGCACAAAGACACGGTGGTTGGAACCAAAGATCTCAAATTTGGACTCATCAGACCAAAGCACAGATTTCCACTGGTCTAATGTCCATTCCTTGTGTTCTTTAGCCCAAACACGTCTCTTCTGCTTGTTGCCTGTCCTTAGCAGTGGTTTCCTAGCAGCTATTTTACCATGAAGGCCTGCTGCACAAAGTCTCCTCTTAACAGTTGTTGTAGAGATGTGTCTGCTGCTAGAACTCTGTGTGGCATTGACCCGGTCTCTAATCTGAGCTGCTGTTAACCTGCGATTTTTGAGGCTGGTGACTCGGATAAACTTATCCTCAGAAGCAGAGGTGACTCTTGGTCTTCCTTTCCTGGGATGGTCCTCATGTGAGCCAGTTTCTTTGTAGCGCTTGATGGTTTTTGCAACTGCACTTGGGGACACTTTCAAAGTTTTTCCAATTTTTCGCACTGACTGACCTTCATTTCTTAAAGTAATGATGGCCACTCGTTTTTCTTTACTTAGCTGCTTTTTTCTTGCCATAATACAAATTCTAACAGTCTATTCAGTAGGACTATCAGCTGTGTATCCACCTGACTTCTGCACAACACAACTGATGGTCCCAACCCCATTTATAAGGCAAGAAATCCCACTTATTAAACCTGACAGGGCACACCTGTGAAGTGAAAACCATTTCCGGGGACTACCTCTTGAAGCTCATCAAGAGAATGCCAAGAGTGTGCAAAGCAGTCATCAAAGCAAAAGGTGGCTACTTTGAAGAACCTAGAATATAAGACATATTTTCAGTTGTTTCACACTTTTTTGTTAAGTATATAATTCCACATGTGTTAATTCATAGTTTTGATGCCTTCAGAGTGAATGTACAATTTTCATAGTCATGAAAATACAGAAAAATCTTTAAATGAGAAGGTGTGTCCAAACTTTTGGTCTGTACTGTATATATATATATATATATATATATATATATATATATATATATATATATATATTTACAGTACAGACCAAAAGTTTGGACACACCTCATTTAAAGACTTTTCTGTATTTTCATGACTATGAAAACTGTACATTCACACTGAAGGCATCAAAACTATGAATTAACACATGTGGAATTATATACTTAACAAAAAAGTGTGAAACAACTGAAAATATGTCTTGTATTCTAGGTTCTTCAAAGTAGCCACCTTTTGCTTTGATGACTGCTTTGCACACTCTTGGCATTCTCTTGATGAGCTTCAAGAGGTAGTTACCGGAAATGGTCTTCCAACAATCTTGAAGGAGTTCCCAGAGATGCTTAGCACTTGTTGGCCCTTTTGCCTTCACTCTGCGGTCCAGCTCACCCCAAACCATCTCGATTGGGTTCAAGTCTGGTGACTGTGGAGGCCAGGTCATCTGGTGTAGCACCCCATCACTCTCCTTCTTGGTCAAATAGCCCTTACACAGCCTGGAGGTGTGTTTGGGGTCATTGTCCTGTTGAAAAATAAATGATGGTCCAACTAAACGCAAACCGGATGGAATAGCATGCCGCTGCAAGATGCTGTGGTAGCCATGCTGGTTCAGTATGCCTTCAATTTTGAATAAATCCCCAACAGTGTCACCAGCAAAGCACCCCAACACCATCACACCTCCTCCTCCATGCTTCACGGTGGGAACCAGGCATGTAGAGTCCATCCGTTCATCTTTTCTGCGTCGCACAAAGACACGGTGGTTGGAACCAAAGATCTCAAATTTGGACTCATCAGACCAAAGCACAGATTTCCACTGGTCTTATGTCCATTCCTTGTGTTCTTTAGCCCAAACAAGTCTCTTCTGCTTGTTGCCTGTCCTGAGCAGTGGTTTCATAGCAGCTATTTTACCATGAAGGCCTGCTGCACAAAGTCTCCTCTTAACAGTTGTTGTAGAGATGTGTCTGCTACTAGAACTCTGTGTGGCACTGACCTGGTCTCTAATCTGAGCTGCTGTTAACCTGTGATTTCTGAGGCTGGTGACTTGGATAAACTTATCCTCAGAAGCAGAGGTGACTCTTGGTCTTCCTTTCCTGGGGCGGTCCTCATGTGAGCCAGTTCCTTTGTAGCGCTTGATGGTTTTTGCAACTGCACTTGGGGACACTTTCAAAGTTTTCCCAATTTTTCTGACTGACTGACTTTCATTTCTTAAAGTAATGATGGCCACTCGTTTTTCTTTACTTAGCTGCTTTTTTCTTGCCATAATACAAATTCTAACAGTCTATTCAGTAGGACTATCAGCTGTGTATCCACCAGACTTCTGCACAACACACCTGACGGTCCCAACCCCATTTATAAGGCAAGAAATCCCACTTATTAAACCTGACAGGGCACACCTGTGAAGTGAAAACCATTTCCGGTGACTACTTCTTGAAGCTCATCAAGAGAATGCCAAGAGTGTGCAAAGCAGTCATCAAAGCAAAAGGTGGCTACTTTGAAGAACCTAGAATATAAGACATATTTTCAGTTGTTTCACACTCTTTTGTTAAGTATATAATTCCACATGTGTTAATTCATAGTTTTGATGCCTTCAGTGTGAATGTACAATTTTCAGAGTCATGAAAATACAGAAAAATCTGTAAATGAGGTGTGTCCAAACTTTTGGTCTGTACTGTATATATATATATATATATATATATATATATATATATGTTCCTCAAATAAAACCACAATTTTTTAGATTCTGGAATCGGGGGACTTCCATTACGATTTCTTTGATGTCTAAGGGTTCGCTCACACTAGCGTAGAAGACAAAAAAAACGGCCCCCTTCTCATCCAGTAGAGTGGGACAATGTTCTTTCACTTGTCATCTGTGTGCTATTCGTATGTAATCGGTTTTTTATTTAGCAGCTATTAATCTTTTACAGGACCATTTACAGTTTCTTACGCTACAGAATTGTAATGTATTCATAAAAATCGGATGCCATACCTCTTGGTGCATTATAGCCATTATATGCTTTATTTGCTTCTATTTACATTGCAAAACTCGCTTTTTTACACCTAACCTTTTAGTCTATCATTGTTTTGATTGATATTACTTATATGGATTAAAGGGACTCTGTCAGCACAGAATTACTGTTCAAACCAATTACAGGCGCTCTGTGCTTCATGACGTGGCCAATCATTTAGGGTATGTGCACATATTCAGGAATTGAAGCAGAAATTTCCTGAGCGTTTTTGCCTTTCCCTGGCAGAAAAAATGCATACGGAGTTACATGCGTTTTTGCCGCGTTTTTACATGTGTTTTTTTAAGCAGTTTTTGAAGCGATTTTGAGCATCAATGATTTTTGGAGCTAAATAAAGTTATTTGGTGGGACATTGCTTAAGCCCTTGGATTACCATAAGAACTGGGGTGAGTATATTGGTTAATTTAAATGATTAAAGAATGGGCCTGTTGTATTTCAAATAAGTGTTTACACTGTGTCTGTGTGTTTCTTTACTTTGTTTGGTCATGAAAAGGTCTGATTGACACCTTGACATCACCAAACAAAAGAGCTGGGTATCAGCTAGTCCCATTCACCCAATCTTCATTAGCATTTCTATTCATGTAATTTATGCGACTGCTGTGAGCTGTTTTTTTAGCCTGGGAAGGTGCCAATAGGCAAACATTTCCCTGGCCATTAAATAACAGCTCACAGCTGGTTCCTTAGCCCCTACATCCCCCGATCAGCACTCAGCAGCGCTTTGGACACAACGTATTTATGTTGCGTCCAAAACGCGGTGTTCTAATGCCGCAGTTTTGTTGTTGGTACATGTAAATCCACCACATATAATGACACTTCAATCGGTCAAAATCTGCAGCGGAGACTGGCTTGTCCGCTACAGAAATTGACATGCTGTGGGTGAGTTTGGGAACGTGGCCACGGTCAGGAGCCACTGCAGGTATATACAGCGTCAAACCCGCAACGTCCAGATGTTACAACATAGTGGATGGGATCTCTAGAAATCCCATGTACGTTATGCGTGCATCAGAGGCTGTGAATCACCCATGGACACTGACATGAGGTGCGTCTTTCAGGATTGCAGCATGACAATTTCTCTTGCGGAGTCGCTAGTCTCCACAACAGAAATTTGACCACTAGAAAGTATTGAATGCAGTAAATCTTCATGGTTCAGCGAACACATGTGTATTTACCTGCATTCAATAGAATGCAGCATTTTGGACGCAGCAAAAATTTGTGTCCAAAGTGCTGCTACGTCTGAATGTGGGCTCCCGTGTCATTTTTATAACCAGCAGAGGGAAAACCGACCACTGAGGGTTGATATTAGTAGCCGATGAAGGGGCCATTAGCCAACAATGTTCCATGGCTATTAATATCAGCCCACAGCTGTTTGTTTAGCCTTTACTGGCTAGATTACAGGGGGACCCCAGAAAAAAATTGATGTGGGATTCCCCTATAAAATCTTACCAGCAAAGACTAAACTAGACAGCTGTGGGCTGATATTAATAGCCATGGAAGGGGCCATAGATACTACCCCCCTCCGCAGCTATTAATATCACCCCTCAGCAGTCCCAGAAATGGCGCATCCATAAGATGTGCCAAATCTGGCGCTTAGCCTCACTCTTCCCACTGCCCTGTAGCGGTGGCAGTGGGGTAATGGGGTTAGGGTTCAGTCAGCCTTGTATTGGCGGCCGACGTGAAGCCAAGGTTAGTAATGGAGGGTGTATATAAGACGCCCTATTACTAACCGTGTGGTAAAATGGTCGCCGCTTTTTCAATAAAAGACAGTCAGAATAAAGTATTTGAATTAAATAAACATACACGGTTCTACAATTTTTTTTATTACATGCCTCCGCGAAGCCCTCGATCTCCTGAAAAAAACGTAGAAAAGCAAAAAGCAATATTCCTTACCTGTCCACCGTCAACGACACAGTCCACGTAACGCCAAGTGTCCGACGATGATCCATGTCACTTCTACAGCTGTGACATCAGCAATCACTGATGTCACTGCTGTAGAATACAGCACTGTATACTGACAGGGGTGTAAAATCACCCCCTGTCAGTATACATGCTGCAGGAGGTCACTGGGGTTCATCAGCTGAAGATCAGCTGATGAGCCCCGGTGAGCTAGAGATTGTGGGAACATTCTTGTGAATGTCCCCACGCATCAGCAATCATCTTGACCATCAGGTGATCAGTGACGTCACCGCAGGTCCTGAACGTACACTGCGGGGCGCAAGCCCGCGCCCTGTAGTATTACGCTGGCTGCCGACGAGAGAGGATCACAGCCGGGGACCAGGAGGACGCCGGGGGCCGCCAGACAGGTGAGTATACTGTTGTTTTTTCTTTTATTTTTACTTTTTTATTCTTTTTTTTTACTACTGCAGGCATGCGGGCTGGGAAGACCAAACTGCTGCTCCTTCCATCCACGCTGCTCTCGCTGTTATCAGCCAGATCAGCGGTCAGATGAGAGTAGTAGCAGCCTCCTCTCCCGACCCTGGTACCAGCCGTAGTGCGATTCCGGCGCGATTTTGCACCTATTCAATTTCATTGAAATGCAGCAAATCTGCATGTATAGATATTATATATGCGGGTTTACAGCAACTCAATGCAAGTCAATGGGTGCGAATTCGCCACGGAATCGTGCCTGAATTGGTTATGCAGCGGATCTTTGCGGCAATGATAATCCGGAGCGGAAATTTCTGCATCATGTGCACAGCACATGCGGATTATCGTTGCTATACATGGCAGACCTATTACCAAGCGGTTTTAATGCGTTTCCGCTGCGGAAAAGCCGCCTCGGAAACACATTAAAACCGCATCACGTGCACTCAGCCTTATATACACCTTCCCACTTGCTTGGATTTCCTCTATCGTCTATGTTCTCTGGCCCTATGAAGCCAGAGCTATCAATCAAAGAAGTATAGAGGAAAAAGAAGCATGTGTGTAGGTGCTTATACATAGGATTGGCCTCACCATGAAGCACCGAGCGGCAGGACTTAGTTGGAACAGTCATCCTGTGCTGGCAGAGTCTCTTTAAGGTTGGATCTCTAAATGTATAACTAAATTATTTGTGTAGAATTAGTAAAAGAAAAGCAAACAGTCTGCAATATTCTGTCTAAAGGTAACTTATAAAAATTCACAATGCATATATATACGTGTATATATATATATATATATATATATATATATATATATATATATATATCTTGTGCTGTATATGACTGTAACATATAGCTATTGACTTTTCACTTGCAGGTCTCATAATCAGCTCTAGGGAGGATAATGAATTGTAAATAAACCGTGCAAACACGGCACAGAACAAATTTAATTACATCATCCGAAGCCTTTAAGCACTGTCAGCCATAGCCAAGTACTATATATTCCCATTAGCATGTTATTGTTTAACAATAAAATGCTTACATATATAAAAATCAACGTAACCAATGATCATTATATCTTTATTACAAGTATTCTGATCAGAAATATCGACAAGCAGCTTCATTACAGCTTTATTCATGTAGTTTGAAGATGTTTTCAGAATTCACAATCTTTATACATAAATCTTATGAACATAGTGTACTACAGGGTTATTCAACATTTAAAGTTATCACTAGAAAGGTGAGAACTTACCCAATCAATGGGAGTCTGACCTCTGAGATCTCCACCAATCCCAATATTGAAACACAGCTTTTTCTGACAGTCCCAAAGACAATGAATGCAGCGGCGCTCCGTTCTTGGGATTGGTGGAGCCCCAGTGGTGAAACCCATCAGTCTGCCAGTTATCTATTCGAATAGGTAATATCTTTAATGGTAGGAAGTATACTATCAAATATTAAACAATACTTGCTGAAAGTTATCTAAATAATTGTATTTATAGCCCGAAGAATCTTCATAATTTTACTCATCCAATGATTTTTCTGCAAAATCTGATCACAAACAATAAATATTCTTCCAAAATCCTACAGATCCTTGTGTTGCAAAATCTCACAAACTGAACGTCCCTTACTTTTATGCTGATGCGATTCCGAATGACATAATATGAGCTAATCTGCAGTACCCGGCAGAGTGGGATGGAATAGTAGTGCTGTGCTTCTTACACAGTTTAGATCAGGTCTTTTCTTGCATTGCAAACAGCTGATCAGTTGGGGTACCAGATGTCAGACACTCAGTGATCTGATATTGATGACTTTACCTAGGGCTCCCATACATAATTGATAAGATCATTTGGCCAACAGTTACCTACCCCTACTGTCAGCTGAGTGCTCTAGTGTTCTCTATAGGAGAGCATGACTCCTCTCTCTAACATCTTTCGGAGAACAAAAGGATTGGCCATTGGAAATGAGGCACATTGGAGTCCTCTCTCCCAACATCATCTGCCGGGGTAGAATCGGGAGGCCGCCATACACAATACTCTTGGCCGATTTTTGGCAGGTTCAACCGATGTTAGTGTAATGTATATAGAGGCCTTAAGAATAGAACATCAGTATTGAAAATAGTGGAAAACCCTTTTAACATGTTACTCTATCCTTGGAAAGGAAATGCCATAAGTAGTAGTATCCTAATATAACCAGAGTGAAACCTGCAGGAAAAAATGCATTATTAAAAGATTTTCTCCCGTTTTCATGTTTTAAACTCATCCGTGATTTTGCCATTCAAAAACTGATACAAGATACTGTCCAAAACAAGCAAGTGTAAAAGAGATCTCAGAAAAACCTGATAACATACCAGGCAGCAGGCAATTTCAGCCTTACCTGGTTCAACACACACCGATCAGATGATGGCTAATGGACTGGTCTGCTTCTAATGCGTACATTAACTAAATGCTCCCATTTGAACAAACCCATTTCATACAGCTCATTATCCCCTTCCCCCACATGCATTCTGGGCCTCAATGACCAAAGCAAATTAGCAATTTTGCTAGACCTTTTAACAGTTTATAACTTTGTAAGAATTGTATGTATCCCAAAGAATTTGGTATATTTTTCAGGAGAAACAGGGCCTAATATTGGCTACATTGGTTACAGATATTCTGCTCTTATACAAAATGGCAAAAATACACCAGTTTATTTCAATTTCGTATGTAACATTTTTTAAATGAAGATTTTACTTTTATTTTCTACATATGTTCTGATTACATTGATAACAAATATGAAGGTGTGCAATAATTTATTACATTACTATATGATCTAAAATGCATTTAGAAATTTTAAAATACAAGAAAAATTAGATACATTCTGAAATTACTTTGCAGGTCTTAGCGTACATATAGAAAAAATATTATTTTTCAACTACACTATTTGCATTAATTCACACCATAATATACACACAAATGGGTATACTTTGCCTTTTTGCCTTTTTTTTTTTTCGGATTTTTCTAAAATCTGACTTAAAACATAAAAACTACAATATAAATACAAAATCCAAATTTAAAAAAATGCTTTGACACTGGGTAAAATGTAAAGAAAACAAAAATGCAATGATGGCGAAACCCTTATAGTCATATTTTATTCAAAGCAGAACAAAGAACACAGAACAGAAGGTGAAAATAAAAAAGTTGGGGGACAGGGTTAACTAAAGGCTGGAAAAGTAAGTGGTGCTAATGAAAAACAGATGGAGGGTCAATTTTCAACTCAAGTCACATGAAAGTGTATAAAAAGAGCATGCTGGAGAGGTAGAGTCTCGAAAAAGCAAGATAATCAGAGGTTTACCAATCCGAACAACTGAGTCTAAAAATTGTGGAACAATTTCAGAAAAATACTTTGAATATCTCACCATCTACAGTACCTAATATCATCAAAAGATACAGAGATTCTGGAGAAAGCAATGTACAGTACATAAGGGACAGGGCTGATGGTCGATATTGGATAGTCATAATTTATGGGTCCTCAGGCGGTACCACATTAAAAAACAGAAATGCGTTGGTCACGCAATACATAGCATGGGCTTAGGAATACTTCCAGAAATCATTGTCCAAACACAGTTTGCGATACAATCAAATGATAATGCTCTATCATGCAAAGAAGAAGCCAACTATCAACACAAGCTCATTAATTCTCATTTTTGAGGATTGGGGATGGTAATATAAAGTGTATATATATATATATTATATACATATACACACACACACTGTATATATTTACTGAAATTTGTTATTTTAAGGCTATGTGCCCACGATGCAGAAATGCTGCATATTTTTTCTGCTTCTCCCTGGCAGGAAAAACGCATGCAGATTTTACATGCGTTTTTCCTGCCAGGTAGAACCGTTTGTCAAGCATTTTTGCATGAATTTCTGCATGCGGGTTATCAAGCGCTTTTCCAAGCGATTTTAGCATCACTTGGAAAAGTGCTTGACAACTTGGTCACACTATATAAATCCATGCAACTGGCATGGATTTATATAGTGTGACCAAGTAAATAGTTAAAAAAAAAGAATAAGAATGGTAAAAAATAAAGATTATACTCACCTTCCGATGGCCCCCGGTCTTTTCTCCGCTGCGTCCGGTCTTTTGTACAGCCCGCGGTGGTGTGAAAGGACCTTCCATGATGTCATTTAGTCATGTGACAGGTCACACGACCGCTGACGTCAGCGGTCGTGTGACCTGTCACATGACTAAATAACGTCATGGAAGGTCCTTTTAGACCATCGCGAGCCGCCCAACACACCGGACGCATCGCTATGGAGACCGGGGGCCATCAGAAGGTAAGTATAATCTTTATTTTTTAATTATTTTTTTAACAGGTACCATGGTACCCGAGTCTGGAGGAGAGTCTCCTCTTCTCCAGACCCGGGTACCATCTCCACATTGAATCGCATAATATCTGCAAGTGCACATGTAGTGATGAGGATATTATGCGATTCAATGCAAGTCAATGGCGGCAATTACGCTGCGTGTCCGCAAAATTAATGGACATGCTCCGTATTTTTCCGCAATGATAATCCGCAGCAGAAAATTCCGCAGCATGTGCACAGCACATGCGGATTATCATTTATCATTGGGGACCATGGGGCACGTATTACCAAGCGTTTTTAAGCGTTTTCGCTGCGGAAATTCTGCAGCAAAAAAGCTTGAAAAATGCATAGTGGGCACGCAGCCTCGCATGATGCACAACCTATTGATGCTTGGTAAAGATAACCTCATAGAGCATTATAACATCACAGCTTCTCTCCATGTCCACGGCTGTAAATTAATTGGCGCATGGAGATTTTAGCACTGCTTACAGTGCAATAAATCACTATAGAACTGTAAAAAGGTAGTACTGTATAATTAAGCATATTAATAACTGCCATAAAAAGGTGTATTTGCAGACATTATGTGATCATAGAGGGGGGGCCTCTGCAGAGCGAGTGCAAACAAATTAAATGGTCGCCCGTTCATTCGTTATGCCTTCAGTGCTCATAGTTGAAAAATAGCATGTCAAGAGGGCAATGTGAGATAGTGGAAAGACAACAAACTTATGTGTATACAGTATATTTCTCTGTTATTTGCATTTAATTCAATGATTTTGAATTAAAAGCAGTTTAACTGCTGATGGGACAAATAACAAGCTTTATAGTAACTGATGACATTTCTTGTATGTACATACAGTAAGTTTCTATACAGGAAGATTTGACAATCACTGTGGGGGCAGGGGTAACAGGACTTACAGGTATTTTATGACTCTAAGATGCCTGGCAACAATTAAACAGATCTTAATAGAAAAAAACTGAATCTAATAATTTGAAACTAAAACGTCCCTGAGCTTAGCGTCCCTCTTCAGCAGCAATCATCAAATTGAGACTTCATGCATAGGGTTGCTAATAACCTAATTTTTTTTTTCATGGCAACTTATCCAAAAACGTTGGTGGTGGTGCTGCTGTCGCTCACACTGCTTCTATCACCGCCCCCTGATGATTCCTTGTAGGAAAAGACACTGCATTGTTACAAGTAGTGATTGACGGAGGCGGTGGTAACTGAAGATATCATCACTTCTTGATCACCTCAACTGAAGCAAGATGTCATCAGAGGACGGTGGTGACAGTAGCTGTGGTAAGAGACCACAGGGCCGCCCGTTGATGATGTTCTGTTTCAAGAGGAAAGATAAACTCTGCAGAGAAGTGAGTGAAGCCCCAGCCTCCTGTGAAGTCTATTCTGATACTCCTCTCAAACGAAATGTCACAGGAAGTAAAGTAAAAAAACACATATAGGAAATAGCAGGATAGGGAGAAATGTAGGGAATTTAAACCCTTAGTGACCAATAGACGTCTTTTTACTGACCTGCGATATAAGAGACTAGCGTTCCCCGACAGGTGACAAACTCTGTAACTAATCTGTACACTATAGCTGACAACTTGCTGCATCAGCCACGATCAGTGTTGGCACCGACCATGGACATTTAAGCCCTTAGATTCTGCTGTCAATAGTGACTACAGAAACTAAATAGTTAACAGAGTGTGGGGGCTTCCTCTTTAACCTCATTGGCACCCTGAGATCTTGATTGTGTGGTCCTGATGTTTGCCATAGCAAGTAATGGCCAAATAACAGCCTAAAGGCCCCGTCACACATAACGAGATCGCTAGCGAGATCGTTGATACGTCACGGTTTTTGTGACGCAATAGCGATCTCGTTATTTCTGACAGGTAGCAACGATCAGGCCCCTGCTGTGAGATCGCTGATCGTTACAAAGCTTCCTGGACCATTCCTGGGACGTTGCGCTCCCGCTGGGCAGTGTGCATCGCTGTATTTGACACCTTATCAACGACCTCGTTAGCAATTCAGAACTGAGACACGTAGGCGTGCATCAATTGGACTTTTCCACGCCCCTCGTCCCCGATTGGTGGTCGCTACAGAGTTCTCATTTTCCGCCATGCATAAAGAAGGCAACAGAAAAGCGATTCCATCCTTTGTTTCTGACCTCGTGCTGGATTGCAGATCCTAGCAGAATTCTCCGGGCTGTTGATATCCGTTCATTCGACTGAGTTCTGATTTTGCGTAATTTTATGCACGTCTTTGTGACACAGTACAGTCCCTATCAAGGTGTGGATCGTTGAAATAGCTGCTGTGTGAAAGCGTCCCAACGACCGCCGAGATCGTTAGTTAGATCACTGGGGCGGCCGAAATCGTTGGGAAGTTCTGCATGTTTGACAGCTCCCCAGCGATCACGAAACGACTCTCCAGCGATCCCAAAACCGTGACGTAATAATGATCTCGCTAGCTTCTTGAAGTGTCCCTGAGCAATTTTAGCCCATTCCTCATGAGTAGTGGCCTCGAGTTCATTAATATTCTTAGGTTTGCTATAATTGCCTTCTTCAAAACCCACTAAAGGTTTTTATGGTGTTCAAGTCAAACCAAGCCTTTGTTGAGGTATGCTTAGAATCATCTTCTTGTTGGTCCAATGAACCAAAGTCTCAGCTTTCTCACAAAAGGCATGATGTTTTCCTGATACTTGATTGAATTCATCTTGCCCACGACATTTCCAGTGTCAAAGGAAGCAAAACAAGCATAGAGTATCACCATGTTGCTGCCATGAGTCACTACAGGCAGGGTGTTCATTTCAGTGTCCGTTAATTGTTCCTCCATCAGACATACTGCTAACCCTCAGACCAAAAAAAGTTAGTTTTGTTTCATTGCTCCACAAAAAAATCCCAAAACTTCCGTGGTCTCTTCAGGAATTTGATGACAGCAGGTGATTGCTTCATCTGTCTGCCATGTCCAGGTAGTGTAGCCAGTGTTTCTTTAACTCATAAACACTGTGTCACACCAGGTGTGGGGAAGACTTAGTGCAACAGAGAGGGAAAAGGGAAAGGGAGCCCAGACACTAGGGAAAGGGGGGAAGTGGAGACCTCCTAGTCTGGTCTAATGTCACCCTGTCTCAACTATCGTCCCTATATTGCCTCCTCAGCATGCGTGCCTCGCCCTACTCTCCCTGGCGTATGGCTACGGCCAGGGATGGAAGGAGATGAGCCCTAGTCAACCTCTACTAAACTCTAAAGACATCAAGGGTGGACAAAACAGGGGAAATGGCTTAGCTTTAGATGAACTCCAAATAATCACACGGCCTCAAGCTCCAGAGAGGACGAAGTACTTCTCCTGCTAAGCTTCACAAGTAGAAATGGATATGGCCGGCGACTCCCTCTCAGACACACCAGGTATATATACACCGAGGCCAGAGACCTAATTAGCAAGAGAGAGGAAGCCGCTCGGTCCTAAAGACAGCCTATCTAAGAGACTGTTAGCAATGCCAAACGTAGAGATGTCCTGCAACCCACTGCAGGACGACTGTCTTGTCACCTCTGACACACCCGTGACACACTGCTTCCAATTGAAGTTAATATCTTTGCTACCTTTTTGTATCCTTTTCCTTCTTTGTGCAAGGCAATCAATGCCTAACTTTTTGGATCACAATCTTACCAACCTATGAATATTAATGAACTGGAGGCCATTGTCCATGAGGAATGGGCTGAGATTCCTCAGGAACGCTGCCAGAAGCAGGTGTTGGCTGCACATCATAAATTCATAATAACAAAAGAGTGTTCTACTAAATTCTAAAGATGCTATTTATCAAGGGGTTTAATAATTCTGGTACTTTAATAGTAATTAAAAGTGGAATATTGTGATGAATTTGATGAATTTGGAGAAACCACTTGTTATATTAATTGTGTTGAGCTATATAAATTGTTTTTATTGATCTTATTTCACTGCTTTATTGCAAATGTCAGAAAGTTTGTAAATTTTGGGCATACACCAGGGATTGAATAATTTTGAATGTAACTGTAAATATAGCTGCAACACTTCCCTTCCATTAAAGCACCACTTTAGAGGCTTTTTTTTTCAGAGCTGCAGTGGCACTTTCAATGTAAGTTCCCTATCAGATACTCAGCCTCTGGCGTCTTCACCGTTTTTTGGCGCCATCTTGTGACAGTAGTTTCTGACTGGCCAAAAGTTAGAAGCCACGTCACAAGCCCTCAATGCAAGTCTATGAGCGCCAGAACAAGGGTCTCATAGACTTGTACTGAAAAGTGACCTCCGCACAGCTCCATGAAACACTGCAGCTGCCGGCAGGTCACTTTCCACCAGAGACAAGTAAGAGCGACGATGGTGAAAACAAATAAAAACGCTGGAAGGTGAGTGTCAAACAGGGGGCAGTGAACGTACATTTGAAGCACTACTCCAGCGGTGCAATAAAAAAAAGACGCTGGAGTGGTGCTTTAAGCTGATTTCACCTTATATTTAACAATGTGTTCACTTTGATCTTTTAGGGTCCTATGGACACTTCTGTCGCATTTGACGGCAAGCATACCGCACCACGCAGCTCTACTCTTGCTGTCAATAAACGAGACACCGTAAAGGAGCCCTAATTAATCTCATAGTGTTATCGCTATTTATTGCCAATATTTATAATTTTATTGCTTATTAAATTACCTTTAATTTTCACAGAAATAAACTATCAATGCTTGGGCATTGTGTAGACTTGCGTCGTGAGTCTCATCTGGATAATATGAAGCTTACTAACAGGTTTTATGTCCAAAAACAGAGCAATCTTCAGCACTGTTCATAAACATCAGCAACCTGACTATCCCCCATTAAAGGCAACCTGTCACCAGAAATCACACTGCTAACCTGCAGGTTAACAGCGTTATTATGCTGCCCGGCTCCTGCACACAGCCGAATGCAGCGGAGAGAAAATTAAATTTATTCTCCCTGCCAGCATTCGGTTTGAGTCTTAGTGGCGGGGGCGGCGCAGGTTCAGCCACCTATCTGACAATAGAGAGTGATGGCTGTAACTGCGCCCCTGACTTGCACTCTCTCTGCATTGGGGCTGGTCATCAGTCAGGGCCGGGGGCGCAGTTACAGAGGCCGCTCTGTATAATCAGAGCAATGACTGAACAGTGGCTCTATGACTGAAACCAAATGCTGGTGGAGAGAATGAAGTTTATTTTCTCCCCGCTGCATTCGGCTGCGTGCAGGTGCTGGGCAGCATAATAACGCTGTTAACCTGCAGATTATCAGCATATCTGCAGGTTAATACCTTTGTTTCTTGTGACAGGTTCCCTTTAAAGTCACTGAGGTCCATCAATTACCTTTACAAAAGAAAGCTATGACGCCAACATGAATAGTACCTGAAACAAAAACCTAAAGAAATGAACTGGACATTACGTTTATATAGCTCCTCGTGGCTGGGAGTCCATTAGTCGGGGTGTCGGCCCTTATTCACATTTATGTCATTTGACATATGGTAAGATTTTAATACTAGCGGTTAGGATCGTCTCGAATAGGGTCACCTTGACCCAGTGGGATGGCTTTTACATTTTTTTTATCAAAATTAAGTAAACTAAGTACCCCATCTTATTTTCATGCACTATTGAGATTTATTTACTGCAGGTATCTGCTCACTTTGTTTTTAGCGTAGGTTTTGTATGAATAGTACCTGAATGAGAAAACATTATTTTGACTTACACTACATTAGTTTTATTCATTTTTAGTACCCTTTAAAACATAATTAAAACTTGTAATAATAATGACAATAATAGTATGTTTTGGGGGATATATTAAAAATATAAATGAATAAAAAAAGAATAACCTAACTGATGAAGACTGGTACAAAACAATGCAAGCACTCTGTAATCAATTTAAACCATAGAAATGAATAGGATTTGTACACATAGCTCAAAAAGGACAAAAAAGTACAAACTTTAGTATATAGACAAATATCCCATATGTTTTCTACATTCATGGATACTGACTAAAATAAACATCTAAAATATGTATGTTTTACTCTGAAATGCTGCAGTGTTTCAGAGTAATTCCTACACAAAACATGGAGCCATACAGTACAGACCAAAAGTTTGGACACAACTTCTCATTTAAAGATTTTTCTGTATTTTCATGACTATGAAAATTGTACATTCACACTGAAGGTATCAGACTACCTCTTGAAGCTCATCAAGAGAATGCCAAGAGTGTGCAAAGAAGTCATCAAAGCAAAAGGTGGCTACTTTGAAGAACCTAGAATATAAGACATATTTTCAGTTGTTTCACACTTTTTTGTTAAGTATATAATTCCACATGTGGTAATTCATAGTTTTGATGCCTTCTGTGTGAATGTACAATTTTCATAGTCATGAAAATACAGAAAAATCTTTAAATGAGAAGGTGTGTCCAAACTTTTGGTCTGTACTGTATATCCACAAACTATGTCAAATTTACAAGCTTTATTACACATATGCACAAATAATAATATATAAAGCAGTAAGAATATACGTATCAATAGTGAAAACTCAACCACATATAGGGAAAATAGCATTATGTATGAAGGGGCAGCAGTAAACTATTAACCCCTTTATGCCATGGCCATTTTCCTTTTTTTCCTCACCTTCTTGCAAGAGCCATAATGTTTTTACTTTTCTGGCAATATGGCCATATGATGCTTTGTTTTTTGCGGGACGAGTTGTACTTTTGAATGGCACCATTGATTTTACCTTATTGTGTACTGGAAAACAGGGGAAAAAAATCCAAGTGTGGTGAAATTGGAAAAAAAATTCCAATTCCAAAATTGTTATTTGGGTTTTTGATTTACCATGTTCACTAAATGCTAAAACTGACCTGGCACTATGATTCTCCAGGTCAGTACGAGTATGCAGATACCAAACATAAATAAAAAATATACTATACAAATGGTGGGAAAAAAAATCTGAAATTTGTATGAAAAAAAGTTTTTGCGTTTGTTGCCATTTTCTGAGACCCGTAAACTTTGAATTTTTCGGGATCTGGGGCTGGATGATGGCTTATTTTTTACGTCCTGAGCTGACGCTACGAGCTGGCGCTCACATGAGTATCATAATGACAAGTACAGTGGTCTTCTGGAGACCCCTGGCTGTCCTGACAAGCCATCGGCGCCCCCCAATCAAGTGACAGGGGCGCCGATGGGCGGGATTTGTGACGCGTGTTAAATCCTGCTATCAGAGATTGACAGCAGGCTTTAACTCTTTAACAGCCGCGTTTGGAGCTCTGATTCACAAGCGTCTGTTAACAGCACGCGACAGCTCGATCAAATCAGCTGTCCTGTGCGGGGAAAGATGCAGGCTCAGTGCCGGAGCCTGCATCAAAGTCAGGGACATGGCATTTTACGTAAATATAATACGTAATTGGTGGGGTTGCTTGGTGTCAGGTCCCCACTAATCTCTTGTAGAAGTCAGAGAGGTCATTAATATGAGAGATCAGGACAACCCCTTTAAGCTTTCAGAAATTACAGAACTAATACAAATTTCTTTTATGTGCTGTAAGTGAAACGGGCCTTTTACCATTGTGAAAGCTACCAGTTAGCCTACGCTAGATGTGTTGTTCAGTCTGTTTGTCAGAGATTACATACTTAATGCAGAATAAAAGGTACACAGCATATAGACAATCCATAGCGAAGGGGCAAGATTGAACTAATAAAAAGTCAACACTTAAGAAACCAAAATGTAACTGACGGAGTTATACATGGCAGTCAGCAGCCGTAAACCACTGACCTAATTCTTCAACTGCTCCATGTAAGCAGGAGCTGCTGAGAAAATTCTGAAATCATTGACAAAGCAGCAATGACTGCTTAAAAACATTAGATGGAAAGCTGTGATCCCGGGAAGGGGTGCACACAGGCTATATTTAAATTCTTCTGGAAAAATGCCGCAATATGTTAAATTGAAGTATACAGTAACAGGGAAAGTGGGTTATATCCGAATCCAAACATTTCTGCATCTATCCATTCGTAGTCAAACATCTCTCGGTCTTTTCATCCAAGATTATTCTTCTCTAATATCTATTCTTACTGTGCTCCTCCTGATGATACAGGGTGCTAGCTGTACTTCAATTAGGCCTTATAAAACACATAATGTTCAAATAAACAACAAGTATGCTGGTTTTATCCATTTACGTGTCCTCGCCATGGCCTATATACTGTACAGGGTTAGTGAATCTGTCACACTGGCTACTTGGCTTCTGAGATATTTTCCAGCCCGGCTTTAGTATAAAGTCAAATGTGATCATGCCTCTCCAATACTAAGTAGTTCTTTTTCCTTTGTTCACAGTTTTCAGCTAAGCAAAGCACTGTAAGCCCTGCCAAGAACAGTAGGGAATAAGAGTCTTAATTGTTTTATTATACTAGGGCTTGCTAAAATAACAAAGCATATATGTACAACATGGACCTGAACATGTATGTGACGCGCCCCCTGGGCCATGTTGTTAGGGATACCCGGAGCCGGATCAGATGGGGGTTGTAGTCTCCGAGTGGCTGTGACCCGGTCCGTGCCCAGGGTGTCAAACTAAGTGGCAGTCTATGGCAGTAGATGTTAACTTGGATGTCGACTACGCCACCCGTTGATTTGCGGTCAAAAGGCCGCCGCTGCAGGATGGTCCGCTGAGGCTGGTGGTGTGTGTGCAGCTGTGGTAGTATAACCCCCAACGGGAGGGGTATAGCCTCAGGGGGTCAGACGTGGAGGATGGTGGTTGTTGTGGTGTAGAAAGGAGACTCTGAGACGGGAGGTGCAGTTCAGGGTTTTTACTTACTGATGTTCTTTTGGTCACTCTGGCCTTGAGTGCCCACCCGAGCCGTGCTGCGTCCACCAGGTCCTGGACTCGGCCAACCCCCAGGCAATTCTGGAGCGTGGTCCTGAGCTCCTTTCTGACTTTCCCTTTCTACTGGCCGTTCCCACCAGGGATCCACTTATGTCCGGCTCCCTCGGGTCTCTTGTTGGTCAAGCCTCCTCTGGGCTCCCTGACCCTATGCTCGGTGTGCCTTTCTAGTGGATTTGGTGAGGGTCGTGGCAGATCCTGCCCACGACCTCCGGTTCCTGGCTAAGGTTTGCTTTGGCCTCCGCCAGCTTGGGTTCCGGTACCCTTGTTCGCCAACCCCTCACCCTTCTGTCCTTATTCTGGGATCTTGGGGTTCCTTCTTGTTTCCTCTCTGGGTCCTTCTCACTCCTCTCTCTCTCTCTCAGCAGGCTCTGTTCTGGAGCTGGGCCCAGCCGGAGCCACAGCTCCCTGTCAGCCCTCCTGGCTGAACTCCTCTGCTCTGCTCCTCAGGTTAAACTATCACTGACTGACCCTGTTCTAAGATGGTGCCCACCTTATATACTCCCTCTATGTGTGAGCTCAGGTGACCAGCACCCAATGAGCTCCTACATTTACCCAGACTACTCCTCCTATCTGCCCCTACACTACTGGGATGTTCCACCCCCCTCCCACTCCAGCCAGGGACAGACGCTGTCGTACCTGCACATATACTGGTGGGAGTACCGTTGATCTGTCCCCCGGAAATGGGATGTATGTAGTGCATGCAGCCTACTAGCTCAGTTCCACACTCCATCCTTACCCGGGAGTGGAATACCACACCTCTGGCTTGAGGTGTAATACCCCTGTAGCAGCCGAGTCCTCAGGGTGCTACATATGAATTATAACACAACTCCTTAACTGGAAGTTAAAAGGGTTCTCCGAGCATATAATATTAATAACCCATACTTAGGTCATAAATATCTCAATGGCAGGGGTCCGACACCCTGCACCCCTACTCATCAGATGTTATTAGCAGCGGTGGCAGCCAAATGTAAACCCATTGAATGGAGCTGCACTCAGAACTGGACAACACCTTTAAAATAATTTACATTTTGCAATAATTATTCTTCAGCTTTACCCATCTAGGGTCTCAATCAGACCTCCATTTGCCATGAACAAGTCCTGTGTTTTTCATGGATAAAACACATTCTTGTTAGTCTAAAAGAGCTATTCACTTGTCCATTTTTTTTGCACATTAAGTGCTGCCCACTCCCCCTCTCAAACAAGGAGAAATGTTTTCTTTTGATCCAAGTCATGGATGAAACGAGCTCATTCAAATCAATGGGTCAGTGAAAAAATAAAAGACAGAGAGCCCATGCGTGCCATCCATGAGTCATCCGAGTGCTGTACATATTTTACTGTGTAATGGGTGGAGAAGCTTAGGGGTTTTTTTTTGACATACAAGAGAAAAAAGGATGCCACACTGATGGTATAAATGGACACATGGATCAAAAATGGATGAAAATCAGATTTAGAACATTGAAGCAAAACAATCGCTTTTTGGGGTTTTTTTGTATGCAAAAGAAAAAAAATGGATGTCTGAATGAAGCGTAACGCCAGGTGACAATACAAGTGATTTTCCACTATCCAAAGCAGGAGTGGCCAAATAACATCAGTTTACAATCTTTTTTGTGAGTTAGGTGAACTAGGGACAGGTTCATGAAGCGGTGGGGGGGGGGAGGGGGATGGGGGATATCGTTCTATGCATCATTTTCAGATAGAAGTGAATAATTATAGCAGTAGTTAATTATTGCTCTCGCTCCACAATCTTGCCATTTTCAGACCATTCCTTTTCTCTGCACTCCTCAAGAGTCCGTATCTGCTGCCAGGGAATGTCTACACCAATTAACAGCCCTGGTCCAAAGTCCTGATGCTAAATCAAGAACCCGTAAGGGTATATTTACACCACGTACAAATTTTGCCGCAGTTCTTGCCACCAGAGCTGTGGAGTCAGTAAGCCAAACCTCCGACTTCTTGAATCAGCGGTGGATATCGCATTCTCTGCCCTACACACCACTTATCTGGATACATGATTTACCTCAGTTTGGACACGGTGTCCTCTTCCTCCTTCCTCTTACTTTGTCCACAGCAGTCGGTTCACTGATGACGGTCATATAGACCGAAACGTCTGTTGTTACCACTAATGCACAGCCATTAAAATTTAAAAAATTTACTTCTTTCTGAGTACCAAGTTTTTCTCACTAAACCTCCAACTCCACAGCCCGGCCTCACTATTGAGCATGTATATAAAGTGCAGCACAGATTCATCTCAGCTAAAAGCCAAGATCCTTCGATCAGGAACAGAATAGACATTTATAGGACATTTCATAACTTTCCCAAATTCTTATGAAAATATTTAAAGCACATATTGCATTGTACTACTGAACCCAATTTATTATATATTTTAGGAGTCTGAGCCGGTCCATTTCATACGGACTCCGATTCCACGACTCAGACTTCACAGCCCTGCTTTCTACATGGCAAAAAAAAACAAACAAAGTTTACCAACAGGGCTGTGGAGTTGGAGTCGTGGAGTCGGTGTCCATTTTGGTGGAGTCGGAATAAAATGGACCAACTCCTAAAATATATAATATATTGAGTACAGTAGTTCAATGCAGTTTGTGGGGAATAATTTTTTCATAAGAATTTGGGAAAGTTATGAAATGTCCTATAAATGTCTGTCCTATTCCTGATCTAAGGGTCTAGACTTAGCTGAGATGAATCTGTGCTACAGTAAATTTATCACTTAATGTATGAAGGAGTCGCAGTCGGAGGTTTGGCTTACCGACTCCACAGCCCTGTTTACCAATAATTGCTACGGTTTTGTAGTTTTACTAAGCTCCACCTGTTCTTGCTGGGATACCTCAGCAATTCATTGTTATACCACTGGCTTTCTCACTATTTGATTATTGGCTTATAAACAAGAAGTGAGGTATGTGGTGCCCCTGCGGGTCCAGTTGCCACAGAGGTACTGCATCTCAGCCAGAGGTGTGGTACCCCACTCTCGGGTAAGGAGGGAGCACCACCCGGGACCCATACACCCACATCCAACAACACATCACTGCAGTAGGGAAGGGCAAGATTGCTCCTGAAGGAGAGCACAGTCCCTGTCCCTGTCTGGAGGAGGGAACTAGGTAGAGGAGGTGGGTGGAGGAAGTAGTTTAGGGGAGCACACAAGGAAGGACTGAAGGTAGAGGGGACCACGTAGAGTGACAGTTAGTGATGTGGGTCACATGACAGAGAGTATAAAAAGACAGGTAGAAACATCTAGAAGCGCCCAGTGAGTGAGGACTGTTGAGGAGTAGGGTCCAGACAGAGTGAGGGCCCAGTCTGAGGGGCCCAGTAGGAGAGAGAACGAGAAGAGCGAGGGAGTCAGAGAAGGGCTCCAGAGACAGAGAAGGGATCCTAGGGGCACGGGAAGTGCGGAGTCCACCCGTGCGCCCGAACTCACGCCGACCGTAGTCGGGAGAAGGGATCAGGTTACAGTGGGGGACCAGCCCCAGACTAGTGGAGGACTGCAAGACTCAGCTAGCAAACCGGAGGCTGCGGTATCTCTAAGTGCCGTAGCCAAAACCACACACATTCGCTGAAAAGGTGGCCATATAGAACAAAGGGGGCAGAGAGGACGTCGCCCGACAAGGCCCGTGGCCAATGGCTCGGGACACTGTGTGTGAGGCGCAGGGCAGGAGGGCGAGAGCCAGCGCAGAGAGACGACCAGGGAAGATACACAAGAAGGGGGTCCCGATCAAGTGCACCCAAGTTATCTGAGAGTTGGCTGGATCACTTCCCCGGAGGACACAGGACTCAGTGGGCTGTTATAACCTGCTGGTAGTTGTAACCTGGAACATCATAAGAACTGTGAGTAAAAACTTGAAGACTGCACCCCGCTGTGTTCTTGACTTAATTGCTGCGTCACCTGCCTTGCACTACACCAACAACAAAGCTACCTCTTTAAGGCTGAGTTCACACGATGCGTATTTAATGCGTTTCCGCGGCGTTTTTGCAGTTGCGTAAACGCCGCGGAAAAGCATGAAAAACGCATGGTAGAAGGGAAGCAATGTTCCCCAATTGAAATCCGCATGTGCTGTGCCCATGATGCGGATTTTTCCGCAGCGTAAACGCTGCGCTCAAAAATCCGCTGCATGTCAATTACTTTTGCGTAAACGCGGCGTTTTCGCCGCCATTGACTTGCATTAGAACGCGCCAATTCCGCAAGACTGCATTTGTACTTGCGTTATTGGCGCGTTCTAATGTGCGAATGGTACCCGGGTGTAGAGGAGAGGAGAGTCTCATCCACACCCAGGTACCATTAAAAAAGCTGTAAAACAAGAATAAAATAAAAAATAAATGTATACTTACCATCTGTTGGCCCGCGCACCGCTCCTGCTTGGTTCCCGGCACTTGCAGTGAGTTGTAGGACCTGCGCTGACGTCAGAGTCATGTGACGGGTTACGTGACGCTGACGTCGGCAGGTCTTTCAATTCAAAGTTGCCGGCGAGGGAGAACGGATTGAGCAGGACAGCGCGGGCCATCGGAGGTAAGTATATACACTCTCTCGGGTCACACTATATAAATCCATGCTGTTTGCATGGATTTATATAGTGTGACCTAGTTGTCAAGCACTTTCCAGGTGATGCTAAAATCGCCTGGAAAGCGCTTGTCAATCCACATGCGGAAACGCATGTGAATCCGCATGTAATCCGCAGGAAAAACGCATGCACAATCTGCATGCGTTTTTTCTGCCAGGGAGATGCAGAAATGATGCAGAAATTTTCTGCTTCATTTCTGCATCGTGTGCACATACCCTAACTGCCCTGGGGCCTAGCTCTACCCGTGGAGAGCTGAACTGTCTCTGCTGCGTCACCAACGGCCCCAGTGGATCTGAACAGCAGCAGCGGCCACCTATAGCCGCATACCACGGGTGGCGTCACAAAACTTTATTCCCAAAACTTTATTCCCTTCCATTATTGACCGCCTGGGGCCACGGACCGGGTCACGCCACCGTGACTATCCCAAAAGAATCGACCGGCCCGGCGCCACATTGGTACATAGAAGGCAGTTTTTACACTTTGTTGAAGCCATGGAGAGAACAGCTAAGTGGCCTAACATCCAAATTTGTTGATCCACACTTTGTGTTGCACCTGTAAATCATGATGGACAATTTGGCCACCATGGACAACCAGAAAATACCATGTCTATTTCTAATGTGCACATAAATCCGCCAGAGTTACTTATAGATACAACGTTTCACCACTTTAAATGGAGTATACATGAATTTATGGACAGTTTGATCAAATACATGACTTGAGAACGAGATTGAGTCAATCAGTGGTGGAGCAGTAAAATTAATATTCATATTAATAGAAATTAACCCAAAAAGCTAGGAATAAGTAAGTATCCATAGCCACAATGGCTACAGGGATGCAGAAGCCAAACTTCTGAGTCATCTTTTTTTCCATACTCCCAATTCCATTATAAATGACTCATATATAATAATTAGTAATAGCAAATTTACTGTAGCAAGAAGGTATTATCACGATTTTCATCAAAATCATCATCATTCCATTGAAAGTAAATTTGCAAACTATACTTTTGTTGCATTAATTATTTAACACTATATTAATGGCATCTTGTATTTTTATTTTGCAGCTGGAGTCAGTATATATTTACTGACTGACTCTACTGCCCTGAACGCTACTGGGTGTTGTCAAGGCCAGATCTAGATATTTACATGCTGAGATATTTTGCTCTGATTTTAAAAGGCAAAATAAAGCCCTGCTACTGTCCAAAATGAAATCTCTTGGAACAAGTAGCTTTGAAGTGTATGCTTAACACATCGGTCACGCAGTATGGTAACATACCCTTGGCAGCGGCCATGGCCTAGATTTACCTGAAGAACAAGCAGGCACATTAAATATAACAGGAAAGTTACTGCGTTCTAGTTTTGGGTACAACTCATTCTGCACCATCTTCTTACTTTTTAAATTAAAGTTAAAAGTATTTTGAATTTGTGAATATATTTGCACATTATTGTGTTATTAGACTGTATTTTTAGCCATATGCTCTTTGGTGTAATCATATTAAATTCAGTTTTTACAACAGTCTTATCTGAAAGCAGATGTTCATATTATTAGATAATATATCTAACACTCTAGCAGCTCCATGAGGAGCTCTGAATAATATATACCGTATTTTCCGGCGTATAAGACGACTTTTTAACCCCTGAAAATCTTCTCAAAAGTCAGGAGTCGTCTTATACGCCGGCTGTCATCTTATAGGGCAGAGGTCCCCAACCGCCGGTCCGCGGACCAGGACCAGGCCGTTGGGGTTTTTCAGCCGGTCCGCGGGGAGAGGGGGCCCCTCCAGCCTCCAGCAGGGCCGCCATCAGGGCATGACTGCCCTGACTCCAGTATGGGGCCCGGCCGGTAGGAGCCCCCTCGGAGCCCCCCTCTTGTGCGTCTCTCTCCTCATGGGGCCCCCGGCCGCATGCTAAGCGCCGGGTCCGGGACATCTTAGCGCTGCGCTGCTGCGGCAGCACCTTCATGATTCCCCTGACTTCCGGTCATGTGACGGCGCCGTCACATGGCCGGAAGTCAGGAGAACCTGGTGTCAGCGATTTGGACGAGCGCCAGGATTCTGCAGGGATCGCATGGGGGTAAGTATAACAAGTTTTATTTTTTTTTAAATACAATTAACTAGGAGTGGGGGGAATGGGAGATGCACATGGGGGGAGGGGAGAGATGAGAGATGCACATGGGGGAGGGGAGAGATGAGAGATCCACATGGGGGGGAGGGGAGAGATGAGAGATGCACATGGGGGAGGGGAGAGATGAGAGATCCACATGGGGGGAGGGGAGAGATGAGAGATGCACATGGGAGGGAGGGGAGAGATGAGAGATGCACGGGGGGGGTGAGAGATGCACGGGGGGGATGAGAGATGCACGGGGGGTGGATGAGAGATGCACGGGGGGTGAGAGATGCACGGGGGGGATGAGAGATGCACGGGGGTGGATGAGAGATGCACGGAGGGGGATGAGAGATGCACGGAGGGGGATGAGAGATGCACGGAGGGGGATGAGAGATGCACGGGGGTGAGCTGCACATGGGGGGGTGAGAGATGCACATGGGGGGGTTATGTTTACATAACTTTGTTGCCTTATGAAGGGCGGGGGGGGCCCCCAAAAATTTCTTGCACAGGGGCCCACTACAGTCTGTGTCCGCCCCTGGGATGAAGTAAATGCAGCTGAACAGCAGCTGTCAGGACAGCTGCCCTGTCCTGCTGCAGGGCGTGATGGGGTCTCAGTGATGCGGCTCCTGGCACAGCACATTATGTGGGGCTCCTGGCATAGCTCCTGGCGGGGACCTGGTCTACACTATATGATAAGTATGCACTAAACTCCAAATCCCTCCATTACCCCGCCCCCATATGACCAAAGCCCCGCCCACCCCACCCCCTCCTTGCTGGGCCATGGAAAAATGATCTTGCTTCAAGCCGGTCCCTGGTGCAAAAAAGGTTGGGGACCACTGTTATAGGGCATATAATTATGGTAATTTATAAGCCCTGCCTGTCTCCCAAGACTATCAGAGCGGTAGCATATCCCTCTGGCCCACCCTTGTATCCTATTACTGGTACCTCCTTCTCTGCCTCTCTGATCTCGCTCCTGAGGGCTGCAGTGACGAGGTGAGGGGGCGCCTCACTGGGAAGGTGTAAGTGAAGCAAGCTGCAGGCGTCCGGGATGCCTGGGGTATGGAAAAAAGAGAAAGAGCGGTGCTGTGCCCAGAAAAACATGCCTCTTACTCGTCTGGCCCGCCCTTGTATTACCTCCTTCTCTGCCTCTCAGATCTCGCACACGCGCGCCTGCGCCGCTTCACTGCAGTCCTCAGGAGCAAGATCTGAGAGGTCAGACGAGTGAAAGAGGTATGTTTTTCTGGGCACAGCACAGCTTTTTTCCATACCCTGGACGTCCCGGACGCCTGCAGCTTGCTTCACTTACACTTTCCCGGTGAGGCGCCCCCTCACTTCGTCACTATAGTCCTTAGGAGCGAGATCAGAGAGGCAGAGAAGGAGGTACCGGTAATAGGATACAAGGGCAGGCCAGAGGGATGTGCTACCACTCTGATAGTCTTGGAGACAGGGAGAGCTGGGCAGGCAGGGACAGCTGACCAATCCAAGCAGGATTTGTATACAACAACCAGCCAATCGCCGGTAAGGTTCATCACTTTAAAATTACCATGTTGAAATCAAATCTGATTTTTTTAACATTTTTGCCGTATGTGCGTTAGAAGAGGGGTAGTCTTATACGGCGAGTATATCCCAAACTCTATATTTTAACTGGAAAAGTTGGGGGCCGTCTTATACTCCGGAAAATACGGTGCTGTATTTCTCAGTCTATTTTTTTCTTCAGTTAAATCATTGGGGCTGCTAGGGGCAATTTATAGCTGAGTAAAAAATGTTGTTGGAGATAAAAGATAAAAAACAAAACAAAACATAATACAAATATATACCATGCCAATGTGTGATGTGTCCATGTATTTAGAGTAGTCTACCGGATCCAAAGTCATATAAATCATTTTACAAAGTGCTATAAACTGGGGGGAAAGGTAGCAGCACCCCTTCACTGTGCAAACAGAAAAACTGAATATGTAACTAGCTTAAACTACGGCGGGTACTGTGTATACTGTATGTCTACATAATTAAGAAGACTGAAAACAAACCCACCCCCCCACCCCAAAAAAAACAAACAAACAAAAAAAAACATGCTGGTCCATCAAGTTCAACCTCTATTCCTACCTTGCTGATCCAGAAGAAGGAATGCCTCATATTAGGGGATACATTTCTTCCTGACTTCAAATATTGCAACCCTCAAATATCCCTGGGTCAGAGCTCCATCTCCTTAAATCTAGTACTCATTACCTATAATATATTTTCTAAGAAAGGCCTACAGGCCTTCCTGATCTTGTTCAATCAATCAACCATCACAACATTGTGTGGCAGAGAGTTCCATAGTCTCACGGCTTGTACAGTAAAGACTCCTTGTCTATGATGATGTTAAAAGTTTCTTTCCTTCCATTAGACATAGACGCTACCCATTTTCATGATTACAGGCCTAAAAACAAAAAGCCAATGTACTGTCCGTTCATATATTTGTACATTAATAAAAAAAATAATAAGTTGTAATTTTTCAAGTAGTCAAGTTTGATAACCTGTCCTGGTATTGATGTCCACCCGATTCCTTAATAACATTTGACACTCTTCTCTGCACCCACTCAAGTTCAGCTATATCCATCTTATACACTGGTGGCCAAAACTGCACATAGTATTCTAAGTGTGACAGAGACGCTAAACTTTCTTCTTGCCATCAGAACCTATGATGCCATTTGCCTTGACAATGAAACCTAAAGTTGTACAGGGCTGTGAAGTCGATAAGCCTAACCTCCGACTCCTCAGTTTCCCTGACTCTCGACTTCAGCTCCTACTCCACAGCACTGGAGGAGGAGCTTCACTTCTGAGCATGTACATAAAATGTAGCACAGATTCATCTCAACTAAAAGCCGAGATCCTTAGATCAGGAACAGAACAGACATTTATAGGACATTTCAGAACTTTCCCAAATTCTTATGAAAACATTTACAGAACATCCTGCATTGTACTACTATACCCAATTTATTATAGTTGAGTTTACAGTTTACCAATATCCCCAAGTCTTTTTCAGTATCAGTTTTACCCAGGGTTTCACTGTTTAGTCCATAATACAGTATTATACAGGGTGAGCCATTTATATGGATACACCTAAATTAAATGGGAATGCTGCACATCTCGTATCTTGATGGTATGGTGTGGTATATGGGGTACAAAGATAGTGGGGCCATTCTTCATCAATGGAAACCTCAATGCCACTGGATATCTGAAATTGCTACATGATGATGTGTTGCCCTCTTCATGCACTGAAGATGGCACGTTCCCTGAGTTTTTCCAACAAGATGGTGCACCACCAAATTATGGGTGTCAGGTCCGAGCATTCCTACATGAACAGTTTCCTGGAAAGTGGATTGGTTGTCGTGGGCTAGTTGAATGGCCACCAAGGTCTTCCGATTTGACCCCCTTAGACTTTTATCTTTGGGGTCATCTGAAGGCAATTGTCTATGCTGTGAAGATATGAGATGTGCAGCATCTGAAACAACAGATACTGGAAGCCTGTGCTAGCATTTCTTCTGCGGTGTTGCTATCAGTGTATCAAGAGTGGGAAAAGAGGGTTGCATTGACAATCCAACACAATGGGCAGCACTTTGAACACATTTTATAAGTGGTCATAAACTTGTAAAAAACTCATGAAAGAATAAAGTTACGTTAAAACCAAGCACACCATTGTTTTTCTTATGAAATTCTCAATAAGTCTGATGTGTGACATGACCCTCTTCCCATTGAAAAAAATAAAGTTGGATCCAAAATGGCCGACTTCAAAATGACTGTCATGGTCACCACCCATCTGGAAAAGTTTTCCCCTTCCCATATACTAATGTGCCACAAACAGGAAGTTGATATCACCAACCATTCCCATTTAATTTAGGTGTATCCATATAAATGGCCCACCCTATATTTAGTTTTCTCTGCTCAAGTGCACTACTTTACATTTATCCACATTAAACTATATTTGGCATTTCCCTAGACATTGTATGATTTAAATAAAAAAGGGCCACTCCATTGGCTACTGGTTTATATAGCTGTTTAATATCATCATAGTAAATTTAGGAGCTTGCAATAAAATTATCACTACATCCCTAGTAGTGAGTGCTTCAACTGACATTAATTTGCTCAAGATCGACTCCTCTGACAGAATATGTCTCTTACTTTACAATGCCGAGGAATGTTAGCAGATATAACTTGTCTGCTTACTTTGAACATTGGACACATAGTTCAATGGTCCATAGTCTCATTGCTCATACAGTGAGATTATGGAAGCAGAGAGACAGTGGTTTTATCTGGAACAAAGAAGGCAAAACCTGGGTTTGTCAGCAGGCTACTCGTGCTGATGTTATAAAATATACTGATATATGCATTTTTTTGAGTATGACCAATAAATGTACCTTGTCTTTTTTATTAGTGGTCAATGTGCATTGTGGAGCACACTCATCATTTGGTTGTTTTTTGTTTTTTTAAGTGACGTTTTTTTTTGTCTTGTATTATTTGCAGACAGATTTTTCACCAAATTCTTAAGAATGGCTCATGAAAGTTGGTGAATTTTGTGCAAATGCAAAATAAAGCTTTAGCTTTGTCTTTTGTGGTTTTTGAGCCATTTCAGACTGGAAAGCTTCCCAATCCTTTAAAATGTGGCACATTAGTATTCAACTGTGCAAAGAAAAAAATTGACATTTTATACTCAACTGGGGTACTGGAAATTAATTGCATAAAAATGTTACAACAATTTGAAAAGTCCCATATGAAGAATTAGGCTAAGACATCTGGATAACCATAACCACGGCCATAAGGCCAAAACAAAAGAAGAAACAGATGAAACTAAGTAAATTTAACTTAAAAAAAAAGTACAAATAAAGATGCATAAAGCACAAAGAAAGAAGTCACTATTAAAACACTTAATACTCCAGAAAAAAAAAGACTTATCAGGAACCTTTCAAGGGGTTTTTAGACTCCAAATAAATGCCATTTACAGTTGAGATCAGAAGTTTACATACACTATATAAAAAGACACATATGCATGTTCTTCTCAATGTCTGATATGAAATCAGAATTAACCTTTCCCGTTTTAGGTTAATTAGGATTACCATAATTTTTAATATTTGCTAAATGCCAGAATAATGAGAGAGAATGTTTTAAGACATTTTTATTACTTACTTCAAAGTCAAAAGTTTACATACATTTCATTAGTATTAGGTACCATTGCCCTTAAACTGAATGTCTTGGGTCAAACGTTTGGGATATCCTTCCACAAGCTTCACACAATAGTTGGTCGGAATTTGGGCCCATTCCTCCTGACAAAACTGGTGTAACTGATCCAGGTTTGTAGGTTGCCTTGCTCTCACCTGCTTTTTCAGCTTTACCCATAAATTTTCAATAGGATTGCGATCGGGGCTTTGTGATGGCCACTCCAAAACATTGACTTTGTTATCCTCAAGCCACTTTGTTACCATTTTGGTAGCATGCTTCGGGTCATTGTCCATTTGGAAGACCCATTTCCGCCCAATCTTTAACTTCCTGGCTGATGTCTTGAGATGTTGCTTCAGTATTGCCACATAATCTTTTCCCATGGTGCCATTTAGTTTCTAAAGTGCACCAGTCCCTCCTGCAGCAAAACAACCCCACAACATGATGCTGCCATCCCCGTGTTTCACAGTTCGGATGGTGTTCTTAGGCTTCCAAGCTTCTCCCTTTTTCCTCCAAACGCAACGATGGTCATTATGCCCAAAAAGTTCAATTTTAGTTTCATCAGACCACAGGACACGTCTCCAAAAATTAAGGTCTTTATTCCTGTGTGCATTTGCAAACATTGATGTGGCTTTTTTATGTTTCCTTTGGAGTAATGGTTCTTCCTGGCAGAGTGGCCTTTCAGCCCATGTTGATACAGTACTCGGTTCACTGTGGTTAATGACACTGTCTTACCAGCTTCCGCCTGTTATGATCTGCAACATAAACTAGGGAAAGATGGGGAGAGCTGTCCCTACAGTAAGACTAAGCTGAGTCCCTACGTTGTAGCGGGCAACCTGTTCCTTGTGAACAGATTCCTTGTGAACAGACCCGCCTTCGTCCTTGGCTAGTCTGAACGGAGACCTATAGAGAAAGGGAGGGGTCCCTAAAAGAACTAAGGACTGGGACAAAAACGGGACACCACCTAACAGAAGTTGTTGCAGAGCAAAAGATAGACTGACAAAAGTACTAGAGGTCCCAGAGGACCAAGTAAACTAGAGATAGATAGGCACAAAAGCACCTGGCTAGAGAGACAGTCAAAACAACACTGAAGTCCAGCAAAGCCAGAAGGGCGGAGCTGGAATATATAGGAAGATGGTCACGTGACCGCAAAACACAAGATAGAAACAAAAACAAACAGGAGGGTTCTAACACCGCCATCATCTTCACAAGGTCTTTTGCTTTTGTCCTTGGGTTGATATGCACATGTTGGAACAAAGCATGTTCATCTCTGGGACACAGAACCAGTCTCCTTCCTGAGGGGTATGATGGCTGGACATTCACATCTTGTTTGTACTTGCGTGTAATTGCTTGAACAGATGAACGAGGCACCTTCAGGAATATTGAAATTGTACCCAAGGATGAGCCAGACTTGTGCACGTTTACAATTCTCTTCCTGATATCTTGGCTGATTTCTTTAGACTTTCCCATGATACTACACAAAGAAGCAGTGTGTTTCAGGTGTGCATTAAAATACATCCACAGGTGTGTCTTTAATTAGCTCAGATGTTGCCAAAAAACCTTCCAAACACATGACATCATCATATGGGCAGTCCAGAATTGTTAAAGGCATAGTAATCTTAGTGTATGTAAACTTTTGACTTTGCAGTAAGTAATAAAAATGCCTTAAAACATTCTCTCTCTCTCTCTCTCTCTCTCTCTCATTATTCTTGCATTTGGCAGATATTAAAAGTTATGATAATCCTAATTAACCTAAAACAGGAAAGGATTATTCTGATTTCATGTCAGATATTGAGAAAAACATGCACGTGTGTCTTTTTATATAGTGTATGTAAATTTCTGGTTTCAACTGTATGTAAAGTCCCTGTAATGTTGACGAAGTCCATACCTGTTTTATAAATCTGTGCCTCTGTTTTAATAGAAATCTATTGGTGGATTTTCATGGAAATGAGCTGCAAGTGCTGGGGGTATGGCACTGCACATACAGCTCTCTGGCCTCTCTCCCTTCCCGCCACCAGCCTCCTGTCACTGACTGCAGGTCACTCTTCTCTGTGACTTGTTCCCCCATGTGAGATCTTAAGATTAAGTTCGATAGCCGGACTGTCATTATGCACATGCATCGCCCTGGGAATTACAGCGCTTGTACAAGACCTAAATGTGGGGGGGAGGTAACAGAGAAGAGTGACCTGTCAGTCACTGAAAGGGGGCCGGTAGCAGACGGGGAAAGAGGGCGAGAGGTCGGAGAGCAGTAAGCGCCGGACCCTGCCACCTGTACTTGCGGCTTGTTTGCATGAAAATTTACTTATGGATTTATATAAAACAGAGGCACTATCTTATAAATCAAAGATATGGAAGTCATCAACTTTACAAGGAATTTACATGGATGACATTAGTTTAAGGTGTAAAAATCTGCAGAGGCTACTTTTAAAAGCAACGATGAATCAGTGCATATGTTCACTTTTTGACTCCATACAGGACCTGTTTACAAAGCAGCCATATAACAAGAGAGCGGAAACACACAATCTGTTTTCCACACTGCATTTATCCTTCTGTAAATGGGTGGTAAGTGGAAGTCTTCTGAAGATCTGCTTTACTCCTACAGAATAGTAGTTGTAGCTCACAATGAACCTTTATTATTTC
Organism: Phyllobates terribilis; assembly: GCF_046119375.1. Taxonomy (NCBI): domain Eukaryota; kingdom Metazoa; phylum Chordata; class Amphibia; order Anura; family Dendrobatidae; genus Phyllobates; species Phyllobates terribilis. Next base: position 191,668,634 of record NW_027362762.1, on the reverse strand, counting down.
TCCAGCAATGATCTCATCACATGTCCTCACACAGTACCAAATTTAGGATATTAACAACCCTTTATTTAATGGGGTTTTCCCACAAACAAAGTACATTTTAATTATTAGATCTTGCAATAAAATAATTTCTATAGTTGGATGTGTTGACAACATTTTTTTTTGTGCTGATATAATGGCTGTATCTGACCGTGCAGGAACATGGTCTGATCATACCACAGCTCCTGGGCAGGGGAGAAAAAAAAAAGGAGTATTAAGACAGGACAGCACGGGATCACAGCAGAATCTTTTTTGTGAGGCAAAACATTTCCTTGTATACTCTTTTCCTTCCTCCACCACCCAGGAGATGTGGTATGATCAGACCATGTTCCTGTACGGTCAGACACAGCCATTACAAAGTACACAGCAGGGGCACATTTATAAGATTATCTCAGCACAGGAATTTTTTTTTTAAACACATCCAAATGTGGAAGTTATTATTAATCCAAGATCTATTGATTAAAATGTTGATTAAAATTAACTTTGTTTGTGGGAAGACTCATTTAAAAACAGAAATGTCTGGAGTCTGATGAACAGGCAATAACTCACAAAAAGGAACCAGGTATTCCAGTTTTGTAGTTAGACAAGACCTGTTTATTAGATTGTGCACAGGACATAAAAGTCATCATTGGTAAACCCCTCTAGAGTATATTCACCCTACAAGGTCAAGTTGCATTTTATTTCAAGACTGCCAGGATTTTGCAGAAAAAATAGTGCCATTTTCACATGTTTCCTATAATATGTGATTGCGTCCACCATGAGAATGTATCCTAGGACTATAAATAAACATGCAATTTTTTTTATGCTAAAGCCAGATGTGTATCCAACAGGAAGTAGTATTAGTCGTTCCTTTATATTTACTGTATCATCTTAATCCATTTTTGGCTTTGGCTCAAAAAAACTGCACATAGTACTGCCATTAGGCATGGTACTAGGACTACAAGTGTGATTACAGCATAAATGTGCTTCAGTAACTTCCATGACCCTAACAACTCGGAATCACACAACAAATACTAATTTGTTGTTGTTTGTAAATTTCATGCAGCCATAAAAATTATTATGCATCGGCAGTACATCCCCTCATATAAAAAGTTATGTGCTGGCTACAATAATTCAAGGTGTATGAAAGAAGGGGGAACAAATTATCCCAAAATCATTCATACAAGCCCCACCTCACAATTGTAGAAAATGGCATCAGCTTTCTGGATTCCAAAAACATAACAATGTAGCACAACTTATTAGGCTAGGGCTACACGGCAACATATCATAATATTGGATGTAATGATTTCCTGTGGTGTCACGTTGCGATCTGCAACTAAACCATGGAGTTACAAATGTTTCCAATTTTGGAAGTCACATCAAGTCACAATGTTTTTGTGTTGGATTTTCTGTCAATAATCTCCACAGAGCACTACATCACCAAAAATACTGCATTCCACAGAGTAAAATACCTTGTAAAAATCCCTATGCTCCACTGATTCCGCCTCTCTTTTTCATTTTGCGCTGTGTCACTCCATTGCAGAGATATTCACATTTCTTGCTTTTGGAGTACAGTATGTGAAATCTCTGCTTGCAGATCAACAGGGTGTTTCTCCAGAGTCTTGTCTTTTCTGGGGGCGTTCACTCTCCCTCTCTTCCAGACGCTGCCAATCACAGTTTGCCAGTTGGTCTAGCAGTCTCAGATGCTGCTGAACTGTGATTGGCAACTTCTGGGAAGGGAAAAAGCGCAGGCTAGCAATTGGTCTGCAAGCAGAGATTTCAAATACTGCTCTCCAAAAAAGATAAAACATGAATATCTCGGCAATAGAATGATGAGGTGAAAGACAGATAAAAGCGGCAAAATGAGGGGAGCTCAGGGATTTTTTGTTGCCATTTAACTAAGTTTTACTGAGCAAGTCCAGGTCTACCTTAAATGAATTGCTTTGGCTGAGCTTTATTGGGGCTCCAGTCAGAATACAGTTTTTGGGGATTCTGGCAGGAACTCTTATGTAGTGCTTGGCAGACAACAATGTATTAATGTGAACCGAGCTTGAGGCTCATTGAGTAAGCCTAACTTCTATGTGGCTACAAGATTTCTTAGCGAAACACTCATTACTAAAAGGAACACTTCACTTACTTTTCTTCCCTGATGCAGATTTCAAATCCATGGGGGAAAAAAATCTGTCAAATAACCTATGAAGCAATTCTCATTGAAATTAATGGAAGGTGAAATACGCAGAGATTGCATGAGAATTTCAGTGTGGAACACAAGTCAAAATCCATGTGAACAATCTGTAACACTAACAACGGGGTTGTTGAAGTATTATTTATACTGAAAAATAAAGATGATATCTGTCAATTGTTGGGCGTGAAGACTATTATATAAAAAAAACTGACAATCTGTGAGTGTACCGTAAGCACTAATGATGAAATCCTCATTACAAAGTGATGGCATAACACGGAGACTAGCGCTGCCGCATGCCAGTATTCTATTGCAGAGGGCCTGGGAAACTGGCTCAAGGTTATGTTCCTGATATGTCACTTGGGCAATGATGAATGCCAGCATCCTTGAAAAGGGCAGAAATGAAGCTATCTAAAGGAAGAGCAAAATCATTTTACCAGCTACAAGTCTAAAGAAAACTGCAACGTTCTAATGTACTAGGTCTCAATTCCAGCAAATTTGAAGCTCTCTATTTGCAGTCAGTGTATGGGAACATTTTAGTTTATATCCTCAGGGTAAAAGTTTTAAAATTCCAAAGATCACAGCTGAGACTATGACACAAAATGTATCCAGTCTGAGCTAAAAAGCCTGGACTTGCCTACACTTAGAGTACACGCCCACGATCAGGAATACTAGCGTCTTGGACACAGCGTATTTTCGCTACGTTATACATTAAACCCATGTGTTTTGGAACTATGCAGATTTACTGCATGTAATGCCAGTCTATTGGGTAAAATTCCCACAGAAGACTAGCGCCTCTACTACAGAAATTTACATGCTGCGGCTCGTAAACCCACACCGCAGGCGAGTTTACGCAACATTAAAAAGAAGCACGATGGGCATGGTATTTCTATGAATCCCATCCACTGTGCTTGTAATGTAGAACACAACGTTTTGGACGCAGTGCACTATTCTTTATCGTGGGCATGTACCCTTATACATTGTAGAAAACTACCAGGCCAATAGAGATTTGTGCTCCTGATGTGTTTAAAAGGAACCTGTCACAAGAAAAAAAACACCATTATTATTCAAATAGGGAGTTAATCTGCAGGTTAATAGCATTACTAACTTGCCTGGCGCCCGCACTTAGCCAAATGCTGGGGGAGAAAATTAACTTTATTCCCCCCAGCAGCATACGGTTTCAGTCATAGGGTGGCACCGGCGTGAATTCAGGTGACTGAACCCACGCCGCGCCACCCCCGTGACAGAAACCAAATGTTGCTGGGGGGAATAAAATTAATTTTCTCCCCACAGTGTTAGACTAAGTGCAGGTACCGTGCAGGTTAATAACGCTATTATGCTGCATATTAACCCCATATTGCAGGTTAATAGTGTTTTTTCTGGTGACAGGTTCCCTTTAAGGCTATTCACATCTGTGATATGGATTCTCCATCATAGGATCAGAAAAAAATAAAAATTCCAAGCTGTAACTGTTCCGTCACATAACAGACACCAACTATGCCTAAACGGATCTTATGAACTATAAAAGGTGTCTGATTGGTTTCTGTCATGTTGCAAGTAATCTTACATGGAAAAAGGATAGCTATTTTTATTGTCTTTATGTCAGAATCTCCAAAGCAGGTTCCTAAAGGAGCCTCCAATGCAGATGTGATTGAAGACTTACAGAGAATTGCCCAGACTGAACACAATTAGGGCTCATTCAAACTTCAGGTTTTTTTCATGTATGAAAAAAAACCAGACTGAGTTTCATCAGTGATTTTAAGGCTATGTTCACACAGGTTGTATTTTGCAACAGATTTTTATGCAAATTTTCAGCTGCGTCTGGCAGTACCAGCAAAGTCTATGAGAAAGCAGAATTCTCTGTTCACACTGTTGCTCTTTGTTTGCTGCATATTTTCCGCCTTGCTTTCGTATTTGGAAAAGAGAGCATGTCACTTCTTTCAGCGTTTTTTCACCCATAGGAAGTAATGGGTGGTGAAAAAAAAATGCTGCAAATACGCACTAAAAACTCAGCAAAAAATGCACCTGCATTTTCCAGCATTTTTGATGGCAAAATAGAATGGGATTCTTTTTTTCACAGAATTTTATGTACATGCCTAAATAGGGACAGAAGGACAGTGAAAAAAAACGCTGCAAAACCGCATCAAAAAATGCAGTAAAACCTGCTTCTTTGACACAGCTGTTTTCCTGCCAGAGAAAAGTTGTCAGCAGACTTAGCTGCAGAAAAAAACACAGTATGTGTGAACATAGCCTAAGAGTGTCATCCAAGCTTCATTGGAGTTTGGTCCGATTTTCAAGAATTTTTCTCATATGTGAAAAAATTTTTTATTTAGACCTTCTATCTAACAGTCCATGAAAAACACTCGAGTGTTGCTTGTTTTTTTTCACGGGCCCACATCGCTCGTTCGCAAAAAATTGATGCCTGAATGAGCCCTTATGTAAAACCAGAACAAAGTACATAGAGACTTGTGCTGATTCATCTAACAGTTTGACAGAATTTTGATTGAAAACTGTTTGAAATGTTTAAAACTTTTTGCCTAACTCATAGCTCATAATTATTATTATATATATTTTTTTACTCTTGGCTTTTTTATGCCAGTCCTGGCCAACTCCTCCGACTTTACGGAAAGAGGGCAATGCTAAGCAGACAGGGGCCAACAAATTAATCATAATTTAATCCACAAAAGTGACATAAATTAGGACAGAAATGTTCTTGTGGTGGTGCATGGCAGCTGAAAGATGCACCTAATAATTACGAGGCACATCTTACTCCATCCCACTCTTCATCAAGACTAGCATGCAAAACACCAATATTGATGAATTAGGGCCTTATAATGTAAAATAATGAGTCTACTCAGATCATATCATTGAAATACCTCAATAATGTGCCTGTCAGCCTCACCTAACAGAACTGTCCATCATATATAGGATACAAATAATGGTGCATGCGTTCTTCAAAGCTAAGCAACCAGATTGTTCTGTTCCTGCTCATCTACTGCTTTTACCTGCACATAATGTGCAGGACATGAGATTAGGGGTAAAAATGGAAAGAGAAGCATCCTCAGAGCTCCAGTCTATGCGTTACGAAAACTTGCAGGTATAGACAGGTTGCAGTATATCTGCTTATGTATATGTTACAGAATACATTCCTGTCAATGTCTTGTTGGCAAGTAATCCCTCAGGGACTGATCAGCATTATTTTGTAGTACTATCAGTGTCCACCAATAACAACTGATCCCCACTCATTTTCATGGACATCCTAAAATATTTCTATTAGCGTTTCCACAATGGCTGCAAAATGGAAGACCAAGAATAAATTAAATGTGCATCTCACTAAATTAGAATATCATCAAAAAGTTGATTTATTTTAGTTCTTCAATACAAAAAGTGAAACTCATATTATATAGAGTCATTACAAACAGAGTGATCTATTTCAAGTGTTTATTTCTGTCAATGTTGATGATTATGGCTTACAGCCAATGAAAACACAAAAGTCATTATCTCAGTAAATTAGAATACTTTATAACAACAGCTTGAAAAATGTTTTTAACGTCTTTCTGGCCTGGGGCATATTAGTACGCCCCAGGCCATCACCCCCGGTTTAGCGCTGGCTCTGGCGCTGAGCCCGCACTGAACCGGGCACCTGTCAGCTGATTTCTACCGCTGACATGTGCCCGCAACAGCGGAGGGTGGAATAGCGATACACCCGCGGCTGTTAACCAGTTAAATGCCGTGGTCAATCTCTGACAGCGGCATTTAACATCGCCGCGCTGGAAGTGCGGCATTAGCCCCGCCCATCAGTGACCCCGTTACATGATTGCGGGTCACCGATGGGTGGGCATGACAACCCGGGGTCTGCAGCAGACCCCTATGGTTGTCATGTCTCGATTGCTATGAGCACCACCCAGTGGTCGGTGCTCATAGCAGGTGAGCATTTCTGCTGCATACAAGCGATCTGCTCATCACTTGTATGCAGCAGAGGCAATCTGACAACTGCAGCTTCTAGTCTCCTATGGAGGCTATAGAAGCAAGCAGAAAGTGAAAAAACATTTTTTTTTAAATATAAAAGAAAATAAAAAAATATATAAAAGTTTAAATCATCCCCCTTTCACCCCATTCAAAATAAAAAAAACAAACAAAACCCCACATACACATATTTGGTATCGCCGCGTTCAGAATCGCCCGATCTATCAATATAAAAAAATAATTAATCCAATCGGTAAACGGCGTAACGAGAAAAAAATTCTAAACGCCAGAATTACGGTTTTTTGGTCGTTGTAACATTGTAATAATGGGCGATCAAAACATTGAATCTACCCCAAAATGGTATTATTAAAAATGTCAGCTCAATACACAAAAAATAAGCCATCACCCAGCCCCAGATCCCGAAAAATTGCACCATTTTTTTTTTTTTTTTAGCAAGCTTTGGATTTTCGTAATGGCCTGGAGAATAATAGCAGGTCAGTTTTAGCATTCAGTAAACGTGGTAAAAAAAAACAACTGTGGAATTGCATTTTTTTTGCAATTTCACCGTACTTGGAATTTTTTTCCCGTTTTCCAGTATACGATATGGTAAAACCAGTGATGGCGTTTAAAAGTACAACTTGTCCTGCAAAAAATAAGCCCTCACATGGCCATATTGACAGAAAAATAAAAAGGCTATAGCTCTGGGAAGAAGGGGAGCAAAAAATAAAAACGCAAAAATGGAAAATCCCAAGGTTATTAAAGGGTTAAAATCTGAAATGTATGTTCAGTAAATGCACTCAATCCTTGATCAGGGCTCCTTTTGCATCAATTACTGCATCAATGCGGCGTGGCATGGAGGCGATCAGCCTGTGGCACTGCTGAGGTGTTATGGAAGCCCAGGTTGCTTTGATAGCAGCCTTCAGCTCGTCTGCATTGTTGGGTCTGGTGTCTCTCATCTTCCGCTTCACAATACTCCATAGATTCTCTATGGGGTTAAGGTCAGGCGAGTTTGCTGGTCAATCAAGCACAGTGATACTGTTGTTTGTAAACCAGGTATTGGTACTTTTGGCAGTGTGGACAGGTGCCAAGTCCTGCTGGAGAATGAAATTTCCATCTCCAAAAAGCTTGTCGGCAGAGGGAAGCATGAAGTGCTCTAAAATTTCCTGGTAGACGGCTGTGCTGACTTTGGTCTTGATAAAACACAGTGGACCTACACCAGCAGATGACATGGCTCCCCAAACCATCACTGATTGTGGAAACTTCACACTAGACCTCAAGCAGCTTGGATTGTGGCCTCTCCACTCTTCCTCCAGACTCTGAGATCTTGATTTCCAAATGGAAATTGGAACTATGGGACCTTGTGGAATGTGTCAGTGACTGCCTTCTGGACATCTGTCAGCAGTCTTCCCCATGATTGTGGAGCCTACTGAAACAGACTAAGGGACCTTTCTAAACGCTTAGGAAGCCTTTGCAGATGTTTTTTGTTAATTATTTTAATTTACTGAGATAATGACTTTTGTGTTTTCATTGGCTGTAAGCCATAATCATCAACATTAACAGAAATAAACAATTTAAATAGATAACTGTTTGTAATGACTATGTAATATATGAGTTTCACTTTTTGTATTGCAGAACTGAAATAAATTAACTTTTTGATGATATTCTAATTTAGTGAGATGCACCTGGACATGTGATAGATATACGCAGTTTGCAATGCTTCTCTCAACACATTACCTGCAATGGCTTAGGCTATGTGCCCACGATGCAGAAATGAAGCAGAAAATTTCTGCAGCGTTTCTGCATCTCCCTTGCCAGAAAAAAACGCATGCAGATTGTGCATGCGTTTTTCATGCAGAATACATGCGGATTCACATGCGGATTCACATGCGTTAATGCATGCGTTTCCGCATGTGGACTGACAAGCACTTTCCAGGCGATAGCATCACTTGGAAAGTGCTTGACAACTAGGTGACACTATATAAATCCATGCAAACGGCATGGATTTATATAGTGTGACCGTAAAAATAAAAAAATAAAGCTATACTTACCTCCGATGCCCCGCCGCGTGTGCTGTCGCGCTTGTCCTGGCTTCTTCCTGGTTGCTGGGCTCTCGCGAGACAGCCTGCGGTCACATGACTGCGACATCATCTCAGGTCCTGGAAGATAAGCGCTGCCTTCAAGCAGAGAGAAGCCGCCGGACAGGTGAATATAAACTTTATTTATTATTTTATTCTTTTTTTACAGGTACAATGGTACCTAGGTCTGGATGAGAGTCTTCTCTCCTCCAGAACTGGGTACCATACGCACATTGAACCGCATATAATGTACAGACGCACATTATATGTGTCTCGATGCAAGTCAATGGCGGCAATTCCGCTGCGCTTCTGCAAAATTAATGAACATGCTGCGGATTTATGAGCGCTGCAGAAACGCTGCGGAAAAATCTGCAGCATGTGCACTAACATTGCGGAATGCCATTGGGGACCATGGGGTGCGGATTACCAAGCGTTTTTGATGCGTTTCCGCTGCGGAAATTCCGCAGCGGAAACGCATGAAAAACGCATCATGGGCGCGCAGCCTTAAACAGACTTGCAGAATTGCACCGTTTCCCTGCCATCTTGCATGTTGAGGGAAAGGGAGTGTGGAGAGAGGAGATGGGAACAGTGGGCTCCTCTTTGACTGACAGTTTAGACTGGCGGAATAATCGAGCACTGGCCCAAACTGTGTGCTCTCCGAAACGGCTATTTGGGACAGTTGTGCTTCTGCAGCATCGGAGGACAGCAGGGGCACTGAATGTGGCCAGATCCAGAGCAGCACTTGCATGCTCTATTGGAAAGAGCTTTGCACTACTTGCTTACGAAACCAGCCGCCACTGCTAAACTGCTACACAGCAGAGGTAACCTAGGTAATGAGGAGTAAACAAAAACTAAAAAATCCTCTGTTCTTGAATAAGGAGAGAAATTTTAATAACAAGTGAATTAATAAATAGCAATTTGACACTTATAATAAGAGTAGCCCTGAGAGAGCTACGTGTATGCCCCAGACAGTGGCATCATTTTCTGTGCCCAAAGACATATCACAATTTGCGAAGAACCCTCTGAAGGCTTTGTGCATCTCTTGGAACCTGCCAAAGTTAGTTATACCTGGTGGAAGTTGCTGACAAGTCAACATCCCACTGAAGTCAATGGGCTACCATGCAATACAAAGTGGCACGAGGGCTTCCAGAATTAGAGCCCCTCTAGCTATTGATGAACAGTGTGCACTAGTCAATGGTGTCTGTATCTACTAATTTAGTTTTTTTGTGGCCGATTTCACCCCATGCATTGCAGAAATAACTGACCGATCTGTGCATTTCAAAAAATAATGTGTAGCTGTAATTTATAAAAATTATCTGCTTATCTAACACAGCATAACTCTGTGGATTTCCCACATTCAAATCCTTCCGGAAAGCCAGCACCATATGCATTTATCATAGTGGAAAAGGAAAAAATCTCTTTAAGGCAGTGTGCCCATGAAGAGTTTTTGGTGAGGTATTTTTTTTTTGCGTATTTTTGAAAAAATGCAAGTAACCAATTTCACTTAATGGATGCAGAAATGGTGCAGAAAATCTGCAACATCAAAAACTCACCAAAAGGTCATCATGGGAATGTAGCCTCTGGCTGTGTGCCTACAATGAGTATTTGGTGAGTTTTTGATGTTGCAGATTTTCTCCAGCATTTCTGCACCTATTAGGCTAAATTAGGTTATGTGCATCCTTTTCATTGCGGTTTTGAGTGCATTATTTTTTACAAGCGTTTCATCTCTTTTTTGGTATGTCTTGTTTTAAATAAAACTTCTTTGTTTTGGACTTTTTTATACTTGGTTTTGATAAAACTTTACTGATACAGTCATTTGTAGATTACATGTTTCTTTTGTTACCACAAATAAAATACATATTTACTGCAATTGACATCTTGCGGATTTCAAAGACGCACCACAGGTCAGTTTATGCTGCGTAAAAAAAAAAAAAAAAAAAGCATTGCGGCAACGAGATCTCTATAAATCCCATCCGCTTTTCTGGAATGTTATGATGCTATTTTTTTGCACAGTATCAAAAACTTATCGTGAAAACTTAAAGGGGTTGTCCTATCAGAGGCATCACCCTTATCACCCTCTGTAAACGTGATCTGATGATTGCCCCGATCCCGCTCCTTGTAACCCCAGTAAGCAGCTGCTATTTTCGAGGGATGAGCACCATAATTGTGAATGTTGTGACCCCACTACACATGATTAGATGCGCCTGTGACACAACAGTGGTGAAAAATACAAAACTCAAGCAATTCTAATGCTTGCACGCCAACCCTTAGGCAGTGTCCACCATAGATCACACATGATGGACAGGACTGCAGCATCAGCAAGCACAGGCGGGAAGTGCTGACACTTGTAGTTCCATAACTCAGAGCAGCTGCCTTGTAGCCTTACTGATTCTGCATAGACAGCTATGGATGACCCACAGGTAATAGGGGAACACGCTGCTCCACTCGCAACCATTAGCCACTGGTGCCCAGTAGCTTCATTAAGCTGATGTCTGCAATGATTAGATTAACTATTGCTCTGCCAGACCCCAGCAGCAGCCGCCCCCCTGTGCAGTTTTTAGGCCAAAAGCCCATCAGAGCCCGAGCTACATGGCGCTTACCTGTGTGCAGCCCGGGCTGCTCCTCCTCACTGGGGACGGTCGCGTCTTCTCCTCTGCTATTCTGTCACACAGGATGTGGCCACAAAACATAAGATAAAAGAGCCCAGAACAGGGTAAAACACGCAGGGGGCGGCGAATAAAAGTAATAAGATGTCGCCCAGATGAAGTCTCTGCCAGGAAGTGAAACTTCACCAGTGTAACTAACAATAATGGTTACATGTTACTGAGGGGGAAGATTAAAGCAGGTTTAGTCAGAAAGCTGGAGAGCCTCCAGAGCGAAGCTCACACCCTCTATGAGGCGGCCTCTCCCCTGACAAACACATCTGTGAGGTGACTGACATAGCAGAGCCGGAGGAATCCCTGCCTACTGTACATGAGCTTTGTACTGTGCAGGAGGAGCAGCCATAGCCCCCACTGCTGCTGATGACGCCAGAGCTGCACTCATAATACTGGGGAATCCTCACAGACATCTCTGCGGCTGCGGCTTTTCTTGCCGCCTTCTTCTTATTCCATGTAGTAAATCATGGCGGGGGTCGGTGGATTTCCTCATGGTACACAGTGGAGGGGCTGATTATTCCAGAACAAACATTTACCTCACAAATAGTTACATTATTACATTGTGATAAATGACGGTGGCCTGCCCCGTTCTCATAGGTGGGTGCGTCAGCCATACTGTGCATATATGTGCACTCCACATCTATTTCTGGTAGCCAAGAATACCCATCGGAGACGCTTCAAGGATTTCTCAAATTTCCTTTGAGCTTTGTAAATCTGAAGTGTCTTTTTTTTTTGCAACGTTTGTTGTCGTTTCCTCGGCATTTTTTCAACGTTTTTGAGGCATCTTTTTTTCTGATGTTTTCAGTTTTTTTTTACAGCTCTACTTAAGGCCACGTTCACACTCTTTCAGTATTTAGTCAGTATTTATACCTCAGTATTTGTAAGCCAAAACCAGTAGTGGAGCAACCAGAGGAAAAGAATAATAGAAACACGTCACCACTTCTGTATTTATCACCCACTCCTGGTTCTGACTTACAAATACTTATGTAAAATACTGATCAAATAATGATCATGTGAATGAAGCCAAATAATAAATAAACTGCTAGCAGTTTTTGAAGCAGAAATGTACATAAAGACGCCAAGCCATCTTTTGAGCCTTCCCATCGATGTATATTGTAGAGTATTGGAATGTCTGGCCTGATACCTGATCAATTTTTCGGGTCTCTTCTTTTAACTGCTTGGTGTGGCGCCCCTGAGGGTTCAGTCGCCACAGAGGTACTGCACCTCACCCAGAGGTGTGGTATCTCACTCTCAGGTAAGGAGGGAGTGCTGCACGGAACCCCAAAACACCTGCATCCAACACTACTCTGCTCCAGGCCGGCAGGAGGGGCAACATGCAGAGCGCAGCTGCTGAGCCCTGACCCTGGCTGGAGTGGGGGGAACCCAAAGGTAGGGGGAACCAGTAGTGAGTGTGGGTGGAGGAAGTAGTTACAGGGAGCACTTTAGTAGGAGTATAAATAGGGAAGCCATCTTAGGGTGGCAGATCAGAGTTAGGGAGCAGTTCAGAAGAACAGCTCGGGACAGTGGCTCATTAGGAGATCTGCTCCACAAGTAGGGCCAAGTCAGGAGGCCCAGGTGGGGAGCAGGGAGTAGGCTCTGTTCTACAGAGGGGATCCCAGGGGGTACGGCGAGTGCAGGAAGGCACCCGTACGCTCCGCATCTGTCAGAAGACAGAGGGATCGCAGCCGCATTCTAGTCCCCTGAGGGTCAAGCAAGTCCGTGTAACTCTGACGGACAGGAGGGACTTCAGAGTACCTGAACAGGACTGAGAGTGGGCAGCGCAGAGCAGGAGGGAGAAGGACCAGTGTGAAGTCGGTCAAAATAGGAACACGAGAAAGTGGGGTTCTGCCAGGTATTCCCAAGCAGCCTGAGGAAGGATTAAACCCTGCCCGGTGAACGCAGCGCGACGTGGGAGGCCTTTACCTGCACAGTGCACCTGTGAAGTGTCTTAAGAACTGTGAGTAAAATCTTGGATGACTGCACTGCATTGCCTCCGTCCATTCTTTCAGCGGCGCCATTGTTCCCCCTGCACTATAACGCCCAGCGCAACCACTAGTCCATCTTACACTGCCCTGAGGCCTGCTCCACCTGTGGGGAGCCGTCCCATCACTTGCTGCCCTAACATCTGCCTCAGAGGACTGTTGCAGCGCTGGTGATCCTCACCAGACACCCCAGGTGGCGTCACGAACTTTCTAAAAAAATAACCCTTTTTTGCACTGACCGCCCTGGGTCACGGACCGGGCCAGCCACCATGATATTCCCTGCTAACCGGCATCTAGAGGCCCGGCTGCCAAGTACCCCTCGGCAGAGGCTCCTAATTCATAAGGAGGTGCACGCCTCTTAATGAATGTGGAGGGCCACAAATCTTACTATAGTCAGGGAGTGGAATAAGATTTCTATTGTAAGGAACGTCACAGCTCTACATGAATTAGATGACCTGTGGTGTAACGTCCCCTTCCCACCTTGGTTCCTCCCATCAAAAGTTGCACATTTTTTCGACATCCTCGACTAGCGCAAACATTTTGAAACTTTTCAGAGTGTTTTACTCCTCAAACACTTAGACATGTTGTAAACTATATACAGTTGTGCTCAAAAGTTTACATACCCCAGCAGAATTTTTGCTTTCTTGGCATTGCTCAGAGACTCCAGTTCAAAACCCTAACCATGACATACAAAGCCATTCACAATCTGTCTCCTCCATATATCTCCGACCTAGTCTCCTGTTACATACCTGCACGCAACCTCCGATCCTCACAAGATCTCCTGCTCTACTCCCCTCTTATCTCCTCCGCCCACAACCGTATACAAGATTTCTCCCGTGCTTCCGCCCTACTCTGGAACTCTCTACCCCAACGTATGACTCTCGCCTACCATGGAAACCTTCAAAAGGAACCTGAAGACCCACCTCTTCCGACAAGCCTACAACCTGCAGTAACCACCGCTCCACCATACCGCTGCACGACCAGCTCTACCCTCACCTACTGTATCCTCGCCCATCCCTCGTAGATTGTGAGCCCTCGCGGGCAGGGTCCTCGCTCCTCCTGTACCAGTCGCTGTCACATTGTGTTCAAGATTATTGTAATTGTTCTTGTATTATACCCCTTTTTCACATGTAAAGCGCTATGGAATAAATGGCGCTATAATAATAAATAATAATAATAACAAAAAAACTTTTTCTCCTCTCATGGTTATTGGTTGGATGAAGCCATTTATTGTCAAACTACTGTGTTTTCTCTTTTTAAATCTTAATGACAACCAAAAACATCCAAATGACCCTGATCAAAAGTTCACATACCCCAGTTCTTAATACCGTGTATTGCCCCCTCTAACATCAATGACTGCTTGAAGTCTTTTGTAGTAGTTGTGGATGGGGGTTCTTTAATTTCACAGATGTACAGCTGCCCATTCTTCTTGGCAAAAAGCCTCCAGTTCCTGTAAATTCCTGGGCTATCTAGCATGAACTGCGCGCTTGAGATCTCCCCAGAGTGGCTCAATGATATTGAGGTCAGGAGACTGAGATGGCTGCTCCAGAACCTTCACTTTGTTCTGGTGTAGCCAATGACAGTTCAACTTGGCCTTGTGTTTTGGATCGTTGTCATGTTTGAACATCCAAGTACGTCCCATGAGTGCAAATTTGCCTCCAGTATTTGCTGATAACGTGCTGTATTCAGCTTTCCTTCAACTTTTACCAAGTTTCCTGTGCCTTTGTAGCTCACACATCCCCAAAACATCAGCAATCCACCTCCGTGCTTTACTCTAGAAATGGTGTTCCTTTCATCATAGGCCTTGTTGACTTCTCTCCAAATGTAACGTTTATTCCGGTTCCTCTTCTTCTGTTGTTTTTTAACATGAACTGATTTTAATTGGTGTTTTTTTGTTTTTATTTTAGAATTTTACATCCTTTGTTCGAGTAACGGTTTACATCTGATGATTTCTGACTGATCGCCTGTTCTGCTTCATGTGGACATTCTGCACTGAATAAGATACCTGTATGCAGTTGCATCCCTTCATGGTGGACCCCCATAATGTCTTAAGGGGGGAGAAAAAATACTCTTCTGATTTATGTGACTTTATCCTTAGAGGACCTCTCTTTTTATAAGTGTGGTGATTGATTAACAAACAAAAATGTTTTGAGGGGCCCCCGATCGAGAAATAGATATGATGGTTTGGTGATGGTGTTGTTTAGAATGAGTAGACCCATGTGTATATGGAAGTCCCTCATATGCAATATATTCAGATGATGTCTTCTTGTGATGGGATTTGGTGTGCACATGGGCCCAATACTATGTCTCTTTTTGATTAACACCATAATTTGGGAATGTGTGCAATATGTCATGGGGATATTTTCAGGGAGGGTGTGGATCGGAGGAGTGGTGTTACTGAACATGACCCCTGTGGGTTGTTTCCGGTTCACTGTACTGTTTTCGCCCCATGCACCTGTGCTTGGTGACCCATAACTCTCTTCTGTACATTACCATGCATACCCATGTAAGAATGACACATATTATTATTTTTTTTTTTTTATTAGTGATGTGTAACATTTGACACTAATGGATTAATACCTGCATGTTTACATGGTGTCTGTTCAGTGATCTCTCTTTCCGTTCTCTACATGCTATCGGATGTGCGCGTGCGCTCTAGCGCATCTGTGCTGCCGCTCGGTCTCCGGAGTTCGCACGATGCGCGCACACAGGGTTCGGGGGATGTGCACCCTCCGACCTGTGCGAGTCATCGCGGTGCCCCGGACGCTCTGCGTGTTGTGGCCTCTGGGCTGGAACGCACGCTCCGACATGTCCGGCTTCACAACTAATGACACAGCTGCGGCTGCAGCTTAAAAGAAGTGAGCAACATCATGTCTATCAGGTCATTCCCCTTGAGGAAGGTGCTGTGCGCACCGAAACGTACGTAGGGGGCACTGAACCAAGTAGTGCGAACACACAGGCCAGATAATTGTTATGCTGATATATTACATTATGATTATGATTTATCGTGATTATACACTTTTTAGCATACTTGCTTAGGCCAGATCTGTGACTCTGATACTTGTTTCCTGGGTCATGTGTGTGGGGGGCGATATTGCAGTATGAACTTTCATGCTTTACATATAAGGTTGATTACAGCCCCATATGTGCATGATCTACACTTTCATGCACATTTCCACCTATGATCCAGGACAAGTGTCAGGCATATACAGTTCCGTGACCTGTCTCTGCTTCTTTTACATGTGGTTTGCACTACATTGATTGTGAGCCTATATCTGGACCTTCGTTGTAGTATTGATGAGAAAAACATTTTTCTCTTGTACTGTTGCTAAAATGAGCACAGTTCCTTTTTATCATGTTTGTACGATTTGTATTTAATAAAATCATGGTTATTTCTAATATGGTTTATGTTTGGATCTCTTTATGACTCTATATTGGTGCTTCGTAGATAGTATATCTTATGAGTCTTGATCTATAATGAATTTGGTTGCCCAGATCATTTTTTCTTGTCTTTAAGAAATCTTACTATAGTAGTAAGATTAGGCGCAGGGAGGCCCATGCCACTTTTCAGATGCGCCTGATTCATTTAGAGGCATATGACTCCAACATGCCGACTCATCAAGACCGGTGGGAAAATCACCAGTCTTGATGAATGAGAGCCATTGTCTGTTACAATACACAAAGTGATATATAACAATGATCTTGCTCGATACTGGTGAAATGAACAAAGCTATTGCACAGTATTATTATTTATTATTATTGTAGCGCTATTTATTCCATGGCGCTTTACATGTGAAAAAAGGGGTATACATTGCAAAAACAGTTACAATAATCTTGAACAAAAGGTAACTGCGACTCGTACAGGAGGAGAGAGGACCCTGCCCGCAAGGGCTCACAGTCTACAAAGGATGGGTGAGGATACAGTAGGTGAAGGTAGAGCTTGTCATGCAGTGGTATGGTGGAGCAGTGGTTACTGCAGGTTCAGTGGCGTACCGCCAATGGCGGCAGACCACGCCACTGCTATGGGGCCCGTGGCAGGAGGGGGCCCGTGAGGGCCCCAAGCAGCGTGGGAACGAGGAGGATAGGTGAGTAGGAGGTTGCGGCAGTGGAGGAGCGGAGCACACACAGTAGCCGCTGCTGCAGCTATCACGTGTGCCCGCTGCTAAAGGGACATGAATATTCCCTCTTCTCCACTCCCATGGGCGTGGAGAAGACGGAATATTCATTCTCTTTAGTAGCGGGGACGAAGGAGCGCTGAGCCCCGGCTCCTGCTGTCAGTGGCCGCCGCTAAAGAGAATGCATATTCACGCGAGAGGAGTGAATGTGCCGGCAGCAGCTCACCTCAGCTTCTGAGAGCGTGCGCTGCTCAGATGCCAACATGAGCTGCTGCAGACAGGACTCAGCGCTGGAGCAGAGGTGAGGAAGGAAGGCGAGTATAAGTGTTTATTGTTTTGTGTGCAGTGATTGGGGGATGAGGAGGCCACATATTCCAGGATACTTGGATTGAGGAAGCCACACATGCCAGGATTGGGGGATTAAGGAGGCCACACATGCCAGGATTGGGGGATTGAGGAGGCCACACATGCCAGGATTGGGGGATTGAGGAGGCCACACATGCCAGGATTGGGGGATTGAGGAGGCCACACATACCAGGATTGGGGGATTGAGGAGGCCACACATACCAGGAATGGGGGATTGAGCAGGCCACACAACAGGAATGGGGGATTGAGGAGGCCACACATACCAGGAATGGGGGATTGAGGAGGCCACACATACCAGGAATGGGGGATTGAGCAGGCCACACAACAGGAATGGGGGATTGAGGAGGCCTCACATACCAGGAATGGGGGATTGAGGAGGCCACACATACCAGGATTTGGGGATTGAGGAGGCCTCACATACCAGGAATGGGGGATTGCGGAGGCCACACATACCAGGAATGAGGGATTGAGGAGGCCACACATACCAGGATTTGGGGATTGAGGAGGCCACACATACCAGGAATGGGGGATTGAGGAGGCCACACATACCAGGATTGGGGGATTGAGGAGGCCACACATACCAGGATTTGGGGATTGAGGAGGCCACACATACCAGGAATGGGGGATTGAGGAGGCCACACATACCAGGATTGGGGGATTGAGGAGGCCACACATACCAGGATTGGGGGATTGAGGAGGCCACACATACCAGGATTGGGGGATTGAGGAGGCCACACATACCAGGAATGGGGGATTGAGGAGGCCACACATACCAGGAATGGGGGATTGAGGAGGCCACACATACCAGGATTGGGGGATTGAGGAGGCCACACATACCAGGATTGGGGGATTGAGGAGGCCACACATACCAGGAATGGGGGATTGAGGAGGCCACACATACCAGGAATGGGGGATTGAGGAGGCCACACATACCAGGAATGGGGGATTGAGGAGGCCACACATACCAGGAATGGGGGATTGAGGAGGCCACACATACCAGGATAGGAGGGTTGAGGAGGCCTCACATACCAGGATTTGGGGATTGAGGAGGCCACACTTACCAGGATTTGGGGATTGAGGAGGCCACACTTACCAGGATTTGGGGATTGAGGAGGCCACACTTACCAGGATTTTGGGATTGAGGAGGCCACACATACCAGGATTTGGGGATTGAGGAGGCCACACATACCAGGATTTGGGGATTGAGGAGGCCACACATACCAGGATTGTGGGATTGAGGACGCTACAGATATCAGGGATTGTGGGATTGAGGGGGCCACACATGCCAGGGATTGTGGGATTGAGGGGGCCACACATACCAGGGATTGGAGGATTGAGGAGACTACACATACCAGGGATTGTGGGGGCCACACATACCAGGGATTGTGGGATTGAGGGGGCCACACATACGAGGATGGGGAAATTTACCAGTAGCTGCTGCATTTCCCACCCTAGGCTTATACTCAAATCAATAGGTTTTCCCATTTTTATGTGGTAAAATTAGGGGCCTCGGCTTATATTCGGGTCGGCTTATTTAAAATATGCGGTATTTTAAAATCAGTGAGTACGTGGTGCCAATAATACTGCAGGGCTGTGGCTTGCATTATACTATATGGGGGCTGCATTTTACCCTATGGGGTGTGTAATATACTGTATGGAGGACTATGGGGAGTGCATTATATTCTATGGAGGACCATGGGAAGTTCATTATACTATATGGAGGATTATGGGGAGCGCATTATACTATATGGAGGTTTATGGGGGGAGCATTATACTATATGGAGGATTATGGGGGCGCATTAAACTATATGGAAGATTATTGGTGGTGCATTATACTATATGGAAGGCTGTGGGGCCATTATAATATTTTGAGGGCTATGTGGGGGGCCATTATACTGTATGAAAGCAATTATACAGTGTGAAGGTTAGTGTGGGGTCATTATACTGTTTGTTGGGCTGTGTGGGGGCCATGAGAGTGTATGGACGGCTCTGTGGGGTTCACAGTTGGGGGATTATACTGTGTTAGGGTCACCATACTTTGCCGTGGGAGTTGATGTGGGGTACAATAGGGTCATTATACTGTGCATGTGGAGGCTAATGTGGAGGAATGCACCATAGGGGTATCATACTGTTTGGGGGGCACTTTTGTTGGCATCATACTTTATGGGGGCAATGAAGGAGGAATCTACGACTTCAGAAGGAGGTAAATTACTATGTAAAGGCTGGAAAGCTATGAGAGCTGCTCTTCTGTGACTCAGACAAATATTTATTTTTTGTAGGGGGGGGGGGGGCCCAATTAGAGCTTCTGCTATGGGGCCCCATGACTTCTATGTACGCCCCTGTGCAGGTTATAGGCTTGTTGGAAGAGATGGGTCTTCAGGATCCTTTTGAAGGTTTCCACTGTAGGCGAGAGCCTGATATGTTGGAATAGAGAGTTCTAATAATAAAAAAAAATTATGTCAGAGTGTAGGAATAACAGACAGTGATGTCACAGTACAAGCAGTGATGGTACAGAACAGGAATAAAAAGCACAAGGCAATGTTTTAAGACCCCCAAAGACACATTAACCCCTAAGTGACCGAGCCAATTTTGACCTTTATGACCAAGCCAAATTTTACAATTCTGACCAGTGTCACTTTATGAGGTAATAACTCTGGAACGCTTCAACAGATCCCAATGATTCTGAGATTGTTTTTGTAACATATTGTACTTCATGATGTGGTAAAATTTCTTCAATATGACTTGCGTTTATTTGTAAAAAAAAAAACTAATTTGGCAAAAATGTAGAAAATTTTGCAATTTTCAAACTTTGAATTCTTATAAATCAAAAGGTATGTGACACAAATTACTTAATAAATAACATTGCCCACATTTCTACTTTAAACCAGCATAATTTTTTAAACAAAAATTTTTTTGATAGGAAGTTATAAGGGTTAAAAGTTGACCAGCGATTTCTCATGTTTCCAACAAAATTTACAAAACCACTTTTTTTAGGGACCACATCACATTTGAAGTGACTTTGACAGAAAATACTCAAAAGTGGCACCATTCTAAAAACTGCACACCTTAAGGTGCTAAAAACCACATTCAAGAAGTTTATTAACCTTCTTCACAGGAAGTGAAGCAACGTGGAAGGAAAAAAATGAACATTTAACTTTTTTTTCACAAAATCTTTACTTCAGACCCAATTTTTTTTTATTTTCACAAGGGTAACAAGAGAAAATGTACCACAAAATTTGTTGTGCAATTTCCTTTGGGCATGCCAAAACTCCATATGTGGGGGAAAACTACTGTTTGGGCACACAGCATCGCTCGGAAGGGAAGGAGCACCGTTTGACTTTTTGAATGCAAAATTGGCTGGAATCGAGAGCAGACCCCATGTCGGGTGTGGAGAGCCCCTGATGTGCCTAAACAGTGGAAAACCCCCACAAGTTACCCCATTATGGAAACTACATCCTTCAATGATTTTATCCAGGGGTATAGTGAGCATTTTGAACGCATAGGTACGACACAGAATTTGATAACATTAGGTCGTCATATTGAAAAAGTTAATTTTTTTCAAAAAAATCTTGTTTTAGTTCTAAATTTGTCACTTTTGCCAGAGGTGACACTGAAAAGTAGACCCCACAATTTGTTACTCACTTTCTTACAAGTGCTACAATACCAAACATATATATAGTCAAAAAGTTCTGTTAGGACAAACGGCACGGCTCAGAGCGGAAGGAGCAATCTTTGAATTTTGGAACACAAATTTGGCGCTGAAAGACGGTGGGCACCATGTCTCATTTGCAGGGTCCATAAGGTGCCTAAACAGCAGAAACCCCCCACAACTGACCCCATTTTGGAATCTACACCCCTCAAGGATTTTATAATGAGGAACCCAAAGGTACTACACTTTTGATAACATTAGGCTGTCATATTGAATACGTCGTCATTAGTGTTGAGTGCAAGTGCTTGCTGTTCGAGTTTGCATCGGGTGCTAAGGTATGCACTGAGTATCGTGGGTGCTCGAGTGACATGCTCACGTCTCTGCTCCGCATGTTTCGCTGTTGTTAGATAGCCAAAAAAACATGCGGGGATTACCTGCCAAACACGGGCAATCCCCGCATTTTTTTTTATGTATCTAACAGCCGCAAAAACATGCGGTGCGGAGATGCGAGCATGACGCTCGAACACCCGCGATACTCAGTGCATACCTGAGCACCTGATGCAAACTCGAGTAGCAAGTACTTGCTCTCAACACTAGTCATCATATCGTCATCATTTTTATTTTTTACTTTTGAAAAAAAAACATATCCTAACCCCAACCCTAAGCCTAACCCTAACACAACCTTAACCCCAACCCTATGTCATGCAAGGTGTCGGAAAGACTAAGTGCAACACGAAGGGAAAAGGGGGAGGAAGCCCAAACATAAGGGGGAGTGGAGACCCCTAGGCAGATCTAATATCACCCTGTCTACCCTACCATCCCTATATAGGTTCCACACCTATAGTCAAGCAGGACCCTAAACCCTGGATGACCCTAGAGCTTGGCCCTAGATAGAGAGTGGGAAAGGTGAGCACTGGTCAGGCCCCACTACAAACTAAAGACTTGTCGACTGCTAGTGCTCCAAGCTTGTACATAGACGTATCATTGGCGATTCCCTAGAGCAAACTGAGTCTTTTTAACTCCCAGGCAAGGGTGTGTCAATCATCAGCAGGAGGGAGGTCGCCGCTGGGTCCTAAAGGCAGAAGGATTAAGAAGACATCAGTAATGCCAAGCACAGTGACCTTCTACAGACAGATCCAGAGCGACAGTCTATTACACCTGACACACCCATGACACCCTAACACAATCCTAAACCTAACTCTAACACAACCCTAACATTAACACAACTCTAACACAACCCTGACTCCAACCCTAACACAACCCTGACCCTAACACAACCCTAACTCCAACCCTACCCTAACCCTTTCCTAAACCTAACCTTAAGCCTAACACAACCCTAACCAGAACCTTAACAACAACCCTAACTGCAAAGAATGAACAATTTTTTTTTTTAATTTTATTTTATCATTTTTATTTGACTAAGGGGTTGACAAAGGGGGATTTTATTAACTCTTTTTTTGACTTTTGATCACTGTGATAGACCCTATCACAGTGATCAAAAGGAACCAATAGAAAAAATGATCTGTTCCCGAGTATAGGCCGGCAGATCTCGGTGGGCACACTACGCATGCACCTGCCATTTCATTTTAAGAAGGTGACACAGGACTGGGGGACAGATCAGGAAGGCCTGGGGTTGGCGGAGGTACCATAGGTATTTGGGGGGCATCATTTCTCTCTCCTCTGACATATATATCATGTCAGAAGAGAGAGAAATGATTGTAACACTTTTTTTTTTACTTGATCAATGAATAACGGTGATCACGTGATTAGGGACCAGAAAAACCAGCCCTGATCATGTTCTCCAGAGTCTCAGCTACCCCCGTTGCTGAAACCCCTGGATTTTCGGACTCTGGGGAACGCTACAGCCTTATTCCAGATCGCCGTTTTAAAACAGCATTGCGGGAATAAGGCCCCTTAACGGACGCAGTTTTAATGTGTATCTGTGGTCGTTAAGGGGTTAAAATCAGCTGACCCCACAGATTTCAACTGACCATCTAATGTGTTTGGGGACCTCATGACTCTCATCCAACAGAGTTCGATACATTCGTTATCATATACATATCCTGCAAAATAATGCACAGTCCTCGACTTAAAGTTATAATTAGAAAGTCTCCCTAAAACCTGTCATACCACCTGCCATTTTGTAACAGTGTCCCTTGCCTTTGGGCATATACAGTATGTTTAGACTTTTTGTGGTGCCAGTCCTTTAATTTTTTTCTTCCCTTGCCTTTGGGGCTGCATATTTGAAATATATCCCTCACCTCTCCACACTTATAATTATACTGTAACGGGTCTGGGAGGTGGAACCTCTGAGCTAT
Organism: Phyllobates terribilis; assembly: GCF_046119375.1. Taxonomy (NCBI): domain Eukaryota; kingdom Metazoa; phylum Chordata; class Amphibia; order Anura; family Dendrobatidae; genus Phyllobates; species Phyllobates terribilis. The sequence continues at coordinate 191,645,309 of NW_027362762.1, read as the reverse complement.
TATACAAAGGGGCAGTCTTTGTAAGGAGGCAGGTGGCTCCCAGGGAAGGCGGGAAGGAAGACACGGCAGGTGACAAGAACAGTCTCAGGGTAGAAGGACAGAACGGACACGGCAAGTGACGGGAACAGTCTCTTGACAGGCGGGTGGACACGGCAAGTGACAGCAGAGCCTCCAGGTAGGCTAGCAGGCAGGTAACAGGTGAGCGCTCCCAGGTGAGCGGGCAAGAGCCTCTGGACAGGCAGGTGGTCACAGCAAGTGACGGCAGAGCCTCCAGGTAGGCTAGCAGGCAGGTAGCAGGTGGGCGCTCCCAGGTGAGCGGGCAAGAGTCTCTGGACAGGCAGGTGGTCACAGCAAGTGACGGTTAAGCCTCCAGGTAGGCTAGCAGGCGGATAGCAGGTGAGCGCTCCCAGGTGAGCGGGCAAGAGCCTCTGGACAGGCAGGTGGTCACAGCAAGTGATGGCAGAGCCTCCAGGTAGGCTAGCAGGCAGGTAGCAGGTGGGCGCTCCCAGGTGAGCGGGCAAGAGTCTCTGGACAGGCAGGTGGTCACAGCAAGTGACGGCTAAGCCTCCAGGTAGGCTAGCAGGCGGGTAACAGGTGAGCGCTCCCAGGTGAGTAGGGTAAGAGTCTCACGGCTGGCTGGCAGGTGGTCACGGCAAGTGACGGCAGAGCCTCCAGGTAGGCTAGCAGGCAGGTAGCAGGTGGGCGCTCCCAGGTGAGCGGGCAGACTGATCCATAGACAGACTAGCAGGAGCTGGTAGGCAGACTGTCGGACCGCAGGAATGCAAGCAGATAGACTGGTATCAGGCAGGTATCAAGCAGGAATCTGGCAGGTAACTGGCAGGTATCTGGTAACGGGACCTGAGGGCTGAAGCAGAGTTGATAGGCTTTGCAACAACATTGCTCGGGCACCTCCATTTTGGAGGAGGTGCCTTATATATGGTGAGATCCTCCGGCCATTGGCCGGGGACTCCTTAGGACGGCGCGCGCGGCCCCTTTAAGAGAGGGGGAGCGCGTGCGCGCCCTAAGCACAGTGGCCGGGAAGCAGCGCGCTGCCAGCAGAGCGGGAGGAAGACGCCGGGCACGGAGCGGAGAGGTGAGGGGAACGGCGTCCCTGCCTAGCAGGAGGCAGGGACGCCGACGCTACAGTACCCCCCCTTTAGGCCCCCCCTTTTTTAGGCCAGAGAGAAATTTATCAAGGATGAGAGGGGCATGGATGTTCTCCTGGGGCTCCCACGTTCTCTCCTCAGGACCAAACCCCTTCCAATCCACTAGAAAAAAGGACTTTCCTCTTACCCTTTTGGTGGCCAGAATGTTCTCTACCTCAAACTTGTTTTCAGCGGAAACCGGAGCAGGAGGCGTACCTGTAGACTTGGAAAAAGAGTTAAGTACCACGGGTTTGAGTAGAGATACATGGAAGGAGTTAGGAATCCGCAAGTTGGCCGGGAGTTTCAATTTATAGGCCACCGGGTTGATTTGTTTGATAACTTCCAGTGGGCCGATGAACCGAGGCCCTAACTTGTAGGAAGGAATCTTGAGCCGGACATATTTGGACGAGAGCCAGACTTTATCTCCAGGACAGAATTGTGATGGATCCAGACGTCTTTTGTCAGCCTGTTTTTTCATCCACTCGGATGACCGAAGAAGTGCGGATCGGGTACTCTCCCAAATGGAGGAAAATTCGCTAACGAGAGATTCCGCAGCCGGATTGTCCACCGAGGTGGAGACGGGAAACGGGATCCGAGGATGCTGACCGAAGACTACAAAAAACGGGGATTTGGTGGAAGATTCGCTCTCGTGATTATTGTAGGAAAATTCGGCACACGGTAAAAGATCCACCCAATCGGAATGGTGAGCATTAACAAAGTGCCGGAGGAAACTGGTTAAAATTTGGTTGATCCACTCTACTTGGCCATTGGACTGTGGGTGATAAGCAGAAGAAAAGTCCAAGGTGACCCCCAGCAATTTACACATGGCTCGCCAAAAGCAAGAGGTGAACTGAACCCCTCGGTCGGATACAATGTGGAGAGGAAGACCATGAAGACGGAAAACATGATGGATAAAGTCTTTAGCTAACTCAGATGCAGACGGGAGACCCGGCAGGGGAATGAAGTGAGCGATCTTGGAAAAGCGGTCAGCGACCACCCAAATGACCGTACAACCGGCAGAGACAGGGAGGTCCGTTATAAAGTCCATAGCTATATGCTGCCACGGGGCAGCAGGTACAGGAAGAGGAAGGAGGCGGCCGGCTGGCAAGTGTCTCGGAACTTTGTTGCGGGCGCAGGACACACAGGCTGAAGCAAAATTTATTACGTTCTTGTGCAGGGTAGGCCACCAGTAATTCCGGGTAATAAACTGGAGGGTCTTCTTCTGACCAGCATGGCCAGCTAGCTTAGATGAGTGTCCCCAGTGTAGGACCTTCTCACGATCAGGTACTGTTACGAACGTCTTTCCGGGTGGAAGACGATTTAGATTCACGGGGGCCACCTGCATTACTCTGGCGGGGTCGATGATGTGCTTAGGCTCCTCCTCAAGATCAGAGACCAAAAGGGATCGGGACAAGGCATCAGCTTTGATGTTTTTGTCTGCCGGGTGAAAATGAAGAATGAAATCAAAGCGGGCGAAGAACAAGGACCACCGGGCTTGGCGCGGGTTAAGTCTCTGGGCGCTCTGGAGGTAAGCCAAGTTCTTGTGGTCCGTGTAAATTATTACCGGGTGAAGAGCCCCCTCGAGCAGGTAACGCCACTCCTCCAGTGCCAGCTTAATGGCCAATAATTCTTGGTCTCCTATAGAATAATTGCGCTCAGAAGAGGAGAAGAGTTTGGAGAAGAAGCCGCAGGTTACCATTCTTCCGGAAGACGACTTTTGGGTAAGTACCGCTCCGGCTCCGGAGGAGGAAGCGTCAACCTCTAGGAAGAATTGTTTGTTGCCGTCCGGACGATGCAGCACAGAAGCGGAGGAGAAAGCTTGTTTTAAGGAAAGGAAGGCCTCCTCTGCTTCGGGCGGCCATTCTCTGGGATTAGCGCCCTTACGGGTGAGCGCAGAGATAGGGGCAGTCCGGGAAGATAAGTGCGGAATGAAGAGGCGGTAGTAGTTGGCGAAGCCCAGGAACCGCTGAATAGCCTTCAACCCCTCTGGTCGGGGCCACTTCTGGATGGCAGACAGTTTCTCAGGATCCATTCGTAGGCCGGTCTGAGACATTATGTAGCCCAGAAACGGAAGCGAGGTCTGCTCAAAGAGGCACTTCTCATATTTAGCGTAGAGGTGGTTCTGCCTGAGCCTCAGCAGGACCTGACGAACGTCCCTCCGGTGAGTGAGAAGATCCAGAGAGAAGACCAAGATGTCGTCCAGGTACACCACCACGCAGGAGTAGAGAAGGTCACGGAAGATGTCATTGACCAACTCTTGAAAGACGGCGGGAGCGTTACAGAAACCGAAGGGCATTACAAGGTATTCATAGTGGCCGTCCCGGGTGTTGAATGCCGTCTTCCATTCATCCCCCTGATGGATACGGACCAGATTATACGCCCCACGGAGGTCCAGCTTGGTGAAGATTCTAGCCCCCCTCAGACGGTCAAATAATTCAGGAATGAGCGGAAGGGGGTATTTATTTTTCACTGTGATCTGGTTAAGGCCTCTATAGTCTATACAGGGACGGAGTGAGCCGTCCTTCTTTTTGACGAAGAAGAAGCCTGCTCCCGCCGGGGAGGTAGATTTCTGGATAAATCCCCGGACCAGATTCTCCTCAATATATTCAGACATGGACTGGGTCTCAGCAGCGGACAAAGGGTAAATACGCCCACGGGGAGGAGTAGCGCCGGGCATCAGGTCGATTAGGCAGTCGTATGGTCTATGAGGGGGTAATGTCTCTGCTTCTCTTTTATTAAAGACGTCCGCATAAGACCAATAGGGAACCAGTAGGCCGGGTAGATTGGCTGGGGTAGGAGAAGGACGAGCAGGATGAACGGGAACTAAACAAATCTTATGGCAGTCCTGTCCCCAGCGAAGGACTTCTCCGGTCTGCCAATCAAGCACGGGTGCATGTCTCTGGAGCCAAGGTAGGCCTAGCAAGAGGGCGTGAGAGAGTCCAGGCAGAACATGGAAGAAGATGCTCTCAGAGTGCAGCATTCCCACCTGCAGAGTTATGGATTCGGTGATGAGTTGGATGGGATGTGGTAAGAGGCCCCCATCCACGGCAGTGACAGATAAGGGTACAGCCAGAGGTTTGGTGGGAATGCGATATTTCTCTACCAGGGACTGAGAAATGAGATTTCCGGCAGCTCCAGAGTCAAGTTGAGCCAGTTCAAAATAACGGTTTTCACCGCAGATGATAGAGACCGACAGCATCAGAGATGGAGAGGGTTTACTTTTGTCTAGGGCGACCTCTCTGAGCGATCCTAGACACAGGCGTTTCCCGACCTCTCCGGGCAGGAACGGATCCGGTGCTCCTTACTGCCACAGTAGAAGCAGCTCCCCTCGGCACGGCGTAATTCTTGACGGGTTTTGACCATCTTGGTCTGGTCGACCTGCATAGGCTCGGGTGAGTGCGCCTGGGGAGTAACGGAGGAAGTGACGGGTCTCTGGAAGGTAGGGGCAAGGCGTGGAAACCTCCTCTCACGGGTGACCTCTTTGGTGCGCTCCTGGAACCGGATGTCAATCCGGGTGGCAAGTGTAATTAAGTCGTCGAGAGTGGTAGGAATGTCCCGACTGGCGAGTTCATCTTTAATACGGCCGGACAGACCCTCCCAGAAGACGGACACCAGGGCGTCGTTATCCCAGGCAAGCTCCGAAGCAAGGGTACGGAACCGTATGGCAGATTGGCCCACGGTGAGACTTCCTTGGCGGAGGCGTAGCAGAGATGAGGCGGATGAGGTCTTCCGTCCTGGTTTGTCGAAGACTTTCCGGAAAGCCGTGAGAAAGGCTGGCAGGTTGGACACCAGTGGGTCTCCTCTCTCCCATAGAGGATTTAGCCAAGCCAGCGCCTCCCCCGTGAGATGGGACATGATGAAGGCTACTTTGGCTCGGTCGGTGGAAAACTGGTGTGCCAACAGTTCGAAGTGCAGAGTGCACAGGTTAATGAAGCCTCGTGCCTGGCCGGGATCTCCGCAAAACGAGGCGGGGCGGAGAGGCGGGGACCGGGAAGAGATGCCATGGTATTCATGGGCAGCAGCGGTGCCGGGGTAGTAAGTGTGCGAGTGGAGGCAGCTCCCGATGAGGCAGTCAATGTGTCCAGGCGGGAGTTAACACTACGCAGGTGACTCAGGATGGACTCCTGTTGGGACCTCTGACGGGAGAGTTCATGACATAGGTCCGAGAGCGAGGGAGCTTGGGTGCCACCGGGTTCCATGGCCCGAGCAAACTGTAACGGGTCTGGGAGATGGAACCTCTGAGCTATTATACAAAGGGGCAGTCTTTGTAAGGAGGCAGGTGGCTTCCAGGGAAGGCGGGAAGGAAGACACGGCAGGTGACAAGAACAGTCTCAGGGTAGAAGGACAGAACGGACACGGCAAGTGACGGGAACAATCTCTTGACAGGCGGGTGGACATGGCAAGTGACAGCAGAGCCTCCAGGTAGGCTAGCAGGCAGGTAATAGGTGAGCGCTCCCAGGTGAGCGGGCAAGAGTCTTTGGACAGGCAGGTGGTCACAGCAAGTGACGGCAGAGCCTCCAGGTAGGCTAGCAGGCAGGTAGCAGGTGGGCGCTCCCAGGTGAGCGGGCAAGAGTCTCTGGACAGGCAGGTGGTCACAGCAAGTGACGGCTAAGCCTCCAGGTAGGCTAGCAGGCGGGTAACAGGTGAGCGCTCCCAGGTGAGCGGGTAAGAGTCTCACGGCTGGCTGGCAGGTGGTCACGGCAAGTGACGGCAGAGCCTCCAGGTAGGCTAGCAGGCAGGTAGCAGGTGGGCGCTCCCAGGTGAGCGGGCAGACTGATCCATAGACAGACTGGCAGGTGCTGGTAGGCAGACTGTCGGACCGCAGGAATGCAAGCAGATAGACTGATATCAGGCAGGTATCAAGCAGGAATCTGGCAGGTAACTGGCAGGTATCTGGTAACGGGACCTGAGGGCTGAAGCAGAGTTGATAGGCTTTGCAACAACATTGCTCGGGCACCTCCATTTTGGAGGAGGTGCCTTATATATGATGAGATCCTCCGGCCATTGGCCGGGGACTCCTTAGGACGGCGCGCGCGGCCCCTTTAAGAGAGGGGGAGCGCGCATGCGCGTGCCCTAAGCACAGTGGCTGGGAAGCAGCGTGCGCTGCCAGCAGAGCGGGAGGAAGACGCTGGGCACGGAGCGGAGAGGTGAGGGGAACGGCGTCCCTGCCTAGCAGGAGGCAGGGACGCCAACGCTACATATACCTGCAAGTTTCATCTTGACGGACCTCTGAAGCATAGTAGAATATTCCAATCCTGTATGAAATCAGTTTAAAGAAATAAACATTTGTATTGCGCTTTTCTCACAATTGACTCAAAGCGCAGTAAAAAGAATTGGATAGTAGACTCTACTATCATCATGCGCCTCTTGAAAAAGATTGGCGAAACGCGTGTCGGTGGGTCACTCCTGGGTGAGTTGTACAGGGGATACTATAGATGTTAGGGGGTTGGGATAAATACTAAAGGGGATTACCTATACGTTTGGGCTCCAGAGCTCCCCATTGCACTGAGCAGCATACCACTAAGCACTTATCCCTACAAAACTTTCCTGATAGATATTCCAACTCCCATCATTTATATTTATATGGAGGTATCTACATCCGCACAACTTTCATGACCCATCATCTGTGTGACGCTCTGATACCTGGCACCTTGCACTTTATATCTCCTATCATGTCATGTGATTTTTTGTACTCGCCATTATGTAATCTTGATTGAATAAAATTATGTCTTTTATGCTGCAATACTCATTTTTCCTTCTTTTTCAATATATTTATCATATGAGTAGGCAACAATCGGTCCAACATCTGGTACTTATGACCAGACACCATGGTCCGTCCAGCTTTGTAAGGTGGGCCACTGTTTGTTTATCATCAGTTAGAAATAAAAAGGAAACATTTAAGATATCCCCTTTACTCTGTTGCATTACTACAAAACTATTTAGTTGCTTGAAGAAAACCTGTCATCAGGATTTTGCGAAGTAAACTACAGGTATTGTCAGGTTGTCGCTTTTACACTGATTAAAATGATACTTGGGTTGAAGAAATCCGTCTTGTAGTTCTTGTTTAATCTGTGTTTGCAGCTCTAAGTTAATGAGATGCACGTGCCCAGGGGCGGGCCAGTGGGCGGAGCTTTATTTGGTGCTCTGGCCTCATCATCATCATTCTGACTTAAATGACCGGTCACTGAACCTTCAGTGACCTGCCTCCTATTTTAAATACTGTGCTTGAGCAGTTTATATTGTGGTCTTTTAAAAAAAATAGCGCAGGCGCCATTTTGCTGGAGTTGATTTTTTTTGCTGCAACAAAATGGCTTAGGTGAATGCGCAATACCATCTATCTGCAAGCGATGCTCTTAATCTGTGCAAGTCCCACCCACTATTGGCTATGCTTGCGCAGATTGAGAGCAGCACTTGCCAATAGATACTACCTCGCATGTGCTGCCACCGGCGCCATTTTGTTGGGGTAAAAAAAATTTGGCTCCAGCAAAATGGCCGTGCATGTATAGGTAGTCATTTTAATCCAGGGTAGCGGACTATCCATGGGGAGCTGACACCAAGCTAACCCACCAATGAGCTGACGTGTGCTCCAGCAGTGTACGGAACTGAACACCTCAGCTCCGTACATTGTTTGATGCTCCCCCGATGCACATGATTGACTCGTCTCTCTCTATATACACACATAGTGAAAGACCTGTCAGTGAACTGGGGCGAGGAGAAACCGGCCGGGGACCGCATCAAACTATTTATCCAAGGTACATAGTCTCCAATCTATAACTCATATGAATGGCGACTGTTCATCGATAGCTCAAAGTGGAGCTTAAAGTGTTTCCTCCTCCATAATGGCAATTTATTTGCTGCTGTCCCAATTGGCTATTCAGTTTCTCTTTGTGAAGAATACGGAGACATAAATAGAGTCATTGAGTTGTTGTAATATCACAAACACAATTTGATCATCTGCGTTGATCTTTTAATAAGATACTTACATCTTTGCAGCAATGTGGTGTAGTGTGGTGGTGTTCACACTGTGCGGTAATGAGGCAGTGACCCAAGGAAAGTCCAACTTAAATGGCTTTATTTAGCAAAAACTCACACTCCAAAGCAAAAGCTGTCCTCCGGATCACAGCCGGGATATCCACACAGCTGTGGTACCTCGCGGGCAGCGAACATCAAGTAGGGCAGTAACATGTCCCAATCCCTCCCATACTTGGAGACCACCTTTTTTAGCATAGATTTAAGTGTCTTATTAAATCTCTCCACAAACCCATCGGTCTGTGGGTGGTACACCGATGTGCGCAACTGTTTAATCCGGAGCAGCTTGCATAGCTCCCTTGTCACCTTGAACATAAAATGAGTCCCCTGATCTGTAAGGATCTCCTTTGGTATCCCAAGGTGACAGAACACTGCAAACAGCTCGCGGGTGTAGTATCGGCGTCTCTGCCGCCTGACAGGAAGAGACGCCGTCCCTCTTACCGCCATGCTCCCCGCCCGGCGTCCTCCGGTGCTGCTGCTTCCGGCGAGCTCAGCTTCCCGGGCACTGTGCTTAGGGTGCGTGTGTGCTCCCTCCCTCTTAAAGGGGCCGCGCGCGCCGTCCTAAGGAGTCCCCGGCCAATGGCTGGAGGACCTCTCATATAAAAGGCACCTCCTCCAAAATGGAGGTGCCCATGCAAGGTTGTAGCTTTGTGTGTTATACTCTGCTTCAGCCCTCAGGTCCCACTGCTAGCCTGACTACCAGTCCAGCCCGCCAGCCTGACTACCAGTCCAGCCTGCCAGCCTGACTACCAGTCCAGCCTGACTACCAGTCCAGCCCGCCAGCCTGACTACAAGTCCAGCCCGCCAGCCTGCTTACCTGGAAGCACCTGCCCGTTACCTGCCATGCCTGCCAGCCTGCTTACCTAGAAGCACCTGCCCGTTACCGGCCGTGCCTACCAGCCAGCCTACCTGGAGGCTCCTGCTTGTTACCTGCCGTGTCTGCCAGTCCGTCTGCCCGGATCACCAGTCAGCCTGCCTGCCGTGCTCATCTGCTGTACCAGTCAGTCCCTGCCTTCTGACCCGTGGGAGTCACCTGCTCTCATACAAGGTCGGTCCCAGAGTAGCACCTGGTCCCTCTGCTCGGTCCTTCCCTGGTCATGGAGTCGATTGAGCCAGCGTACGACCTTGGTCGTTCCGAATTGATACCTAGTTACGCCCCTCTGGTCCCTCCTTGCACTGCAGCACAGAGGTTCCACCACCCGGATCCGTAACAGCGGTCGATAAGTTTTACCGCAGTGTGGTGAAGGGGTATTGCCTCTGGGTAACGGGTGGCATAATCTACTACCACCAAAATATGTTGGTGGCCACGGGCGGATTTTACTATGGGCCCCATCAGATCCATAACAATCCGCTCAAATGGTACCTCTATGTAACATACCTGGCGGCGTCCTTGCATAGTGGTCCATCTCCCACTGTGCAAGAGCGCGCACTTGATCTCCTGTCCAGAATGTCTCTCTGGCTTCCCTCCATGCTGTCTGTTTGTGTCTGTTTCTGCTGCTTAAGGGCGGCGCCCGATCACTTCCTGCTTTTTGTACCTGCTGTGGGTCACACCCCTTGTGCGTCCTCAGCCTATTGCTGTCTGTCACCTGGTATATAGCTCAGCTGCTCCAATCAATCCCTTCCTGAGCATAGTGTTTCATTCAGTGTGTGCTTGCACTCTGAAGGTGCCAGGTCCCGTTCTGTGTTCTCTTGTCTGCCTATCCTGGAGGCTGTATTTCCAGGCCTGTCTGAACACGCTCCTAGCCTGTTCCTCCTGCCTTCTAGGGGCTGATTACCTAGACCCGCTCCTGTATCTTGTCTGTCCTGTCTGAACAGGCTCCTAGCCTGTTCCTCCTGCCTTCTAGGGGCTGATTACCTAGACCCGCTCCTGTATCTTGTCTGTCCTGTCTGAACACGCTCCTAGCCTGTTCCTCCTGCCTTCTAGGGGCCGATTACCTAGACCCGCTCCTATATCTTGTCTGTCCTGTCTGAACACGCTCCTTGCCTGTTCGTCCCGCCTCTCTGGGGGCCGTATTCCCAGACCCGCTCCTGTATTCCGCTGCAGTGTCGGTCTCCTCCGTACACTCAGTTCCAGTCTGAACTCTCTCCTATCCTTTACCTGTTTTGCCTCTATGTCCGTTCCCTTCCTTTTTCTGCAGAGTCTGAACTCGTACCTAACTCCTGCTTGTTGTCTCTGTACTCCCGTTTGTGAGTTTGTGGTCCACTCGCTACTTCACTGCAAGTACCCTGTGGGTATCTGGCTCTGCCTTTCCCTTCCTGTCTGTTCCGTGTGAACAGAGCCCTGTCCCCCCTGCTCAGCCTAGCCTGCTCTGACTCCTTTGCTCACCGCTCCGGCGGTTCTAGCCTGCTCTGACTCCTTTGCTCACCGCTCCGGCGGTTCTAGCCTGCTCTGACTCCTTTGCTGACCGCTCCGGCGGTTCTAGCCTGCTCTGACTCCTTTGCTCACCGCTCCGGCGGTTCTAGCCTGCTCTGACTCCTTTGCTCACCGCTCCGGCGGTTCTAGCCTGCTCTGACTCCTTTGCTCACCGCTCCGGCGGTTCTAGCCTGCTCTGACTCCTTTGCTCACCGCTCCGGCGGTTCTAGCCTGCTCTGACTCCTTTGCTCACCGCTCCGGCGGTTCTAGCCTGCTCTGACTCCTTTGCTCACCGCTCCGGCGGTTCTAGCCTGCTCTGACTCCTTTGCTCACCGCTCCGGCGGTTCTAGCCTGCTCTGACTCCTTTGCTCACTGCTCCGGCAGTCTCGCTCAGCTCTGACCCTTTGCTCACTGCTCCTGGCGGCCTTGTCCTGCTCTACTCTTGCTCACCGCCCCAGGCGGTCTTGTCCTGCCCTGTTCTCGCTCACCTCTCTGGGCGGCCTCACTCTGCTGTGTTTGTCCGCCACATCTGTGGTTCTGTTCCTGAGTCCCAGTGTGTACTGGGTCCTATCCCGCCAGTGTCCCTACCTGCTAGTGCCTCCTTGTCTGCACTCTGGCTGTGCTTGCCTGTACCCCCCTGCCTGCATACCCGCCTGCCTGCATACCAGTCGTGCCTGCCTATACCCACCAGTCAGGGCGCCAGCCTAACCAGTCTGTTCCTGTGTTCCCCTGTGTGGGTCAACAGCCGTGTCCGGGGTCTGTCCTGGAGTAGCACCTGGTCCCTCTGCTCGGTTCCTCCTTGGTGCACTGGCGTCGTATGCCGTCGTGCGACCCTGGTCGGATCGGGTGAATACCTAGTTACGCCCCTCCAGGCAATCACTCTCCGGCACGGTCCAGTGGAATCACTCGCACACGCCGCTCAGCCCGGGCATGTGCATTACAGCATGCTCAGGCCATGGTTCCCGTTGAGCCCCACGGCCTTCGCTCTCTGAGAAGTTTTCCAGCGAATACATGCATTAAAATAAATAAATACATTTTTTTTTCCCTTTAGCTGAGTTCCAGGCGAATTACGCACCCGTCCAGATGGATCTATCTGCTCTCGTTCCTGCGGATCCGCTACGTTATTATGGGGATCCATTTGCATTTGTGGAGCAATGCATGCTACACTTCAAGTTCTACCCTCTATGTTTTCCCACCGATCGGGTTAAGGTGGCATTCATTATGTCTTACCTGGCGGGTGATGCCTTGGAATGGATCAACCCCCTATATGAAACACAGGATCCGATCCTCCTGGGCCTAATGGCCTTCCTGGTGGCCTTTCTAATGGTCTTCGATGATCCTAACCCGGAGGCTCCTGCTGAAGCTTCACTTCCCAATATCCCGGAGCAGCCCCAATGGGTAATGTGTGTGGGTAGCGCAATAGTCCTCCAGCCCAATGAGACTACTGCCCACCCAGAATCCTCACAGGGTGACTACGCTTTCCGGAATACTTCTCCCAACCTCAAGAGGCAGTCCAGACGTGCTAGACGTAGAGGCAAGCCGTCAGGCCAGGATCTGTCCTCCCTGAGACCTCCTGACCCCAACCTTGAAGTCTCTACTGAAGCTTCATCTCCCTGTATCCCGGAGAAGCCCCAACGGGTAATGTGCGTGGGTAGTGCACCAGTTCTCCTGCCCGAAGAGACTTCTGCCCATCCAGACTCCACACAGGAGAACTTCCTGCACCCGGCATCAGATGCTTCACCCACTTTAACCGGTGTGCATGTCCAAGGATGCTCCAAAGCTGTGGTTACCTCAGAGTCTGTGCACCTCTACTACCTGGCAGAGGACCCCCTGTTGCCTCCTGAATCCTCCGGGATACCACTCGATGACAAATGGAGAGAGACTTCTCTACACCCGGTACTCGATACTTTGTCCGCTTCGTCCTGTGAGCCTGACAATGGGTACCCCAAAGTGGTAGTTACCCCCGAGTCTCTACACCCCTCCGACCAGGCGGAGGACCTCCAGTTGTCAAAAGAACCCTTCGGGGTGCTACCTGGTAGCGAAAGGACAGAGACTCTCCTATACTCTGTACCTGATACCTCGCTCGCTTCGTCCACTGAGTCCAACCTAGTGTACTCTGAAGCAGAGGTTACCCGTGAGTCTCTACACCCCTCTGACCAGGCGGAGGACCGCCAGTTGTCTCCAGAACCCTTCGGGGTGCCACCTGGTGGTGAATGGACAGAGACTTTCCCATACTCGGTACCCGATACCTCGCCTGCTTCGTCCAGTGAGTCCGACCTAGTGTACTCTGAAGCAGATGTTTTCTCTGAGCCTCTGCACTCTTCTGACCCGGCGGAGGACCTCCAGTTGTTTCCTGAATCCTCCGGGGTACCACCAGATAACAAAGAGACAGTGACTTTTCCTCATTATGTACCTGATAACCCGTCTATTTCTTCCTGTGAGCTTGACAAGATGTACCTCGAAGCAGAGATTACCCCCAAGTCTCTGTCCCCCTCCAACCCGGTGGAGGACTTCCAGTTGTCTCCTGTACCCTCTGGGGTGCCACCTGAAAATATGTGGAGAGAGACTTCCTTGTGTGCTGTTCCTGGTACTCCACCCGTTTCGTCTGTTGCTGAGGATGGCTGGATGAGAGGTAGCATCCTAGCTACCCAGAGGAGACCAGTTTTTCTGGTGGACAGTGGAAGTGATCTCTTCGAAGTGAAGAATTGGCCCTCGAATTCCCTGCGGAAGATCCTGGCAGGCCTGAAGAAGAGGGGGCGTAAGGGGGGGAGTACTGTAACATACCTGGCGGCGTCCTTGCATAGTGGTCCATCTCCCACTGTGCAAGAGCGCGCACTTGATCTCCTGTCCAGAATGTCTCTCTGGCTTCCCTCCATGCTGTCTGTTTGTGTCTGTTTCTGCTGCTTAAGGGCGGCGCCCGATCACTTCCTGCTTTTTGTACCTGCTGTGGGTCACACCCCTTGTGCGTCCTCAGCCTATTGCTGTCTGTCACCTGGTATATAGCTCAGCTGCTCCAATCAATCCCTTCCTGAGCATAGTGTTTCATTCAGTGTGTGCTTGCACTCTGAAGGTGCCAGGTCCCGTTCTGTGTTCTCTTGTCTGCCTATCCTGGAGGCTGTATTTCCAGGCCTGTCTGAACACGCTCCTAGCCTGTTCCTCCTGCCTTCTAGGGGCTGATTACCTAGACCCGCTCCTGTATCTTGTCTGTCCTGTCTGAACACGCTCCTAGCCTGTTCCTCCTGCCTTCTAGGGGCTGATTACCTAGACCCGCTCCTGTATCTTGTCTGTCCTGTCTGAACACGCTCCTAGCCTGTTCCTCCTGCCTTCTAGGGGCCGATTACCTAGACCCGCTCCTGTATCTTGTCTGTTCTGTCTGAACACGCTCCTTGCCTGTTCGTCCCGCCTCTCTGGGGGCCGTATTCCCAGACCCGCTCCTGTATTCCGCTGCAGTGTCGGTCTCCTCCGTACACTCAGTTCCAGTCTGAACTCTCTCCTATCCTTTACCTGTTTTGCCTCTATGTCCGTTCCCTTCCTTTTTCTGCAGAGTCTGAACTCGTACCTAACTCCTGCTTGTTGTCTCTGTACTCCCGTTTGTGAGTTTGTGGTCCACTCGCTACTTCACTGCAAGTACCCTGTGGGTATCTGGCTCTGCCTTTCCCTTCCTGTCTGTTCCGTGTGAACAGAGCCCTGTCCCCCCTGCTCAGCCTAGCCTGCTCTGACTCCTTTGCTCACCGCTCCGGCGGTTCTAGCCTGCTCTGACTCCTTTGCTCACCGCTCCGGCGGTTCTAGCCTGCTCTGACTCCTTTGCTCACCGCTCCGGCGGTTCTAGCCTGCTCTGACTCCTTTGCTCACCGCTCCGGCGGTTCTAGCCTGCTCTGACTCCTTTGCTCACCGCTCCGGCGGTTCTAGCCTGCTCTGACTCCTTTGCTCACCGCTCCGGCGGTTCTAGCCTGCTCTGACTCCTTTGCTCACCGCTCCGGCGGTTCTAGCCTGCTCTGACTCCTTTGCTCACCGCTCCGGCGGTTCTAGCCTGCTCTGACTCCTTTGCTCACCGCTCCGGCGGTTCTAGCCTGCTCTGACTCCTTTGCTCACTGCTCCGGCAGTCTCGCTCAGCTCTGACCCTTTGCTCACTGCTCCTGGCAGCCTTGTCCTGCTCTACTCTTCCTCACCGCCCCAGGCGGTCTTGTCCTGCCCTGTTCTCGCTCACCTCTCTGGGCGGCCTCACTCTGCTGTGTTTGTCCGCCACATCTGTGGTTCTGTTCCTGAGTCCCAGTGTGTACTGGGTCCTATCCCGCCAGTGTCCCTACCTGCTAGTGCCTCCTTGTCTGCACTCTGGCTGTGCTTGCCTGTACCCCCCTGCCTGCATACCCGCCTGCCTGCATACCAGTCGTGCCTGCCTATACCCACCAGTCAGGGCGCCAGCCTAACCAGTCTGTTCCTGTGTTCCCCTGTGTGGGTCAACAGCCGTGTCCGGGGTCTGTCCTGGAGTAGCACCTGGTCCCTCTGCTCGGTTCCTCCTTGGTGCACTGGCGTCGTATGCCGTCGTGCGACCCTGGTCGGATCGGGTGAATACCTAGTTACGCCCCTCCAGGCAATCACTCTCCGGCACGGTCCAGTGGAATCACTCGCACACGCCGCTCAGCCCGGGCGTGTGCATTACACTCTATAATAGGCAGAGGTACCAATGGACTCTGGAAATTTGCAGTGGGTGTGGTAAGTTGACACTCGGGACATGACTCACAATACCTCTGCACCTCGGCATAAATCCTGGGGCAAAAGAACTGCTGCAAAATAAGTTCTTGGGTTTCTTTACGCCCAAGTTACCACCCAGCATGTGTGTGTGGGCCATCTCTAGCACCGCCCGACGGTACGACTGGGGCACTACTAGCTGTTCCACTATTTCACCCCGGATTTTATCAACTCTGTATAATAACTCCTGGTTGACAGCCATGCGGGGAAATACCGCCTCTGCACCCGGTTGCTGAAGAATCCCATTTATTTCTACCACCCTTTTTCGTGTCCGAGCTAGAGTGCGATCCTGGAGCTGAGCTGTCCAAAACGTACCAGGGGACACTTCCAGCTCTGGAATCGACGGGGTCTCCTAGACCTCTCCTTCCAACACCTCTAGGGGAAACCTATTGGAGTTACAATCTGTCCCTAGGTTGGCAACCCCTACAGCAGGTATCCCTGACTTGGGATCTTTGGGTTCCGCGCCCGGAATGACGTTTACCATGGAAGGGTTCATTTTTTTTCTCCCACAGGGACCAGAACAGGGGCAGGTCTCTTCCCAATACCACTCCCACACATGTTTCATCTCTCCACACAGGGTGGAAAAATTAACCTCCGCTGTCGGGTACTCTCGGAGGACCCCATGTATGCAAACAACCCCGACTTTCCGACCACTGGAGCTGTCCTCGGCAACCAACGATGCATAGACAAGGGTCACCGGGCTCCCTGAGTCCAAGAGGTCCTCTTTTGGGTACCCGTTGATGTGTACCTGGCACAGTTGGGGTTCACTGCGTGTCATGTCTGCATTCGCGATGCAGACTGTCTGGGCATACATGGACACGCGGCAAATAAACCCGCAGTCCATGGGTTCTACAGTCAGGGGGCAGTTAGCAGCCACATGTCTGGGCCCTTGGCATCGCCAGCACCTAATAGTGGAGGCGCTGTTAGTCCTTGAGCCTGTTTTAGGGGAAACAGGTCTCCTGCCACCCTCACTCCGGGGTACTCCCTCTGTATGGGCTCGGTGCTGACTGTCTGCAGCAGAGGGATGCAACCCTTTCCCCGGCTCCTGGGTTTGCAGGGTCCGGCATGACAGTCGCAATGGGGCAGAGTCCCGTATAAAGTCTTGTGTGGCCGTGTACCACTCGATCAGGCCAAATCACCTGGTCTAGAATGCCTGGGTCCCCTTGCCCCACCCAACGCTGTATAGCGGCTGGCAGAGTTCTCACCAGCCGGTCGACCACCACCCTCTCCACCATCTGGGCTGGGGTCAAGGTCTTAGGCTGGAGCCATCTTTTTACTAGCTGCAGCAAGTCATATGCCTGAGACCTGGCAGGTCAGGCCTCCACAAAGGTCCATGAAAACACCCTTTGGGCTCTCACATAGGTATTACCCCCAATCGGGCAAGGATCTCACCTTTCAGCTTCCCAAAGTCCTGGGCGTCCTCCCGATTGAGGTCAAAGTAGGCCTTCTGAGAGTCGTCCATCAGAAAGGAGCCACCACTTCAGCCCACTGGTCGGCTGCAGGTTCTCTTGCTCCGCGGTGCACTCGTAGACGGTGAGGAAGGCTTCTACGTCGTCTTCTGGACTCAGCTTCCTCAAAGCAGAACGGACCTTGTCTCGAGCCTCATGACGTTCCGGGGTCGGTGATGGTGGCATCTCCCGCAGAGCCGCAATCTTCTGCACAATCAGTTCATTAGTGCGCTGTTGCTGCTGGAACTGCTCCTGCTGTTGCCGCTGAGTGAGTACCAATTGTCTTAGCAGTTCCTGCATTTTGTCTGCAGGCCTGGGCTGCAATGTGTTAGGCTTAAGATCAGACATGCAGCTGGCGTTGGGGTATGCCTCAGTTCACACTGCCCGCATTCTCCACCATAATGTAGTGCGGCGGTGTTCACACTGTGCAGTAATGAGGCAGTGACCCAAGGAAAGTCCAACTTAAACGGCTTTATTTAGCAAAAACTCACACGCAAAAGCTGTCTTCCGGATCGCAGCCAGGATATCCACACAGTCCGTGTAACCCTGTTGGCGTGGGAGACGGCTTGGTGTTGGAGAACAGTTGGCGTTACTCCTCTGGTGTCTGCTCAAGCTAAATTTATCCCCTTTGTTTGTCTACCTTGTTGTCTTTAGTTTGTAGTGGGGCCTGACCAGTGCTCACCCCTCCCCCTCCCTATCTAGGGCCAAGCTCTAGGGTCATCCAGGGTTTAGGGTTCTGCTCGGCGATAGGTATGGAACCTATATAGGGACGGTAGGGTAGGCAGGATGATATTAGATCTGCCTAGGGGTCTCCACTCCCCCTTTTCCTAGTGTTTAGGCTTCCTCCCCCTCTTCCCCTTGCGTTGCACTTAGTCTTTCCCACACCTTGCGTGACAAAGGTATCCTGTAGCTTAAAAAGTTATTTTACTAGAGAAAAACTGGGGTCACTTTTGGATTCAGAAGCCAAAAGTTAGTAAAAAAACAAGTGTTGGATCTAACTCAATGAAAATTGTGTTCCCCATTATTATTAATAGAGATGTTAAAGTCCCCTATGATGAGAGTGGGAATGTCACAGGCTAGAAAGTGTGGAAGACAGGTGGCAAAGTGATCCAGGAACTGATGAAAGGGGTACGGAGGGTGGTGCACAACCACCACTCCCAGAGAGAAAGCCCGAAAAGTCTGTCAGTGTGGACATCAAAAGAAGCAAAGATAAGTGAGTGTACTGGAGTGATAACCTGAAAAGCACATTGTTAGAACCCTCCTGTTTGTTTTTTTCCATCTTGTGTTTTGCGGTCACGTGACCATCTGCCTTTATATTCCAGCTCCGCCCTTTTGGCTGTGCTGGACTTCAGTGTTTGACTGTTTCTTAAGCCAGGTGCTTCGGTGCCTTTCTCTATCAGTTCGCTTGGTCCTCATGGGACCTCTAGTACCTTTTTGTCTGTTTGTCTTTTTGTGTACTGCAACAACTTCTCTGTTTAGGAGGTGTCCCATTTTTGTCCCAGTCCTTAGTTCTTTTAGGGACCTCTCCCCTTATGCTATAGGTCTTCGTTCAGACTAGCTGAGGACAAAGGCGGGTCTGTTCGCTAGGAACAGGCAGCCCGCTATATCGTATGGATTCAGCTTAGTCTTACTGTAGGGACAGCTTTCCCCTATCTTTCCTTAGTACTTGTTGCAGATCATAACACACATTTTGTTGAAATACGCTGACTAACACCTCCACCTGGTCTGTTCTCAGAGTGCAGCAGCAGCGGTGGTGTCCAACTGCTGGATCCAGGTTTCAATAAGAGCCCGAAGAGAATTTGAAAGGAAAAAGTCGTGGATATAGGGGAGATTCTTACACGCTGACTGTAAGTTCCAGTGGGCACAGATAAAGGAGGCTGGCGAAGGCATGCAAAGGATATTAATGAGAATAACGTAGCTACTGCTGTAAAAAAACGGATGACATATGGACTGTATACAGATGACAAGTGAGAAAAAAATTTCTTGATGGAACTCTGACCAATTTTTTTTTTTTTTATGTACCCTAAGGCTAATGTGCTCTATGGCAACTCGTGATTTGCTCCTCATTGTGATATTCCCAAGAATTTGCTAGGAGACACTACAAAAGCATCTCTCACATATGACTTGTGGGGCTGTATATATACACTGCACAGTACCACTTCTCCAGTCCTGTATATATACACTGCACAGTACCACTCCTCCTGTCCTGTATACAGTTATATGAAAAAGTTTGGGCACCCCTGTTAATCTTAAGCTTATTGTTTTATAAAAATTGGTGTTTTTTCAACAGCTATTTCAGTTTGATATATGTAATAACTGTTGGACACAGTAATGTTTCTGCCTTGAAATGAGGTTTATTGTACTAACAGAAAATGTGCAATCTGCATTCAAACAAAATTTGACATGTGCATAAGTATGGGCACCTCACCAGAAAAGTGACATTAATATTTAGTAGATCCTCCTGTTGCAAAAATAACAGCCTCTAGTCACTTCCTGTAGCTTTTAATGAGTTCCTGGATCCTGGATGAAGGTATTTTTGACCATTCCTCTTTACGAAACAATTCCAGTTCAGTTAAATTTGATGGTCGCCGAGCATGGACAGCCCTCTTCAAATGATCCCACAGATGTTCAATGATATTCACGTCTGGGGACTGGGATGGCCATTCCAGAACATTGTAATTGTTCCTCTGCATGAATGCCTGAGTAGATTTGGAGCGGTGTTTTGGATCATTGTCTTGCTGAAAGATCCATCCCCTGCGTAACTTCAACTTTATCACTGATTCTTGAACATTATTGTCAAGATTCTGCTGATACTGAGTGGAATCCATGCGTCCCTCAACTTTAACAAGATTCCCGGTGCCGGCATTGGCCACACAGCCCCAAAGCATGATGGAACCTCCACCAAATTTTACTGTGGGTAGCAAGTGTTTTTCTTGGAATGCTGTGTTTTTTTGCCGCCATGCATAACGCCTTTTTGTTTGACCAAACAACTCAATCTTGGTTTCATCAGTCCACAGGACCTTCTTCCAAACAGAAATTGACTTCTCCAAATGTGCTTTTGCATACCTCAGCCGACTCTGTTTGTGGCGTGCTTGCAGAAACGGCTTCTTTCGCATCACTCTCCCATACAGCTTCTCCTTGTGCAAAGTGCATTGTATAGTTGACCGATGCACAGTGAAACCATCTGCAGCAAGTTGATGCTGCAGCTCTCTGGAGGTGGTCTGAGAATTGTCCTTGACTGATCTCACCATTCTTCTTCTCTGCCTTTCTGATGTTTTTCTTGGCCTGCCACTTCTGGCCTTAACAAGAACTGTCCCTGTGTTCTTCCATTTCCTTACTATGTTCCTCACAGTGGAAACTGACAGGTTAAATCTCTGAGACAGCTTTTTGTATCCTTCCCCTGAACAACTATGTTGAATAATCTTTGTTTTCAGATCATTTGACAGTTGTTTTGAGGAGCCCATGATGCCACTCTTCAGAGGAGATTCAAACAGGAGAACAACTTGCAAGTGGCCACTTTAAGTAGCTTTTCGCATGATTACATACACCTGGCTATGAAGTTCAAAGCTCAATGAGGTTACAAAACCAAAAAAAGTGCTTTAGTAAGTCAGTAAAAAGTAGGTAGGAGTATTTAAAACAAGAAAATGATAAGGGTGCCCATACTTATGCACCTGTCAAATTTTGTTTGAATGCAGATTGCACATTTTCTGTTAGTACAATAAACCTCATTTCAAGGCAGAAACATTACTGTGTCCAACAGTTATTACATATATCAAACTGAAATAGCTGTTGCAAAAACACCAATTTTTATAAAACATTAAGCTTAAGATTAACAGGGGTGCCCAAACTTTTTCATATAGCTGTATATACACTGCACAGTACCACTCCTCCTGTCCTGTATATATACACTGCACAGTACCACTCCTCCTGTCCTGTATATATACACTGTACAGTACTACTCCTCCTGTCCTGTATATATACACTGTACAGTACTACTCCTCCTGTCCTGTATATATACACTGTACAGTACCACTTCTCCTGTCCTGTATATATACACTGTACAGTACCACTTCTCCTGTCCTGTATATATACACTGTACAGTACCACTTCTCCTGTCCTGTATATATACACTGCACAGTACCACTCCTACTGTCCTGTATGTATACACTGCACAGCACCACTTCTCCTGTCCTGTATATATACATTGCACAGCACCACTTCTCCTGTCCTGTATATACTGTATACACTGCACAGTACCACTCTTCCTGTCCTGTACATATACTGTGAGGCAGTGACGGGGATCGTATACGAGGGAGCCTAGTGACTTTGGTACATGGGTCGCTGGTGGCAGGAGACAACCCAGTGGACGGACAATCTGGGGACCTCCGAGAGTACCCAACCGCGTAGGTAGTTTTGTCCATGCCATGTGGCAACATAAAACATGTGGTGGGGGTGGTAAAAACTCTTCCCTATGGGACTGTGTTGGGAAGAGACTGGCCCCTGTTCTGGACTCTGTGGAAAAACAAAATCCACTCTCCCCCCGGTAAAATTTATTACAGGCGCTGTACCCGACAAACCCGAGTCAGGGGTACCTGCCGTAAGGGTGTCCAACCTAGGGACACATTGTGACCCCGATAGGTCTACCCTAGAGGTGCTGGCAGGACAGGTTGAGGAGGCCCCATCGATCCCCGAGCTGGAAGTATCCCGTGACACGTTTGGGACAGCTCAGCTTACAGGATCCCACCCTGACTCGGGCGCAGGAAAAGGTGTTAGAGGTAAATGGCGTAGCTCAACAGCCCGGTGCAGATACTGTGATTCCACGCATGGTGGTCAATGGTGAGTTGCTCTATAGGGTAGACAAAATCAGGGACAGGTCGTGGAACAGTTACTGGTACCTCAGTCGTACCGTCAGGCGGTTCTGGAGATGGCACACAAACACCTGCTGGGTGGACACTTAGGGGTTAAAAAGACGCAAGAATGTATCTTGCAGCGGTTCTATTGGCCTGGGATTTACGAGGAGGTCCAAACTACTGCGAATCCTGCCCCGAATGTCAACTGACCACACCCACCGCCAGTTTCCGTAGCCCATTGGTACCTCTGACAGTGATAGAGGTACCTTT
The DNA here is from genome assembly GCF_046119375.1 of Phyllobates terribilis. Taxonomy (NCBI): domain Eukaryota; kingdom Metazoa; phylum Chordata; class Amphibia; order Anura; family Dendrobatidae; genus Phyllobates; species Phyllobates terribilis. The sequence continues at coordinate 191,623,465 of NW_027362762.1, read as the reverse complement.
TGAGCAGATTGCAATGGACCTGGTAGGGCCCATTGTAAAATCCACTCGTGGTCGTCGACTATGCTACCCGGTACCCGGCGGCTGTACCGCTACGCCACACCTCGGTGAAACTGATTGCTCTGGAGCTGTTTGCCATGTTCTGTCGCCTTGGGCTACCTAAGGAGATGCTGACGGATCAAGGGACCCCTTTTGTGTCCAAGGTAACGAGGGAACTGTGCAAACTGCTAAAAATAAAACAATTGGCTATTAAGTGGGCCTTGGAATCGCTACGTTATTATTTACTTGGGCGTCAGTTCCGCTTGGTGATGGACCACTCACCCTTGGTATGGATGAGGAACGCCAAGGAGAGGAATGCGCGAGTCACCAGGTGATTTCTGTCACTGCAAAATTTCAGTTTCTCTGTAGAACATCGCCCTGGGAAGTCGCAGGCAAACGCGGATGCCCTGTCCCGGGCACCCTGTATGGTGACAAATGTTCAACCTCACAAGTTTGAACAGAGGGGGGGATATGTGAGGCAGTGACGGGGATCGTATATGAGGGACAGTATATATCCCCCAGAATGTGTACAGAGACCTATTAAATCCATTGAAGTGCATTGCAGTCACAGACACACCTGCGGCTGCAATGCAGGAATGAAGGTGAGCATTGACCTGGTCAGGCTATCTGGCTAAGGCAGATTAGTAAAACCCGGCAGGGCCTTCATTTCTGGGAGGAGGTCACAGGAGGCAGTGGGGCGGCCTCCTCCCTCCAACCTGGGTTTTCCAGTGGCTCTTGCCACAGGTCCTTTAAAAACCCTGCATTAAGGATTAGTGTTGTTCAGTGTTGGGACCTGCTAGGAGTATAGCAGGAAAGCTTGGCGGGCCTGTGTGTAGCTGAACCCACGCCTGGGAAGGCTCTGCACCCACCAGGCTCTAAGCGGCCTGGTGCGGCCGATGCCCACGGCAACCGTTATTCATGGATTTATGTTAACCCGGCTGCGAACCGGAGGACTTTCTGTTTACCCGTAAGTTGCTGAATAAAAGCAGTTTATGTTGGACTTGCTTGAGTCATTGCCTCAGTTACTGCACGGTGTGAACACCGCTGCCTTACAATACACTGCACAGTACCACTCCTCCTGTCCTATATATATATATACAATGCACAGTACCACTTCTGTCCTGTATGTATACACTGCATAGTGAGGAAGTGAAGATGGATCCAGCTCAACACACCGGGCAATTAATTAAAATTCAACAATCTTTATTGGCAAATGCTTTTAAAAACTTATAGAAAAGACAAAAAATGGACATCTCAGACGACAAAGCATATATTATGGGGTGGTGTGTATAAAATATACCGTACGCGTCTCAAGTGAAAAACTCTTGAACACTGGCTATGATATCATAGGTGTGTTGAGCTGGATCCATCTTCACTTCCTCATTGACCCAGGTGCTGTGCAGCAGCGAGGACGCCGTGCTCCATGCCAGACAGGGATTACATCTCAGGGATGAGCTGAAATTTTCTCTTTATTCATATACACTGCACAGTACCACTCCTCCTCTCCTGTATATTTTACACTGCACAGTACCACTTCTCCAGTCCTGTTGTCGGAGAGGCGTCAATATTGGTTTAGTATTTTCAATATTACTATGGCCAAATATAAATAAATATTGGAAAACCTGTTTAAATTGATTATCCCAAGTAATCCACTTTCCTCTGGATATGGGACAACTGTCCAATCGCTGGAGATCCGACTGTTGGGACCCCCATGATCCCGAGAATCGGAGCTCTGTAGCGCACCATGTAAATGTAAAGCGCTGCGGGATATGTTGACGCTATCTAAAAATAAAGATTATTATTATAAACTAGATGGTGGCCCGATTCTAACGCATCGGGTATTCTACAATATGTATGCGGCCGACCGGGCGCAATCAGCAGAACGTTGTTTAAATTTGGCGCCAAAATAGCCGATTGGTCGCGGCCGGCAACCGCGACTAATCAGCAAAACGGTGTTTAAATTTGGCGGCAATATCGGTGATTGGTCACGGGTGGCGGCCGCAACCAATCAGCGAACTGTGCTAGTGAGGACCGGAGAGCTTGTTAAAATTTGGCGATAAAATCGACCAATCAGCAGAGCGTTGTTTAAATTTGGCGACAATCTCGCTGATTGGTCTCGGCCGGCCGGCGGCCGGGACCAATGAGCAGAGCGGTGTTTAAATTTGGCGCCAAAATCGCTGATTGGTAGCGGTCGCCGGCGGCCGCAACCAATCAGCAGAGCGTTGTTTAAGTTTGGCGCCAATCTCGCTGATTGGTCGTGGCTGGCGGCTGCGACCAATCAGCACAGCGGTGTTTACATTTGGCGCCCATCTCGCCGATTGGTCGCGGCCGGCCACCGCGACCAATCAGCAGAGCGGCGTTTAAATTTGCCGCCCATCTCGCTGATTGGTCGCGGTGGCCGGCCGCGACCAATCAGCAGAGCGGCATTTAAATTTGCTGCCCATCTCGCTGATTGGTCGCGGTGGCCGGCCGCAACCAATCAGCAGAGCGGCGTTTAAATTTGCCGCCCATCTCGCTCCTTGGTCGCGGTAGCCGGCCGCGACCAATCAGCAGAGCGGTGGTTAAATTTGCCGCCCATCTCGCTCATTGGTCGTGTCCGGCCACCGCGACCAATCAGCAGAGCGGCGTTTAAATTTGCCGCCCATCTCGCTGATTGGTCGCGGCCGGCCACCGCAACCAATCAGCAGAGCGGCGTTTAAATTTGCCGCCCATCTCGCTCCTTGGTCGCGGTAGCCAGCCGCGGTGGCCGGCCGCGACCAATCAGCGAGATGGGCGGCAAATTTAAACGCCGCTCTGCTGATTAATCGCGGCCGGCCACCGCGACCAATGTGCGAGATGGGCGGCAAATTTAAACGCCGCTCTGCTGATTGGTCGCGGTGGCCGGCCGACTGCGACCAATCAGCGAGATGGGCGGCAAATTTAAACGCCGCTCTGCTGATTGGTCGCGGCCGGGTACCGCGACCAATCAGCGAGATAGGCGGCAAATTTAAACGCCGCTCTGCTGATTAATCGCGGCCGGCCACCGCGACCAATGAGCGAGATGGGCGGCAAACATAAACGCCGCTCTGCTGATTGGTCGCGGCCGACCGGCCACCGCGACCAATCAGCGAGATGGGCGGCAAATTTAAACGCCGCTCTGCTGATTGGTCGCGGTGGCCGGACGCGACCAATGAGCGAGATGGGCGGCAAATTTAACCACCGCTCTGCTGATTGGTCGCGGCCGGCTACCGCGACCAAGGAGCGAGATGGGCGGCAAATTTAAACGCCGCTCTGCTGATTGGTCGCGGTGGCCGGCCGACTGCGACCAATCAGCGAGATGGGCGGCAAATTTAAACGCCGCTCTGCTGATTGGTCGCGGCCGGGTACCGCGACCAATCAGCGAGATGGGCGTCAAATTTAAACGGCCGCGACCAATCAGCAGAGCAGCGTTTAAATTTGCCGCCCATCTCGCTGATTGGTCGCGGCTGGCCACCGCGACCAATCAGCTGAGCGCCGTTTAAATTTGCTGCCCATCTCGCTGATTGGTAGCGGCCTGCCACCGCGACCAATCAGCAGAGCGGCGTTTAAATTTGCCGCCCATCTCGCTGATTGGTCGCGGCCGGCCACCGCGACCAATCAGCGTCGTATTAGTGTGGGCCCGGGAGTGGCGCTGCTTGTGCGGCTCCGTATTAGCGAGGACCGGGGAGCGGCGCTGCCTGTGCGGCTCCTTCTGCTGCGAGAAGCCGGGAGATGAGCGGCTGCTCGCAGCAGAAGCATCCCGACCGGCGGCGCCGCTTCCCGGTCCTCCGTTCACACTTGCTGTTGGGAGATCAGCGGGCCAAGCCGCTGATCTTCCGACGTTAGCCGCATGGAGGTCGGGGTAGTTGTGCTGCTAGCGCCGCTCATCTCCCCGCTGCATCGCCGCTGACCTCCGTCCGCCAGATGAGCCGCTAACGGCCACCATCTTTTTTCAGAAATCCCGCGGCGCTGATTGGCCGCTGCCGGACCAATGAGCGACGGGGGATTTCCAGGACAGACAGAAAGACAGACAGACAGACGGGATAAGACGATTATATATATAGATGGAGCTGTGGCCAATCATACGCACTGTGGCGCCATTCAAATAACTCCTTTTAGGAGAGTGAGGGGCATGACAAAGTAAAGCAAAATTCACTGATCGGGGGTATTAGTGTTAGGATACATGCACCCGATCAGTAATTGCTGCGGATTGCACGCAGCACACTTGCGCTGCGTGTAATCCGCAGCAGCCAGATGTTGCAGCATAGTGGATGGGATTTGTAGAAATCCCATGTCCACTATGCGTCTCCGTGCACCTGCGAATCACCCGCGGACACGGACATGCGGCGCGTCTTTCCAGACCGCAGCATGTCAATTTCTCTTGCGGAGACGCTGGTCTCCGGAAGAGAAATTGTATCAGTGCAATGTATAGGATACGGATTCACCTGCGTGCAGCCCTTTGGACGCAGCATAAAGTATACTGCGCTCAAAGCGCTGCCAATACCGACCGTGTGCATATAGCCTTATAGTATGTGGGCTGGTGGAGTTTGTGTGGAAGAGCTGCTTTTTTTAACCAGTCCGGCCCTGACTCTCATACACAGCAGTCAGCAACACGAACAAGCATGGTCCCACAGTGACACTAGTATTTTTCAGTATTTTTTTTCCTACGCTTTCTAAGTTATTTTGTTTTGCCACCTGTTGTTGGTTGCTTTTATTTAGTTGTGCTTTTAACTTCATAAGTTATTAGGTTCATCGATCTTGTGATTCCAAGGTTTTGTAATTTCAAAAATGAAATTAAAAACATCACCAAAAATACAATGCACATTAACATTATAGAGGTTTATGGGAGAAAAATGACACAAACTGCCTGTAAAACACCATTCCTAGAGCTTACTGTGTTTTTTAAATAAAAAGGGAAAAAACCCTTCACTAAAAAAATGCAGTGTATGTATTGTGATTTATAATTTATATAGTTAACTCTTAACAATGATCAGGCTGCAGTGTGTCCGTCCCCCCCCCAAAAAAAAAAATAGCAGAAAACCACGACAAAAATGTCACTAAAATGTAGTGTTTTTACTAAAAAAGCTGTGTATGTGAAGGCAGTTTTAATTTCTCCCTCACAATTTTATAATCAGCCTAATCATCTGTCCGTTATCAATCTCTTTCAGACCGTTGTGATAATAGGCTGATGCAACCTTGATAAAGATTAACTTTTACTTGTTATGTTTATAAATATAGACGTCTAATACATTTAGCAATAGCCTACACCATATTAGTTATTGAAAGAAAAGAGAAAATTCTTCAATTTTGATCATCCTTTTCTTTGGCAGTATGATGTCTCATAGGCAGCCCTTACTACTTACCAGCTATAAGCCTCTACTGACTTTCCCTCTATGTTTAAACTTTAAATTCCTGTACCCGATGGGTTATAGGCACTCTGAGCAACTCAACAAAATGATGTACAGTCTTTTTTTAGGACAGTGGAGTAGGACTGTCCATTGTCATTAACCCCTTTAAAGCCCAAGACTTAATACGTATCTGCGCCCTGGGAATTAAGAGCCTGATACGTATTAGTACGTCTTTGCAATCGCCGCTCCCGGCACATTAACCCCCGCAATGCTGCGATTGAAGTCGAGGGGAGGTGATCGGGATACTTGCCTCTCCTGCCAGCGTCCAGCGATGTCTGCCGTGGCTTCCCGGATGTTGCCATGACGACCCGATGTGATCATGACAACATCCTGGTCACCGGACAGCAGGAACATATTTTGGTCATGCGCAGTGCATGACCAAAGTATCTTCTGCATCTGCACCTCTGACAGCCTGTATAGCACAGGGATGGTGCTCCATCAGAATAAAAAAAAGTGCAAGTCCCATAGTGGGACAACGAATAAAAGTGAAAAATGTGTCAGAAAGTGAAAAAAAAAATAAATTGTAAAAATATTAAGAAAAAATAAAAAAAAAGAATCCACCAAAAATAAAAATATAATGTACCCATCAATAAATATTATTATGAAAATAAAAATAAAATAAAAAATAAAAGTACACATATTTGGTATCGCCACATCCGGAACAGCCTGACCTATAAAACTGTTCTACTAGTTAGCCCCTTCAGTGAACACGGTAAAAAAAAAAAAAACCAAACAAAAAACAATGCTTTATCATACCGCCAAACAAAAAATGGAATAACATGCGATCAAAAAGACGAATATAAAAATGGTAACGCTGAAAACGTCATCTTGTCCTGCAAAATACAAGCTGCCATACAGCTCCATCAGCTGAAAAATAAAAAAGTTATAGCTCTCAGAATAAAGCAATGCAAAAAAATATTTTTTTCTATAAAATAGCTTTTATTGTGTAAAAGCGCCAAAACATAGAAAAACGATATAAATGTGGTACCGCTGTAAACGTAGTGACCCGAAGAATAAAGCTACCTTATCAATTTTACCACACGCGGAACAACATAAAAAAATTTTAAAAAAACAATTCCTGAATTGTTGGTTTTTGTTTATTCTGCCTCCCAAAAAATCGGAATAGAACGTGATCAAAAAATGTCAAGTGCCTGAAAATGGCACCAATAAAAACGTCAACTGATCCCGCAAAAAGCAAGCCATCACATGACTCTGTCAGCCAAAATATGGAAAAATTATAGCTCTCAAAATATGGCGATGCAAAAACTAGATTTTACAAAAATAAAAACCCGATATGATTCTGGTATCGCTGTAATCGCACCGACCCGAAGAATAAAGTAATCTAATCACTTATACCGCACAAGGAACCGCGTAAAAAATAAACTAATAGGGTTGGGTTAGGGTTGGGCTAGGGTTAGGGTTGGGCTAGGGTTAGGGTTGGGCTAGGGCTAGGATTGTGCTAGGGTTGGGGTTGGGGTTGGGGTTAGGGTTGGGCTAGGGTTAGGGTTGGGATTTTTTTCAAAAGTAAAAAAAAAAAAGTTGACGATATGGCGACTATTGTTGAGCGCAATTGCTCGCTACTTGAGTTTGCATCGGGTGCTCGGGTATGCACTGAGTATCGCAGGTGCTCGAGTGACATGCTCAAGTCTCCGCCCCATATGCTTCGCTGCCAAAAAAAACTTGCCGGGATTGCCTGCCATGCACGAGCGATCCCCACATTTTTTGGGGGGTTGTCTAATAACCGTAAAACATGCGGGTGGTGACTCGAGCATGTCACTCGAGCACCCGTGATACATGGTGCATACCTGAGTACCCGATGCAAACTCAAGTAGCGAGCACTTGCACTCAAGACTAATGACAACTTATTCAATATGATGACCTAATGTTATCAAATTCTGTGTCGTACCTCTGGGTTCAAAATGTTCACTATACCCCTTGATAAAATCCTTGAGGGATTTCGTTTCCAAAATGGGGTCACTTGTGGGGAGTTCTACTATTAAGGCCCATCAGGGGCTCTCCAAACGCGACATGGCGTCCGCTCTCAATTCCAGACAATTTTGCGTTCAAAAAGTCACAAGGTGCTCCTTCCCTTCTGAACTCTGCCGTGCGCCCAAACACTGTATTTTCCCCACATATGGGGTATTGGCGTACTCAGGAAAAATTGCACAAATGTTTGTGGGGTCCATTTTCTCCTCTTACCCTTGTGAAAATAAAAAAAATTGGGGCTAAAACATCATTTTTGTGGAAAAAGTTAGATTTTTTTATTTTCACGGCTCGATGTTATAAACTTCTGTAAAGCACTTGGGGGTTCAGGGTGCTCACCACACATCTAGATAAGTTACCTGAGGGGTCTAGTTTCCAAAATAGTGTCACTTGTGGGGGTTTCCACTGTTTAGGCACATCAGGGGCACATCCGCTAATTATTCAAGCAAATTTTACAATCAAAAAGTCAAATGGCGCTCCTTCCCTTCCGAACCCTGCCGTGCGCCCAAACAGTGGTTTTCCCCCACATATGGGGTATCTGCTTACTCAGGAGAAATTGCACAACAAACTGCATGGTGCAATTTCTCCTGTTACCCTTATGAAAATGCAAAATTGGGGGCTGAAAAAACATTTTTGTGGGAAAAAGTTTGATTTTTTTTTACTTTCACGGCTCCATGTTATAAACTTCTGTGAAGCACCTGGGGGTTCAAGGTGCTCACCACACATCTAGATAAGTTCCCTGAGGGGTCTAGTTTCCAAGATGGTGTCACTTGTGGGGGGGGGTTTCCACTGTTGAGGCACATCAGGGGCTCCCCAAACGCAACATGGCGTCCGCTAATTATTCAAGCTAATTTTACATTCAAAAAGTCAAATGGCGCTTCTTCCCTTCCAAACCCTTCCCAAACAGTGGTTTTTCCCCACATATGGAGTATCTGCGTGCTCAGGGGAAATTGCACAACAAATTTTGGGGTTCATTTTTTCCTGTTACCCCTGTGAAAATAAAAAAATTGGGCCTAAAGTAACATTTTTGTGAACAAAGTTAAATGTAATTTTTTTTCTTCCACATTCCAAAAATTCCTGTGAAGCACCTGAAGGGTTAATAAAGTTCTTGAATGTGGTTTTGAGCACCTTGAGGGGTGCAGTTTTTAGAATGGTGTCACTTTTGGGTATTTTCTGTCATAAAGACCCCTCAAATTGACTTCAAATGTGATGTGGTCCCTAAAAAAAAATGGTTTTGTAAATTTTGTTGGAAAAATGAGAAATCGCTGGTCAACTTTTAACCCTTATAAATCCCTAATAAAAAAAAATATTGGTTCCAAAATTGTGCTGATGTAAGGTAGACATGTGGGAAATGTTATTTATTAACTATTTTGTGTGACATATCTCTCTGATTTAAGGGCATAAAAATTAAAATTTTGAAAATTGCAAAACTTTAAAATTTTTTGCCAAATTTCCACTTTTTTTCACAAATAAACACAAGTGATATCGAAGAAATTTTACCACAATCATGAAGTACAATATGTCACGAAAAAACAGTCTCAGAATCAGTTGGATCCGTTGAAGCGTTCCAGGGTAATTACCTCATAAAATGACAGTGGTCAGAATTGTAAAAATTGGCCTGGTCATTAACGTGCAAACCACCTTGGGTTGTAAAGGGGTTAATAAACCCAGAGTGAATAAATACGGCACACTATTGCATATTACCAACTACTGAAAAGCAGTGACTCCCTGGACTCCTATAAAAGTTGTCAAATGTGGCTGGCACTGAAACCTTGCAGAAATCAGCACTTTTGGAAGGTTTATTATTTGAGCTTTTTTTTTCTCTTAAAGGGGTTGGCAAGAACTTTTTTTTAGCAAACATTTCAGCTTGCCCCCACAAAACAAAATCCCCCAAAACAGGCTCACCTGCCAACACTCCTCTACACCACCAATAATTGGTCGCAGCAGTCCATACTGCTGAAAGCTGATGTATCTGTACATCTAAAAGTGTGCTATGCTATGTCTTAGGCCTCTTTCAGACATCCGCTATTGTTTACATATGCCCCAAAAAATAAATGGTACAAATCAATTCTTTGGATCTGAGTTTCATCAGTGTTTGGTCAGTGTATCAGTTTTTACAATCAGTGTTTCATCAGTGCTTTTTATGTATGGATAAATAGAATAAATCTTCTCTTATCCTTTGCCATGTTAATCACAGACTGACCACTGATGCCACCCGTGTGCTGTTTGTGGTTTTCACGGACCCATAGACTTGTTTTAGTAATTTTCACCCACGTCTCCATGATTTTGCATGGACACATGGTCCACAAAAAAATGGGTCTTGTCAACAGTTCCAAAGATTATAATGGGTACATGTTTTATCCGTAATTGAGGCTTCACTGAACAAGGCAATCCACTATCAATTCGTTAAAGAACCACTCCAACATTTCTTTTTATTTCAGCACTGGAGTGGTGCTTCTAATATAAGGCCCCTGACCCCAGTATTATACTTACCAGCTTCCCTCATCAGCTGTTTGCGGAGATGTGCCAGTCCTGCGCCACGATCTTGTGACCGCAACTTCTGACTGACTGGAAGTCAGAGGTAACGGTCAGAAGTTCTCAGTGTAAGTCTATGAGCACCTCGCTCTGGCCTTGTTCTGGCTATCATAGACTTACATTGAGTTGTGACTTTCGGAATGCACCAGCAAACACTGGAGCGATCAGGCAGGTTGCAAACTGTTAGAGACCGTTGGAGACGCGCAGAGAACAGAAGAATGCGGCAGCTGGTAAGTATAAGACTATGGGCAGGGAACTTAGATTAGTAGCACCACTCCAGCAGTAAAAAAATTAAAAAAAAACACTGGAGTGGTGCTTTAAAAATGATCTGTCTGTCACCAACTTGAGTTATAAAGTTTTCAGAGTATTCAGATAAATTCATTATCTAACTCTTTTAGTTTCCTACTAAAGTGCTTTTCAAGAGATCTTAATTTTCTAACTGCAAAGGAATCTAAGATACTTTTTAATTTTTAAATAAATCTATAGTGTAGAGTAGTGTTGAGCCACCCCCGTAGTGTTCGGGTTCGGTTCGGTTCGTCGAACACCGGGATGTTCGAGGAACTGTTCGTCGAACTGTTCGTCGAACACCTTAGAACACCGTCGAACACCGTTAAAACCAATGGCAGGCAAACAAAAACACATAGAAACACATAGAAAACACCTGCAAAGGTGTCCAAAAGCTGACAAACTGCTCAGAAGACACTCTCTTTAAAAAAGCCGGCCGGCAAATTCAGCAGCGGCATACACCGGTACCCGACAATTTAGACAAGAAGGAATAGAGCATCACACATAGATTAGATAGATAGAAACATGTCAGTCACACATATAAGAAGCACAGTGACAGTGTTGGTTACTGCACTTGTCATTTAGTGTAAAGGATTTATTAAAAAAAATATTAGTGTTTTCATGCACCGTCTCTTTAAAAAAGCCGGCCGGCAATTCAGCATCTGTACCCGACAATTTAGAACAGAAAGAATAGAGCTTCACACATAGATTAGATAGATAGAAACATGTCAGTCACATATATAATAAGTACAGTGATAGTGTTGCTTACTATACTTGTCATTTAGTGTAAAGGATTTATTTAAAAAAATAATAGTGTTTTCATGCACTGTCTCTTTAAAAAAGCCGGCCGGCAATTCAGCAGCGGTACCCGACAATTTAGAACAGAAAGATAGAGCATCACACATAGATTAGATAGATAGAAACATGTCAGTCACATATATATGAAGTACAGTGATAGTGTTGGTTGCTGTACTTGTCATTTAGTATTAAAATAAAGGATTTATTATTAAAAAAATTGGCGTGGGGTTCCCCTTAATTTTAGGCTCTAGCGGAGGTTAAGCAGACGGCTGGGGCAGATGTTTGAAGCCTGGGAAGGGGGTAATACCCACGGAGCTTCCCAGGCTACTAATATCAGCCCCCAGCTGAATACATAGCCTTTACTAGCTATTAAAATGGGGGACCCCCCCAAAAAAATGACGTGGGGTCCCCCCTAATTTAATAGCTAGCAAAGGCTAGGCAGACAGCTGGGGGCTGATATTAATAGCCCAGGAAGGGAGCCATGAATATTGACCCCCTCCCAGGCTAGGAACACCAGCCGTCAGCCGCCCCAGAAATGGCGCATTCATAGGATGCGCCAATTCTGGCACTTAGCCTCGCTCTTCCACGCTGCCCTGGTGCGGTGGCAGGGGGTAATAGGGTTGGGGTTGATGTCAGCTTATAATGCCAGCTGACATCAAGCCCAGGTTAGTAATGGAGAGGCGTCTATAAGACACCCCCATTACTAACCCCATAGTCAAAGTTTAAAAAAACACAAACACCCAGAATAAAGTCCTTTAATTGAAATAAAGACACAATCCTTTATTGTTCTAAATTAAACCATACTTACCGTCACGCCCATTCCAGCTGAAGCCAACGATCTCCTGCAATAAAAGAAAAATAATAAAGCAACCTCATCCTTACCTTTCCATGGTTCCCACGACAGCTTCAGCTCTGCTACATCGAGATGACAGGCTGGACCGCAGCAGAACGCTGCCATCCAGCCTGTCATCCCGCAGACACTGAGAAGCGCAGGCTTGCTTGCGCTGCTCAGCGTCTCTCTGTGACGACATCCAGATGAGCCGAGTTCATGTCCAATGAACTCGGCTCACCTCATGCACGTCACTGACAGCGTGGGAAAATTCTCACGCTGAAGCGCTGATTGCAGGAGAATTTTCCCACGCTGTCAGTGACGTGCAGGAGGTGAGCTGAGTTCATTGGACATGAGCTCACCTCATGCACATCACTGACAGCGTGGGAGAATTCTCCTGCACTCAGCACTTCAGCGTGAGAATTTTCCCACGCTGTCAGTGACGTGCATGAGGTGAGCCGAGTTCATTGGACATGACCTCGGCTCATCTGGATGCCGTCACAGCGAGACAGTGAGGAGCACAAGCATGCCTGCGCTTCTCAGTGTCTGCGGGATGACAGACTGGATGGCAGCGTTCTGCTGCGGTCCAGCCAGTCATCTCGATGTAGCAGAGCTGAAGCTGTCGTGGGAACCATGGAAAGGTAAGGATGAGGTTGGTTTATTATTTTTCTTTTATTGCAGGAGATCGTTGGCTTCAGCTGGAATGGGTGTGATGGTAAGTATGGTTTAATTTAGAACAATAAAGAATTGTGTCTTTATTTCAATTAAAGGACTTTATTTTGGGTGTTGTGTTTTTTTTAAATACTTTACTAGAAATTCATGGCGGTCCTGTCTAATACTGGCGTGACCCCATGAATTTTGGGCTTGGGGCCAGCTGATAATGCCAAGCTGGCCCTAACCCCTTTATTACCCAGTGAGCCACCGCACCAGGGCCCTGGATGAGTTGGGTACAGCGCCAGAAGATGGCGCTTCTATGAACGCGCCATTTTCCGGGGTGGCTGCGGACTGCAATTTGTAGCGGGGGGGGCCCAGAAAGCTTGGGCCTCCCTGCGCTGCAGATTCCAGCCCCCAGCTGCCTAGTTGTACCTGGCTGGACACAAAAATAGGGCGAAGCCCCACGTACTTTTTTTTTAATTATTTCATGAAATAATTAAGAAAAAAAGGGCTTCCCTATATTGTTGTGTCCGGCCAGGTACAAATAGGCAGCTGGTGGTTGGGGGCAGCCCGTTCCTGCCTGCTGTACCTGGCTGGACACAAATATAGTGCGAAGCCCCACTTCAATTTTTTTTAATTATTTCATGAAATTCATGAAATAATTAAGAAAAAAAGGGCTTCCCTATATTGTTGTGTCCGGCCAGGTACAAATAGGCAGCTGGTGGATGGGGGCAGCCCGTTCCTGCCTGCTGTACCTGGCTGGACACAAATATAGTGCGAAGCCCCACTTCAATTTTTTTACATTATTTCAGGAAATTCATGAAATAATTAAAAAAAAATTGACGTGGGGCTTCGCACTATATTTGTGTCCAGTCAGGTGCAGCAGGCAGGAACGGGCTGCCCCCATCCACCAGCTGCCTATTTGTACCTGGCCGGACACAACAATATAGGGAAGCCCTTTTTTTCTTAATTATTTCATGAAATAATTTAAAGAAAATTGACGTGGGGCTTCGCCCTGTTTTTGTGTCCAGCCAGGTACAACTAGGCAGCTGGGGGCTGGAATCCGCAGCGCAGGGAGGCCCAAGCTTTCTGGGCCACCCCCGCTGCAAATTGCAGTCCGCAGCCACCCCGGAAAATGGCGCGTTCATAGAAGCGCCATCTTCTGGCGCTGTACCCAACTCATCCAGGGCCCTGATGCGGTGGCTCACTGGGTAATAAAGGGGTTAGGGCCAGCTTGGCATTATCAGCTGGCCCTAAGCCCGAAATTCATGGGGTCACGCCAATATTAGACATGACCACCATGAATTTCTAGTAAAGTATTTAAAAAAACCACAACACCCAGAAAAAAGTCCTTTAATTGAAATAAACACACAATTCTTTATTGTTCTAAATTAAACCATACTTACCATCACGCCCATTCCAGCTGAAGCCAACGATCTCCTGAAATAAAAGAAAAATAATAAAGCAACATCATCCTTACCTTTCCATGGTTCCCATGACAGCTTCAGCTCTGCTACATCGAGATGACAGGCTGGACCGCAGCAGAACGCTGCCATCCAGCCTGTCATCCCGCAGACACTGAGAAGCGCAGGCTTGCTTGCGCTCCACAGTGTCTCTCTGTGAGGGCATCCAGATGAGCCGAGTTTATGTCCAATGAACTCGGCTCACCTCATGCACGTCACTGACAGCGTGGGAAAATTCTCCTGCACTCAGCGCTTCAGCGTGGGAGAATTCTCACACTGAAGCGCTGAGTGCAGGAGAATTCTCCCACGCTGTCAGTGACGTGCAGGAGGTGAGCTGAGTTCATTGGACATGAGCTCACCTTATGCACGTCACTGACAGCGTGGGAAAATTCTCCTGCACTCAGCGCTTCAGCGTGGGAGAATTCTCACGCTGAAGCGCTGAGTGCAGGAGAATTCTCCCACGCTGTCAGTGACGTGCAGGAGGTGAGCTGAGTTCATTGGACATGAGCTCACCTTATGCACGTCACTGACAGCGTGGGAGAATTCTCCTGCACTCACCGCTTCAGCATGAGAATTTTCCCACGCTGTCAGTGACGTGCATGAGGTGAGCCGAGTTCATTGGACATGAACTCAGCTCATCTGGATGTCGTCACAGAGAGACGCTGAGCAGCGCAAGCAAGCCTGCGCTTCTCAGTGTCTGCGGGATGAGAGGCTGGATGGCAGCGTTCTGCTGCGGTCCAGCCTGTCATCTCGATGTAGCAGAGCTGAAGCTGTCGTGGGAACCATGGAAAGGTAAGGATGAGGTTGCTTTATTATTTTTCTTTTATTGCAGGAGATCGTTGGCTTCAGCTGGAATGGGCGTGACGGTAAGTATGGTTTAATTTAGAACAATAAAGGATTGTGTCTTTATTTCAATTAAAGGACTTTATTCTGGGTGTTTGTGTTTTTTTTAACTTTGACTATGGGGTTAGTAATGGGGGTGTCTTATAGACGCCTCTCCATTACTAACCTGGGCTTGATGTCAGCTGGCATTATAAGCTGACATCAACCCCAGCCCTATTACCCCCTGCCACCGCACCAGGGCAGCGTGGAAGAGCGAGGCTAAGTGCCAGAATTGGCGCATCCTATGAATGCGCCATTTCTGGGGCGGCTGACGGCTGGTGTTTCTAGCCTGGGAGGGGGCCAATATTCATGGCTCCCTTCCTGGGCTATTAATATCAGCCCCCAGCTGTCTGCCTAGCCTTTGCTAGCTATTAAATTAGGGGGGACTCCACGTCATTTTTTTTGGGGGGTCCCCCATTTTAATAGCTAGTAAAGGCTATGTATTCAGCTGGGGGCTGATATTAGTAGCCTGGGAAGCTCCGTGGGTATTACCCCCTTCCCAGGTCTCAAACATCTGCCCCAGCCGTCTGCTTAACCTCCGCTAGAGCCTAAAATTAAGGGGAACCCCACGCCAATTTTTTTAATAATAAATCCTTTATTTTAATACTAAATGACAAGTACAGTAACCAACACTGTCACTGTACTTCATATATATGTGACTGACATGTTTCTATCTTTCTAATCTATGTGTGATGCTCTATTCTGTCTGTTCTAAATTGTCGGGTACCGCTGCTGAATTGCCGGCCGGCTTTTTTAAAGAGACGGTGCATGAAAACACTATTATTTTTTTTGATAAATCCTTTACGCTAAATGACAAGTACAGTAACCAACACTGTCACTGTACTTCATATATATGTGACTGACATGTTTCTATCTATCTAATCTATGTGTGATGCTCTATTCTGTCTGTTATAAATTGTCGGGTACAGATGCTGAATTGCCGGCCGGCTTTTTTAAAGAGACGGTGCATGAAAACACTATTATTTTTTTTGATAAATCCTTTACGCTAAATGACAAGTACAGTAAGCAGCACTTTCACTGTACTTCGTATATATGTGGCTGACATGTTTATATCTATCTAATCTATGTGTGAAGCTCTATTCTTTCGGTTCTAAATTGTCGGGTACAGGTGTATGCCGCTGCTGAATTGCCGGTTTTTCATGTTTCACTGTTGGCACTGTTCCCATCAATTTGGGCAACCACTGTAATGCCACAACCACCATGGCTGTGACATTACAGTGAGTGGCAGGCAATCCCTGCATGATGTGAAAAAATCTAGTTACGCTTTTGGTGCACGAACAGTTATCGAACATAACCTCGAACAGCCGAATTTTTTGCAAATCGTTCGGGTTCGTCGAACAACTCGAACACCGCCCAAAACAGCTCGAATTTGAGATTGGCGAACAGTTCTAGTCGAACACCGCTCATCTCTAGTGTAGAGCAAATCAGATTATTTAGTGAGGGTTTGATTATATACTGTTGTTCAGCAAGGAATGTGATGGTCACATGATAAGTTAAGTAGCTCTCAGCATTTAGAGGCCATGCTATATTATATACTCTAGTAAGGGGTGGACTGGGACATATTCCCTAAAGTATATTCACGACGAGCTGCCGTTTTGATTCAGATACAATCTATGAGAATCAGAAAAAAAAATTCTCACTATAAATGTCCAGTGCAGGAAACTGAGTGTTAGATTTGTTCCACAAAATCATGGTCCAAGTATGGACCTCAATGTACGGAATGGGCATATACAGTCACAGCCGAAAGTGTTGGCACCCTTGAAATTATTCCAGAAAAGGAAGTATTTCTCCCAGAAAATTACTGCAATTACATGTTTTATTATACATGTTTATTTCCTATGTGTGTATTGGACACAAAGGAAAAAAAACAGATAAAAAAGGCAAATTGGACATAATTTCACATAAAACCCCCAAAATGTGCCTGATAAAATTGTTGGCACCCTCAACTTAATATTTGGTTGCAGACCTTTTGGAATAAATAACTGCAATCAATTGCTTCCTATAGCCATCAGCAAGCTTCTTACACTTCTCAACTGGAATTTTGGAACACTCTTCTTTTCCAAACTGCTCCATCTCTCTCATATTTGAAAGGTGTCATCTCCAAATTACAATTTTAGGATCTCTCCGCAGGTGTTCAATGGGATTTAGATCTGGACTTATTGCTGGCCACTTCAAAACTCTCCAGCACTTTATTTCCATCCATTTCTGGGTGTTCTTGAAGTATATTTGGGGTCATTGTCCTGCTGGAAGTCCATGACCCAGGACGCAAACCCAGCTTTCTGACACTGGGCACTACATTGCGACCTAAAATCCTTCGGTAACCTTCAGATTTCATGATGCCTTGCACACAGACAAGGCACCCAGTGCCAGAGGCAGTAAAACAGCCCCAAAACATCTTTGAACTGCCACCATATTTGACTGTAGGTACTGTGTTCTTTTCTTTGTAGGCCTCATTCCGTTTTCGGTAAACAGTAGAATGGTGTGCGTTACCAAAAAACTTTATCTTGATCTCATCTGTCCACAAGACGCTTTTGCAGAAGGATTTTGGCTTACATACATTTTGGAAAACTGCAGTCTAGCTTTTTTATGTCTCTGTGTAAGCCGTGGGGTCTCCTGCTTTAGCGTTTCATTTCATTCAAATGTTGACAGAGAGTTTGCGCTGACACTGATGTACCCTGAGCCTGCAGGACAGCTTTAATTTCTTTGAAACTTTATTGGGGCTGGTTATCCACCATCCGGACTATACTGTGTTGCAACCTTTCATCAATTTTTCTCTGCCGTCCATGTCCAAGGAGATTAGCTACAGTGCCATGGGTTGTAACACTGTTGACAAAGGAACATCAAGATCTCTGGAGATGGATTTGTAAGCATGAGATTGTTGATATTTTTCAACAATTTTGATTCTCAAGTCCTCAGACAGTTCTCTTCTCTCTCTGTTCTCTTTCTATTCTCCATGCTAAATGTGGCACACATAGGCACACAATGCAAATATTGAGTCAACATCTCCCCTTTTTATCTGGTTTGAGGTGTGATTTTCATATTGTCCACACCTGTTACTTGCCACAGGTGAATTTGAACGAGCGTCACATGCTTGAAGCAAAGTTGTTTACCCAAAATTTTGGAAAGGTGCCAACAGTATTGTCTTGCCCATTTTGCGGGTTTTGTGTGAAATTATGTCCAATTTGCCTTTTTCTCTCTGCTTTTTTTGTGTTGTTCCAATACACACAAAGGAGATAAACATGTGTATAACAAAACATGAGTAATTGAAATAATTTTCTTGGAGAAATACTTCATTTTCTGGAACAATTTCAATGGTGCCACCACTTTCGGCCATGACTGTATGAGTCTTATTAAGGTCATGTGGTCCGTCCTCAATCACAGTGTATATCACTGAGCCCTACTATTGTGACTGATAGCACATATTCTGTGACAATGGCCATTGTCAGGAAAAACTACAATCTTAAGTGTTTTTTTTCCCACAACTACTGCATGGTTACTAATAATCCTAAATTTGTTCGGACTGTCCTGAATTTTGGTAAACAATCCTGGCAAATTTGGGCATGTGATTGTTTCAGAAAGGATCAGCCATTTTTGCCAAATTTGGGGCATTATCAACACAGTCTGTGAAATGTGTAGCGTCGGTATTCCTGTGAGATTCCCATCCTCCTCTTCCCCGGCAGGGACACCGACTCACTCACCGCCCTGGCCCTCGGCCCGCACTTCCTCATGCTGCTGTGACCTCCCGGTGTCTGCGCATATCTGGCAGATCCCCAGGCATTACACTTAGGGCACACACGCGTTCCTGGTCTCTTAAATAGACAGCGCGCACCATGCCAATAGCTGAGAGAAACTTATTGTTTAAGGCACCCCACCTTTTGGGAGGTGCCTGAGTAATGTGTTCATTCTGCTTTTCTGAATGCTTGCTAGTTCTCAAGTATCCTATTCTAGTATACTGTATTCTGTAGCTGCCAGCATCTGCCGTGCCTGCCTCTGTATACTTGCCTGCAGGGCCGCCATCAGGGTATTACTGCCATTACTGCTGTATGGGGCCACGTGAGCAGCAGTACAGAGGGGGGCCTGGGCCCAAGCGCCTTAGGCGGCGCACATCTCGGCGCTGGGTTCCTTACTGGAGCTGTGCAGCTGCAGCAGCTCCTTCATACTTTTCCTGACTTCTGCTCATGTGACAGCGCGTACATGCCATCACTTTACCAGAAGTCAGGAGAACCCGGTGGCGGCGTGCATCTCCTCGTCGCAGCAGGAGCGCCAGGATGCTGCAGGGATCGTATGAGGGGTAAGTATGACAATTTTATTTTTTTAAATAGATTGAATTAAATGGGAGTGGGGGGAGGATCAGCTGCACATGGAGAATTGGGAGTGGGGGGGGATGAGCTGCACATGGGGTATTGGTATTGGAGGGAGGATGAGCTGCACATAGAGAATTGGGAGTGAGGGGAGAATGAGCTGCACATGGGGAATTGAGAGTGGGGGGAGGATGAGCTGCACATGGGAAATTGAGAGTGGGGGAGGATGAGCTGCATATGATGGGGAATTGGGAATGGGGGGATGAGCTGCACATGGGGAATTGGGAGTGGGGGGGGAGAATGAGCTACACATGATGGGGAATTGGGAGTGGGGGGGGTAAGCTGCACATGGGGAATTGGGAGTGGGGAGGAGAATGAGCTGCACATGATGGGGAATTCCGAATGGGGGGAGGATGAGCTAGACGTGATGGGAAATTGGGAGTGGGGGGAGGATAAGCTGCAATTTATGGGGAATTGGGAGTGGGGGGTGGTTGAGCTGCACATGGGAAATTAGGAGTGGGGGAGGATGAGTTGCACATGATGGAAATTGGGAGTGGGGGGGTGAGCTGCACATGATGGGTAATTGGGAGTGGGGGGAGGATGAGCTGCACATGATGGGGAATTGGGAGCGGGGGGGGTGAGCTGCACATGATGGGGAATTGGGAGTGGGGGGAGGATGAGCTGCACATGATGGGGAATTGGAAGTTTGGGAAGGATGAGCTGCACATGGGGAATTGGGAGTGGGGGGAGGATGAGCTGCACATGGGGAATTGGGAGTGGGGGGAGGATGAACTGCACATGGGGAATTGAGAGTGAGGGGAGGATGAGCTGCACATGGGCAATTGAGAGTGGGGGAGGATGCGCTGCACATGGGGAATTCGGAGTAGGGGGAGGATGAGCGCATGGTGGATTGGGAGTGGTGGGTGGGGAGATCAAATGGTGAATTGGGAGTGGGGAGAGCACATGATGAATTGGGAGTGGGGGGTGGGGAGAGCAAATGGTGAATGGGGGATGGGTGAGAGTAAATGATAATGAATAGAGGGTGGGGGTGGGGAGACCACGGACATGACAATGAAGTGGGGCAGAGGGTGCATGTAAATATAATGAATCGGGGGAGCAGGAGATACAGAGTGGGAGGCGTTGCGGATGCAGGAGTGTTACTGGTAATAAATTGGGGGAAAGAGTACAGGTTCTAATTAATTTATATATTTATTAGGTGGGGAAAGTGGCTATTTACAGTTAGTGGGGGCACAGGGGTGGATTACAATTTATATTTGGAATAGTGGATTGCATAAGGACTAATTATATATTAATGGTGGATGTACGTCTGTATTCAGCTGTGTAATGTATAAGTTGGGGAATGTGCTCTACATAACTGTGTGTTATTTTATGCAGAGAC
Source organism: Phyllobates terribilis (assembly GCF_046119375.1). Lineage (NCBI taxonomy): Eukaryota > Metazoa > Chordata > Amphibia > Anura > Dendrobatidae > Phyllobates > Phyllobates terribilis. The sequence goes on along the minus strand of NW_027362762.1, from coordinate 191,602,874 downwards.
AAGTCTTGGCTGGAAGAAGTGATGGCGGTCTGTGTTGGATGAAGGAGAAAAGCGAAGATGAAGGACTTCACCTAGAGACGTCACCGGTGAGTCAGGGTATTACATGTACACTGACACTATACACTATATACTATGTACAGGGCTCCTGTGTATAACGTCACTGGTGATCACTGTATTACCTATACACTATACACTATATACAGAGCTCCTGTGTATAATGTCACTGGTGATCACTATATTACCTGTACACTTACATTATACACTGTATACCATGTACAGAGCTCCCGTGTATAATGGCACTTATGGTAATATTAGTATTGTGTTTTTTTTATTAATGATCAGTATTGTAGTATTTGGTGACAATGTGGTGGTAATATGTGGTCTGGTCATGGTGTGGCGGTTTTTGTCCCTTCTATGTGGTATTATTCAGTCAGTATGTGGTGGTAATATGTGGTCTGGTCATGGTGTGGCGGTAGTCCTTGAATGTGGTATTATTCGGTCACTATGTGGTGGCAATATGTGGTCTGGTCATAGTGTGGTGGTATTTGATCCTTGCATGTGGTATTATTTGTCATTTTAAAAAATGTATATGACACATTCCCTTAAAGAAAAATAAAGAAAAATATACCTAAAAAGAGTATTGGATATTTTAAGAAAATTTTAATAGGTTAGAATAGAGTAGGGCCCGGCCAGAAGAGTCTACCTTATCGTGGTGGCTGATTTAAAAATCTTTTGGCCAAAACAAAAGCTGCTGACTATGTATGTGATCTGATGTTCACTGGGAACTGGTAATGTGTGATTGGTGAGGATGGGGTGCAGAAGTGGAGTTTTTCCAAGAGTGGGCGGTGGGACTGTAAAAGGTTTGAGGGATGGAGGCAGAGCCTAGGCGGAGTCTCAAGGGGGCCCAAAAATTTTGCCAGTATGGGGTCCCAAAATTCCTGGTGGCAGCCCTGCCTGCCTGTACCTGCCAGCACCTGCCGAGCCTGCCTTTATACCAGCCGTACCTGCCAGCATCTACTGTGCCTGCCTGTATACCAGCCGTAACTGCCAGCACCTGCCGTGCCTTACTGTATACCAGCCGAACCCACCTGCACCTGCCGTGTCTCCCTGTATACCAACCGTGCCTGCCAGTACCTGCCATGCCTTCCTGTATACCAGCCGTGCCTGCCTGTATCAGCCATTCCTTCCCATTCCTGGCCATTACAGCTTCCTGTCCCTTTGGGGGTCAGCTGCCATGTGTCCGAGGTCCGTCCTGGAGTAGCACCTGGCGTCCATCTGGAGCCATGTCTACCACACCATGAAGGGCTCTAGCAAAGAGTCAGGTGTTTGCCTAGCCATACCCCTCCAGGCTCTCCTCGATCCACGGCACAGTGGTTCCACTACCACGTACGTTACAAAATGGTATTGTATTATTGTTATTTCATGAGGTATTTATTTTACTCATTTATATAGTACCATTAATTCTATCAGCACTGTACCCATTGGGGTTCACAATCTAAATCCCCTAAAAGTATGTATTTGTAGTGCCTGGAGAAACCCCACGCAAACACATACGAACTCCTCACAGATGTTGTCCTTTGTGGGATTTGAACCCAGGATCCCATCACTGCAAAGCAACAGTGCATACAGTACAGACCAAAAGTTTGGACACACCTTCTCATTTAAAGAATTTTCTGCATTTTCATGACTTTGAAAATTGTACATTCACACTGAAGGCATCAAAACTATGAATTAACACATGTAGAATTATATACATAACAAAAAAGTGTGAAACAACTGAAAATATGTCTTATATTCTAGGTTCTTCAAAGTAGCCACCTTTTGCTTTGATGACTGCTTTGCACACTCTTGGCATTCTCTTGATGAGCTTCAAGAGGTAGTCACCGGAAATGGTTTTCACTTCACAGGTGTGCCCTGTCAGGTTTAATAAGTGGGATTTCTTGCCTTATAAATGGGGTTGGGACCATCAGTTGTGTTGTGCAGAAGTCTGGTGGATACACAGCTGATAGTCCTACTGAATAGACTGTTAGCTGCTTTTTTCTTGCCATAATACAAATTCTAAGTAAAGAAAAACGAGTGGCCATCATTACTTTAAGAAATGAAGGTCAGTCAGTCCGAAAAATTGGGCAAACTTTGAAAGTGTCCCCAAGTGCAGTTGCAAAAACCATCAAGCGCTACAAAGAAACTGGCTCACATGAGGACCGCCCCAGGAAAGGAAGACCAAGAGTCACCTCTGCTTCTGAGGATAAGTTTATCCGAGTCACCAGCCTCAGAAATCACAGGTTAACAGCAGCTCAGATTAGAGACCAGGTCAATGCCACGCAGAGTTCTAGCAGCAGACACATCTCTACAGCAACTGTTAAGAGGAGACTTTGTGCAGCAGGCCTTCATGGTAAAATAGCTGCTAGGAAACCACTGCTAAGGACAGGCAACAAGCAGAAGAGACTTGTTTGCGCTAAAGAACACAAGGAATGGACATTAGACCAGTGGAAATCTGTGCTTTGGTCTGATGAGTCCAAATTTCAGATCTTTGGTTCCAACCACCATGTCTTTGTGCGACGCGGAAAAGGTGAACGGATGGACTCTACATGCCTGGTTCCCACCGTGAAGCATGGAGGAGGAGGTGTGATGGTGTGGGGGTGCTTTGCTGGTGACACTGTTGGGGATTTATTCAAAATTGAAGGCATACTGAACCAGCATGGCTACCACAGCATCTTGCAGCAGCATGCTATTCCATCCGGTTTGCATTTAGTTGGACCATCATTTATTTTTAAAGAGGACAATGACCCCAAACACACCTCCAGGCTGTGTAAGGGCTATTTGACCAAGAAGGAGAGTGATGGGGTGCTACGCCAGATGACCTGGCCTCCACAGTCACCAGACCTGAACCCAATCGAGATGGTTTGGGGTGAGCTGGACCGCAGAGTGAAGGCAAAAGGGCCAACAAGTGCTAAGCGTCTCTGGGAATTCCTTCAAGATTGTTGAAGACTATTTCCGGTGACTACCTCTTGAAGCTCATCAAGAGAATGCCAAGAGTATGCAAAGCAGTCATCAAAGCAAAAGGTGGCTACTTTGAAGAACCTAGAATATAAGACATATTTTCAGTTGTTTCACACTTTTTTGTTAAGTATATAATTCCACATGTGTTAATTCATAGTTTTGATGCCTTCAGTGTGAAGGTACAATTTTCATAGTCATGAAAATAACGAAAAATCTTTAAATGAGAAGGTGTGTCCAAACTTTTGGCCTGTGCTATATATATATATATATATATATATATATATATCAGGAGGACTGATAAGTTGTCTGTAAATTGTCAAAATAATGGTTCCATACTTCAACATCTGATACTTTTGAGCAGTTAAAGAAAAATAAAAACCTAATAAGGGGACATATCAACTATAGTATCATATTAAAATATAATAATTTATTGAGTAGATTAAAATAAAAAACAGGGGAAATGGGGTAGGGTATCCAACAAAAGGGGAAGCGCTAAGGGTATAAGATAGTACTTGTAGAAAATCACCATCCCACTACAGTACAGTATAAAAGGATATGAACAAATTAGCAATAACAATAAGCAAAGATTCATTAAACTGAAACCAGTAGAGTGCAAAGTGCAACAGCATATATCCTCAGTATCAACTGTTACAATGTGTTAAGGTAGACCTCAATAGGTAAATACAAAGTGCAAATAGTGCTATGTAAACATGTATTGGGAAAGATGGGAAAAGAGTAATACTGACCCTCAGCACTGCCACCACTCATCCTTTTGAGAACTTGAAATAAGATATATATTTGCTAAACTGATAATTACTCTTTCTAAATCTACAATCTAGTTTTTGTTAATAAATATTACAGAGAACATTTTTGTGTTCTGTTGCTTTAATTTACTTGTCTTATAAAAATGGAGTGATTGTTATTTGTATTTTTTTCTACTAACATAACTGGATTCCAGAACAATACAATCTTTTCCACAATAACAATCTAAATAGTTTTCTGCTTGCCACATTATAATCTATTATAATATCTAAAAGAAAGCCACCCCTGACGAAGCTTGATGCGAAACGCACGTCGGGTGCATTTTCTTTGATAGGTAAAAGTGTACTCCAGGCCATTATTATCATTATGTGTATTTTTAAAGGGAATCTATCACGTGGTTTTTGGTTATTCATCTGACAGCAGCATGATGTAGAGACTGAGACCCTGATTCCAGCGATGTGTCACTTACTGGGCTGCTTGCTGTCATTTTGATAAAATCACTGTTTTCTCTGCTACCGATCTAGAAGTTATTTGAATGTGGAGCTCTGGAACCCCGTCCACACTGTTACGGGTCCGGGTGGTGGAACCTCTGTGCTTTGGTGCAAGGAGGGACCAGAGGGGCGTGACTAAGTGCCTACTCGGCCTGACCAGGGTCGCACAGCGGCTCAATCCGTGAACCAGGGAGGGACCGAGCAGGGGGACCAGGTGACAGTGGATGCGCATGGCAGGAAGGTCCGAATAGATAAGCAGGCTAGTTCGGCAGATAGCCAGACGGGTGCTCCGGGTACGCAAGCTGGCGGGCACAACAGGTAACAGGTATGTGCTCCAGGTAGACTGGTGGGCTGGCACAACAGGTAACAGGCAGGTGCTTCCAGGTAAGCAGGCTGGCGGGCACGGTAGGTAACTGGCAGGCAGACTGGCGGGCAGGACTGACAGGCAGACTGGCGGGCAGGACGGACAGGCAGACTTACCTGAGGGCTGAAGCAAGTGTTAGCACACAGAACAACAACCTTGCACAGGCACCTCCATATTGGAGGAGGTGCTTTAAATAGGGGATGTCCTCTGGCCATTGGCCGGGGACTTTTTAGGATGGCGCGTGCGGCCCCTTTAAAAGGGAGGGAGCGCGCACGCCCTAAGCACAGTGCCTGGGAAGCTGTGCACAGTGCGCACCACAGCAGCTGCAGGACGGGAGCCGGAAGACGCTGGACCAGGGCCGTGGCAGTGTGGGGAATGGCGTCTCTGCCTGGCATGAGACAGAGATGCTGATGCTACAGTACCCCCCCCCCCTTTACGCCCCCTCTTCTTTAAGCCCGAGAGAAATTTTTTAAGAAGATGAGGGGCATGAATGTTCTCCCTGGGTTCCCAAGACCTCTCCTCCGGGCCAAACCCCTTCCAATTCACAAGAAAGAAAGTCTTTCCTCTTACCCTCTTGGTGGCCAAAATGTTTTCTACCTCAAAGACGTCCTCAGCGGAGACTGGAGCTGGAGAGGTACCTGGATCGTCAGAGAAGGAATTAAGGACAACAGGTTTGAGGATGGATACATGAAAGGAGTTGGAAATCCGTAAGGTGACCTTGAGTTTCAGCTTGTAGGCCACGGGATTGATTTGGTTCAGAACCTCGAACGGACCGATGAACGGAATTGAGGCGGATCCAGACGTCTCTTATCAGCATGTCTCTTCATCCGCTCGGAGGACTGAAGAAGTGCAGATCTAGTGTCTTTCCAAATAGCCGAAAATTCGCTGACAAGAGACTCCGCGGCAGGATTGTCCACTGAAGAGGAGACGGGAAACGGAATCCGGGGGTGTTGACCGTAGACCACAAAGAACGGGGATTTAGTAGAAGACTCGCTGTCATGGTTGTTATAGGAGAACTCAGCCCAGGGCAGGAGCTCAACCCAATCGTTATGGTGAGCATTGACAAAGTGCCGGAGAAAGCTGTTAAGGACCTGGTTGATACATTCCACTTGACCATTGGATTGAGGGTGATAAGCAGAGGAAAAATCCAAGGAGACATCCAGCAGCTTGCACGTAGCTCTCCAGAAGCGCGAAGTGAACTGAACCCCGCAATCAGACACAATGTGGAGGGGTAGGCCGTGAAGACGGAAGATGTGATGAATGAAGTCCTTAGCCAGCACAGATACAGATGGAAGACCAGGCAGAGGGATGAAGTGGGCCATTTTAGAGAAGCGGTCAGCGACCACCCAAATGACTGTACAACCAGCAGAGACAGAGAGATACGTAATGAAGTCCGTAGCTATGTGTTGCCACGGAGCGGAAGGCACGGGAAGAGGAAGGAGACGGCCGGATGGAAGGTGGCGGGGAACTTTGTTACGGACACAGGAGGAACAAGTCGTGATGAAGTCTGCAACATCCTTGCGCAGAGAAGGCCACCAGTAATGTCGGGCGATGAGCAGAAAGGTCTTCCTCTGATCAGCATGACCAGCTAGTTTGGATGAATGGTCCCAGAGTAGAACCTTCTTACGATCTGGTACCGCCACAAAAGTCTTACCGGGTGGAAGAAGAAACAGGTCAAACGGAGCCACAGTCATTACTTTGGAGGGGTCGATGATATGTAGAGGCTCCTCCTCTTGGTCAGTGGACAGGAACGAGGGGGATAAAGTGTCAGCCTTAATGTTCTTGTCCACCGGGCGGTAATGCAGAGTGAAGCAGAATCAGGCAAAGAATAGAGACCACCTGGCCTGACGCGGATGAAGTCTTTGGGCATTTTGTAAATAGGCCTGGTTTTTGTGGTCCGTATAGATGACCACCGGGTGTAGAGCCCCCTCCAGGAGGTAACACCACTCCTCCAGTGCCCATTTGATGGCTAGAAGCTCACGATATCCTATGGAGTAGTTGCGCTCGGACGAGGAGAAGAGCTTGCAGAAGAAGCCGCAGGTTACCATTCTCCCGGACGGGGATTTCTGAGTGAGCACCGCTCCGGCTCCGGAGGAGGATGCATCAACCTCCAGGAAGAACTGCTTGTTGCAATCCAGACGGTGCAGCACAGTGGCGGAGGAGAAGGCTTGTTTTAGGGAGATGAAGGCCTCCTCCGCTTCAGAAGTCCATTCCCTGGGATTTGCTCCCTTACGGGAGTCCGGGAGGGAAAATGAGGGATGAAGAGGCGGTAATAATTTGCGAAGCCCAGGAATCGCTGAATCGCCTTCAACCCCTCCAGGCGGGGCCACTTTAAGACGGCAGAAACCTTCTCGGGATCCATCTGCAGACCAGTCTCGGAGATAATATAGCCCAGGAACGGAAAGGAGGTCTGCTCGAAGAGGCATTTCTCAAATTTTGCGTATAGGCGATTCTGCCGGAGCCTTAGCAGAACCTAAAGAACATCCCTCTGGTGTGTGGGCAGGTCCAGAGAGAAGACCAAGATATCGTCCAGGTACACCACCACGCAAGAATACAGGAGATCACGGAAGTTGTCATTAACCAGCTCCTGTAAGACGGCTGGGGCACTACAGAGACCAAAGGACATCACGCGATATTCATAGTGACCGTCCCGGGTGTTGAATGCAGTCTTCCACTCATCTCCCTGGCGGATCCGGACCAAATTGTACACCCCAAGAAGATAGAGCCTGGTGAAGATCTTCCCGCCTTTAAGGCGGTCAAACAGCACCGAGATGAGAGGCAGGGGGTACTTATTCTTGATGGAAATCTGGTTAAGACCCTTGTAATCGATACAGGGACGTAGTGAGCCATCTTTCTGAATCCTGCTCCAGCCGGGGGAGGTAGATTTCTGGATGAATCCCCTAGCAAGATTCTCTTCTATGTACTCAGACATGGCCCGGGTCTCAGCCAGCGACAAGGGGTAGATACGCCCACAGGGAGGAGAAGCATCAGGTACCAGGTCGATTGGGCAATCATACGGCCTATGAGGTGAAAGTGTCTCTGCCTCCTTTTTGTCGAAGATGTCCGCATAGGACCAGTAGGGTGCCGGCAGACCCGGTAGATTAGCCGGAGTAGACGGAGGTTGAGCTGGACGAACCCTAACCAGGCAGGACTCATAGCATTCCTGCCCCCAATGGAGCACTTCACCAGACCTCCAATTCAGGACGGGTTCATGTCTCTGTAACCAGGGTTGATCAAGCAAGAGGGAGTGAGAGAAACCGGACAGCACATGAAAGGAGATCTTCTCCGAGTGCAGCATTCCCACCTGAAGGGTTACAGGCTCTGTGACGAGCAAGATGGTCTCCGGAAGAAGTCTCCCATCCATGGAAGCAACCGCCAACGGTTCAGCCAGGCGTATGGTAGGAATCTGATACCGCTCCACAACAGACTGTGAAATGAGATTCCCAGCGGCTCCGGAATCCAGGTGGGCAGTCTCAAAGAAGCGGGTCTCACCACTGGAAACAGAAACAGATAGAGTCAAGGATGGAGAGGATTTACTCTTGCCTAGGACGACCTCTCCAAGTGGTCCTAGACACTGGAGTTCCCCGACTTCACCGGGCAGGAACGAATCAGATGCTCTTTACTGCCACAGTAGAAGCAACTCCCCTCGGCTCGGCGCGTCTCCAGGCGAGACTTCACCATCTTGGTTTGGTCAATTTTCATAGGCTCTGGGGAACGTGTCTGAGAAATAGCTGGTTGTGAGGCAGGGCTTTGGAATACAGAAGCGAGACGAGGAAGTCTTCTCTCCCGGGTAGTCTCCTTAGCTCATTCCAAAAAACGGATGTCAATCTGGGTAGCTAAAGACACCAGGTCATTCAGGGTGGAAGAGATGTCACGAATGGTTAGCTCATCTTTGATCCGTTCGGAAAGACCCTCCCAGAAGGTGGACACCAGGGCCTCATTGTTCCAGGCAAGCTCAGATGCGAGGGTTCAAAAATGTATGGCATACTGGCCCCCAGTGAGACTCCCTTGGCGTAGACTGAGAAGTGAGGAGGCAGTAGAAGATTTTCGTCCGGGCTCATCGAAGACCTTCCGGAAGGCAGTGAGGAAAGCCAGAAGGTCGGACACCAGGGGATCCCCTCTCTCCCACAGAGGGTTTTGCCATGCCAATGCCTCCCCGGTGAGGTGAGACATGATGAATGCCACCTTGGCCCAGTCGGAGGGGAACTGATGTGTCAGGAGTTCAAAGTGCAGCGTGCACTGATTTAGGAAGCCCTGACAAAAGACGGGGTTACCACCAAAACGTGGAGGCGCAGAGAGCCGGGGTCCAGAGCCAGGTGCCATAGCGCCAGTAGGTTGAGGTGCCGACGGAGCGGGTGCCGCTCGGTTAGAGACGGACACAGGGTGGCGAGAGTTGACTGACCGCAGATAGGACAGAATAGTCTCCTGTTGGGATTTCTGACGTGAGACCTCCTGGTACAGATCAGAGAGAGAAGGAGCCTGGGGACCACTGGGTTCCATGGCCTGTGCAAACTGTTACGGGTCCGGGTGGTGGAGCCTCTGTGCTTCGGTGCAAGGAGGGACCAGAGGGGCGTGACTAAGTGCCTACTCGGCCTGACCAAGGTCGCACGGCAGCTCAATCGACTCCGTGAACCAGGGAGGAAACCGAGCAGGGGGACCAGGTGCCACTCTGGGACCGACTTTGTGTGAGAGCAGGTGACTCCCACGGGTCAGATGGCAGGAACTGACTGATACAGTGGATGCTCACGGCAGGAAGGCTGACGGGTGGTCCAAATAAATAAGCAGGCTAGTTCGGCAGATAGCCTGACGGGTGCTCCGGGTAGGCAAGCTGGTGGGCACAACAGGTAACAGGTAGGTGCTCCATGTAGACTGGCAGGCAGGCACGACAGGTAACAGGCAGGTGCTTCCAGGTAAACAGGCTGGCAGACTGGCGAGCAGGACTGACAGGCAGACTGGCGAGCAGGACTGACAGGCAGACTGGCGGGCAGGACTGACAGGCAGACTGGCGGGCAGGACTGACAGGCAGCGGGCCTGAGGACTGAAGCAAGTGTTAGCACACAGAACAACAACCTTGCACAGGCACCTCCATATTGGAGGAGGTGCTTTAAATAGGGAAGTCCTCCGGCCATTGGCCGGGGACTTTTTAGGATGGTGCGCGCAGCCCCTTTAAAAGGGAGGGAGCGCGCGCGCGCCCTAAGCACCGTGCCCGGGAAGCTGTGCGCAGTGCGCGCCACAGCAGCTTCAGGACAGGAGCCGGAAGACGCCGGACCAGGGCCGTGGCGGTGAGGCGAACGGCGTCTCTGCCTGGCAGGAGGCAGAGACACCGATGGTACACACACCACTGATTGGCAGCTTTCTGCCCAGTTACAGTGTACACAGAAAGCTGCCAATCAGTGGTGTGGGTGGGGTTATACAGAGCTAATGAATATACTTGACTAACTGACAGCAGGCCAAGTAGTCCTCTAATGATAGCGGACTACTTGATTAAACATTGGTTAAATTGATTAAACAGTGATTCTATCAAAACTACTCTAAGCAGCCCAGTAAGTGACACATCGCTGGGATCATGATCTCTCTCTCTCTACATTATGCTGCTCTCACATTAGGTGGCAAAAACCTGGTGACAGATTTCCTTTAAGTGATATCACTCTCTCCCTGTTTATCTGTATGTACCTTAAAGCATACCTGTCAGCAGGATTTAGCCCTATAAACTAAAGGCATGGCTATAATGGTGCTGTGATGCTGATTAATATGATACCTGATGTGTAGGAATCCACTCAGTGGCTGCTGAATACTCACCTTATGAAGTTTTCAGAAAATGACGTATTCTGTGCTCCAGTTTGCTTCGGGCAGGACGTGAGGGCAGGGTCCCCCCCTGTCCCCCACCAAGCTTCCTCTGTTTCTTGTGCAGGTTACTGATTATTCAGTGATCTGCCTTCTTTTTAAAATTCCATTGCGCCGCCACCGCCATCATTGTGTGGGCAGCGTGTGCCCAGTGGGAGCCTGCGTCCTGTGTGCAGGACTTTAATAAAATGGCTCCGGAGGCAGCGCATGTGCAGATCGAGATCTCGGCTCAGAGCTGAAATCTCGATCTGCGCATGCACTGCATCCGGCACCATTTTATTGCAGTCCTGCACACAGGACGCAGGCTCCCCTGCGCACACGCTGATTCATAAAAGCTATCACACCTGAATTCTGCATTACTATGAAGGTGGAATGAAGTGGAAATCAAGCAACAATGGATGAAGACTGACATAGATGGCATTGTTTTGTTTATGTTTATATCTATATCTATTATATATATTATTATATATATTATTTATATTTGAATTTTGATGCATTTCTGTATGTGCCCTCTATCTTAGTTTCTCTATGTTTCTCCTCCTTTCTTTTCCGCACCTTATTTAGTATTATCTCTCTTTCTTACTTTTTAAATTCGGAATTTATTTCAGCTCACAGAGTGGTTACGTGACCGCTATCCTGTGCCCTTTGCGATGGAGTGCGGTCATATTACTATTACTATAGTGCTCTGATGCTTTGACCTTGATTGGTTAGCATTTTGCGCATGTACAAGGAGCGCACTTAGTCACAGTGTTGCTGTCATGTAGACCTTGTTTCCTTTACTCAATGGATGCCTGGACTGTGATTGATTGGCATTCACGCGTACGCACTAGCTCCAGTACGCTCTTTACTCTTATTGGGCGCACATTGCCTTGGTGATACTGAAGCTTTCTCCCAATAGGTGCACTTACATGCAGATGCAGTTATCTTCCTTAAACACCAAAGCATGTGCATATGATTGCATGGTCATTGATCTTTGAGGTTTACCAGTTATTGCTTGCTGAATTTTATATAAACATGAATATTGTTTATTATAGATGTATTTAAACTATGCTCCATTGTACATTATCATGTATTTTTTACACATTATACTATGAATTATTTTGATTGGGGTGTTTCACTATGCACTGATTGGTGTGACGTTATGGACTACACTATTTAAACCTGGCTTGTTGCCTCTTTCATGTACTTGACAAAGACCTGATATACACTACTCATAAAAAGTTAGGGATATTTTACTTTTGGGTGAAATTTATGGAAAACATAAAAAGTTCACACTACAGTGATATTTTCTCATGAAAGTAGGGCATTTACGTAGAATCATGCAATGGTGATTTCCTCATTTCAAAAAATGTATTAAAACAAAAAAAAACAACAGTGGTAGGTACTCACCAAAAAAATGTCAATGTCTCAATTACTTTTCACGTGGCCTTGAGCATCAATTACATCTTCACAACGGCATCTTATGCTGTTCACAAGTCGAGTTATTGTCCGCTGAGGCATTGCATCCCACTGTTCTTGAAGGGTGTCCCTCAGGTCATTCAGGTTCTGGAGTACAGCGTTACGAGCCTCTACACGGTGACTCAGCTGATTCCATAGGTTTACTATGGGATTCAGGTCTGGAAAAAGTGCAGGCCACTCCATTTGGGGAACCCCAGTCTCCCGCAGCTGTTCCCTAATGATGTGACCTCAATGAGCTGAAGCATTGTCGTTCATAAAGATAAAATTAGGCCTGTGTTGTTCATGCAGAAACACAATGACTGAATTAATGATGTTATTGAAGTAGTAGGGGCTTGTCACAAAGTGTAGGGCAGTTCTGTATTGACTAGACACTCCTGCCCATATTGTACCACCAGTACCACCAAAGGCTCATCTGATGACAACAGTGGCTGACACATAGCCCTCTCCTTGACATCTCGAACATCGTTAGTGGACATAATTTCTGCTCAGCGTGAATCAACTTTCATCAATGAACATCACTGAGGCCCACTGGTCCCTAGTCCAGTGTAGATGCTCCCTGGCCCTTGCAAGACAATGGTGGTGTGGTCAGGAACCTTTGCAGGTCGTCTAGCAGGCAGATCATGTTGATATAAATGATTTCAAATGGTCTGATGTGACACTTGGGTGCCTCTCATCTCCCTTAAATATGCCTGGAGTGGTGTGGCAGTCATCATCTGATTTCAAAGGGCATTGTTCACAATGAAGCGGTCATCAGTATGGGATGTGGCCAAAGGACGTCCACTTTGCTGCCTTTCTGTGACTCTTACAGTCTCTCTGTATCTCTGTTGCAACCTGCTGATGACACTCTGTGGCACTCTAAGCTCAGTGGCTACTTCCGTCTGAGAACATCCTGCTTGAAGCCTTGCAATGGTATGGTACCATTGATCAATTGTTAGGTGTCCTCTTGGTCTATTGATGTCAAAATGTGAAAAGCATGATGAAGAGGACTATTTAAATACTAATTCTAATTGAAGCCTGAAATTGAATGGGTAATTCATGAATCAAACACCTGTTGTGAATGTTGCCATTAAGCTCATTGTTAGAGAACAGCAAATTGTGCAAAAAGCACTGAAACATTAAACAGTTGAACATGTGATTTCAAAAGTTTAGAGACAGTCACATTAAGTTCACCTTAGAGTGCATTTTAGGATCATCCTAAAATGTACCCTGAAAGCCAAACATCCCTAACTTTTTAATATGGCAGAATAAAAGAAGTTTAGAAGTTTTGATTGGACTATCACCTGTTTTTTACGCTGTCTGATACTTTTTTGGAGTAAGATTTGTGTCAAGACTCCAACACACCCCTCATCAATTCTTGTGTTTTCACGTTTTTCAAACACACAAATGTAGCTTAAATTTAGTATCAACTGTAAAGATCCACCTTTGCTGTTTTTGACAATAGTCTTGGAAATTTTTCAGCATAATATCCTGCTAAAGACTGCATTTGTAATACCATCTTTAGGCCACTTACACAAAAGTTAAACCTCTGACACTAAATGTGACTGTATTTCTTATGTAGTGGCAGCAGAAGTAGGTGCAGCCAACTGGAGGACATTTGGTATGGTATCTATACATTAGAAATGTATAGTCACATTTAATGTTTGGGGTTGAGAATCACTTCAATAAATGTGTTGTAAATCTTGTACGCAAATTATTTGGTGATTTTTAGCTTAGTAAATGTCTGTATGAATCTGGGCTCAGGCTACTATCACACAGCAGTATTTTGTCAATATTTTAAGCCAAATCCAGGAATGGATCATAAAAACAGAAAAAGTGTTATAGAAATACTTGAACATCACTTTTGGCTGTGGCTAATAAATACTGATGGAGAAAAAAGTGCTCCATATTTAACAATTCCTATTCCAGTTTTAAGGCTGCAGCCAGTTTTCATCTTCCTGGTCAAGCTAAATTTTTTTCAAATCTGACATGTCACTTTATGTGGTAATAACTCTGGAATGATTCTTCATATCACATTGTTTATGTGATTGTTTTTTTTCACCACACATAGTGCTTTATGTTAGCAGTTGTTAGAGAAGCCCCAACTCCAACTAAGCAGTTTCTGGAAATATGTCTACAGCCCCTGAGAACAGAAGAAAAACACATGCTTGTGATTTCTAACAAACTATTAGATATTCTGTACTTAAATTTAGGCGGTTCATACATAATAGCAAATAGAAGAATTCATAGCTGCTTAATAAGAAAAGAAACTTAGGCTATGTGCGCACGTTCAGGATTTGAAACAGAAATGTCTGCAGCGTTTCTGCATCTCCTTGGCAGGAAAAAGGCTGCTGAAAATGTGCAGTTTTGCCGCGTTTTTGACGCGTTTTTTGATGCTTTTTTTAATCTTTTTTTGTACATCAATGACTGCTTTTTGGAGCTAAATACAGTTATTTGGTGGGACATTGCTTTAACCCTTGGATTACCATCAGAACTGGGGTGAGTATATTGGTTAATTTAAATGATTAAAGAATGCATCTGTTGTATTTCTAATAAAGTGTTTACTCTGTGTGTTTATTTAACTCTTTACTTTACTTTAATTAGGTTTGGTGATGAAAGGGTCTGCTTGAACCTTGTCATCACCAAACAAAAGAGCTAGGTGTCAGCTAATCCCATTCACCCAATCTTCATTAGCATTTCTATTCATGTAATTTCTTGGGCAGCTGTGAGCTGCTATTTTTAGCCTAGGAAGGTGCCATTAACATGGTTCCTGGCTATTATTAACAGCTCACAGCTGTTTCATTAGCCGCTACGTCCCCCAATCAGCACTCAGCAGCGCTTTGTACGCAGTGTCCAAAACGTGGTGTTCTAATGCCGCACTTTTGTTGTCGGTACATGTGAATTCACCGCATATAATGACACTTCAATCAGTCAAAATCTGCAGTGGAGACTAGCGTGTCTGCTACAGAAATTGACATGCTGCGGGTGAGTTTGGGTACGTGGCCACGATCAGGAACTGCTGCAGGTTTGACCCTGCGTGTTTATACAGCGTCAAACCCGCAGCATCCAGATGTTACAGCATAGTGGATGGGATCTCTAGAAATCACATGTTCACTATGCGTGCATCAGAGGCTGTGAATCACCGGTGGACACTGACATGGGGCGCATCTTTCAGGACTGCAGCATGTCAAATTCTCTTGCAGAGTCGCTTGTCTCCACAACATAAATTTGACCACTAGAATGTATTGAATGCGATAAATCTGCATGTTTCAGTGAACACATGCGGATTTACCTGCGCTCAATACAATGCAATGTTTTGGACACAGCAAAAATATGCTGCATCCAAAGCGATACTACGTCTGGATTAGTGGGCACAGAGCCTAAAATTAAAAAAAAAACATGGTGTGGGCTCCCACGTCATTTTTATAACCAGCAGAGGTAAAGCTGACCACTTGGGGCTGATATTAGTAGCCGGGGAAGGGGCCATTAGCCAAAAATGTTCCCTGGCTATTAATATCAGCCTACAGCTGTTTGCTTAGCCTTTACTGGCTAGATTACAGGGGGACCCCAGAAAAAATTGATGTAGGGTCCCCCTATAAAATCTAACCAGAAAAGGGTAAACAGACAGCTGCGGGCTGATATTAATAGCCAGGGAAGGGGCCATGAATACTAGCCCCCTCCGCGGCTAATAATATCACCCCTCAGCAGTCCCAAAATTAATTTCCCATGCACTAAGATCCTGGCCTTGGCTTCCATTGCCTCTCATTTCTCTAGTATATGTGCTGGGACATTTTCATAAGGCAGGTGATGTGAATCATTAAATGGTAATCCATTGGCGGACACAGACCAAAAAGGGCCCCTGTGCAAGAACAGCATATGGACCCTTTGCAGTTTAATAGCGCATCATAGTGCAAAATTCCACCTTATTTAGAGGTGGAAATGGCCCCTCACAGGTTGCACCAATGATATGTCTGCCTCTGGGTAATCATTTTAAAATTCTTCTACATATTCCAATGATTCTGAGATTGTTTTTCATTACACATTGTGCTTTATGTTAGGGGTTGTTAGAGCAGCCTTAAAGGGAATCTGTCAGTAGGATCAACCCTCCTAAATATATGGGCATACAGGTCATAGGAAATTGAATAAAGTGATACCTTGATAACGGCCATCTGATGATTTATTGCAGGGAAATCCATGTTTTTGTTATATGTAAATAAGCTATTAAAAACTATGGGCTGAAGACTGATACAATTTGACAGTGTGGCCTTTATACCAAAAACATAGTGCACACCTGATCTAGAGAGGTCATGCAGAAAAAAGCCAGCACCACTGCACTGTTGCGCTTTCAGCGCTCCCCAGTCTGCAGAGCACACACCTCTCCCACATACACTGTGTGTTTGTCAAAAAAGTCAGTTTCATCTATTGCAAAAATATATAAGAGACAGACAGCACTCACCGGTATGTAAAAACACTCTTCTTTATTGCTTCATGTAAAAACAGCAAGCAAGGGAGTAAGAGGTACACCTGTCGGACGATGGCCGTTTCGTGCCTACTTGTGCTTCTACAGGTCACTGAATACTAGAGAGTAGTTGGTGTTGTGCCCCATTAGTTAACTTGGTGACCAGATTCATAAGAAGAGTAAAACTGCTAACAAAACACCAATAATTGTCAGTGTTGTTAGCCATGGGACTATAGTATGTGTAAAGGCCACAATTTTTGTCTCCCTCATCCTCCCATCTGGATCCCTATATTTTCAATTGTGTCCCATCTCTTGAGCGAAAAAATATAATGATGCCCTTGTCTATGATCCTTTATGAACATACTGTATCTGATTGTGCATGACCCATGGTCACATTTCTGGTTTCCCCACTTGTTCTTTCCCTAGGCAGAGAAACTATTTTTGAGCTTTATTGGTACAATACTCCATTGACCTTTCCTCTCCTTTCACTCAACTAGAACCTCACTCTCATTGTGAATGTAAGGAGGATAAGTCACCGGGTCAAAAGCAGTCAGTTTTTCCTTTTGCCAAGGGGGCGTTGCTTACAGAATCCTATTAGGCATTTCGTTAGGCTGCTCTGCATTATTACCATGCGAGCAATGCCCATTTGGTAAAAAACGTAAAAAATGCACTATATAAAAATGCACATATCTCTGGAACCCTCTGGTGGATTAAAAAGAAAACAAAACAAAATGGCACCTATAGGATGGCGCACACTGTCCCTTTAAGCACAGTGACGGGGGATCTGAGTGCAGTAGTGCACCCTGGGCCGGAGCAGGAAGTGCGGGATGGGGGCTGCGGCGGTGAGTGAGTCAGCATCTCTGCCGGGGGAGGGAGGCAGAAGGCAGAGACGCCGGCACTACACAGTGATGAGCAAAAGGGTAACAATGTTTTGAATGTTTGACTTTCAGGCTCCATATCTCACCACCACTACTGCTTCGAACGTGAAACTACCATCATTTTGTAGACAATCATCTTAGCTATCTCATACATAAACTTGGCTTGCAACTATTTAGGATATGATTAGTTATGCAAATTCTTGTCATATCACTGCATTGTTACTGTTTTGCTCCTAAAAATCTAAATTTTAATTTTTATTATTTTGTTAGTATTTTGTTAATCCACTTTTGGCTTTCAACATTGCCTGAATCCTTCTGGGCATGCTCTCGATCAGTTTCAAACATGTCTCGACTGAAATCTGATCCCAGGTCTCTTCTACACGTTCCCAAAGTTGGTGAATACTGGTCGACTCGCTTGAGTATGTATACAGTTTTTTCTTCAACTCTATCCACAAGTGTTTGATTAGGTTGAGGTGCGGGGACTATGGGGGCCAATCCAGCACCTCTACTTCATTGTCATTGAACCATTTCTTCGCCAATATTGACGTATGCTTCGGGTCGTTGTCATGCTGTAACACTATGTCGTCCTTTTCATACCCATAGTACTCAAGGGTACGAAGTAACTCATCGTATAGTATACTCACATATAGCTCAGCATTGAGACCACAATCAATAATTGGTCGCTTTTGGCTGTGAAACAACCCCATATCATCAGGCATCCTCCACCGAACTTGCCAGTTCCTTCAATTTCTCGAACCATTATCCCCTTTTTACCTTGATTCTTCCAGACCCATTTGCACCCATCTGAGCCTAGTCTATTAACTTTTATCTCATCACTCCAAAACACCCATTTCCAATCTTCTACGGTTCACTTTTTGTACTTTTTAGAAAATTTGAGCCGATGTGTCTTTTGACAATATTGAAGTCGAGGCTTCTTCACCTTTTTTCAAACCGCCATTCCAGACTTGTGTAATGTCTGTGATCTTACTATCGTGAAGTATACAAGCCACCTCCACTGCCATGTTTGTCATGCCAAAACTGATATACCTTGTGATAAGCCGACTTGCTGACTCCAATATTTTGTATGGACATCCACCCTTTGGACTTTGAATGGTTGGACGGACTTCATTTTGTATTCTTCCAACTGTCATGGCACTCACATGATGCAGTTTGGCAATTTTATTGGCCGAGAGACTGATATCGATGAGCTGGATGATGCTGTTTCTCTTTTCTTGGGAAATCTTCATGGCTGTGCCTCAATTCGAACCAGTGACCTTTTGCTTGGAACTCAACATAATAGCATACTGAGCTATTAGGGAATGTGAGAACAGGTTATATTTTGTAGTATACAGGAAGAAAAATATTTTGCACCACCAGGAGCAAAACAGTAACAATGCAGTCACAAGACAAGAATCTGCATAACTAATCATATGCTAAATCAAATTTATATACAGTACAGACCAAAAGTTTGGACACACCTTCTCATGTAAAGATTTTTCTGTATTTTCATGACTATGAAAATTGTACATTCACACTGAAGGCATCAAAACTATGAATTAACACATGTGGAATTATATAGTTAACAAAAAAGTGTGAAACAACTGAAAATATGTCTTATATTCTAGGTTCTTCAAAGTAGCCACCTTTTGCTTTGATGACTACACTATTGTAACTGTAGCGGCATGAGCAGCACGCCACTACAGTTACACTCCGGGCAGAGCAGGGAGACTCGATGTCCCTGCACTGCCTGGCGGGCGCTATGGGGCTATTGAGCAGGAGGGGGGGCCCCCGGTGCCAGCATCGGGCCCCCCCACCATTCATCGCAACGCTCTCTCTCCCTTCAGTCCCCATAGCGTCCTCTGTGTCTGAAGTCACTGTCGTCATTACTTGGCGCCCGGCCTGCTGTGCTGTGCGGGCCGGGCACTCCGAGCAGCGGGGGAACCAGGAGGAGAGAGAGGTGAGTATTGTGCTTATTTATTTATTTCTTATGGGGGGGATTATGCTACAGACTGCCTATGGGGGTGGGGGGATTATGCTACAGACTGCCTATGGGGGGGTGGGGGGATTATTCTACAGACTGCCTATGGGAGGTGGGGGGATTATGCTACAGACTGCCAATGGTGGTGGGGGGATTATGCTACAGACTGCCTATGGGGGGTGGGGGGATTATGCTACAGACTACCTGTTGGGGGATTATGCTGCAGACTGCCTATGGGGGGCCTATTATGCTATGTGGCGCCTCTGTGGGTCCAGTTGCCACAGAGGTACTGCACCTCACCCAGAGGTGTGGTACCCTACTCCCAGGTAAGGAAGGAACACTACCCGGAACCCACACACCTGCATCCAGCACTACACCACTCCAGACCAGCAGACAGGGTAAGATGCACTTGGTCACGGCTGAGCCCTGTCCCTGGCTGGAGGGGGGGGGACCAAAGGAGAGGGAACCATATAGTGGCTGTGGGTGGAGGAATCAGCAAAGAGGAGCATCCTAGCAGAGGATATAAGAAGAAGGGGAATGTTCTAGAAGGGGTTCAGTCAGGGCTGTAAGCCCAGAAGGGAGGTCCTTTCTTGTGACAGGTCCAGACAGGAGGGGCCCAAAGTAAGGGGCCCAGAAGAAGGAAGAAGAGACAGAGGGGGTCTCAGGGGCACGGGAGAGTGGACGATCTCTGTGGGACCCACATCCACCCGACCGCCGTCGAGTGGAGGGACCAGGCCGCAGAAGGGGACCGGCCCCAGACTAGTGGAGAACAACGAGGCTCAGTTAGCCAACCGGAGGCCGCAGCATTTTCAAGGTGTTGCAGCCGAAATCCATAATTACATCTCCAAAAAGGTGGCGACATAGGGTCCAGGGGACTGAGAGTAAGTCGCCCGACAAGGCCTGAGGCCACTGTCTTGGGACACTGATTATGAGGCGCAGGGCAGGAGGGTGAGAGCCAGTGCAGGGAGACGGCCAGAGAGGCACATAAGAAGGGGATCCAGACTAAGTGTACCTGAACTGCCTGGGAGTTGGCTGGATCCTTTCCTTGGAGAACACAGGACGACGTGGGCGGTTATAACCGGCTGCAGTGATAACCTGGAACTGCCTAAGAACTGTGAGTAAAGCCTGAAGACTGCACCCCACTGTGTCCTTGATCTATTGCTGCGTCACCGGCCCTGCACTACACTGTCCCTGCCAACAACATCTACCTCATCAAGTCCTATACACTGCCCTGGGGCTTAGTTCTGCCCGTGGAGAGCTGCACTATCTCTGCTGCATCACCATCAGCCCCAGTGGATCTGCACCGCAGCGGCGGCCCCCTATAGCCGCATACCACGGGTGGTGTCACAAACATTATCCCCAAATATTTATTGCCCCAATTGACTCTTCACTTTATTTTATTGACCGCCCTGGGACACGGACCGGGTCACTGCTACCGTGACAACCCCAATAGAAAAGGACCGTCCCGGCTACCGAGAGCCCCACGGCCCAGGGGGGCGCGTCAGCTACAGACTGCCTACGGGGGGTGGGGGGATTATGCTACAGACTGCCTATGGGGGGTGGGGGGTTTATGCTACTGACTGCCTGTGGGGGGATTATGCTAAAGACTGCCTATGGGGGTGGGGAGATTATGCTACAGACTGCCTATAGGGGGGTGGGGGGATTATGCTACAGACTGCCTGTTGGGGGGATTGTGCTACAGACTGCCTATGGGGGTTGGGGGGATTATGCTACAGACTGCCTATGCGGGGTGGGGGGATTATGCTACAGACTGCCTGTTGGGGGGATTGTGCTACAGACTGCCTATGGAGGGGTGGGTGGACTATGCTACAGACTGCCTATGGGGGTGGGGGAATTATGCTACAGACTGCCTATGGGGGTGGGGGGATTATGCTACAGACTGCCTATGGGGGGGTGGAAGAATTATGCTACAGACTGCCTATGGGGGGGTGGGGGATTATGCTACTGACTGCCTATGGGGGGTGGGAGGATTTTGCTACAGACTGCCTATGGGGGGACTTATGCTACAGACTGCCTATGGGGTGATTATCCTACAGACTCTGCCTATGGGGAGTGCATTATACTATATTGAGGACTATCTGGCGCATTATACTATATGGAGGTTATTTAGACAGTGTGGCGATTACAGTTAGGGTAATACAGTATGGGAGATTATGTGGGGTCTTTGCACAGTGTAGGGGTCATCATACAGTGTGGGAGATAATGTGGGGTCTTTGTATATTGTGGAGCCCATCATACAGTGTGGGGCATAATGTGGGGTCTTTGCACAGTGTGGGGGCCATCATACAATGTGGGAGATAATGTGCGGTCTTTGTGCAGTGTGGGGGCCATCATACAGTGTGGGAGATAATGTGGGGTCTTTGCACAGGTGGGGTCCATCATACAGTGTTGGAGACATCAGTTTGGAAGCTACTAAGGGGTCAGTATACTGTGTGTTGGGTACTATACAGTGAGGGGGCATTATACTGTGTATAGGAGAACATCATACTGTGTATAGAGGAGCTGTACATGGGGGGAGACTCAGGACATTATTAAATGTTAAGTGGGCACTTATCGTTATAGGGGAACTCAGGTTGTTGTGACTGTCAGAGGGGCACACAGAGGGCATTATTACTTTCTAGGGGGCAAAATGTGGTCACTGTTTTCTAGGGCACTTGCACACGGCATTACTATATTCTAGAGGGTTGTTTTACCATCTTGAGAGCACACAGAAGGTGCAGTAATATGGACACGTACAGCAACAGAGGCTCAATATTGGGGTATCAGCAGGAAGAGGTGTTTGCGCAGGTTGGGAATAGATGGGGACGGGGCCTGAAATGTAAGGAGTCAAATATGTCTTTGTTGTGATCTCTGCAAACCTGAGACTCTGAGTCCTGGATGGAGAAGTCGTCGTGACGGTCTGGGACAGATGGAAAAGACATGAAAAGTGAACAATTTAATCAGAAAGAACGTCAGCTGTAAGTTACTATATATAACTGTGCTGTCATCTCTTAAATGTTCTGCAGGACTGGTATCTATCAATATATGTCACCATATGGCGGTAATAGCAGTGCTGGTCTTTGTATAGAGATTATTTTCAGTAACAGCGCTGTCATCTGCTGAGGTTCTCCTACATCCACTATCTGGGTGCATCACTATTTTTGTAATCAGGGTTACCTGGCTAGGGGCCCACTCAGAAGTTTCGCCCCCCCCCCCTGAACCAAAACCCTAGCTACGCCTCTGATTATTCATCACACTGGCAACTCCCCGTTTATGTAAAATAATCTCTGGAGGCAGAGATATCTTCCTGGCAGCATCCTCCCCATAGCCTGGAAGAGGTCATTTACGGTATATAAAGTCATAAAACATTATTTCTCATCAACAAGGCATCTGATATGAGGCATACAGGTGGGACTTTTTCAGCAGTCTATAGCCTGTATGTCCATATTAATATTTTAGATAGTTAAAATGTGATGATAGATTTGCTTTAAAGGTGGAAAAAGTTCTGAAATTATTCTTCGTGGTATGATTTTTTACATAACAAAATCCTGGCATTTTGACAGGGGTGTGTAGACTTCTTATCCACTGTACACCCAATGGTCCTTCCTTCCAGTTTAAACAAGGTTGGGGTGGTTAATTGGTCTTGGAATGACTTTTCATACCAGAGCTCCAAACATTTCCTCACTAGCTCCTTCACAACTAACTAGCTTTCAGGCTTTAGTGAATGACACCCCACCAATCCTTACGGGTCACTTCTGCATCAGTTTTATTGGCTACTGCTTTCATAGTTCTCTCCACATAAGGCCAGGTCTTAAGTCAAATTAGAAAAAAATGGATATATACTGTAGATCCATTAACTATACACAAGGAGTAACCCAATCAATTCAGAAACATCAACAATTCCTCCCTTTGTTATATTATAGAAATCATATGAAATAGTCGTATAGTAATTAATTATATTTGGTACTTTATTCAACACAGCAAACAGAAAACTTTTTTAAAATTCATTGTTCTGCCCCTAAAAAACCCAATTAAAAACCATGGGCAGTGTGGTCTACGTATAACCTTATGACATATGGATAATTATAGATGCCCTTTTATAGATACATATTACTGCATGCAAAATAAGTATCAGTATGCCATTTCATATATACATATAATAAATACAATTGTTTATAAATCAGTACCATTAAGGCATTTCACAAATACATACAGTAACCAAGTATCCCAGGCATAGCCTGTATCAATTTGAATAGTATATAATTAAGCATCAAAATACAAACCATTTGCCATGGTAGCAGCCCCACACTGCCCAGCACCCCATGCATCTTCCCACCGCTTTTTAAAAATATCATCATCCACTGAGAAAGATGGAAATACCTGGACACGTAAACCTCTAGGTGTAATGTCTTTGCTCAAATATTGTTCAAGTGTAGCCTTGTTCCACCAAGTTTTTGTAGTTTATATAGAAGTTTTTTAAGATTTATTTCCAACTCATGACTCTGTTGTGTAGGGGGATCTGATCCTACATGACTATCATTACCAAAGATGTCCGCCAGCTGTGTCGCCCAATTTGCATTGCGACTGGGAAAATCCATATTGGATCCTAAATCCACACAAAACACAAAACTAATTAGAAAAAAATGGATATATAGATCCATTAACTATACACAAGAAGTAACCCAATCAATTCAGAAACATCAACAATTCCTCCCTTTGTTATATTATATAAATCACATGAAATAGTCGTATAATAATTAATTATATTTGGTTCTTTATTTTGAATAAAGTCTTAAGTCATCCTGAAAAGAGATCCACATATACAAGGACACACTCATGTGCCTATCTTGGGTAACAATTTGCAGTTTCTGAAATAGGTACAATGACCTTGAGCTGCATCCTTGCAGGATCTTCACAGTATTACCTGGGTTATGGAGAGTACAGAAAACATAGGCATGAACATGTGCATTAGCAGCCTGATTGAACCCAGGTGCTAACTATGGTTGATTGACCATACTTCCATAGCTTATTTAGCATCCTGAATCAGTCCATACACCAAATGGGTCATTTGGAAATGTCATCTGGGAAGACAACACCACTTACCCGATCTCCACACACCACATACACCTATCTCCCAACCGTCTCGGATTCAGCGGGACTGTCCTAATTTGGGGGCTCAGTCCCAGGCTTTTAATATTCACCTCTCTCCGACGTCTTCATCGCTCCTTAGCTTATCCTGCTCGGGTGGGGGGGCAGGGCTGCATCTCTCTGCTCAATGCATAAATTAAATTATATTATTTATGACGCGCCCCCTGGGACATATTCCTTTTTGAGGGGAATACCCGGCACCGGATCAGATGGGGGGTTGTAGTCTCCGAGCGGCTGTGACCCGGCCCGTGCCCAGGGCGTCAAACTCAGTGTTATGTGGCAGTCCTACAGATGTTATTAAGAGTTCTTTTGTGTCGACTACGCCACCCGTTGTGATGCGGTCACTGTGGCCGCCGCTGCAGCAGGGTCCGCTGAGGCTGATGGTGTAGGTGCAGCTCTGGTGATATAACCCCCAACGGGTGGGGTATAGCCTCAGGGGGGACAGGTGCAGAGGATGGGGGTTGTGGTGGTGCAGTGCAGACGGCAGTGAAGACAGAGTCGGGTTGTGCAGTTAAGGGTGTTTACTTACTGCAGATGTTGTACTGGTCACTCCAGCTTCGAGTGGCCACCCGAGCCGTGCTGCGTCCACCAGGTCCTGGATCCAGCCAACCCCCAAACAAGTCCGGAGCGTGGCCCTGAGCTCTCCTTCTGTCCCGTTCTCTGGCCGTCCCCACCAGTGATCCACCTAGGTCCAGCTCCCTCGGGCCTTCTGTTGGGACACCCTTGGCCTTGGGTTCCCTGACCCTTCATGTGGTGTGCCTTCGGGGTGGATGTGGTGGGTGACCGTGGCAAACGCTGCCCACGGTCTCCGGTCTCTGGCTGGGGAATGTTTTTACCCCCACCAGCTTGGGTTCCGGTACCCTGTGCCGACTCTTCACCCGGGGATTTAAGTTGGGATCTTGGAGTCCTTTTCTGCTGTTTCCCCCTCTGGGTCTCTCTCTTCTCCTCTCTCACTCTGGGTCTTTCTTCTCCTCTGCTCCTGACTTTCTCTCTGCATCTGACCCTGTTCTTAGTTGGTGCCCACCTTATATACACCCTCTATGTGTGAGCTCAGGTGACCAGCACCCAATGAGCTCCTATCTTTACCCAGGCTGCTCCCCCTATCTGCCCCTACACTACTTGGGATGTACCACCCCCCTCCCACTCCAGCCAGGAACAGACTCGGTCGTACCTGCACATTTCTAAGTGGGAGTACCGTCGGTCTGCTCCTCGGAAATGGGATGTGTGTAGTGCATGCAGCCTACCGAGCTCAGATCCACACTCCATCCTTACCCGGGAGTGGAATATCACACCTCTGGGTTGAGGTGCAATACCCCTGTAGCAGCCGAATCCTCAGGGTGCTACATTTACAGTTTTCTTCCTGTGATCGGGTCTCCCGGGGACTCAAACTCCATGTTCTCAGGCTGCAGCTTTAGCTAGGAGTCCCAGCCATTAAAGGGGTTGTCAGAGACACTGACCGACAATAAGGGAATCACACCTGCAGAAACGTTTTGGGGGACCTCGAGAAACCCGTACTGCATTGTGGATGATTTGTTCACTGTGAATATACTGCAAAGTTATTTCTATTACTTGTATACAATATTTATACTGGATGAAATATTTTTTGATAAATCAGGAAGAAAAACAACTTCTTGTGCCGTTTTCTGTTTTGTATGGACTTATGAATTCCCCTAGAGCGGGGTTCCCCAACTCCAGTCCTCAAGGCCCACCAACAGGTCCTGTTTTCAGGATTTCCTTAGTATTGCTCAGGTGATAATTACATCAACTGCACAGGCAATAATTCCATCACCTGGGCAATACTAAGGAAATCCTGAAAACATGATCTGTTGGTGGCCCTTGAGGACTGGAGTTGGGGAACACTGCCCTAGAACATGCACTGTGCGCTGCGGAAGTTTGCTGGTTTGTGAGCCAGGACCGGAGGGTATGTATGCGTTATACATACTCCCGGCCAGAGCCTGTCCAGTGGGCATGACCTCGCTTGTATTGAGCAAGGCCGTGGCCTCTATTCGGCCAGTTCCACTGGACGGCCGCGTCACTAGTCGGCATGTGCCTCTCTCAATACAAGTGTATGGATCGAGGCCGCGCCCAATTGCGATATTCCGCCCTTCTATGGGAATTGGCTTCTTGTTTCTGTTGCGCAGGTCCTAACTAGAGATGAGCAGGACGCAAAGATGATGTCGCGCCAGCTCTGTCTAATTAAGAGCCGCACCGGGGACGCCAGATGGTAGGACATTCATGGTCTCCCATCCAGCCACCAGGTACCACTGACCTGCAAAGTGGACCAGAGAACTATGAATCAATCCACTCATCTCTATCTCAACTGTCCACGCCCTGCAGGCATCTGAACTTTTCTCACTACCACTGGCCCTCTGACATCTCTTCCTGCCAGTGTAGAAAGAAATGGTAAATGGGCGTGGAGTAAGGTGTGGCCAGGGCATAGTCAAAATTTGCCACAGCGCACTACATGTGCCTCATAATCTCTCCCTCTTTGTGTTCTTCAAAAGTTGGGAGGTAGGCATACAAATAGCTCCTGTACTCTTCCATTCTTCTTTTCCTTGTCTGAGAACTGCTGCTGTCAACCTCACAACTCAAAGTTCATGGTTATGTCTTGCTGCACATAGTTCTCTGGTAGTGGCATAATAGTATCTGCCAGGGAATTACTCTGGACTTCCCTTGTCTTTTCTTTCATGTGAGACTGGATTTTGATAATACCAATTATGACAGTTTTCTTTTCATACATTCCATGTGTCCTTTAGACAATCATTTTTCTCTCTGTATATTAAACTTTGATGATTTTTTGTGAAAATGTAGACAAAAAAGCTTTACAAGAGGGTGGAGCATTAACTCCTCTCCGCTCTCCAATTTCTTTTCTTATCTTTCCTGTTCTAATAGTATAACCCTGCACACGCTGCATTATCTTTGCTTCTAACTTTATTAACAATTTGAAACATATATTCTAACCTCACAGCCATTACTAAACACAGATATTGCATAAACATTAAGGGTACATCATATGCCAGCTCCCTGCCTTTGATTCGGGCTCACAAGCCGCGCCCGAATCTTTCCCGGTAGTAGTATAGAATTCATATAATCCATCAAACTCAATCTGACAGGTGCCCCGCCCCTATCAAAGTGTATCAAACTGTCTAACCCCTCCCCTTTTTGCAGAGCGTGACCCTGCCCCTCTGCCCCAATGAAATTGATAGTGTTATATTAGTGTATCAATTAAAATTGATAGGGTGCATTATCAAATCATTTAATTTTGATTAATTGGCTTGATAATGTTACTATCAATTAATTGCCCGATTATTATTAACATGTTGTTGTACTGCACAATAAATATGATTTGATAGTGGCATATTATGTATGACACTATCAAATTTGATGTGTTAATATCACGATTAATTGATCCATATTATACGGCGATGTGATTCGCAATATTTTATGGCAGTGTGATTCTCCAATTTTACATTCAAATGAAATTGGTCGGGCATATTATATATATGGCCGACTTAAAACTACTCCCAAGTATTAAAGTATGCACTTTATACAGTTTGTGAAAAAAATGAAAGACGCTTTATAAGTTTTAATAATTTTATTAAAAAAATAGAATGTATCAGACACATCACATTTCAGCCAAATTACAGTGGGATATAAGGCATTACAATAACATGAGGTAGCAAGTGTTCATAATATATATTTAAAAACATTTCATAATATATATAGTGGCATTTATTTTACATTTATTACAGCATAATATAAAGAATTACAACACAAACAATTCATTCACAATTATTATACAATAATATGAAGGCATTAAGGTCACACAGCAGTTACATAGTCAGCCACATGGATTCTAAAAATGGTAAACGCCTTTTTTAGGCAGCAGTGTCCCCCGTGTGACACCTAATGATGCGGCCTGTAAAGAGTGGCTTTTGCGGAGCGTCGGTGAAAGGTCTCTTGATGTAGATGATTCTGCAGGAGCATTGATGGATATTTTCAAGCCGTCTAAAACCCCTCTAGTAGCGGGGTTACCTACAACAGTGGTCGGTACATTTAACTCGGCCATTGCCTGCATAAACACATCCCAACCCCTGGGCACTTTTCTGCTGGTTAAAGCATGACTCTGCGTTGTGTTACGTACCAAGTCCAGCATGCTAGACCCTGGAATTACAGACCCTTTGAAAATAAATTCACCTTTATCGTTCCATGATATATTTTTGTTCTGTAACAACCTGTTTAACAAAAATTCAGCATTCTTTTTATATCGTGGATTTACATGGCTCACAATTTCACTGACAGCCCCAATTTTATCAGGGTCTGAATTTGACAATTGTTGGTGATCAGTTTCAGGAGTGCTAACGAGATTTAGCGTTGATAGCTCTTTGGCATTGTGTCTAGTATGGACCAAATATCTTTGTAGGATTTCACTATAAGCTTTAATTTTCACATCATCTGGTATGTCCCGGCATTGTAAAATCTCGCTAATCTCGCCATCAAGACATTGGATAACACTCTGGCGTATATTGTCTGTATTAGGGGGTCTTAGTTTGATTAGGTCCTGTTTAGGGATCAGATACATTTTCTCTGTATGTTCCATTATTTGCCCGCCAGTAGGTTCGTTATTATTGGTATTGCAAAGCCTAAAAGAGGCCCTATAAATCCACCGGTCTGCTTTAGTAGGCGCTTCTTTTTCTTTATGGAGTGTGATTTATCACCGAGAGCTCTTATAGCTTTACGCCACTTCTTTAGTATATTTTTTTGACGTTCTTTCAGGGGTATGCGGGCTTTTAAGATGTTTAAAAGCAATCTCCCCTATGGCCGTAATTAAATCGCTGCTCGCACTGCGCAAAATAGATTTTCTGACAGTAGGAGTTGCCTTCACCAGCATTTTGAAGACCGCCCAGTTACGACGTATTCTCTCAGACATCTTTACAACACTGTGTATACAGCGTACAATGCCTGGTTTAGTGTGAAATTCACTTTTTAGCCGTATTTTTCTTTTGAACATACACAGCGGGCAATGCTGGTGGAAACAACCCCGTCCTTAAGTGCAGATCCTCAGGGGTATTAGCTCTTAAATCTAACAAAATACCCATAAGGCGTCCGCGTGGCATCCTCAAAAGCCTCTAAGAAGAAGCGCGTCTTTCCGGGGTACATCTGACGGGCTAGTGTCACAATTTGTAATTTATCTCGTGGATTATTAAAAAGTACCATGTACTTTGTGTTCAAATTTATCGTCCTGCTTTTCTTACCTTGACAAAATATGTTTTGTACCAGGTAGAAAATGCTGAGATTTCTGTGGGGTAAATGCTTTTTCTATTTCGCAGTTATCACTAGCACTCTCCATGAGATCGCACTTTTGTGTTTTGGGCAGCGGTCTTGTTTCAATGTCCCAGTACTTTTTATTTCTCACAATGCCGGGCTGTTGTACGACAATACTTTTCAGTGTTTCAGAACCTGAATTACGTGGGTAGCCCAGAACCAGATCTTTTAGACTGTTAAAAGTGTTACCAACATTTAGTGTTATGCTCTTAACTTTTAAGACAGTTTTACCAGTGTTCAGTTTGTACCCGTAAGTTTTGGGACCCGCAGATACAAACTCTGTGATGTGTGTATCACTGGTCAGTTCCCCCAGGTGGTCGCTTAAAAGTCGGGTTCCACGCACCATCCCGCTGCACAAAAATAACCGAAACTGTGTCGTGATAAAGACACCTCTCCTGTAGCCGGTCCAGCAGAGAATAGAGCTCTAGCCGGGTATACGCGGTTGTAAAACACACTATAAAAATGTTTGTGTTTTTTGTTGACGGTGTGATGGCCTTTTGCATATTTCCAGTTAATGGTTGCAGTTTCATCATCAATGAAATGTAATATTGAAATGTCGTAGTAAGGTAGAAACACATACTTAAAAAGCTCATCGGGGTCACTAACAATGCTGGTACATGATAAATTAGATCGCTGACCAAACTTTCCCCATAAAGAATTTAAGAAAAGTTTAGAGATCTGTCTCTTAGCCGGATTCACGCCTATATTTTCAGGCCGTAATTGTACACTTTCTTTTTTAAGAAAGGCGTCAATGTACTGCTTTTTCTTGACTTCATCAGTGC
The DNA here is from genome assembly GCF_046119375.1 of Phyllobates terribilis. NCBI lineage: Eukaryota > Metazoa > Chordata > Amphibia > Anura > Dendrobatidae > Phyllobates > Phyllobates terribilis. The sequence continues at coordinate 191,572,409 of NW_027362762.1, read as the reverse complement.
ACCAGCTAGGATAACCCGAAGCCTCCTGCTTATCACGAAGATGTAATTTAATGTAGGGAGCAAACAGATCATCAGTTGTGTTAGGAAAATGCCATATTTCTAAGATGTGGGCAATCCTGTACCACTTTCCTACAGCCAACTCAAGCTCTATAGTGCACCATGCACCGGTCAGGGCGCGTTCTTCATCACTATGAGCGCAAACCTCGGTCTGTGAACTTACAGCGCATGTGTAGCAAAGGGGAAACATTAATTTTTTGCTGAGTTTTACAGGCAGCATAGGGAAAAACAAATCTCTTGGCGGGTAGACCTTGACTTTAGCAATACCAAAGTATTTTTTAATGAAGCCGAAATTGTCATAGATGATATCTGGGTGGCCTACAGTGTATGTTTTAGTTTTGCTTACAAAGGGATATGAGTCGGTCGACATGGGATAGGGGTACTCGGATACCGGGATGGATGGGTTACTTCACGGTTTGTCGGTTCCCGGTTCCGTGCCCTGGACCGTCAGTAAAAGGATGGGGGGGGAGTCAGGATGATGGGAGTATTGTGTCCTCGGTTACCAGCGCTGTGTATGATTGCTGAGGTGATCGGCATACGGCTTGTACGAATGCTATAGGCAGTAATGTCAAAGTAGGCACACACACACATTAAGTCTTTGTTTCAGTACCTTTCTTTTACTGATGTCCGGTAACAGGTACAGTTCAGGAGGGTGACCAGGTTTTCGGTGCAGGTAGAGATATTCACTCTGGAGATTTGTGAGGCCTCCTCTAACAATGTGTGCGTTGTTTGGGATCAGTCCTGCCTTAAGCTGAACCTGCCACCTTTTACTTTCTTTGGGGTCCTTCTCCACAACTAACAATGAGGACCTTTCCTTTGGGCTACCAATTCTCTTTCGGGGCCCCTGGTCCTATACTTGGTCAAGTTTGGCAACTCTTTCCCCTTCTTCTTCAGGGGGAGTAGATCCTCCTAATCTGTCCGGGTTTTCTATGCTATTCCTGAATTAATAGCAATCTCGGACTCCGGTGTCCGGGTGAGCTAAAGGGATCATAGTTTTATCTCTTTCTTTCTCCTTCTAGCCTCCATCCCTCTCTCTAGGGCGCTTCACAACTCAGTCCAGTTTCCTAGTTCAGGGCTTAACTGGTCCCCGGCCAACAGCTGTCTGTGTGTCCCTCCTCCTTCACCCCTCTCAAGGCTAACTGCCGCTTTTGCTGTCTCCCTGGAAACTGACTCCTCCCCTCAGACCTGGGGTGGAAGGTGTTGTGTGTGCCCAAGTGTACATCTCTCCCTACCCCTATGGATCCTGCAGTAATCTCACGCAGGGGTGCCACAGATACAGACTGGTGAAATCGTAGTAATGCAATGTCTTTCCATCCTCCAAGCGGTGATAGAGTTTAATGGCGTTAGTTTGGCCACCATAACCAGCATCTCCTGGGTCTAAAGGTGTTGGGAATTCCATTTGGAGAAGAAATGTTTGAAGGTTAGAATCTTTTTCAACCATTTCATTCCAGTCATGCTCCCACATCACTCTTACTGTGTACCCGCAGCACTGTAAGTAACGCTTTTTAGCTAAAAACGCATAATATAACCGCCCATAGGAAGTATTTGTTACCTTATTTGTGTCATTTTCATTATAACACACGGGGCAGCCATGGTAAAAACACCCCTGAAATTCAAATACTACGTGTTGTTTGTTAACATAGGCGTACCCGTCTAGAAAATATTTCCCGACTTGTTTTTTTGCCACCTCTCAAAGCATGCTGAGTGACAATGTTCTCGGAGTGTGCTACATACATGAGCCACTGTATAGCAGGTGATGAGTAGCGCTTTGTTGTCTTGTGATAATTATCACCGGGGTAAAATGGCTATGGTCTTTTTTTGGAAGAAAATTTAAACCGGTACATTGTCATACATACAGATGCCAGGGTGATGAGCTGAAAAGGATCAACACATTTGGACACTACTACTAGTTTGCTTTTGGCGCTTACAGTATGTTTTAACATTTTTCCGTGTCATATCCATAATACGCTCTCTATAGATCTCGCAGGAACGCCTCAAAATCTCAACATCTTGCTGACAATAAGATTTTAGCTTGGCCTTGAAGTCAAAAATTGCATGTTTCTGGCTCTCATACCACTCCATGAACTCTGCTTTCTCGTCAAACTACATGTACTCTACCCCATAATATTTTACATTGGGTAGGGGGCCTACATAGTTTTGGTTTTCTATGGTGTTAAAAAAGTGTGGAAAATGGCCTTTGGCGCCTGAAAAGCCCATAGCCTGCGGTAATTTACTAAGCTTCATGGGGATGAAATTTAGAGAGTCTATGAATCTCATATTTAAATCGGTCAGCGTCGCACACAACAGACGACCCCCTTGGGTTACCAATTCACCCGCAGCTTTTAAAAAAAATCAGCTCCTTAACAATAAAATAAGAATCATAACGCCCTGCATTGTGGGCTATGAACGCCTGAAAATTTCCCGCCTGTAAAGAACTGTACAAAGTCATGCGTGCAGGTATCACCGTCAAACTCCCAGGATGGGTGGCCATACAGCGTTGTGGCATAAATGTAATTTGGTATGTGTGTGCCCGTTTCCTGCATGCATTCAAAGTCGTAAAAGATATAGCGATCTAACTCTACCTTTGGTACATACCGTCGCATGTAGCAAAGATGGTCATCAAATTTATTTATACGACCACTGCATACAGGGCACCGTAAACCATTATATTTATGCTCAGTCTCACTATTTCTGAAGACAAAATGGTTGCAGTCATCACAAAATATTTTAAGCATACAGAATGCCAGGTCTTCTACAGCTAATTGTGTGTGATAATCTAAGCACTCGTTCGAGCGACAATACACCTGGCAAATTAGGCAGCGGGGTTGTTGATCGCCAGTGCCCTCTACACAATTCTCTCTTTGACAGGCTTTACAAAAATACTGGCAAGCATGATTGTTCTTGTGATGAAACACCGAATTGTTGCTTTCACAAAAGTAAGACGCACCGATAAAACCTTTCATATTTTCGATACCGTAGTAGTGGCTATCATGGAACAATATGAACACGGTTATAGCATTAGCTGTATTGTCAGTCTAAAAGTAGCGCCAATCACCCTGACTGTAGTACAGCACTTTAATGGTGACGCCCAAATATTTTTCAAATGCTGCAATGTCGCTAAAACTCACTAGTTGGTCTTCAGGTATGCCCAGGGCTGTGGGTATAGTTTTAGCTCTGTTCAGTAAAACCCCATCACCGACATCAGTGTCGGCTATCAAAGCACACATACTTTGGCCCACTCCTCATGAGCATACTGCTCCAGAACATAACAGAGCCTCCTCCATGTTTCACAGTAGGGACAGTGTTCTTTTCTTGATATGCTTCATTTTTCCATCTGTGAACATAGAGCTGATGTGCCTTGCCAAAAACTTCCATTTTTGTCTCATCTGTCCATAGGACATTCTCCAGGAAGCTTTGTGGCTTGTTAACATGTAGTTTGGAAAATTCCAGTCTGGCTTTTTTATGATTTTTTTTTCAACAATGCTGTTCTACTTGGTCGTCTCCCATGAAGTCCACTTTGGATCAAAAAACGATGGATGGTGCGATCTGACACTGATGTTCCTTGAGCTTGAAGTTCACCTTTAATCTGTTTAGAAGCTATCCTGGGCTCTTTTGTTACCATTCGTATTATCCGTCTCTTTCATTTGTCATCAATTTTCCTCCTGAGGCCACGTCCAGGGAGACTGGCTACAGTCTCGTGGATCTTAAATTTCTGAATAATATGTGCAACTGTAGTCACAGGAACATCAAGCTGCTTGGAGATGGTCTTATAACCTTTACCTTTAACATGCTTGTCTATAATTTTCTTTTTAATCTCCTGAGACAACTCTTTCCTTTGCTTCCTCTGGTCCATGTTGAGTGTGGTAGACACCATGTCACCAAACAGCACAGTGAGTATCTATAGCCCTATATACAGGCCCACTGACTGATTACAAGATTGTAGACACCTGTAATGCTAATTAGTGGACACAACTTGATTAAACATGTCCCTTTTGTCACATTATATTCAGGGGTACCATCATTTCTGTCCAGGCCTATTTCATGAGTTTAATTTTTTTTAAAAAAATTCTGTGGAAGCAGGGTTGAAAAGCAATGTCTCACTTTCATTTGTTCATTTTCATAGATTTTTAATTTATTATTACTTTTGTCAGATTCATGTTATTTCTGTGACCATTGTGGGTTTTTCTTTCATTAAACAAGGGGTACCAACAATTTTGACCATGTGTGTATGAGAAGGAGTTAAAAATAATAAAATCAGTTGGTACTCTCCCCCACCTAGGTCCAGCACTTTTCACCACTGCTCCGATGATTGCATCCAGGCCACAATGGTTACATTAAGGGTATGTGCCCACGATGCAGATTTGAAGCAGAAATTTCCTGAGTATTTCTGCATCTCCTTGGCAGAAAAAACGCATGTGGATTTTACATTCGTTTTTTCAGCGTTTTTACATGCATTTATGAATGAGGTTTTTTTAAGTGGTTTTCCAAGCGATTTTGAGCATCACTTGGAAAAGGGCTTGACAAGTTGGTCACAGAATATAAAATCCAGGAAACTGGCATAGATTTATATTGTGTGACCAACTTATGAGGAGATTTCTGCTTCAAAATAGTGCATCTAGTGTAAATAAAAATAATTAAAAAGTAAAAAAGAAAAAAAAAAACCTTATACTTGAAATGCAGGTGCCGGAATGCAACACACAGAGACACAAGGCGAGGACAGTCAGAGATAAATATAAACAGTTTATATATAGATATGACAGGTATTCTGAACAAGGGAATGGCAACAGGGGTAATGAACGGTAATTTGAAAATATTAACAAAATACAAAGTCTCTCAAGGTAGTGTGGTGCACCCAATCATGGGAGTCACCACGTCAGTTATTTAACTCTGTATATGGCCCTAGCGGGGGTCATCGGTTATTCCCGCAAGGCCAAAAGTCTTTTGCGGACAAAGTCAATTAAATCACGTTTAGCTTCTTCCGCCCCAACCTTTCCCTTCCCAACCTAAACCCAACTGGCCCCGGTACCGTGAGTGAACAGTGGAAGTGACGGCCCTGTTCATGTATGCAGCTCCTCGGCTTTCACTGGCGTGACTTTCCTGGCTCAGCTGTCTCCCAACTCCTCTCTTCCTGGTCGTTGGAGGCAGTCTTTCAAGCCGTAGATAGGGGGGTCCAGACCTCGTCTGTCGGCGGGCGACGTCGGATTCCGCGAACTCACTCAGCACCACAAGCAGGTTCCGACTCTCCTCAGTAGGCACAGCACTCGTGGCACATCTGTGAGGGATCCAGAGCTCATCCACCAGTGTCCGGCTGTGACACCTCGCAGGCCTCTGGCTTAGGCCTGCCACGCGGGGCTTCTCAGCACGTAGGGAGCACGTCTGCTCCTCTCTGCTGCTTGGCGCCAAAACCCCCTCAGGCTTGGCGCGCTGGCCTCTTATATCCAGGAACTCCTTCCAGTAAGTCACCTGACTGGGTCCAGCGTCTAAATCTGCTCCCCCTTCAACTTCCCTTGTACATCTTGGTTCCGCTTGACTGTGCCTGACCAGCAGATGGCAATCTCTCTCCATCTTTGAAGAATCCTGTAAGAATTCTCTTAAAGGCTCTCTTGCCTCCATTACATACTCACCTCTCCTGCAGCCCCCGGTCTCCTCCCGGCGGCGATCCTCTCTCCTTGGCTGCCCGCGGTGTACTGGCAGGACGTGCAATGACGTCATTTAGTCAGCTGATGGTCACGCGACTGCTGACGTCAGCAGTCAGCTGATGATACCATCCGCGCATTGAACCGCATAATATCCGCATGTATACATGTTATGCAGTTCAATGCAAGTCAATGGCGAAATCACGCCCAAATTGGTTGTGCTGCGGATTTTTCCGCAATGATAATCCGCAGGGGAAATTTCCTGCAGATTATCATTGGGAAACATGTCAGATATCTTAACAAGCGATTTTAACGCATTAAATCTGCATCGTGGGCACACAGCCTAAGTCAACAGTGCTGCTGCCAATTACTGATGTGGATAGGCGATAACTTGTTTCAACTGGACAAACCCTTCAAAGAAGGTCCTCCCAAACTGTATCATAATATAATCATAGGCGGATTATAATGAGGGCAATCCGGGCGACCGCCCGGGGCCCCGAGCCTGCAGTGGGCCCGCGACTCCGGGCGGGGTGTCTAATGCCGGATTGCCCTCATTATATGTGCGGGCCGCCGCGGCACATACCGGTAGCAGTGGCGGGAGGGGGGGGCCCCGGACCGCTCCCCCAGCAGCGGCCGCCGTTACTTCTTCATTGGCCGGGCCAGCACTGCAGCAGTTAACTTCCCTGTGCTGGCCCGGCCGCGTCACTGCTAGGAGACACGGCCCTGTGCGCGGCTGTGTCTCCTAGCTGTGACGTCATGCAGTGCGCGCCCGGCCTGTACTGCTACTTACCACCGGAGAGGAGAGAGAGCAGGCAGGAGGAATGGAGCCGGGGGATGGTGAGTGTGTGTGTGGGCAGATGTGTGTGTGTGTGGGCAGATGTGTGTGTGTGTGTGGGCAGATGTGTGTGTGTGGGCAGATGTGTGTGTGTGTGGGCAGATGTGTGTGTGTGGGCAGATGTGTGTGTGGGGGCAGATGTGTGTGTGTGGGCAGATGTGTGTGTGTGGGCAGGTGTGTGTGTGTGTGGGCAGATGTGTGTGTGTGGGCAGATGTGTGTGTGTGGGCAGATGTGTGTGTGGGCAGGTGTGTGTGTGTGGGCAGATGTGTGTGTGTGGGCAGATGTGTGTGTGTGGGCAGATGTGTGTGTGGGCAGATGTGTGTGTGTGTGGGCAGATGTGTGTGTGGGCAGATGTGTGTGTGGGCAGATGTGTGTGTGTGGGCAGATGTGTGTGTGGGCAGATGTGTGTGTTGGCAGATGTGTGTGTGGGCAGATGTTTTTTTTTTGGGAGATGTGTGTGTGTGGGCAGATGTGTGTGTGTGTGGGCAGATGTGTGTGGGCAGATGTGTGTGTGGGCAGATGTGTGTGTGGGCAGATGTGTGTGTGTGTGGGCAGATGTGTGTGTGTGTGGGCAGATGTGTGTGTGTGTGGGCAGATGTGTGTGTGGGCAGATGTGTGTGTGGGCAGATGTGTGTGTGGGCAGATGTGTGTGTGTGTGGGCAGGTGTGTGTGGGCAGGTGTGTGTGTGGGCAGATGTGTGTATGGGCAGGTGTGTGTGTGTGTGTGGGCAGGTGTGTGTGTGGGCAGATGTGTGTGTGGGCAGGTGTGTGTGTGTGGGCAGATGTGTGTGTGGGCAGATGTGTGTGTGGGCAGATGTGTGTGTGTGGGCAGATGTGTGTGTGGGCAGGTGTGTGTGTGTGGGCAGATGTGTGTGTGTGGGCAGATGTGTGTGTGGGCAGATGTGTGTGTGTGTGGGCAGATGTGTGTGGGCAGATGTGTGTGTGTGTGGGCAGATGTGTGTGTGGGCAGATGTGTGTGTGGGCAGATGTGTGTGTGTGGGCAGATGTGTGTGTGTGGGCAGATGTGTGTGTTGGCAGATGTGTGTGTGGGCAGATGTTTTTTTTGGGAGATGCGTGTGTGGACAGATGTGTGTGTGTGTATGGGCAGATGTGTGTGTGGGCAGATGTGCGTGTGGGCAGATGTGTGTGTGTGTGGGCAGATGTGTGTGTGTGTGGGCAGATGTGTGTGTGTGTGGGCAGGTGTGTGTGTGTGTGGGCAGGTGTGTGTGGGCAGATGTGTGTGGGCAGGTGTGTGTGTGTGTGGGGGCAGGTGTGTGTGTGGGCAGATGTGTGTGTGTGTGGGCAGATGTGTGTGTGGGCAGGTGTGTGTGTGTGGGCAGATGTGTGTGTGGGCAGATGTGTGTGTGGGCAGATGTGTGTGTGTGGGCAGATGTGTGTGTGGGCAGGTGTGTGTGTGTGGGCAGATGTGTGTGTGTGGGCAGATGTGTGTGTGTGTGGGCAGATGTGTGTGGGCAGATGTGTGTGTGTGTGGGCAGATGTGTGTGTGGGCAGATGTGTGTGTGGGCAGATGTGTGTGTGTGGGCAGATGTGTGTGTGTGGGCAGATGTGTGTGTTGGCAGATGTGTGTGTGGGCAGATGTTTTTTTTTGGGAGATGCGTGTGTGGGCAGATGTGTGTGTGTGGGCAGATGTGTGTGTGGGCAGATGTGTGTGTGTGTGGGCAGATGTGTGTGTGTGTGGGCAGATGTGTGTGTGTGTGGGCAGGTGTGTGTGTGTGTGGGCAGGTGTGTGTGGGCAGATGTGTGTGGGCAGGTGTGTGTGTGTGTGTGGGCAGGTGTGTGTGGGCAGATGTGTGTGTGTGTGGGCAGATGTGTGTGTGGGCAGGTGTGTGTGTGTGGGCAGATGTGTGTGTGGGCAGATGTGTGTATGTGGGCAGATGTGTGTGTGGGCAGATCTGTGTGTGGGCAGATGTGTGTGTGGGCAGATGTGTGTGTGTGTGGGCAGGTGTGTGTGTGTGGGCAGGTGTGTGTGTGGGCAGGTGTGTGTGTGTGTGGACAGATGTGTGTGTGTGGGCAGATGTGTGTGTGTGGGCAGGTGTGTGTGTGTGGGCAGATGTGTGTGTGTGGGCAGGTGTGTGTGTGTGGGCAGATGTGTGTGTGTGGGCAGATGTGTGTGTGTGGGCAGATGTGTGTGGGCAGATGTGTGTGTGTGGGCAGATATGTGTGTGTGTTTGGGAAGATATGTGTGTGTGTGGGCAGATGTGTGTGTGTGGGCAGATGTGTGTGTGTGGGCAGATGTGTGTGTGTGTGGGCAGATGTGTGTGTGGGGGCAGATGTGTGTGTGTGTGGGCAGGTGTGTGTGTGTGGGCAGGTGTGTGTGGGCAGGTGTGTGTGTGTGGGCAGGTGTGTGTGTGTGGGCAGGTGTGTGTGTGTGTGGGCAGGTGTGTGTGTGTGTCTGTGTGGGCAGGTGTGTGTGTGTGTGGGCAGGTGTGCGTCTGTGTGGGCAGGTGTGTGTGTGTCTGTGTGGGCAGGTGTGTGTGTGTGTCTGTGTGGGCAGGTGTGTGTGTGTGGGCAGGTGTGTGTGTGTGTGTCTGTGTGGGCAGGTGTGTGTGTGTGGGCAGATGTGTGTCTGTGTGGGCAGGTGTGTGTGTGTGTGTGTGGGCAGGTGTGTGTGTGTGTCTGTGTGGGCAGGTGTGTGTGTGGGCAGGTGTGTGTGTGTGGGCAGGTGTGTGTGTGTGGGCAGATGTGTGTGTGTGGGCAGGTTTGTGTGTGTGTGGGCAGGTGTGTGTTTGTGTCTGTGGGCAGGTGTGTGTGTGTGTCTGTGTGGGCAGGTGTGTGTGTGTGTGTGTGGGCAGGTGTGTGTGTGTGTGTGGGCAGATGTGTGTGTGTGGGCAGATGTGTGTGTGTGGGCAGATGTGTGTGTGTGTGTGTGGGCAGGTGTGTGTGGGCAGGTGTGTGTGTGTGTGTGGGCAGGTGTGTGTGTGGGTGGATGTGTATGTGTGTGTGTGTGTCTGTGTGGGCAGGTGTGTGTGTGTGTGTGTGGGCAGATGTGTGTCTGTGTGGGCAGGTGTGTGTGTGTGTGTGTGGGCAGGTGTGTGTGTGTGTCTGTGTGGGCAGGTGTGTGTGTGGGCAGGTGTGTGTGTGTGGGCAGGTGTGTGTGTGTGGGCGTGGGCAGGTTTGTGTGTGTGTGGGCAGGTGTGTGTTTGTGTCTGTGGGCAGGTGTGTGTGTGTGTCTGTGTGGGCAGGTGTGTGTGTGTGTCTGTGTGGGCAGGTGTGTGTGTGTGTGGGCAGGTGTGTGTGTGTGGGCAGATGTGTGTGTGTGGGCAGATGTGTGTGTGTGGGCAGATGTGTGTGTGTGTGTGTGGGCAGGTGTGTGTGTGTGTGTGTGGATGTGTATGTGTGTGTGTGTGTGTGTGTGGGCAGATGTGTGTGTGTGTGTGGGCAGGTGTGTGTGGGCAGGTGTGTGTGTGGGTGGATGTGTGTGTATATGTGTGGGCAGGTGTGTGTCTGTGTGGGCAGGTGTGTGTGTGTGTCTGTGTGGGCAGGTGTGTGTATGTGTCTGTGTGGGCAGATGTGTGTGTGTGTGTGTGGGCTGGTGTGTGTGTGTGGGCAGATGTGTGTGTGTGTGTGTGGGTGGGCAGGTTAGAAAGTCTCGCCCTGTTGAACACTACACCTGACTTGAGGCCACCACCTCTTGGATGTCCAATGTTCTTGCTTCTCTAGGGCTCTTCTCAGATATTCATTATACCAGCTCCCCAGAATACCAAAGCTAGGGTGGGTGACCGCGAGCCCTGGTGGTGGTCATAACTGCAGCCACCCAGGGGCAATACTCCATAACAACAATCCCCCCTGAGGTGGTGTAGGATGTAAGGACCTATTCACACTACATTCAGCGCTGCATTCAGGTCTTTACACAAGGCTTACAACTGAATCCCTGAAATTCAGGATTGTGCTGTCTGAAATGAGACATCTGAAAGCAGAGCAAATGGAGCCTAAAGATTCAGACTTTAGCCTCGGTTTGCCTTTGTTCAAATCAATGGTTATGTCAAGGCACATCTGAATGCCATTTTTCAGGGATTTAGATAGAAGCCTGGAAAGAGGAGATGAATGCATTGCAAAATTCAGTGTGAATAGGCCCTTATATCTGGAGTCTTGATATTGATGCCACATGCATTTTACTTGTTTTTAACTTAAAAAAAAATACACACACACAAATTATACACACACACACACACACTATACATACACACACACAGATGTGTGTGTGGGCAGGTGTGTGTGTGTGGGCAGGTGTGTGTGTGTGGGGGCAGGTGTGTGTGTGGGGGCAGGTGTGTGTGTGATGTCTGTCTGTGTATGTGTGTGTGTTTGTGTGGGTGTGTGGGCAGATGTCATTGTGTGATGTCTGTTTGTATGTATTTTTGTGTTTCAAATGTGTTTATGCGTGTCTGTATATGTTTGTGTGTGTGTGCATGACTGCATGCGGCCTCCTGCTGAGTATAGTTGGCGCCGTGCGGCCTCCTGATGTCTCTGGGGGGGGCGCCGTGCAGCCCCCCGCTGTGTATAGATGGCTACGTGCGCCCCCGCTGTGTATAGATGGCTACGTGCGGCCCCCCCCGCTGTGTATAGACGGTGCCGTGCGGCCCCCCGCTGTGTATAGACGGCTACGTGCGCCCCCCGCTGTGTATAGATGGCTACGTGCGACCCCCGCTGTGTATAGATGTCGGCGTGTGGCCTCCTGCTGTGTATAAATGGCTACGTGCGGTCTCCCGCTGAGTATAGATGGCGCTGTGCGGCCTCCTGCTGTCTCTGGGGGGAGCGCCATGCGGCATCTATACTCAGCAGGAGGCCGCACGTAGCCATCTATACACGTATACTTAGCAGGAGGCCGCACATAGCCATCTATACGGTGCCATCTATACACAGCGGGAGGCCGCACGGCGCCATCTATACACAGCGGGAGGCCGCATGGCGTCATCTATACACAGCGGGAGTCTCAGTGCTTTGCAAGAGCAGTCAATAAATTCTGCTTGACTAATTCTGAGCACCATAAAGTCTGGTTCGCTTCTAACCTGCAGTCTTCATTTTTAGCTTGCTGAATTCTAACTCATTTACTGTCATTCGAGACGATGCCTTTGCTGGTCTCTTTCACCTTGAATACCTGTAAGTGCTCCACTTAATGTCATATTTTTGATTCTGTTCTTCTTCATCTTATGGCATGTGCAATTGTATGAGCAAGTATTCATATGAATTTATGACCTACTTACACCTTCGAGGACCTTAAATTTTATTCAATCAAATTTTTTTCCAGTTTAAAACTATGGGACATATATGTGCCTTGGTCCTCAAAGGGTTTTTAAAGGGGCTGCAAACATAAATACGAAAAAAATAATTCAATTAGTGCTTTTTGTGTTCATTTAATTTTTATTTGAAGTCCATTTTTTATATACCTTGAAATTAAGCCCTACCCCATGGAATGAAGCCCTACCTACATGACATCTGAGAGCTACATGGATCCCGCTTGTGAGGTGCCTGTCCGTCACTACTATTCAGTTTTAGGGTCCACTCACTAAGCCATATATTCTCTCATGCAAGAGAATAGGGCCAATTATGCTAATGACACTCGGCTCAAACTCTGTCAGAGCTTCAACTGAGTGTGATCCGATTCTCTCGCAGCACAGATATGGAGAAGATGGAGAACTTAATTTCTCCATCTTCTCCATAGTCTCTGTGAGTGTTCATCAGACTGCACTTGGATGACATCCGAGTGCAGTCCAATGTTTTACGTGCACCCATAGACTTGTATGGGTGCACATGGTCCGAATATCGAATGAGATTATTTTCTCATGCCAATAATCGCAGATCTGCACTGTCCCATAGTATAACATAGGGCCGAGTCCTATCCGATAAAACATCACATAGCATTCGGCCGTGTTATACGACAGTGTGAGCGAGCCCTTAGAGTCAAGGAATATTTACATGCAGATGATGATATTACTCTCCAAGTGTATATTTTTTTAGGCGAGTTCATAGTAAATGCTTTGCCTTTTTGACATGTGATCAACTAAAGAACAAGAAAGATTTAGGACCTCCCCTATACAGAAACGGAAAATAGTTTGGAGGACTTGCATGTCCTTTTTTATTTATTATGAGAAAATCATAAAAGATCCCTTTTTTTAACCATGCTGTGACTTTCTGCTGAGGGAGAGGGAGAGAGCTGCCCTATTCGGAGTCTGTAATAAGACCTGCTGACAAAAGTGTTGAAGATACAGTCTAATGTGAATTAACAATGAAAAAAAGTTAATTTCACAAATGGCTTGTATTTTTTTAATACAAACTTTTTTGTCTTTACAGCTCCTTTAAAGGGAATCTGTCATCAGGTTTTTGACACCTAATCTGAGAGCAGCATAATGTAGGGTTAGAGGCACTGATTCCAGTAATGTGTCACTTACTGGGCTGCTTAGTGTTGTTTTGATAAAATCATTGATTTGTCAGAAGGTAATTATCACTAGATGACTAGTAAGTTCTGTAGGACCCCACCCCCATCACTGATCAGTAGATTTCTGTGTACACTGAGCATGGGCAGAAAGCTGCCAATCAGTGGTGTGGGTGGGGCTATACAGAGCGCAGCATTCAGAGAGCTGCTAGATCTGCAGCAGATAAAACGGTGATTTTCTCAAAATGACAACAAGCAGCTGAAAAAGTGACACATCGCTGGAATCAGGGTATCTGCCCCAATATTGTGCTGCTCTCAGATGAGGCAGCACAATTAATATTGTGCCAAATTAATTTCCCGTGAACTATCACATGATCTATCACAGGGGATCATGTGACATGTCACGTGATAAATCAGGTGTGTGTGTGTGGGGGGGGGGGCCCGCGCCTTCTAAACTGCCCGGGGCCCTTGCTACTCTTAATCCACCCCTGAATATAATACTAAGGATTTCAGAGGATGGATGCACATTTTTAGTTTAGTTTTACTTTTCCTTTGTTATGTATATCTTTACACTTCAAGGTTCAGTACACAGAATTCTTATTTTCCTAGGAGCAGTAAAGCAGTTAATATTACTTTATTATTTTTTTGACACTGTACCAATAAAATATATAGACTTTATGTTTTAATGGAACTAAATGTACTTCCATTTCAGAGAATGTTTCCAAGGAAACCATAGGAAAACCCCTGTCGTCAGTCAAGTACGAAAAGATATATCGGTTTAATTTTATTACCACATTAACAGTTATTAGATTTAAGTAACTTATGCTGAGGATTTTGCTTCCCTAAGATAAAAAAGTTGAGTCAATCAAATGTAGACTCTGGATCCCTTGACAAAGGCATAAACCGGTGATGTGAGCTCATGTCAAAATAATACAGGAATTGGATTGCGGTGGAAAGATGTATTTTGGAGCTCGACCAACTGTGAAATATTTTATGGGGCACAGAAAAGCTTCTTTTTTTTTCAGAAAACAATTCTGTGTTACTTGAGTTACATCCAGCTTCTAAGTAGAAGGATAAAACAGGCAAAATTATACACTTGGGTTTAAAAATCAAAATATCAAAATCAGTTATTTGCTTTGTTTGTAGTTAGCAGCAATCAAACGAATGAAAATCATGTGATATATAACTCTACATATCTCTACATACTGTGCATGATTGCATTCCCTTAGCTTGGGGGATTGTGTGCATTGTTATGTAATGCTCGCTATACTTGTTATGTAGAAGACTTTTAGACTGCGAAAGAGAAATTCATGTATAATGTGTAAATCAGAACTGCATTCTCTGTCTGAAAATAGAAGCCATTCAATCAGAAATATGATGGCAAAATCCGGTCATTACAAGCCACTAACAGGAACTAATAATTAAATTAGATGAGCATAAACACATTAATGTTCATTAGTGAAACACTGAATGGAATATAGGCTTTAAATGTGATTTTTAAAGCCGCTGAGGATCTGGAAAAGGCAGATCTGCAGCTAAAAAAACCCTCAGCAAATTCAACTCAACAAGCATACAAGTCTAGGATTAGAAGTAGCATGAAGCCATTTAGAAATAGTCACATTATTTAAATCTGATTATATAAAAGTATTTTAGAAATGGACATATAATTTAAATACATGACATGTAGCTCACAAAACACTTTAAATGTAAACCACTTTCGTTACATTATCTCTTATTCTGTTAGGTGTATTTGCCTTAGATGTCAAGGATAGAGATGAGCGTTGTTCTACTCGAGCTGTTCGCCAATCTCAAATTCGAGCTGTTTTGGGCGGTGTTCGAGCCGTTCGGCGAACACGAACAATTTGAGAAAAATTCGGCTGTTCGAGGTTATGTTCGATAACTGTTCGTGCACCAAAATCATAACTGGATTTTTTCTCAGTAATGATGAAAATTAATGTTAATACGCAGTTTGAGTGTACAGCGGGGTGGGGGGAGGGGCAGGGGATGGATCTCTGCAGGAACAATGAAGATCTCCATTTTTTTTTCTCTTTCCCGCATTTACAGTGGGGAGGTGCAATCTGTCAGCCTATCAGCAGCGCACACACGGAGCGAAGTGCTTTTTTTCACACAAGCAAGGGCATGTGTCATTGGCAGTGTATGTCACATGTCCTTGCCCTATAAGACCAAGCCATTTTCCCCGTCGCCACTATTTTCTCACTGCTGCAGCTGCGTGTTAGACGGCACCGCTGTTGCTGTGTGCGCTATACCTTGTTAATTTCAAGCCAATTTTCGCACAAATATACAGATAGCTTGGGAGTAGGGAATAGTTGTGATTGCAGTCCTTTTAAGGACTAGGTTACAGCATTTCCTACGACTTTTATCAGGGAGGTCTGTGCTCTTAAATAGATCGGTTGTGGGAGTAAAGACTAATTGTAATTGCAGTCCTTTTCAGGACTAGGTTACATGAGTTCCTATCAGTTTTTGCCAGGCAGGTCTGTGCCAGTGCTGTGCAAGTTTTTTTCACAGCATTTGGCTGAATCTAGCAAAGCTAATCCTTTTTGGCCTATTGCAGAGTGTGTTAGTCAGTGGAGTAGCCTATCTGTGTTGCAAGATATACCACCTGTGTATAGAATACCAATTTTTTTACTGCACCTAGTGAAGTAAAATCTTTTGGGCATAGCATCATTCTATTAGTCCATCTATACTGACCTCCATCAGGTTGCAAATTAAAACTAATTTTTATCTGCATCTACAGTACCTCTGAAAAAATATTTGGGCTTCTAGCAGTGTGTGGGACTTGTTCTATTAGTCCATCTATACTGACCTCCATCAGGTTGCAAACTGAATATATTTTTTTCTGCATCTACCTCTGAAAAAATATTGGGCTTCTAGCTGTGTGTGGGTCTTGTTCTATTAATCCATCTATACTGACCTCCATCAGGTTGCAAACTGAATATATTTTTTTCTGCATCTACCTCTGAAAAAATATTTGGCCTTCTAGTAGTGTGTCGGACTTTCTCTATTAGTCCATCTATACTGACCTCCATCAGGTTGCAAATTAAAACTAATTTTTATCTGCATCTACAGTACCTCTGAAAAAATATTTGGGCTTCTAGCAGTGTGTGGGACTTGTTCTATTAGTCCATCTATACTGACCTCCATCAGGTTGCAAACTGAATATATTTTTTTCTGCATCTACCTCTGAAAAAATATTGGGCTTCTAGCTGTGTGTGGGTCTTGTTCTATTAATCCATCTATACTGACCTCCATCAGGTTGCAAACTGAATATATTTTTTTCTGCATCTACCTCTGAAAAAATATTTGGCCTTCTAGTAGTGTGTCGGACTTTCTCTATTAGTCCATCTATACTGACCTCCATCAGGTTGCAAATTAAAACTAATTTTTATCTGCATCTACAGTACCTCTGAAAAAATATTTGGGCTTCTAGCAGTGTGTGGGACTTGTTCTATTAGTCCATCTATACTGACCTCCATCAGGTTGCAAACTGAATATATTTTTTTCTGCATCTACCTCTGAAAAAATATTGGGCTTCTAGCTGTGTGTGGGTCTTGTTCTATTAATCCATCTATACTGACCTCCATCAGGTTGCAAACTGAATATATTTTTTTCTGCATCTACCTCTGAAAAAATATTTGGCCTTCTAGTAGTGTGTCGGACTTTCTCTATTAGTCCATCTATACTGACCTCCATCAGGTTGCAAATTAAAACTAATTTTTATCTGCATCTACAGTACCTCTGAAAAAATATTTGGGCTTCTAGCAGTGTGTGGGACTTGTTCTATTAGTCCATCTATACTGACCTCCATCAGGTTGCAAACTGAATATAGTTTTTTCTGCATCTACCTCTGAAAAAATATTGGGCTTCTAGCTGTGTGTGGGTCTTGTTCTATTAATCCATCTATACTGACCTCCATCAGGTTGCAAACTGAATATATTTTTTTCTGCATCTACCTCTGAAAAAATATTTGGCCTTCTAGTAGTGTGTCAGACTTTCTCTATTAGTCCATCTATACTGACCTCCATCAGGTTGCAAATTCAAAATAATTTTTTTCTGCATCTAACCCAGCCAATAGCTTTGGCCTAATACCACAGTTTGGCCACTCAGCTCTGCTCGGTTACCATCCATTGTTTTTTTGTGCAAACAACTCCAGAGTTGTGAATTAGTTAACCACCAAAATGAGTGGAAAAAGGCCTGCTGCTGGTGGAAAGGGGAATAGGCGTGTTGGGAAGGGGAAAAAAGGTTGTGTCCGTGGGGTAGGTGTTAAAGCAACAGTAACATCTGCAGAAGAAAGACCATCTTCCAGCCAAACTAAAATGTCTATGTTATGCACACGCCCGGGCTAAGCGGCGTGTGCGTGTGATTGGTAGTGATTCCACTGGACCGTGCCGGAGAGTGAATGCCTGGAGGGGCGTGACTAAGTATTCACCCGATCCGACCAGGGTCGCACGACGGCATACGACGCCAGTGCACCAAGGAGGAACCGAGCAGAGGGACCAGGTGCTACTCCAGGACAGACCCCGGACACGGCTGTTGACCCACACAGGGGAATACAGGAACAGGCTGGTAGGCTGGCATACAGACTGGAGGGTATAGGCAGGCACGACTGGTATGCAGGCAGGCGGGTATGCAGGCAGGGGGGTAAAGGCAAGCACAGCTAGAGTGCATACAGGGAGGCACTAGCAGGTAGGAACACAGGCGGGATAGGACCCAGTACACACCGGGACTCAGGAACAATACAGGCAGAGGGTTACAGGCAAGCACAGCTAGAGTGCAGACTAGGCTGAGCAGGGAGGACAGGGCTCTGTTCACACGGAACAGACAGGAAGGGAAAGACAGAGCCAGATACTCACACAGTACTTGCAGAGACAACAAGCAGGAGTTAGGTACGAGTTCAGACTCTGCAGAAAAAGGAAGGGAACGGACATAGAGGCAAAACAGGTAAAGGACAGGAGAGAGTTCAGACTGGAACTGAGTGTACGGAGGAGACCGACACTGCAGAGGGATACAGGAGCGGGTCTGGGAATACGGCCCCCAGAGAGGCGGAACGAACAGGCAAGGAGCGTGTTCAGACAGGACAGACCAGACGCAGGAGCGGGTCTAGGAAATCGGCCACTAGAAGGCGGAACGAACAGGCAAGGAGCGTGTTCAGACAGGACAGACCAGAAACACAGAAAGGACGCAGTTCAGACACGGGAGCTGATACCGCAAAGCAGGAGACATACAGGACTCAGTTCAGACACGGGAGCTGATACCGCAAAGCAGGAGACATACAGGACACAGTTCAGACACGGGAGCTGATACCGCAAAGCAGGAGACATACAGGACTCAGTTCAGACACGGGAACTGATACAAAAAGCAGGAGACAAGAGACGGGACCTGGCACCTTCAGAGTGCAAGCACACACTGAAGGAAACACTATGCTCAGGCAGGGATAGAAGGGAGCTGCTGAGCTATATACCAAGTGACAGACAGCAATAGGCTGAGGACGCACAAGGGGTGTGACCCACAGCAGGTACAAAAGGCAGGAAGTGATCGGGCGCTGCCCTTAAGCAGCAGAAACAGACACAAACAGACAGCATGGAGGGAAGCCAGAGAGACATTCTGGACAGGAGATCAAGTGCGCCCTCTTGCACAGTGGGAGATGGACCACCATGCAAGGACGCCGCCAGGTATGTTACAGTACCTCCCCCCTTACGCCCCCTCTTCTTCAGGCCTGCCAGAATCTTCCGCAGGGAATTCGAGGGCCAGTCGTTCACTGGGTTGGAGGGGGACAGAGACTTAAGGGTAATCTCTGCTTCGAGGTACATCTTGTCAAGCTCACAGGAAGAAATAGACGGGTTATCACGTACATAATGAGGAAAAGTCACTGTCTCTTTGTTATCTGGTGGTATCCCGGAGGATTCAGGAAACAACTGGAGGTCCTCCGCCGGGTCAGAAGAGTGCAGAGGCTCAGAGAAAACAACTGCTTCAGAGTACACTAGGTCGGACTCACTGGAGGAAGCAGGCGAGGTATCGGGTACCGAGTATAGGAAAGTCTCTGTCCATTCACCACCAGGTGGCACCCCGAAGGGTTCTGGAGACAGCTGGCGGTCCTCCGCCTGGTCAGAGGGGTGTAGAGACTCACGGGTAACCTCTGCTTCAGAGTACACTAGGTCGGACTCACTGGAGGAAGCAGGCGAGGTATCGGGTACCGAGTATAGGAAAGTCTCTGTCCATTCACCACCAGGTGGCACCCCGAAGGGTTCTGGAGACAGCTGGCGGTCCTCCGCCTGGTCAGAGGGGTGTAGAGACTCACGGGTAACCTCTGCTTCAGAGTACACTAGGTCGGACTCACTGGACGAAGCAAGCGAGGTATCAGATCCAGGATATAGGAAAGTCTCTGTCCATTCACCACCAGGTGGCACCCCGAAGGATTCTGAACACAACTGGAGGTCCTCCGCCTGGTCGGAGGGGTGTAGAGACTCAGGAGTAACCTCTGCTTCGGAGTACACTAAGTTGGACTCACTGGACGAAGCGAGCGAGGTATCAGGTACAGAGTATAGGAGAGTCTCTGTCCTTTCGCTACCAGGTAGCACCCCGAAGGGTTCAGGAGACAACTGGAGATCCTCCGCCTGGTCGGAGGGGTGTAGAGACTCGGAGGTAACTACCACTTTGGGGTACCCATTGTCAGGCTCACAGGACGAAGCGGACAAAGTATTGAGTACCGGGTGTAGAGAAGTCTCTCTCCATTTGTCATCGAGTGGTATCCCGGAGGGTTCAGGAGGCAACAGGGGATCCTCCGCCAGGTAGTAGAGGTGCACAGACTCTGAGGTAACCACAGCTTTGGAGCATCCTTGGACATGCACACCGGTTAAAGAGAAAGAAGCATCTGATGCCGGGTGCAGGAAGTTCTCCTGTGTGGAGTCTGGATGGGCAGAAGTCTCTTCGGCCAGGAGAACTGGTGCACTACCCACGCACATTACCCATACAGGGAGATGAAGCTTCAGTAGGGACTCCAAGGCTGGGGTCAGGAGGTCTCAGGGAGGACAGACCCTGGCGTGACGGCTTGCCTCTAAGTCTAGCACGTCTGGACTGCCTCTTGAGGTTGAGAGAAGTATTCCGGAAAGCGTAGTCACCCTGTGAGGATTCTGGGTGGGCAGTAGTCTCATTGGGCTGGAGGACTATTGCGCTACCCACACACATTACCCGTCGGGGCTGCTCCGGGATATTGGGAAGTGAAGCTTCAGCAGGGGCTTCAGAGTTAGGGTCCTCGAAGACCATACGAAAGGCCACCAGGAAGGCCTGCAGGTCAAGGATGACAGGATCCCATGCTTCCCATAGGGGGGTGACCCATTTCAAGGCATCACCCGCTAGGTAGTCAATCATAAAGGCCACTTTAGCCCAATCGGAAGGAAAATAGAGAGGGTAGGCCTTAAAGTGTAGCATGCATTGCTCCACAAATGCACGACACTGTCTTGGATCCCCATAGTAACGTGGCGGATCCGCAGGAACGAGGGCTGATAGATCCATCTGGACGGGTGCGTAATTCGCCTGGAACTCAGCTAAAGGGGGAAAAAAAATTTATTTATTTTATTTTAATGCATGTATTCGCTGGAAAAACTTCTCAAAGAGCGAAGGCCGTGGGGCTCAACGGGAACCATGGCCTGAGCATGCTGTTATGCACACGCCCGGGCTAAGCGGCGTGTGCGTGTGATTGGTAGTGATTCCACTGGACCGTGCCGGAGAGTGAATGCCTGGAGGGGCGTGACTAAGTATTCACCCGATCCGACCAGGGTCGCACGACGGCATACGACGCCAGTGCACCAAGGAGGAACCGAGCAGAGGGACCAGGTGCTACTCCAGGACAGACCCCGGACACGGCTGTTGACCCACACAGGGGAATACAGGAACAGGCTGGTAGGCTGGCACACAGACTGGAGGGTATAGGCAGGCACGACTGGTATGCAGGCAGGCGGGTATGCAGGCAGGGGGGTAAAGGCAAGCACAGCTAGAGTGCAGACAGGGAGGCACTAGCAGGTAGGAACACAGGCGGGATAGGACCCAGTACACACCGGGACTCAGGAACAATACAGGCAGAGGGTTACAGGCAAGCACAGCTAGAGTGCAGACTAGGCTGAGCAGGGAGGACAGGGCTCTGTTCACACGGAACAGACAGGAAGGGAAAGACAGAGCCAGATACTCACACAGTACTTGCAGAGACAACAAGCAGGAGTTAGGTACGAGTTCAGACTCTGCAGAAAAAGGAAGGGAACGGACATAGAGGCAAAACAGGTAAAGGACAGGAGAGAGTTCAGACTGGAACTGAGTGTACGGAGGAGACCGACACTGCAGAGGGATACAGGAGCGGGTCTGGGAATACGGCCCCCAGAGAGGCGGAACGAACAGGCAAGGAGCGTGTTCAGACAGGACAGACCAGACGCAGGAGCGGGTCTAGGAAATCGGCCACTAGAAGGCGGAACGAACAGGCAAGGAGCGTGTTCAGACAGGACAGACCAGAAACACAGAAAGGACGCAGTTCAGACACGGGAGCTGATACCGCAAAGCAGGAGACATACAGGACTCAGTTCAGACACGGGAGCTGATACCGCAAAGCAGGAGACATACAGGACACAGTTCAGACACGGGAGCTGATACCGCAAAGCAGGAGACATACAGGACTCAGTTCAGACACGGGAACTGATACAAAAAGCAGGAGACAAGAGACGGGACCTGGCACCTTCAGAGTGCAAGCACACACTGAAGGAAACACTATGCTCAGGCAGGGATAGAAGGGAGCTGCTGAGCTATATACCAAGTGACAGACAGCAATAGGCTGAGGACGCACAAGGGGTGTGACCCACAGCAGGTACAAAAGGCAGGAAGTGATCGGGCGCCGCCCTTAAGCAGCAGAAACAGACACAAACAGACAGCATGGAGGGAAGCCAGAGAGACATTCTGGACAGGAGATCAAGTGCGCCCTCTTGCACAGTGGGAGATGGACCACCATGCAAGGACGCCGCCAGGTATGTTACAGTCTACTTCTTTTAGCGGACAATGTGATAAGATCCCTTTCTTACGGCCACGCCAATCGCTACAAATTCCAGATGAGGCACAAAAACAGCAGGTGCTTCAACGGATATCAAGTGCTCCTTTAAGTGGGCTCTCCTCCACATCAACTTCAACATCACAAATACTCCAGTCCTCAAAGGTGTCACCCAAATCGCACTTGCTTCCTCACAGCTCCCAAATCTCCAGCTGCCCGTCTGAGTATGAGGTAGAACAGATGGTTGAGTCTGCAGAGCTGTTTACTCATACTATAGCCTGGGAATCAGAGGTCGACTCCAGCGCTTCTGTGAATCCAGACGAGGAAATGATCTGCACTGATGCCCAGAATCTTTATGAGTCGGATCCAGGACCAGACGCAGAAGGTTCTGACCATAATGTAGACCCTCATTCCCAAACTGTAACTCCTGTTGGTGGAGACAATGAGGAAGACGATGATAAGACTCAAATACCTGATTGGAGCAACAACTTTAGTTTTTTGTCAGGGCAGGAACAGGTTGGCTCTGAGGACGACGGGTGTGATAACGCACAGGGTGATGATGATGAGGTCGGAGATCCCACTTACTGTCAACCCACAGTCAGCCAAGAGATGAGGTCAGCAGAGGAGGTGGAGGAAGATGCTAGTGACGACGAGGTCAGGTTGCGCCTTCCTGGACAGAGACGTAGTACTGGAATCACGTCAACAACTGCATCCTCAAACACAACTCTGCCTCTCACCACAAGTCGTGGTGGCTCTTCAGGTCGCATGGGTGCTAAGCCTTGCATAGCCTGGACATTTTTTCAGATCGATAAAGGTGACCCAACTCGTGTTATCTGTAACATTTGTCAGCAAAAGCTAAGTAGAGGCCAAAAAATACATAGTTTGAGTACTTCATGCATGAACCGGCACATGGACATGAAGCATAAGTTGCAGTGGGAAGCTCAGTGTGCTACAATGCGGCCTAGCCGGCCGGGCCAACCACCGTCTGCCATATCTTGTGCATCCGCGGCCTCTTCATCCTCTGTGACTGGGGGGACAGCAGTCACACCTGTTTTGGGGCGCAGACCTGCCACCTCTTTACCCGCAACAGCCAGCGTGATTGGCAGGTCATCATTTTCTTTGGAGGTGGTAACACCAGCTGGTGTTGAGCGCTGTCCGACATCGATAGCACCACCTTTGGATGAAGGCAACCTAACATGTCCGTCTGCATCTTCCTCACAGACCGGCAGTTTGCCAGGGACACCCTTATCAACCCCGTCTAAGCACAATAGCCAGCCCTCGGTCCCTCAGATGTGGACAAGTAAAAGACCATTTCCTCCTAGCCATGAGAAAGCTAAGAGGTTGAATTTCACCATCTGCAAGCTCTTGGCTACAGAAATGCTGCCTTTCCGCCTGGTGGACACAGAGGATTTTCGAGACCTTATGTCCGTCGCAGTGCCCCAGTACCAGATGCCCAGTCGGCACTACTTCTCAAAGAAAGGTGTGCCTGCGCTCCACCAGCATGTTGCACACAACATCACCGCTTCTTTGAGAAACTCTGTGTGTGACAGGGTGCATTTCACCACAGACACTTGGACGAGTAGGCATGGACAGGGGCGTTACATGTCGCTGACTGGGCACTGGGTAACTATGGTGACAGCAGGACAAGGGGCTGCTGTCCAAGTCTTGCCGTCCCCACGAGTTGTGCGTCAATCCTCTTTATGTCAAAGTTCCTCCACTGCTTCTGCCTCCTCAACCTCCTCTCGGTCTTCCACCTGCACCCAAAGCCTGTCTGGTCATGCCACAAGCTTTCTAACTGCGCAGAAGGGATCCTGCACACCTCCTTACTATGCTGGCAGTAGGGCTCAACGTCATCAGGCGGTTTTTACATTGAAATGTCTGGGAAATGTGAGTCACACAGCTGAGGAGTTGTGGTCAGCTCTGGAGAACCAATTTCATGAATGGTTGTCTCCACTGGACCTGAAACCAGGGAAGGCCGTGTGCGACAATGCTGCAAACCTGGGTGCGGCCCTTCGCCGGGGCAATGTCACACACGTGCCTTGTATGGCTCACGTGTTGAACCTGGTTGTCCAGCAATTTTTAGCCCACTATCCCAGACTAGATGGCCTTCTGCAGAGGGCACGGTCGCTGTGTGCTCACTTCCGCCGTTCGCATCCCGCAGCTCAGCGACTTACATCTCTACAGAAGTCGTTGGGCCTGCCACTTCACCGGCTAAAATGCGATGTGCCTACCCGGTGGAATTCAACTCTGCACATGTTGCAGCGACTGTGGCAGCACCGACAAGCCCTGGTGCAATACGTTCTGACGTATAGCCTGGGCCAACGAGATTCAGAGGTGGGGCAAATCACGCTGGAGGAGTGGTCTCAGATCAGGGACCTATGCACCCTTCTGCACAGTTTTGAAATGGCGACGAAGATGTTTAGTGCTGACGATGCCATTATCAGCATGACTATTCCGGTGATTTACATGCTGGAGCACATGTTAAACAGAATTCGGAGTCAGGTGGTGGCACAAGAGGAGGTGGAGGAAGTAGAGGAGGAGGAGTTGTATGCGGAAGGGCTAACATCTGCAAGGTCCAGAAGGTCGGCAGCACCAAGGCGGCAGGCATGTGAGGGTGGGGGAGATGGTTTTACCAGGGCGCATGGTAGCAGCCAAACTAGTGAGGAAGGTGCAGGAGCCCAGGAAGAAGTGGAGGACGAACTGATGGAAGACTCATCAGATGAGGGAGACCTTGATCACATTTCTGTTGTGCGAGGTTGGGGGGAGAGGACAGAGGAAGGAAGCATGATTGTTACCTCGCCACCAACACAACAGGGACTTGGTGCTCCTGGATGCGCAACACACATGAGTGCCTTCTTGCTGCACTACCTGCAACATGACCCTCAAATTGTGAGAATTAGAAATAATCCTGACTACTGGGTTGCCACACTGTTAGATCCCCGGTACAAAAGTAAATTTGCAGAAATTATTCCTGCCATAGAAAGGGATGCACGCATGCAGGAGTATCAGCAGAGACTGTTGCAGAATCTTACATGTGCTTTTCCACAAAATACCAGTGGTGCACGTAGTGAATCTCACAGTTCCAACTTGCCAACCGTGGGACCGTCAAGTGTTCAGCACTCAAACCGTAACAGAACCACAGTATCTGCTGGTAACATCAATTTTGCGGAATCATTTCACCACTTTTTTAGCCCATCCTTTGCAAGGCCACAGGAGACAAGAAGTCTGACACATAGTCAACGCCTAGAGACGATGGTACAGGAGTATCTCCAAGTAAACATTGAAGCCACGACTGTGTCACTGGACCCTTGCTCTTTTTGGGCTTCCAATCTGGATAAATGGCCGGAGCTAGCCACTTACGCCTTGGAGATCTTGTCATGCCCCGCAGCCAGCGTTCTGTCTGAACGTGTGTTCAGCGCTGCTGGTGGTGTGCTGACAGATAAGCGCACGCGGCTCTCCACTGATAATGTAGACAGACTCACGTTCATAAAGATGAACAAATCATGGATCCGAAACGACTTTTCTACCCCTGTGTCATCCTGGGGAGAGTAAAAGCTTGATGATTGGTTAAAATCACCCTACCAAACGTTTTAAGCTTTCAAATTACTAATCATGTTTATCTGTATCTTGACTGGAAAATAATTTGGGCTTTGTAGCAGTGTGCAGCACTGATCCTATTAGGCCATCTATAATAAGCTCCACCAGATTTAAAATTAAAAATAATTTTTAGCTGCATCTAGCCCGGAAAATAATTTTGGGGCTCCGAGATGCGCAAGACACATAAGTGCCTTCTTGCTGCTCTACCTGCAGCATGACCCTCATATTGTCAGAATTCGAAGTAATCATGACTACTGGGTTGCCACACTCTTAGATCCCCCAAACTTTTCGATCAACCTTTTCATTTTAATAAAGACCAAAAAAATGGTCATTTTTGAAATTATAAGCATTAGCAGGTTGTTAGAAACTGAAATCAAACAGTTTTCAACTCAAAACTTTATTCTAGGT
Source organism: Phyllobates terribilis (assembly GCF_046119375.1). Classification (NCBI taxonomy): domain Eukaryota; kingdom Metazoa; phylum Chordata; class Amphibia; order Anura; family Dendrobatidae; genus Phyllobates; species Phyllobates terribilis. The sequence continues at coordinate 191,546,442 of NW_027362762.1, read as the reverse complement.
GATGTTACATTTTCACATAGGACCCCTTGTTCGAAAGGAGCTTCTGAACTCTCTCGTCCATTGAATTTGTCAGGTTTTGGATGGTTTCTGCTTCAATTGTTTTGCATGAGGACAGAATACCCTCCCAGAGCTGTTGCTTAGATGTGAACTGCCTCCCGCCATCATAGACACTCCTTTTAATGATGCTCCAAAGGTTCTGAATGGGGTAGAGGTCAGGGGAGCATGGGGGTCACACCATAAGTTTGTCCCCTTTTATGCCCATATCAGCCAGAGATGCAGATGTTTTATGTGCAGCATGAGATGGTGCATTATCATGCAGAAAAATGATCTTGCTGTGAAATACACGGTTCTTCTTCTTGAACCATGGCAGGAAGTGCTGTTTGAGAAAATCCACATACATTATGGAGTTCATCTTTAGCGCCTTCAGGGATCCTAAAGGGGCCAACAATCTCTCTCCCCATGATTCCAGCCCAAAACATTACTCCACCTCCTCCTTGTTGGCGCTGTAGCCGTGTTTGCGTGGGGTGTCCATCAACCAGCCATCCTCCACTCCATCCATCTGGACCATCGAGCGCTGCACGGCACTCATCCGTGAACAAAACAGTTTTGAAATCAGTCTTCATGTAATGTTTGGCCCACTGGAGCCGTTTCTGCTTGTGTGAAGTGGATAGAGGAGGTCGACAGGATGGCGTATGCACAGCTGCAAACCTCTGAAGGACCCTGCATCTTGTTGTTCGGGGGACGTTGGAGGCACAAGCAGCTTCAAAAACTTGTCTGTTGCTATGACAAGGCTTTTTTGCCGCTGCTCTTTCAACCTGACGTAATTGCCTGTAGGAAAGAGTCCTCAATTTGCCCTTATCAGCACGCACACGTGTGTACTGTGAATCAGCTACATACTTCTTGATTGCCAAGACACTTCATCCTGATCATCGCACAATGTTGATTGTAGTCATGCCTTGACCTAAACACTCCACAATTTGTTGCTTCTCAGCAGCCGACACATCCTTTTTCTTTCCCATTTTGGCAGAAAATGTAGGCTGCTTAATAATGTGAGAGAGCCTTCTTAAGTAGTCTTGCCTTTCATTGGACACACCTGCCAAACTAATTAGCACAGGTGTCTGCAATTGCTTACAGTGATATAAAGAGCCCTGACACACATCACCATCAATGAGTTTAACTGACAAACACACAAATTCTTCCCTTATCACTCCTAAACACTTTTTGCATAATAATTTGGAACGCGGTGTACATGTGCTTTTCCACAAAACACCAGCGGTTCACGTAGTGAATCTTACAGTTCTAACTTGCCAACCGTGGTCTGTATGGAATTGTTCAATAAAGGGCCCAAAATTAAGATAACATAGATGGGAGAGGTCTCTATGAATAGGAATTCCTAAGTATTTGATACCCTGTGAGGGCCAGGCAAAGGGAAAGTTGGACTGGATGGAATCCTATATGGATTTGGGGAGGGAGACATCGAGGGCCTCAGACTTCGCTGCATTGATTTTAAAATTTTACCATGTAATAAAGTGATCTATTTCAGCCATAACAGCATGGATGGATATATGTGATTGAGTGATATATACTAGGACATCATCAGCAAATAGAGAGCACTTGTACTCGGTGCCTCCCACCTCAATCCACCTAATATTGGGGTTATGGCGAATTGATGAGAGCAGGTGCTCCGTCACTAGGATGTATAAGAGAGGGGACAGAGGACATCCCTGCCTTGTCCCATTGGTGATTGTGAAAGGTGATGAAAATGTTCTGACGCACCCCCTGGGCCTTGGGACACCCGGAGCCGGACCCTTTTTGGTGGATGCTGGTGGTTGCAGTCTTCGTGGCGGCGACCCGGATCCGTGGCTCAGGGCGGTCAAACCAGTGGCGGAACTATTTATGTGGTTTTGATGTTTAAATGTCCGACTACGCCACCCGTGGATTGCGGTCAGAGTGAACCGCCGCTACAGGGCAGACCGCTGAGGCTGGTGTTGTGGGTGCAGCAGAGCGTAGCATAACTCCCCACGGGAGGAGTATAGCCTCAGGGCAGTGTATGCGGAGGATGGGGGTGATGGTGCAGGGCAGCAGCAGTAACGACACGGAGTCAGTGATGCAGTCCAGGGCCTTTACTCACAGTTCTTATTATCCAGACCACGTCTGCAGGTAACGGCTGCCCACGTCGTACTGTGCTCACCAGGTGAGGGGCTCAGACAACTCCCAGATAACTTTGGAGCACTTCACAGGACCCCCTTTGTGTGTCCTTTGTCTGGCCTTTCTTACCAACACTTCTGTCCGGCTGCCTCGGACCTCCTCTTGGTAAACTTGGCGCCAGTTTCCCTGACCCTATGTGGTGCCTTCCTAGCGGGTGTAGCGAGGGGCTGCGCCACATAAAATGTCAGAGCCTCCGGTTTCTAGCTGAGGGTCGTTTCCTGCCTCCACTAGTTCGGGGACCGGTCTCCCCCTTTGGCCTGACCCCTCCACGCAGGTGGATTCGGGCGTGCGGTGGCGACTCGCCCGTCCGCACCCCTGGGATCCCTTCATTCCTCGTTCCTGGAGCCTTCTCCGCTCCTCTTCCTTCCTTCTCCCTCTTCCAGGCCTGGGCCTCTGTTACTAGGCCCGCCTCCGGAGCAGAGCTCATGCAGAGCCCCTGCTCCCTGCCACTTCTGCTCAGACTTCTCTGCACTGAACTAAGATGGTGCCCACCTTTTATACTCCCTTCTCAATGCACCCAGGAACTGCTTCCTCCCTGCTCCTGCACTACAGGGTTCCCCTTCCTCAGTGTTCCCTCCCCCCACTCCAGCCAGGGACAGGGACTGTCGTGCCCATCTCAGGGGCATATTGGTCGCCCTGCCCCACGGCAATGTGGTGTAATGCATGCAGGTGTCGGGTCCTGATCCACACTCCATCCTTACCTGAGAGTGAGATATCACACCTCTGGGTGAGGTGCAATACGTCTGTAGCAACCGAGCCCTCAGGGTGCTACAGTTCCATTTATCTTCAGCCTAGGTGACGTATTGCGATACAGGGCCGTGATTTTGGCTATAAAAGGGTCCCCTAGACCCCTACCCCAAGCTTTTTAAGAGAATCATATATGGCGTGCCAGGAGACTCTATGGAATGCTTTCTCAGCATCCAACGAGAGTATCTAATTACAAATTTTTAACTGCATCTAGCCCAGGAAATACTTTGTGCCTAGTAGCAGTGTCTGCTAGTCAGCGGATTATCCCGGCTGTTAAGCAAGCTACACCACCTGTAGTTTAGACACTTAATTTTTTCAAAGGAAATGCTTCGGGACCATGGGATACTCAGTGAAGAGCATCAGGAGGCACCCCAAGGCATAGGGGCTGGGACTGGCAGTAGGATGCCTTGCGGTGGACAGCCGAGCTCGATCCTTATAAAAGCTTTTTAACTGCAGCAGCTTTAGTGGACGCTACTGGAGCTGGAATTACGCGGCTGCTGGCATGAGACTTGCCCTCCAATAGATCCTTGTAAATGGATTTAAAGTGTATTCATTCAAATTAGAGAGACAATTTAAATTAAAAAGCTTAGAGCTGCCTCCACCACAGGGGGGCTCGCTCGACCCACCAGCGGACAGGCACCAGTATTGGGAGAGGGGGGCTGGCCATCAGGGTTCACCGCGGCTCTGGCACAAACCCGGCGACACGGAGGTGGCACGGGCAGGAGCGGACTGGCCGTGTCGGCTTCTCACTTTTTGGATTTTAGAAGGGCATGACATGCCTATATCTGTGTCTCCCCCTCCTTTTACTCCTCCACCTCTTTTATTTTCACATGACTATATGTACTTGTCACTTTTCCATGTGTTAGTTGTGTCTTCTGAGCAGTTTGTCAGCTTTTGGACACCTTTGAAGGTGTTTTCTATGTGTTTCTATGTGTTTTTGTTTGCCTGCCATTGGTTTTAACGGTGTTCGAAGGTGTTCGACGAACAGTTCGACGAACAGTTTGGCAAACACACGGGTGTTCGACGAACCGAACCGAACTCGAACACTACGGGGGTGGCTCAACACTAGTCAAGGATACGTACAATGGTGAAAACACTTTTAAAATAAAAATGAAACAACTTTGAAAGTCATCTTGATAATAAATATCCTACCACTTTGTGTCTAATATTCCTTTGCAGTACTATGTATCTTCATGGTTATAGACTACACACAAGTTAAAGGGGTTTTCCATTTTCAAAAAATCCCTGCACCCTGGTTGCTGGTTGTCTTCAAAAAACTACTCACACAAACAAACTGTGTTTTACTCACACTCAATGGGTCCACTGCTGTTTTTTTTCCTGCTGTTCATATTGTCTGTTATTGTCTGCTGCGCTCACATGACGTCAACATTGCTGCAGCCAATTGGTGAGCTCAATCACTCTTAGTCACTCTTCATCAACTTCAGCAAAACCGCTGAGCTCAGTTTTGGGCTGCAGCAGTGTTGAAGTGACGTCAACCCTGCAGACAATAACAGACACCTGAAAAAGTAGCGGAGACTCAACGCTGGACTCAGGGAGGGTGAGTCAAGAACTATTGACAAGACTCTGGATGAGCTGAAATGTTTTGGGATGTGGAAATAAACAAGATTAATTGACCACATGTGAGTGGCGGGATTCGTTTTTGCTGGACACATCATTTCTCCTCGTGCACCACGAAAGGATTGCAGAGTGCCGACCGCTTTTTGAACGTTATAAAGCACTATTTGGATCTGGGAGGGTGAGTCATGCACTATTTTTTTTGTTTACAAACTGTAGTAGGGAGAGGCAGGGGTTTTCAGAAATTGGAAAACTCCTTGAAGACCCATTTAGATAAGCCAATATTCATCAAAATGAGAGTTTGTAAGAGCCCCTGTGTGTCTAAACATTGGAGCTCCCCCATAAGTGACCCCATTTTGGAAACTAGACCCCCCAAGGCACCTATCTAGATGCATAGTGAGCACGTGGAACCCCAGGTGCTTCACAAATTAATCCGTAAAAATAAAAAAGTGTTTTTTTTCCCCACTTTTTCATTTTTACAAATCAATTTGTGAAGCACCTGGGGGTTCCAAGTGCTCACTATGCATCTAGATAGGTGCATTGGGGGGTCTAGTTTCCAAAATGGGGTCACTTGTGGGGGAGCTCCAATGTTTAGGCACACAGGGGCTCTCCAAACGCAACATCGTGTCCACTAACAATTTGAGCCGATTTTCCATTCAATTTGTTAGCGGACACCATGTCGCGTTTGGAGAGCCCCTGTGTGCCTAAACAGTGGAAACCCCCCACAAGTGACCCCATTTTGGAAACTAGACCCCTCAAGGATTTTATCAAGGGGTATAGTGAACATTTTGAACCCAGAGGTACGACAGAGAATTTGATAACATTAGGTCATCATATTGAATAAGTTGTCATTAGTCTTGAGCGCAAGTGCTCGCTACTTGAGTTTGCATTGGGTACTCAGGTATGCACCATGTACTGCGTGTGCTCGAGTGACATGCTCGAGTCCCTGCCCCGCATGTTTCACGGTTATTAGACACCCAAAAAAAAACCATGCAGGGATCGCTCGTGCATGGCAGGCAATCCCCGCAAAGTTTTTTTGGCCGTGAAGCATATGGGGCGGAGACTCGAGCATGTCACTCAAATACCCACGATACTCAATGCATACCAGAGCACCCGATGCAAACTCAAGTAGCGAGCACTAGCGCTCAACGCTAGTCGCCATATCGTCATCTTTTTTTCTTACTTTAGAAAAAAATCCCAACCCCAGCCCTAACCCTAGCACAACCCTAACCCTAGCACAACCCTAACCCGAGAGTTTATTTTTTACGCCGTTCCTCGTGTGGTATAAGAGATTAGACTAATTTATTCTTCGAGTCGGTGCGATTTCAGTGATACCAGAATCATATCGGGTTTTTATGATTGACAGCTGTCACACACTAAAAGACCCATTTTTTGTAAAATCTAGTTTTTGCATCGCCATATTTTTAGAGCTATAATTTTTCCATATTTTGGCAGACAGAGTCATGTGATGGCTTGTTTTTTGCGGGATGAGTTGACGTTTTTATTGGTGCCATTTTCAGGCACGTGACATTTTTTGATCGCTTTCTATTCCGATTTTTGGGAGGCAGAATAAACAAAAACCAACAATTCAGGAACTGTTTTTATTTTTTTTTTTATTCTGTTCCGCGTGTGGTAAAATTGATAAGATAGCTTTTTTCTTTGGGTCAGTACGTTTACAGCGGTACCACATTTATATTGTTTTTCTATGTTTTGGCGCTTTTACACAATAAAAGCTATTTTATAGAAAAAAATTATTTTTTTGCATTGCTTTATTCTGAGAGCTATAACTTTTTGATTTTTTGGATGATGGAGCTGTATGGCAGCTTGTTTTTTGCGGGACAAGATAAAGTTTTCAGCTGTACCATTTTTATTTATATTCGTCTTTTTGATCGCGTGTTATTCCATTTTTTATTTGGCGGTATGATGATAAAGGATTGTTTTTTGCTTTGTTTTTTATTTTTATTTTTTACCGTGTTCACTGAAGGGGTTAACTAATGGGACAGATTTATAGGTCAGGTCGTTCTGGACGCGGCGATACCAAATATGTGTACTTTTATTGTTTGTTTGCTTTTTTTTCATAATAATATTTATTGATGGGTACATTATATTTTTATTTTTGGTGGATTATTTTTTTTATTTTTTTTAAATATTTTTACAATTTTTTTTTTTCACTTTCTGTGAGTTTTTACACTTTTTTACTTTGTCCCACTGTGGAACTTTCACTTTTTTTATTCTGATCGCCTGCACAGCATAGGGATGGAGCACCATCCCTGTGCTATGCAGGCAGTCAGCGCTGCACAGTGAGAACATTGTGTGGTCGTGCACTGCGCATGACCAAACAATGTTCTTGCTGCCTGGTGACCCGGATGTTGTCATGACGACATCGGGTCGTCATGGCAACACCCAGTAAGCCGCGGCAGACAGCGCTGGAGGCCGGAAGAGGAGGTGAGTATACCGATCACCTCCCCTTGCCACCGCAATGCTGCGATCGACTTCGATCGCAGCATTGCGGGGGTTAATGTGCCGGGAGCGGTGCAGGACCGCTCCCTGCACATAGTACCGGGTGTCAGCTGTGACAATCAGCTGACACCCGGCGGCGATCGCGCCCGCACAGCCTGTGTGCGATCGCGATGACGTACTAATACGGGTCAGGCTCTTAAAGCCCAGGGCACTGACGCGTATTAATACGTCTTGGGCTGTAAAGGGGTTAATTATACATTTTTTTTTAGGCTGTGTGCCCACTATGCATTTTTTAAGCGTTTCCGCAGCGGCAATTCCGGTCTGCCATGTTCCCCAATGATAATCCGCATGTGCTGTGTACATGCTGCGGAAATTTCCGCTGCGGATTATCATTGCGGAAAAATCCACAGCATTACCAATTATTTTGCGGAAGCGCGGCGTTTTCGCCGCCATTGACTTGCATTAGAACGCATGGAATCCGCATCCCTGCATCTGTAGATGCGGAATCCATGCGTTTCAATGTGCGGATGGTACCCGGGTGTGGAGGACAGGAGACTCTCCTCCGGACCCGGGTACCATAGAACCTGTAAAAAAATAATAAAATAAAAAATAAATATTATACTTACCTTTTGATGGCCCCCGGTGTCTTTATCCGATGCGTCCTGGCTTGCCGGCAGCTCGCGATGGTCTGAAAAGGACCTGCCGTGACGTCATTTAGTCATGTGACGGGTCACGCGACCGCTGACGTTGGCAGGCCATCAGAAAGTAAGTATATATTTTTTATTTTTTACCATTCTTTTACGGTCACACTATATAAATCCATGCTGGTTGCATGGATTTATATAGTGTACCCAAGTTGTCAAGCACTTTCCAAGTGATGCTAAAATCGCTTGTCAACCCGCATGCGGAAATGTCAGTGAAGAATGATTCACATCCGCATGTCCCTGGCAGGAAAACGCATGTACAATCCGCATGTAAAATCCGCATGTACAATCCGCATGTAAAATCCGCATGCGTTTTTTCTGCCAGGGAGATGCAGAAACGCTCAAAAAAAATCCGGAACATTTCTGTATCATGGGCACATAGCCTTACATTAATTGTATGACTCAATATTGAGCACACGTAGCCATCTATACACAGCGGGAGGCGGCACGGTGCCATCTATACACAGCGGGAGGCGGCACGTAGCCATCTATGCACAGCGGGAGGCCGCACGGCGCCATCTATACACAGCGTGAGGCCGCACGGCGCCATCTATACACAGCAGGAGACCGCACGGCGACATCTGTACACAGTGGGAGGCCGCACGGCGCCCCCCCAGAGACAGCAGGAGGCCGCACTGTGCCATCTATACTCAGCAGGAGGCCGCACGTAGCCATCTGTACAAAGTGGGAGGCCGCACAGCGCCCCCCCAGAGACAGCAGGAGGCCGCACGGTGCCATCTATACTCAGCAGGAGGCCGCACGTAGCCATCTATACACAGCAGGAGGCCGCACGGCGCCATATATACACAGCAGGGGGCCGCACGTAGCCATCTATACACAGCAGGAGGCCGCATGGCACCATCTATACACAGTGGGAGGCTGCACGGTGCCATCTATACACAGCAGGAGGCCGCACGGCGCCATCTATACACAGCGGGAGGCCGCACGTAGCCATCTATACACAGCGGGAGGCCGCACGGCGCCATCTATACACAGCGGGAGGCCGCACGGCGCCATCTATACACAGCGGGATGCCGCATGGCACCATCTATACACAGCGGGAGGCCGCACGGCACCATCTGTACACAGTGGTAGGCCGCACGGCGCCTCCCCAGAGACAGCAGGAGGCCGCACGGTGCCATCTATACTCAGCAGGAGGCCGCACGTAGCCATCTATACACAGCAGGAGGCCGCACGGCGCCATATATACACAGCAGGAGGCCGCACGTAGCCATCTATACACAGCAGGAGGCCGCACGGCGCCATCTATACACAGCGGGAGGCTGCACGGCGCCATCTATACACAGCGGGAGGCCGCACGGCGCCATCTATACACAGCGGGAGGCCGCACGGCGCCATCTATACACAGCAGGAGGCTGCACGGTGCGCCATCTGTACACAGCGGAAGGCCGCACGGCGCCATCTATACACAGCAGGAGGCCACACGGCGCCATCTGTACACAGTGGGAGGCTGCACGGCGCCCCCCCAGAGACAGCATGAGGCCGCACTGTGCCATCTATACTCAGCAGGAGACTGCACGGCGCAATCTATACACAGCGGGAGGCTGCACGGTGCAATCTATACACAGCAGGAGGCCGCACGTAGCCATCTATACACAGCAGGAGGCCGCACGGCGCCATCTATACACAGCGGGAGGCCGCACGGCGCCATCTATACACAGCGGGAGGCCGCACGGCGCCATCTATACACAGCAGGAGGCCGCACGGCGCCATCTGTACACAGCGGGTGGCCACACGGCGCCATCTGTACACAGCAGGAGGCCGCACGGTGCCATCTGTACACAGTGGGAGGCCACACGGCGCCCCCCCAGAGACAGCAGGAGGCCGCACGGTGCCATCTATACTCAGCAGGAGGCCGCACGGCGCCATCTATACACAGCGGGAGGCTGCACGGTGCAATCTCTACACAGCAGGAGGCCGCACAGTGCCATCTATACACAGCGGGAGGCCGCACGGGGCCATCTATACACAGCGGGAGGCCGCACGGCGCCATCTATACACAGCGGGAGGCCGCACGGCGCCATCTATACACAGCGGGAGGCCGCACGGCGCCATCTATACACAGCGGGAGGCCGCACGGCGCCATCTGTACACAGTGGGAGGCCGCACGGTGCCCCCCCAGAGACAGCAGGAGGCCGCACGGTGCCATCTATACTCAGCAGGAGGCCGCACGTAGCCATCTGTACACAGTGGGAGGCCGCACGGCGCCCCCCCAGAGACAGCAGGAGGCCGCACGGTGCCATCTATACTCAGCAGGAGGCCGCACGTAGCCATCTATACACAGCAGGAGGCCGCACGGCGCCATCTATACACAGCGGGAGGCTGCACGGCGCCATCTACACACAGCAGGAGGCCGAACGTAGCCATCTATACACAGCGGGAGGCCGCACGGCGCCATCTATACACAGCGGGAGGCTGCACGGCGCCATCTATACACAGCAGGAGGCCGCACGGCGCCATCTATACACAGCGGGAGGCCGCACGGCGCCATCTATACACAGCGGGAGGCCGCACGGCGCCATCTATACACTGCAGGAGGCCGCACGGCGCCATCTGTACACAGTGGAAGGCCGCGCGGCGCCCCCCCAGAGACAGCAGGAGGCCGCACGGTGCCATCTATACTCAGCAGGAGGCCGCACGTAGCCATCTATACACAGCAGGAGGCCCCACGGCGCCTTATATACACAGCAGGAGGCCGCACGTAGCCATCTATACACAGCAGGAGGCCTCACGGCGCCATCTATACACAGCGGGAGGCTGCACGGCGCCATCTATACACAGCGGGAGGCCGCACGGCGCCATCTATACACAGCGGGAGGCCACACGGCGCCATCTGTACACAGCAGGAGGCCGCATGGCGCCATCTGTACACAGTGGGAGGCCGCACGGCGCCCCCCCAGAGACAGCAGGAGGCCACACGGTGCCATCTATACTCAGCAGGAGGCCGCACGTAGCCATCTATACACAGAAGGAGGCCGCACGGCGCCATATATACACAGCAGGAGGCCGCACGTAGCCATCTATACACAGCAGGAGGCCGCACGGCGCCATCTATACACAGCGGGAGGCTGCACGGTGCCATCTATACACAGCAGAAGGCCGCACGGCGCCATCTATACACAGCAGGAGGCCGCACGTAGCCATCTATACACAGCGGGAGGCCGCACGGCGCCATCTATATACAGCGGGAGGCCGCACGGCGCCATCTATACACAGCGGGAGGCCGCACGGCGCCATCTATAACCAGTGGGAGGCCGCACGGCGCCATCTATACACAGCGGGAGGCCGCACGGCGCCATCTATACACAGCGGGTGGCCGCACGGCGCCATCTATACACAGCAGGAGGCCGCACGGCGCCATCTGTACACAGTGGGAGGCCGCACGGCGCCCCCCCAGAGACAGCAGGAGGCCGCACGGTGCCATCTATACTCAGCAGGAGGCCGCACGTAGCCATCTATACACAGCAGGAGGCCGCACGGCGCCATATATACACAGCAGGAGGCCGCACCTAGCCATCTATACACAGCAGGAGGCCGCACGGCGCCATCTATACACAGCAGGAGGCCGCACGGCGCCATCTTTACACAGCGGGAGGCTGCACGGTGCCATCTATACACAGCAGGAGGCCGCACGGCGCCATCTAAACACAGCGGAAGGCTGCACGGTGCCATCTATACACAGCAGGAGGCCGCACGGCGCCATCTATACACAGCAGGAGGCTGCACGGTGCGCCATCTGTACACAGCGGAAGGCCGCACGGCGCCATCTATACACAGCAGGAGGCCACACGGCGCCATCTGTACACAGTGGGAGGCCGCACGGCGCCCCCCCAGAGACAGCATGAGGCCGCACTGTGCCATCTATACTCAGCAGGAGACCGCACGGCGCAATCTATACACAGCGGGAGGCTGCACGGTGCAATCTATACACAGCAGGAGGCCGCACGTAGCCATCTATACACAGCAGGAGGCCGCACGGCGCCATCTATACACAGCGGGAGGCCGCACGGCGCCATCTATACACAGCGGGAGGCCGCACGGCGCCATCTATACACAGCAGGAGGCCGCACGGCGCCATCTGTACACAGCGGGTGGCCACACGGCGCCATCTGTACACAGCAGGAGGCCGCACGGCGCCATCTGTACACAGTGGGAGGCCACACGGCGCCCCCCCAGAGACAGCAGGAGGCCGCACGGTGCCATCTATACTCAGCAGGAGGCCGCACGGCGCCATCTATACACAGCGGGAGGCTGCACGGTGCAATCTCTACACAGCAGGAGGCCGCACAGCGCCATCTATACACAGCGGGAGGCCGCACGGGGCCATCTATACACAGCGGGAGGCCGCACGGCGCCATCTATACACAGCGGGAGGCCGCACGGCGCCATCTATACACAGCGGGAGGCCGCACGGCGCCATCTATACACAGCGGGAGGCCGCACGGCGCCATCTGTACACAGTGGGAGGCCGCACGGTGCCCCCCCAGAGACAGCAGGAGGCCGCACGGTGCCATCTATACTCAGCAGGAGGCCGCACGTAGCCATCTGTACACAGTGGGAGGCCGCACGGCGCCCCCCCAGAGACAGCAGGAGGCCGCACGGTGCCATCTATACTCAGCAGGAGGCCGCACGTAGCCATCTATACACAGCAGGAGGCCGCACGGCGCCATCTATACACAGCGGGAGGCTGCACGGCGCCATCTACACACAGCAGGAGGCCGAACGTAGCCATCTATACACAGCGGGAGGCCGCACGGCGCCATCTATACACAGCGGGAGGCTGCACGGCGCCATCTATACACAGCAGGAGGCCGCACGGCGCCATCTATACACAGAGGGAGGCCGCACGGCGCCATCTATACACAGCGGGAGGCCGCACGGCGCCATCTATACACTGCAGGAGGCCGCACGGCGCCATATATACACAGCAGGAGGCCGCACCTAGCCATCTATACACAGCAGGAGGCCGCACGGCGCCATCTATACACAGCAGGAGGCCGCACGGCGCCATCTATACACAGCGGGAGGCCGCACGGCGCCATCTATACACTGCAGGAGGCCGCACGGCGCCATATATACACAGCAGGAGGCCGCACCTAGCCATCTATACACAGCAGGAGGCCGCACGGCGCCATCTATACACAGCAGGAGGCCGCACGGCGCCATCTTTACACAGCGGGAGGCTGCACGGTGCCATCTATACACAGCAGGAGGCCGCACGGCGCCATCTAAACACAGCGGGAGGCTGCACGGTGCCATCTATACACAGCAGGAGGCCGCACGTAGCCATCTATACACAGCAGGGGGCCACACGGCGCCATCTATACACAGCGGGAGGCCGCACGGCGCCATCTATACATAGTGGGAGGCCGCATGGCGCCCCCCAGAGACAGCAGGAGGCCGCACGGCACCAACTATACTCATCAGGAGGCCGCACGCAGTCACTCATGCCGTCACGCACACACACAAACATATACAGACATATACATACACGCATAAACACTTTTGAAACACAAAAATACATATAAACAGACATCACACAATGATATCTGCCTACACACACACACACACATACACATACACATAGATACACATACACACACAGACTCACCATCCCCCGGCTCTATTCCTCCTGCCTGCTCTGACTTCTCTGTTGCAGCAGTGCAGGCCGAGCGCGCACTGCGTGATGTCACAGCTAGGAGACACGCCCGCGCACAGGGCCGTGTCTCCTAGCAGTGACGCGGCCGGGCCAGCACAGGGAAGTTAATTGCTGCAGTGCTGGCCCGGCCGATGAAGAAGTAGCGGCGGCCGCTGCTGGGGGAGCGGTCCGGGGCCCCCCCTCCCACCACTGCTACAGGTATGTGCCGCGGTGGCCCGCACATATAATGAGGGCAATCCGGCATTAGACACCCCGCCCAGAGCCGCGGGCCCCCTGAAGGATCGGGGCCCCGGGCGGTAGCCCGGATTGCCCTCATTATAATCCTCCTATGGACGGTGGTAATCGAGTGGTTATATTGACTACGCCACCTGTGGTTTCTGGTGATCCTCCACCAGCGCTGCGTTCAGTCCTCTGAGGTGGGATGTAGCGGCAGCAGCAGATGGTACTACTCCCCACAGGCGGAGCAAGGCCTCAGGGCAGAGGGGAACAGGAGGATGGGAATTGTAGTGGGAGATGTGGTGCGGTGTCGTGCGGTGCCGCGTGGCAATAAGAAACCGGAGGCCATAGGGGTAGTCTTCCAAGCTTTACTCACGGTAGAATGCACAGCTGCAAGGCTTCTCCCTGCTCCTCACGGCGCGCTGCGGCCACCAGGACCGGTGTCTGACAACCTCCGAGTAGTTCAGGTGCTTTGGTCAGGACCCCGCACCAGAGTGTTCCTAGAAGTTCCCACTAGGTCCTCTCCTGTCCGTATGTGATGCGTGTACTAAGGCCGGGTCTCCCTCTGGACTATGCACAGAACAAGGGTACGGGTGGCAACTCCGCTCCGTCCGTTACCCGGTGGGATCCACTGAGCCTCCGGGCTTCTCCGACTAAGGCGTGAAGTGACAGAGTCAGATATCGGGGGCCAGTACCCCTTTTGCAGCAGGACTTCTTCTGACTAGGCCAGAATAGTGAGGACAGGTGACGTATACCGCTCCGTCTGCATCCCCCTGGGATCCTTTTGCCTGCGGAGCTTTACTCCTCCGCTCCCCTCAGGCCTTCTTGGGTAGGGACCTTGACCGGATAGAGACAGCCGTTAACTCTAGCCCGCTCCTCGACTCAAGGCAAGAGTACGAGGACCGTGTCCCCATCAACTGCAGGTTCACACAGGAAGCCACGTTCAGTGATGAAGATCACAATCAAAAGACCATAAGCCCAAGATGGCTGTTTATTAAATATGAATTATTAAGTGTAACCTAAATGTGCGTCCTCCACCCTCACCCACTACTAGGTTCTCCCTATCTTTTGGTTCCCCCATCTCCACTTATCCCGGCTGGGGCAGCACCCTGGTGCATATAAGCCCCCCTCGGGTGGGAGAGGTGTAGTGTTGGATGCAGAGGTGGGTCCTGACAGCTGCACCATCCTTACCTCGAAGGAGAGATACCACACCTCATTAAAGAGATGCAGTACCCCTGTGGCGACCGAACCCTCAGGGGTGCCACATTCCCCCCCTGGTGGTACACAGCACGTCTGCGGGTTGCAAAGAGAGCAAAACATGGTGCAGACTTTTTACATTTTTTTCCATAACAATATAACAATCTTCCCATTATGGGAGGCACTTTTTCTTAAATGTTACAAACTTTAAATAGTATAAAAGTATAAAAACACCGCAGAGACATTATGCATATAGACAGACCGATTAAAGTGCAGTAAGGAAAGAGTCAGTTCAGAAGCAAGAGGGACCTGTCCCAAACCCTCAACGTAGGCCCTGGGGTGGCTGCAGGGCATGAAGATCCCGAGTTGGACCTCCAGGAGAGCCACTCCAGACAGGTTTTTCTTCTGAGGTCTGAGGTAGAAGTGGTAAGGCGGTTTTGTATAAAACCAATAGGGAGCACCTAATTAGATGCATAAACTATATACAAAAGAAGAGTCTGTCTACTGCCAGTCCGCAGGGACAAATGTCTCTCTAAACCGGGAGGAAAACATGGTAATTAACATAAAACAAGAACAAGTCAACTGCAAAAGGTTACAGCCGTCGGGGCTGCTTACTCCATATATCCCCACCGGGGAAAAGGTTCATTCCTCCCGACGGAGGCTGGCTGAACCTCCACTGTCAAGCGCGAGGGGGCGTCACTCCTGGATACTTTGTGCACATCCAGGGCACGCCACCCCCGCACCCCGTGGTGGCGGGTGTACGAAACCAGGTCACCCGGGAATAGGTTCCGGCCAGGGTGTCCCTTCCTTAGTTGCGGCTCGACGTCCCGCCGGCTGACGAAGACGTCCTGCTCGAACTGGGGACTCCTAATGAAGCCCCATCCCGCCTCCTGGTGGAAGCGGACAATTTGCCCTTCCTCTCGGGGGCTTGGACAGGCTGCCTACTCCTGGCAGGCCTTGGATTTTGCAGCCTTGGCGCGCACCTCCAGGTGCTCGCAGCGAATCTCCCTCTGCCGTCGCTCCCTGTCAAGCTGGAGGATTTGCTGCCTGCACAGCTCGCTCCTCCTCCGCGCTTCAGCCCGGGTGTCCTGGGGGAAGCCCATCAGGTCCCCCCCCTGGTTGTCCCAGGCCATCTCCTCCGCCGCCGGCCAGGTAACTGGAGGTGCAGGTTGCGGTGACAGCAGGGGTTGCTGCAGGTCCTCGGTGAGTGCGGACCAGTCCGGGTTGGGGTCGGTGGACTCCCCATCAGGCACAAGTTCCTCCGGGATGGGAGGCGGGAGGCAATGCAGGCCTCCGGCGATGGCGGAGGCTTCCAGCTCCGGGGCAAAGACTTGCTCCCCAGTGACCGCGCCGGGAAGTAAGTACTCCGTCGTCAGATCTAGGAGGGGCACGGTGGGCTCAGCAGCCGGGACGGGGGTATCACTCTTACCCGATCCTGGGCTGCACGCGACCTCCGTTGCTTCTTCCTCCTGGGCTGCTGCTCCTTGGCGGCGGGCCCGGATCCTCTGCAGCATTTCTTTCCGCCACGCAGCGAACGCCGCATGCTGGGCCTCAGCAACCCTTCGGGCAAGGTCCGGGGTTTCCTTACGAAGGAACTCAGCTTCCGCCGGGGTCAGGACCATGCCTCCCTGCTCTCCGACAGGAGTAAGACTTGGGCCGACTTCGGAAGGCTCGGGTGGACTTCCCTCAGCAGCGTCCATGACTGCTCCTGAATATGGTGAGTCTCGGACTGTTATGGCCGCACCTTGTGGTTTCCTTCGTTCCATCCTCTTTTCGGGGCGGCTCCAGGGCGGCAGGCCGACAGGCACTCCTCCAGACATCCCATCCGTTTTGACAGACACTACCCCGCGGACAGTCTCTAATGGAATGGGCGGTCTGCTCTTTTGGCGCCATGGGGGAGCCAGGCCCACGATAGGAGGTGCCAGGACGCTGTCTTTTCTGCACATTATGGCGTCCGCTCTTCTTGGACGGGCGCCATTTTAAGTGGAAAACGACAGTCTAAGGTAAAAGGCGTGCAGTATCCGGTATCAATAGGCAATCCTCTTCCGTTGCTGCGGGCACGCAATCCTGCCAACTACGCCAAGTTGTGACGCCTACTTCGCTACTCGCTAGCTCTCCCTGAGAGATGGGGGTACTCGGAACCGGGCCTCCGGGTGGAAGGTGGATGTAGTCGTGGCCTAGGCCCAGCCCGTGCCCAGGGTTGTCACATCAAAATAAGGGCTAGGAGGGACGGTGGTAATCGAGTGGTTATATTGACTACGCCACCTGTGGTTTCTGGTGATCCTCCACCAGCGCTGCGTTCAGTCCTCTGCCTCTAAGGCGGGATGTAGTGGCAGCAGCAGATGGTACTACTCCCCACAGGTGGAATAAGGCCTCAGGGCAGAGGGGAACAGGAGGATGGGAATTGTAGTGGGAGATGTGGTGTGGTGTCGTGCGGTGCCGTGTGGCAATAAGAAACTGGAGGCCATGGGGGTAGTCTTCCAAGCTTTACTCACGGTAGAATGCACAGCTGCAAGGCTTCTCCCTGCTCCTCACAGCGCGCTGCGGCCACCAGGACCGGAGGTCCGACAACCTCCGAGTAGTTCAGGTGCTTTGGTCAGGACCCCGCACCAGAGTGTTCCTAGAAGTTCCCACTAGGTCCTCTCCTGTCCGTATGTGATGCGTGTACTAAGGCCGGGTCTCCCTCTGGACTATGCACAGAACAAGGGTACGGGTGGCAACTCCGCTCCGTCCGTTACCCGGTGGGATCCACTGAGCCTCCGGGCTTCTCCGACTAAGGCGTGAAGTGACAGACTCAGATATCGGGGACCAGTACCCCTTTTGCAGCAGGACTCCCTCTGACTAGGCCAGAATAGTGAGGACAGGTGACGTATACCGCTCCGTCTGCATCCCCCTGGGATCATTTTGCCTGCGGAGCTTTACTCCTCCGCTCCCCTCAGGCCTTCTTGGGTAGGGACCTTGACCGGGTAGAGACAGCCGTTAACTCTAGCCCGCTCCTAGACTCAAGGCCAGAGTACGAGGACCGTGTCCCCATCAACTGCAGGTTCACACAGGAAGCCACGTTCAGTGATGAAGATCACAATCAAAAGACCATAAGCCCAAGATGGCTGTTTATTAAATATGAATTATTAAGTGTAACCTAAATGTGCGTCCTCCACCCTCACCCACTACTAGGTTCTCCCTATCTTTTGGTTCCCCCATCTCCACTTATCCCGGCTGGGGCAGCACCCTGGTGCATATAAGCCCCCCTCGGGTGGGAGAGGTGTAGTGTTGGATGCAGAGGTGGGTCCTGACAGCTGCACCATCCTTACCTCGAAGGAGAGATACCACACCTCATTAAAGAGATGCAGTACCCCTGTGGCGACCGAACCCTCAGGGGTGCCACATTCCCCCCTGGTGGTACACAGCACGTCTGCGGGTTGCAAAGAGAGCAAAACATGGTGCAGACTTTTTACATTTTTTTCCATAACAATATAACAATCTTCCCATTATGGGAGGCACTTTTTCTTAAATGTTACAAACTTTAAATAGTATAAAAGTATAAAAACACCGCAGAGACATTATGCATATAGACAGACCGATTAAAGTGCAGTGAGGAAAGAGTCAGTTCAGAAGCAAGAGGGACCTGTCCCAAACCCTCAACGTAGGCCCTGGGGTGGCTGCAGGGCATGAAGATCCCGAGTTGGACCTCCAGGAGAGCCACTCCAGACAGGTTTTTCTTCTGAGGTCTGAGGTAGAAGTGGTAAGGCGGTTTTGTATAAAACCAATAGGGAGCACCTAATTAGATGCATAAACTATATACAAAAGAAGAGTCTGTCTACTGCCAGTCCGCAGGGACAAATGTCTCTCTAAACCGGGAGGAAAACATGGTAATTAAAATAAAACAAGAACAAGTCAACTGCAAAAGGTTACAGCCGTCGGGGCTGCTTACTCCATATATCCCCACCGGGGAAAAGGTTCATTCCTCCCGACGGAGGCTGGCTGAACCTCCACTGTCAAGCGCGAGGGGGCGTCATTCCTGGATACTTTGTGCACATCCAGGGCGCACCACCCCCGCACCCCGTGGTGGCGGGTGTACGAAACCAGGTCACCCGGGAATAGGTTCCGGCCAGGGTGTCCCTTCCTTAGTTGCGGCTCGACGTCCCGCCGGCTGACGAAGACGACCTGCTCGAACTGGGGACTCCTAATGAAGCCCCATCCCGCCTCCTGGTGGAAGCGGACAATTTGCCCTTCCTCTCGGGGGCTTGGACAGGCTGCCTCCTCCTGGCAGGCCTTGGATTTTGCAGCCTTGGCGCGCACCTCCAGGTGCTCGCAGCGAATCTCCCTCTGCCGTCGCTCCCTGTCAAGCTGGAGGATTTGCTGCCTGCACAGCTCGCTCCTCCTCCGCGCTTCAGCCCGGGTGTCCTGGGGGAAGCCCATCAGGTCCCCCCCCTGGTTGTCCCAGGCCATCTCCTCCGCCGCCGGCCAGGTAACTGGAGGTGCAGGTTGCGGTGACAGCAGGGGTTGCTGCAGGTCCTCGGTGAGTGCGGACCAGTCCTGGTTGGGGTCGGTGGACTCCCCATCAGGCACAAGTTCCTCCGGGATGGGAGGCGGGAGGCAATGCAGGCCTCCGGCGATGGCGGAGGCTTCCAGCTCCGGGGCAAAGACTTGCTCCCCAGTGACCGCGCCGGGTAGTAGGTACTCCGTCGTCAGATCTAGGAGGGGCACGGTGGGCTCAGCAGCCGGGACGGGGGTATAACTCTTACCCGATCCTGGGCTGCACGCGACCTCCGTTGCTTCTTCCTCCTGGGCTGCTGCTCCTTGGCGGCGGGCCCGGATCCTCTGCAGCAATTCTTTCCGCCACGCAGAGAACGCCGCATGCTGGGCCTCAGCAACCCTTCGGGCAAGGTCCGGGGTTTCCTTACGAAGGAACTCAGCTTCCGCCGGGGTCAGGACCATGCCTCCCTGCTCTCCGACAGGAGTAAGACTTGGGCCGACTTCGGAAGGCTCGGGTGGACTTCCCTCAGCAGCGTCCATGACCGCTCCTGAATATGGTGAGTCTCGGACTGTTATGGCCGCACCTTGTGGTTTCCTTCGTTCCATCCTCTTTTTGGGGCGGCTCCAGGGCGGCAGGCCGACAGGCACTCCTCCAGACATCCCATCCGTTTTGACAGACACTACCCCGCGGACAGTCTCTAATGGAATGGGCGGTCTGCTCTTTTGGCGCCATGGGGGCGCCAGGCCAACGATAGGAGGTGCGAGGACGCTGTCTTTTCTGCACATTATGGCGTCCGCTCTTCTTGGACGGGCGCCATTTTAAGTGGAAAACGACAGTCTAAGGTAAAAGGCGCGCAGTATCCGGTAGCAATAGGCAATCCTCTTCCGTTGCTGCGGGCACGCAATCCTGCCAACTACGCCAAGTTGTGACGCCTACTTCGCTACTCGCTAGCTCTCCCTGAGAGATGGGGGTACTCGGAACCGGGCCTCCAGGTGGAAGGTGGATGTAGTCGTGGCCTAGGCCCAGCCCGTGCCCAGGGTTGTCACATCAAAATAAGGGCTAGGAGGGATGGTGGTAATCGAGTGGTTATATTGACTACACCACCTGTGGTTTCTGGTGATCCTCCACCAGCGCTGCGTTCAGTCCTCTGCCTCTAAGGCGGGATGTAGTGGCAGCAGCAGATGGTACTACTCCCCACAGGTGGAATAAGGCCTCAGGGCAGAGGGGAACAGGAGGATGGGAATTGTAGTGGGAGATGTGGTGTGGTGTCGTGCGGTGCCGCGTGGCAATAAGAAACTGGAGGCCATGGGGGTAGTCTTCCAAGCTTTACTCACGGTAGAATGCACAGCTGCAAGGCTTCTCCCTGCTCCTCACAGCGCGCTGCGGCCACCAGGACCGGGGGTCCGACAACCTCCGAGTAGTTCAGGTGCTTTGGTCAGGACCCCGCACCAGAGTGTTCCTAGAAGTTCCCACTAGGTCCTCTCCTGTCCGTATGTGATGCGTGTACTAAGGCCGGGTCTCCCTCTGGACTATGCACAGAACAAGGGTACGGGTGGCAACTCCGCTCCGTCTGTTACCCGGTGGGATCCACTGAGCCTCCGGGCTTCTCCGACTAAGACGTGAAGTGACAGAGTCAGGTATCAGGGGCCAGTACCCCTTTTGCAGCAGGACTCCCTCTGACTAGGCCAGAATAGTGATGACAGGTGACGTATACCGCTCCGTCTGCATCCCCCTGGGATCCTTTTGCCTGCGGAGCTTTACTCCTCTGCTCCCCTCAGGCCTTCTTGGGTAGGGACCTTGACCGGGTAGAGACAGCCGTTAACTCTAGCCCGCTCCTCGACTCAAGGCCAGAGTACGAGGACCGTGTCCCCATCAACTGCAGGTTCACACAGGAAGCCACGTTCAGTGATGAAGATCACAATCAAAAGACCATAAGCCCAAGATGGTTGTTTATTAAATATGAATTATTAAGTGTAACCTAAATGTGCGTCCTCCACCCTCACCCACTACTAGGTTCCCCCTATCTTTTCGTTCCCCCATCTCCACTTATCCCGGCTGGGGCAGCACCCTGGTGCATATAAGCCCCCCTCAGGTGGGAGAGGTGTAGTGTTGGATGCAGAGGTGGGTCCTGACAGCTGCACCATCCTTACCTCGAAGGAGAGATACCACACCTCATTAAAGAGATGCAGTACCCCTGTGGCGACCGAACCCTCAGGGGCGCCACAGTTGCGGCTTTAACATTTCACTCTCCGCAATGAGAAATGTTACCCCTTGGATCCCGGTCTGACGCCTCTCATCCAGCCAAACCAGGACTCACACTTTGCACTGACGAGGGGCAGTACCCCGAAACACAGTGTCTGCAAATTGAGTTTCTGGCTTATATCCTAAGTCATGTGATAAGGCTCGTTAAAGGGTCACTATTGACTTGTAGGATTGCTACTTCCTGTAGGTGGCACTAGAGTTCTAGTCCTCTTCCTCTTTGAAGAGACAATTTGCATACATGATAAAAATGCACCCAACAACGCAATGAAAAACACAAGTAATCTGTTACGCACGTGGTTGTGGAACCACTGTGCTGCGGTCCGGAGAGAGCCTGGAGGGGCGTAACTAAGCGAACACCTGGTTCTTCACTAGAGCCCCCGATGGTGTGGTTATATTTGAACCCAGATGGACGCCAGGTGAAAGGGAAGCAGGACTGGCCAGGAACTGGTATAGCAGGAGGGATACGGCTGGTAGGCAGATGCAGAATTCAGGCCCAGGCAGGACAGGTACAGGAACACGGGACGGCCACAGGTACGGGATCACAGGTGCAGGTACACAGGTGCTGGTTCAGACGGAACAGCACTAGGCACAGGCAGGGTGGGTTCGGGTGTAAGTACAGCAGGACGGAGTGGAACAGGTGCACATGGGACGAACAGGGTCAGATGCAGAATGCACAGGTATGGGGACCTTACAACTAGGTGGCAGGATCTATACTGATAACTGAAGTTGCTAAGGCAACTGCCCAATCTCCCAATAAGGGAGGGAGCCTTTTATACCAGACATCTCCCAACTATTGGCTGGGGATGTTTTTAGCAGCGCGCGCTGGCCCTTTAAGAGGCAGGGAGCGCATGAATGCCTATCCTAATCGCACTCTCCGGATACCTACATGCCGTGTGCAGGTTCTGAGAGGAGACAGACGCTGAGGGAGTGCTGACGGGTAAGTGAGCATGCCGCCATCCCTGCAGGCGGCAAGAAGGGGACATGTGCAGGGGTGCCGTTGCTGTTCTAACATAACCTAATTTACTTAATTTGTGCAGAAATGGTGCAGAAGTTTTGCAACGTCAAAAACTCACCGAAAGCTCATTGTGGAAACATAGCCTAAAGATCTTGGGGAAGCAGAGATGAGGTTCCCCTTGGATGTGTGCAGCTCTCTCCACTGTTGAATATTTGAATTGTGAAACTGGGCTATTTCTGTAACTCCCATAAAATTTTGTAGAAAATGCCATGTAGCTGTCGGACCACCTCATCTCCTCTTTTGTGAAATGCACACTTATCTGATGCATATACCTTCAATAATAATCTTTTTATTTATATAGCCCCAACATATTTTGCAGTGCTTTACAATTTAGACAATGTACAGACATTATCGGCGCTGTCCCCATTGGGGATCACAATCTACATTCTCTATGAGTGGCTGCACAGGTTGCACCAATGGTATGTCCGCCCCTGGTTGGCATTAAAGAAGACTGTGTAGTGTGTCCGTCCTTATGTGCTGCCCAAAGAGAGAAACTCCTAGCCAGACATTGTGGCCTACCATGCAAGTTCAGTGCACTTCTTATATTTATGTATTGTAGGCAATGCACTGTAAATCAGAATGCATCTTTTTTATTGTACCATTTGTATTACCATGTCTAAATGTGTATATATTATTTTCCAGAGCCTCAAAACCACTGCGACTCCATAGCACCCACTGCAGAGAAGAAAAATAATTCACAATGTACACTATTTTGTCTCTAAGGAATATTTTTCAGTAATGTTATCTCACAAAGACTTTTCGGCTATTTTTTACATTTACTGTAAAACTAAAAGCATCAAATGTATTTTTCAAATAGAATACCTACTTTATATGTAATCACAATTTCTGCTACATTCAGAACTGTATGTACTACAAGATTTACCCAATCCACACATTAGGCCACCCACTCATTCATTTAGCACAGTTAGTATTAATAACTACATGACAGAAATTCTGTCCTTCCAAATCTAGTGAAAAACTACCTGTGGGAACAGACTTAAATACACAATTTTAGAACAATATATCAAGCTTGCTAAAGGTAACGGAATAGAATACTTATGATTTACACCCACATAAAGTATCTCAATGTCAGATGAAAGCTTAAGCCTTTCATTTTGGATGTTATTATGTTTGGCATTCAAATCTCCATACCTTTTTAAATAAAAAAATGGACCACCAAGTTGGACCAATGGTACATGCATACTATGTGGAAATTACAGAGTGCTGTTATGGCCTAAGATGCACATATTATATACAAAAATAAAGCAGTGGCATGAGGTCTTGCTCTGTAAGTTTTCTGTTGTATTTTTTGGGAATTGAATATAAAGAGGATGTGACATCAGAACATATCCCTTTAACTTCGCGTTTCTACAAAATGTTTTTAAGGTGTTGTAAGGTGCAACAGCGAGGTAGTCGTGGGCGAGCTGTGGCCCCTGCTCGCTCTGACACCCTAAAGACAAGGTGTGTTCTCCCTCTGATGTGCTGCAGTGTATGTGGTGCTTCCCACTTACTTCAGACCAGCCGGTCGCATCTGTTTCTAGGCATTTCTCTTCTGGAACCAGGGAAGCAATAAGGACATGAGGTTCATAACCATAACTGGGACTTTACTTGGGGAAGAGGAATATGTACAATATTTACAGGCAGATATAATAGATAAGGCCCAATGGGTTGTCATCTTTCCCACAGGTACTTGATACAACTTCAGCCCTGGTTCCCTCTTTAAGTGAAGCATCTCTGTTGCTCTGTTCTCTAGCCCTAGAGAATCTTCCTCACCAGTGACAGTATATCTGGATCCTACTTCTCCCCACGTCCTAGACTTGAGTCCTATCTTCTTTTGCAGCCTGTACACAGAATGTGCCCCCGAGTCCTCAATAGCTCTCTTGAGTTTCTCTGGCCGGCTAATGGGACTCTTGTGGAGGGTATCTTCACTCTGGTGATCCTACTGTCTGGAGTACGGAGCTCACGTCTGCCCTCGCAGTCACTATACCGAGGCTGCCTGTACTGTTCCAAGTACTATCTCTCACTGACTCATCACTTCCTGCTCCTGGAAACTAACCAAAGGTATCCTACAGTGCCCACCCTCTATGGGCTGTCCTCACACACAATTAACCCCCTCACTATCCTGAATGTCTGCAACACTACTGGCAGACCTAACCTGCCATCTGCATCTGGGACAGTGGCATCTTGTGGCCGGTTACCAATACTACAGCCCACAAGGAAACATATTAGAAACAAAGCCTTACTCACATTCTATGCTCAACCATAGCACTGGATTCCCCTCTACTCTACTGGGCTGGATTATCCCAGCTAACCCCTTAACTGAACCTAACTGCATCCCAGAGAGATCTGTCGGGAACATTCTTTTTAACCTTTTTAGTGCCAAAGGGGAGCTACTTCCTTCCCCACGACTACAGTGTTCAGATGGTGTGGAAAATAACCAGAGTATTACAGTTGCAGCAAAGATAGTATAGTGAGATTTTATCAAGTCGTACCTACACACTTACAATATGAAATAGATCTCTTAGACCTGATGAGGCTTGTATAATTTTTTTAAAAAAATCCTTGTCAGAATGTCTGTATAATCGTGATACTAAAATAAGCATTTTATGAATCCAGCTATAGAATGAAATAGCTCATGATTTCAAGTCTATTCAGTGTCCATCCACCCGGCCTGACTGAAAGATGCAACTTGCATTGAGCAGTATGAGATTTCAGCAGCAACAGAGAGGAGGGACACTGAGAACAGTCAATTAGGCAAGG
Source organism: Phyllobates terribilis (assembly GCF_046119375.1). Taxonomy (NCBI): domain Eukaryota; kingdom Metazoa; phylum Chordata; class Amphibia; order Anura; family Dendrobatidae; genus Phyllobates; species Phyllobates terribilis. The sequence continues at coordinate 191,521,141 of NW_027362762.1, read as the reverse complement.
TAGACGGAAACTTCCCACACTAGGACATAGATGAATGTTCTGATGTGCAATATGCGGCCACAGGAATTGTACCTGTGCAGCCGCAATGGGAGCTGGCAGTAAAAATACAGCTGTGTTTCCACTGCATCAGCTGGGACTGGAGATACACTGGTTGGACCAGAGCATCTCCACAGATGGTCACATTTTTGTTCATCCTTCTTGCAAAAAAAAATGGAAGAAAAATTATGAAAAAGTTGTATGTACTCACAAATAGTACAACATTCAAACAGTAGATAAAATTCTACTACTGAACATCCCTTAATTAATGAACTCAGGTTACTGATTTAAATAAAAAATGAAAAATTGTGTTTCCTTCCAGACCATTGCTGCACTTCCACTCTCACCCTTGTGTCTCTGCTGGTCTTCTGACATAAACAATGGATTTACGCCTTTTGATCAAAAAACTAAATACCCCACATATTTTATGTGTATAGAAATAGTGGCGTTCATGTATTCAGTAATCTCAGTGTGCTTGAATATAGTGCATGTGACGCGCCCCTGGGCCTGTGTCGCGCTGCGTTGCGCACACGGGAGCTTACCCGGAGCCGGATCTGTTGAGGGTTGTAGTCTCGTGGCGGTGACCTGGTCCGTGCCCAGGGAGTCAAACTGAGCGGCGATGTAACAGCGGTAGATGTAGGACGACTACGCCACCCGTTGAATGCAGCTATGGAGCTGCCGCTGCAGGACAGTCCGCTGAGGCCGGTGGATGGATGGTGCAGCGTAGATGGTATAACCCCCAACGGGAGGGGTATGGCCTCAGGGCAGCAGATGGATGATGGGGGTAGCAGGAACCACTCAGAGACGGTGCGGTGTAATTCAGGGTCTTTACTGGTAACAACGATAGACCCTCCCGGAGTACTTGCTAGTGAACGGGGCCTGGTCAGTCCTTGAGCAGATGGGATCTCCCCTGGCCAGGCGGAGTTGTAGGCCTCCCAAACTGACTGCACTCTTCTGGCTACCTTGCTAGAAGCGGATATAAGTAGCCCACGTCCCTGAGTGTACCGTGTGGTGCTCACCCGTATGGCCGGTGACTCGGGGCCTTCTAATGGCTTCCGCTCCATGATGGCGGTGCTGGTCCCACGCGTGTGACCGTGCCTTCGGGTTTCTGGGCCTGAGGACCTGAAATCCCCTGCCGGTCGGCTTCTGCTGCTGGGTAAGAGTTAGTCCCCACAGCCTCGGACGCCGGGTCCGGTAAGAAAGCTTCTCAGTCAGGGCGAGCTCTGCAGCTGCCAGCCCCTGACTTGTAGTAGTATTGCTCCCACTGAGCTTCTACTGTTTCTTCCTGTGACTGTTTCTTGTCTCTACTCTCCTTGACTACTAACCCTGCTTCAGCCCCGGGTTTATATAGGGGAAGTTCTTCCCCTCCCAAGACTGGGCAGGAGGTGTGGCATGCACAGGATCCCTGACCAAAGGACCTCCCACCTGCTCTCAGACATAATATCTCTATCACTGTGGCAACCAGACCCCTGGGGTGTCACATTCCCCCCTAGTGAAATTTAGTACTCCGGGACTAAACATATTTTAGAAAAACATAACAAGATATAACAATAACAATACAATAAGAAACACATAAAGGTGGTCACGGCATGTCCGTAACCGGGTGCAGTCTTTGAAGAACACAAGGTGTCCATTTCACCAAAACAGGGAGACGTAACCAGGTAGGGGTCTGTCCTACCCCGAGTCCTTAACAGTCTCTAGTCCATCCTGGGTTACGCTCCAACTATGTACAAGGATTCCCGGTAAATCCACCAAGGATTCCTAAAAATAACTGGAAACACAAAATTTTACACAAGCAACAATACACAGATAAACATAAATAAAACAATTTATACACTTCAAATCCTCCAGCGTGCGGGTAACTGGCCTCTAGTGGCCCTAGTGGACCTACGGAGCTGACTGTCTGGCCCTGAACTACAGGGTGTAGGAGCTGTCAAGGGTAAACTGGGCAGCTGTCTACCGGCTCTTTGTCTCACTAGGGGTACGGCAGGCTCACTATAAGCAGAGGGTTGATCCTCCTGTTCTGCTTGTGTGGAGTCTTCTGCCTCCTGGACCGGCTGTTCTTCCAGCTCTACCTGTTGCTCCGTAGGTGCTTGGGATGCTGGTTGGAGGAAGGTGAGTACGGGTACCACAACTGCACCATTGACTTGAGTCCAAGACCGAGGGAAGTCCCCGAGCACAGTACTAACCATATCTTCCCTTTCCTCTACGGGTCGATGGTCTTCTTGTTCCTCTTCAGGGTTCCTCAGTTGTTCGGGACACTTCTTCAGGTGGTCCCGGGATACAATGGCGGTGGTTTCCCCTCCGTCTTTACTGATGGTACAAACCTTCGGGTTCTCGTGGCTTGAGGGCAGTACGGTGTACGGGTCCTTCTCCCACTGGTCATCCAACTTGTGGAGCCGTCTCTTCCTCTTCAAGACCTGCTCTCCGGGTACCAGGGGAACAGCGGGAGCATACTGGTTGTAAGTTTTCTCTTGTCTTTCCCTAGCCTGACAGAGACTTCGCTCCACGCTCTCCTGTACTCTCCGGTACTGCTGCTGCCTCTCTGTGTCCCAGTCTGTTTCTGGTGAAGTGTCCTCGGGTGTCAGGACTCCCATTTCCAGGTCAACAGGTAACTTACCAGGTCTTGCCCTCATTAGGTAAGCCGGGGTACAGTTGGTGGAACCTACCGGGATGTGGTTGTATAGGTCCACCAGATCGGGCAACTTCTCAGGCCACAGACTGCGTTCTTCCAGGGGCAACGTTTTTAGAAGATCCATTACCACCTGGTTCATTTTCTCACAAAGTCCATTAGTTTGCGGATGGTAGGGTGTCGTCCTTATCTTCCGGCAGCCATACAGATTGCAGAATTCCTGGAAGACCTCCGCTTCAAAGGCAGGTCCCTGGTCCGTCAGCACTTGGTCCGGGTACCCGTGTGGACGGCAAAAGTGCTGCTGGAAGGCTCTAGCTGCTGTTTGAGCCGTTAAGTCCTTGACGGGGACGACAACCAGAAACCGGGAGTAATGATCCACGATGGTTAACGCGTAGACGTAGCCACTTCTGCTTGGGGTCAGTTTTACATGATCCAAGGCTACCAGTTCCAACGGTTGCCGGGTGACGATGGACTGCAGGGGAGTCTTCTGGCTGGCACGGTCCTTCCTTCTCAGGTTGCACGGGCCACAGTCTCTGCACCACTTCTCAATGGTTCCCCTCATGCCTACCCAGTGGAACCGCTCGCGCAGCAGGAACTCCAGCTTCTTCCACCCGAAGTGCCCAGCTCCGTCGTGGTATGCCTCCATCACCATGGCTGCGTCCCTTCGTGGCACCACTACTTGCCAGAGTAATTCATGCGTCCGGGAGTTAACCATTCTGCGGCACAACTTCCCTTTGTAAAGGAACAGTCGACTCTTCTCTGCCCATAGTTGTTTGGCTTCCTCCGGAGCGTCTGGTTCAAGGCGAGCCTCCGGCCGAGTCAGCATCTCCTTCACCAGTCGGACGGCAGGGTCGCTGTCTTGCGTTTCCGCCCAGTTGTAGTGGGGTAAGGGGTTCAACGTAGCAGTCTGCTTACTCCTTACCTGGTGGGAATACTGAATAGTCCCATGACGGTGGAACGCAGGGAGTTCAACTTCTTCCAGTCCCTCCGGATCTTCTCCTCCGTCCGGCAGGTTGGGCATCCTGGACAGGGCGTCCGCGTTGGTATTGGAGCGTCCTGCCCGGTATTTGATTGTGAACTCGTAGTTGGACAGACGGGCCATCCACCTCTGCTCCAGGGCACCGAGTCTTGCCGTGTCCAGGTGTGTCAACGGGTTGTTATCCGTGTACACGGTGAACCGGGAAGAAGCGAGGTAATGCTTAAAGCGCTCGGTGACTGCCCATACTACGGCCAGGAACTCCAGCTTAAATGAGCTGTAATTCTCGGGGTTCCTTTCGGTGGGTCGCAGTTTTCGGCTGGCGTAGGCGATTACTCGTTCCTTCCCCTGCTGGATCTGGGACAGTACGGCTCCTAGCCCGATGTTACTGGCGTCGGTGTAGAGGATAAAGGGCTGGCTATAATCCGGGTACGCCAGGATTTCGTCCCCCGTGAGGGCCATCTTCAGCTGGCGGAAGGACTCTTCTTCCAGCTCCTCCCATTTGAAGGGCGGCTTCTGGTTCTTGGCCTTCCGGGACTGGCCTATCAGGAGGTCCTGCATAGGTGCTGCCTTCTTGGTGAAACCGGGAATAAACCTTCGGTAGTAGCCTACCAACCCGAGGAACTGCCGCACTTCTTTTACGCTGGAGGGGCTTGGCCATTCCTTAATTGCGGTGATCTTATCAGGGTCGGGAGCCACTCTGTCAGCGCTCACCACGTGTCCCAGGTACTGCACCTTTGGTTTCAGGAGGTGACACTTGGAGGGTTTCACCTTTAGGCCGTAACTCGCCAGAGCTTCGAACACTTCCGCCAGGTGTTTCAGGTGGTCCTCATACGTCTTGGAATATACGATGACATCGTCCAGGTACAACAGGACCGTCTCGAAGTTTCTGTGGCCCAGACAACACTCCATTAGTCGTTGGAAGGTTCCTGGTGCGTTGCAGAGTCCGAACGGCATGCAGGTGAACTCGCTAAGTCCCATCGGGGTGGTGAATGCGGTCTTCTCCCGGTCCGCCTCTGCTACAGGAACCTGCCAGTACCCGCTAGTGAGATCCAAGGTAGAGAAGAAGTTAGCAGATCTTAAAGCAGCCAATGACTCCTCTATCCTTGGTAAGGGGTACGCATCCTTGTGTGTGATACGGTTGATTTTCCGGTAATCTACACACATCCTCATGGTGTTGTCTTTCTTTCGGACTAAGACTAGTGGAGCTGCCCAGGGGCTACAGCTATCCCTGATCACCCCAGCCTCCTTCATGTCTCTAAGCATCCCCTTGGCGTGTTGGTAGTGTGCAGGGGGTACGGGTCGATACCTCTCTTTTATGGGAGGATGGTCTCCCGTGGGGATGTGGTGTTCTACCCCCTTGACTCGCCCGAAGTCTAACGGGTGTTTACTAAACACTCTCTCGTACTCTTGAACCACCCGATAGACTCCCTGTTTCTGATGTGAGGGAGTGGAGTCAGTACCCAAATGTAGTTGCTGACACCAGTCCTCCTTTGTTTTCTTAGAGCCGTTACCTTCCTCCGGGTGAGATGGAGGCAAGGGTTCCACAGATTGTATAGCATTTTGGTTAATGGTATATAATTTGGCTAGCGTGGCATACCGGGGCAGGTACACTTCCCTCTCCCCGATATTGATTATGCGAACGGGCACCCTCCCATGGCGTACATTGACCACCCCCCGTGCTGTCAAAATGGTGGGCCTACTGTCTGAGTAAACTGGTTCTACCATTGCCTGGTAATCTCTACCTCTCAGACCAATAGCTGCCCGGCACCAAATCATCATTTCACTTTTTGGGGGCATGGCAATAGGAAAAGGGTCACACATTCTTACGCTACCAATCTCACCGCCGGAGAGTTCCACCTGTTGCCGTCGCATCAGTGCCTGGATCTCTTTCTGGAGCACTCGCTGCTCGCCGGAGCTGGCGTTCTTGGCAACCTGCTGTAAAAGGAAAATCACCTCTGCAAGACAATTTTCAATTACATTAGTTCCTAGAGTTATTTTTGGGTGACTCTCATGTTTGTCAATATCTACAATGATCAGTCCCTGTGCTGCCAGTTCGACTCTACCGATTTTGATGGTCACCTCTTTAAATCCAATCTGTGGCACGGGCTGGCCATTGCTGGCGATGATACTCAAGTCGTCGTCAGGGTAGCGGGTAATATCCGAGTCATTCCAGTACTGCTTAAAGAGCACGTACGGGATGGTGGTGACCTGTGACCCGGTGTCCAGTAGGGCACTCATGGGAATGCCATCCAGTACCACAGGCAAGACTGGACGTCCTCCCACATATCTGTCGCGCCAGTTCGATGGGCCTGGTGATCTTTTTCCTGGGGGTTGGCCCTCTACCCCAGGTTGTGCCCGTTTAAAGAACAGTACCTTGCCATATGTCCAGGTTGATTGCAGCGGCGGCAGATGGGTCGTCCGTCCTCGCTGTATCGGTCACTGGGTCTTCCTCTGGCCGGTGGGGTCCTCCTTGGTCGACGCCACGGGATGTCCTCCGGTCCGGATGCCAGCTGGATCTTCCCTGGGGTGGAAGCCTGTAAAGACTGCACAGTTCGGGTTAGCGCAGCAACGCTCTTAGCTAGCTCTTGGACCTGATGGTGTAGGTCTGGAGCCGGGTCATTGTCCAAAGCCTGCGCATCAGCTCCCACAGGCCCTGCCGACAAGGGCGCCGCCTCCTGGTGGTAAGTGATAGCAGGGCGCTTGTGGGTCACAACGCCACCCGGTGCCGGTTCTCGGAGCACCCGGATGGCTCTGTCCTTGAACTGTGCAAAGCCCAGATGGGGATCCTGTAAGGCCATTGCCCGCAACTGGGTTCGGTGGGTATTACAATACAGTCCCTCTATAAACTGTTCGGTCAACAGCCTGTCCTCGTTTCCCACTCCATCAGGGTCGGTCTGCTTAATGGCCCTCAGGGCCTCTTGTAGGTTTAGTGCATAGTCCCTTACACTAACATGCGCTCGCTGCTTGCACCCGTAGAATCTAAGCTTAATCTCGGCTGAGGTGCGGGTATCAAAGGTGTCCTTCAGCCGGGTTAGTATCCCTGCGACAGTCTTCCTCCCAGGTGGCCAGGATTTTACTTCCCTTTTGGCTGCCCCGGTTAGTTGGGCCACCAGGATGCTCACTTTTTGCTCTTCTGTGAGGGGGTACACCTGGAAGAGGCTATCCAGCTTTTCTCTAAAGTCATGCAGGGTATGTGACTCCCCTGAGTACTGGGGTAGCCAAGCTGCTCCCGGGATATAGGGCATGGTGAAGGGCATAACTGCAGCAGCGGTAGCGCTGGCGGGGGTTGAGGCAGTGAAGCTCTCCTCCGTATCCGACATCTTCCTCCCCCCTAGTGGACCGTGGCCTACCTTGCGATGATCCTGTTCCGTAGGCCGCGGCTCCGCAGTGGATCGTCAGGGTTGAGGACCTTCCGTCGCGCTCCTGTGACGTCGGCGTCTGCTGGGCTCCTTCCAGGACCTTACGCAACGTCCGGACGTGAGGCGGGGCTTCAGTTCTCGCGCGCTTTCGGAGTCCACGCCCCTCTTCTTCCCGCGCGGCGTCCTCAAGATGGCTTCCAATGGCGGGAAAACTCCACGGATGGCGGGAAGAAGGCAGAAGATGGCGCCGGATGGCGGGAAACTTCACCGATGGCGGGAAGAAGGCTGAAGATGGCGCCGGATGGCGGGAATCTTCACCACAGGTAAGTTTGAAAAGTCTCTTTTTCAGGCACGCAGTACCCGGTGGTTGCAGGCACGAAATCCTGCCGACTACGCCAAAGTTGACGCGCCCCTGGGCCTGTGTCGCGCTGCGTTGCGCACACGGGAGCTTACCCGGAGCCGGATCTGTTGAGGGTTGTAGTCTCGTGGTGGTGACCCGGTCCGTGCCCAGGGAGTCAAACTGAGCGGCGATGTAACAGCGGTAGATGTAGGACGACTACGCCACCCGTTGAATGCAGCTATGGAGCTGCCGCTGCAGGACAGTCCGCTGAGGCCGGTGGATGGATGGTGCAGCGTAGATGGTATAACCCCCAACGGGAGGGGTATGGCCTCAGGGCAGCAGATGGATGATGGGGGTAGCAGGAACCACTCAGAGACGGTGCGGTGTAATTCAAGGTCTTTACTGGTAACAACGATAGACCCTCCCGGAGTACTTGCTAGTGAACGGGGCCTGGTCAGTCCTTGAGCAGATGGGATCTCCCCTGGCCAGGCGGAGTTGTAGGCCTCCCAAACTGACTGCACTCTTCTGGCTACCTTGCTAGAAGCGGATATAAGTAGCCCACGTCCCTGAGTGTACCGTGTGGTGCTCACCCGTATGGCCGGTGACTCGGGGCCTTCTAATGGCTTCCGCTCCACGATGGCGGTGCTGGTCCCACGCGTGTGACCGTGCCTTCGGGTTTCTGGGCCTGAGGACCTGAAATCCCCTGCCGGTCGGCTTCTGCTGCTGGGTAAGAGTTAGTCCCCACAGCCTCGGACGCCGGGTCCGGTAAGAAAGCTTCTCAGTCAGGGCGAGCTCTGCAGCTGCCAGCCCCTGACTTGTAGTAGTATTGCTCCCACTGAGCTTCTGCTGTTTCTTCCTGTGACTGTTTCTTGTCTCTACTCTCCTTGACTACTAACCCTGCTTCAGCCCCGGGTTTATATAGGGGAAGTTCTTCCCCTCCCAAGACTGGGCAGGAGGTGTGGCATGCACAGGATCCCTGACCAAAGGACCTCCCACCTGCTCTCAGACATAATATCTCTATCACTGTGGCAACCAGACCCCTGGGGTGTCACACATGCATAAATTATATCATGTGATGACTATAGCCAATCAACCGCTTCAAATTTATGTCCAAGGAGCAGAAGAGTAAAAAAGCAGCTCTTTCAAACAAGTCATACTTGTTCAGTCTTTTTCTAATTGTACTTTCATGAATGTGAACATTTAATATGGTAGCTGAGGCCTTTAGAGTCTGAGCTGTAGCTCCTGGGTTTTTCTACAAGTTTTTTTGAGCCATGCATGGTCTGACTTTAGAGTGAATTTGCTGGGAAATTCACTCTTGGGAAGATTGACAACTGTCTTGAATGTTTACCATTTGTGAATAATCTCACTATAGGCTGAAACAATTGCTTCTCTAAGATCATTGCTGATGTCTTTCTGCCTTGGGCTTTTGTTAACACACGCTTAAATGCTCCAGACCGGCAAACTGACCAAACTTGCTTTTATTGAGATGGTCACACTTGCTGATGTACAATTACTTAAGGACATTTGATTAGCAGCACCTGTCTGCTTCTTACACTCTTAATACTTATGGAAGCAGTAAGGGAAGAGTCAGACGGCTGTATAACAACGACAAGGACAAGGATTGCAACGCAATGTTCGCACTGGCTGTTGGCTCTCCCAACCTGAGCGTTACAGAATTTATTTCTTTGCAGCTGTCACGCTCAGCCAGTCCGAGTATCACGCTGCGATCCTCATCTGAGTTGTGCAGCCGTCTGACTCTTCCTTAAGATGCACCTTTTTCACACACTGCTTCTGCATTTTGGCCTAGTTTTTAAAAAAAATAAATAACGTAATGTATGGTTGTTTATCTGATGTTGACTTTTCCTAATTTTAAGACCCTCTAAAGACCATAAAATCATTTCATTTGTTTCTTTTTCTCATAACTGTATCTCTCTCTATCTATATATATCTCCTTACTTTATTAGCACTATTGATCCATATTGGAGGATCAAGTAAAGTAAATGAAAATTATATGTAACCAGTATATCCATCCACCTACAATTAAATTGTTTATTGATGTTTTGATCTTAATATAAGAGGAAGAGCTGGGTGTAGCAGATGACAACAATGTGCTAACCAAACAAAACTTCAAACGTCAATTTCAAAACTTCAGTTATAATTCTCCAGATGCCAAACTACAATTATCTAAACAGTAGCAAAAGATTCTTTATTAAAAGTATAAACCCTGTTTATAAGATAAATAAAATCATGAAGATCCTTTTATGAGGGTGTATTCACACACAAGACACATTTTCTACAGAATACCTGCAGTATGTGCACGGATTTCTGCAAGCCCGAGATGAAAGGGAGAATTGCAGACGTTTCTAGAGTAAATGTGCTACAGATGAATATACCTTTATAAGCCTGCGCTATACTTTAAAGAAATGGACTAATGATCGGATCCTCTCATGATGGCTTCTTTATCAAACATTATCTATTTTCGGCTACAATGTAGATTAGTTTATTTTCACTATTCAATGAGGGCTGTAAACCAATTTACATTTATGCTGATCTTTAGTGAAGCTATAAGGATAAATGCACACAATGAGTATTTGCAGAAAATGTTTTTACACCCTAAAACAGAGTGTTGGCAGGAGAAATGCTTCGTAAAATATGCACGTTTTTGACGCGTTTTTACATGAGCTTGTGATGCATTTTTACAAGAGTTTTTTTCCATTTGAATGGGTGAAAAATGACACAAAAACGCTGAAAGAAAAGACATACTACAAGACTTGAAAAAACTCTTTGATGGTTCAAATCTGCAAGGAAAGAATAAGCAGCATGTTCATGAGATTTCAGAAATCTCACACACTTTGGTGATACTGAAGTGGGAGGTGTGCAGTGGCATATCGGGGGGGTGGTATGTTGCTGACCCCCATTAATGAGATTCGGCCATTTTTCGAGATGGTTGTCAAACTGACAGCAAGCTCAGAGGAGGGGTACAACACAAGTACAATTGAAGCCTTGAGTCCTGGCAGTACCAGGTCAGGGCAATGTCAGCAGTATCATTAGGTTAGCCGATTACGCTGCTAATGTTACTGTCCTGAGCAACAGAGGTGGTGAATGTCAGTACAGTAAGCGCTCAAATCAAGCTAAAGAAACCAGAGTTTTATTGTTATGGAAAATTTTGTTAGAAAACAGTATTAGGGTGGTGAGGTGGAGGAGGAGAGTGAGGACACAGTATGGGAATGGGTAATTATGTGGGGAGCCAGTATAAGGATTGGAGCACATGTGTGAGGAGACAGTGTGTGGGTGGAATGTTTGAGGAAACAGTATGAAGAAAGGGGGGGAAATGTGTGAGGAAACATTATTGGAAGGGGGATATGTGATGACACAGTAAGGGGAGGGGAGGAGGAAATGTGTGAGGTGACAGAATGGGGGAGAAATGTGTGAAGAGGCAGTAGGGTGGAGAAATATGTGATACATTAGTAGGGGGTAGCGCAAAGTGACAGCATCACGGAGAAATGTGTGATGGGATAAAATGGGGGAAGAAAAGTGAGTAACCAAGTATAGACACTGGGTAGTGTGGAGGGCAGTAAAGGGGGTAACGTGGGGGGTGGGTGAGCGTCAGGGGAGAAAAGTGTGAAAGAGCACAGTTTCGAGACTGGGCAGTGTGGGGGCAGTATAGATAGGAAACGGCATGGAGAGAGTGTGAGGGCACAGTATGAAGAGGACAAGTGGGAAGACGAAATAGACGGCATATCCAAGGTAAATAAAAGTCAATAATTCTTTAATCCGTATCTATTAAAACGACAAACAAGGGATTTAAAACCGACACATTTCTGATGAGTCACTTGCCCTTAATCATGATTAAGAGCGAGTGACTCTCCAGAAACGCATCAATCTTAATTCCCTTGTTTGTCGTTTTAATGAATATGGAAGAAAGAAATATTTACTTTTGTTTACGTTGGATGTGCTGCCTCTTCCATCTTTCCCCTGGTTCATCACTGCTGCGCTGCACCAGCCTGAAACATGGCACCCTTCGGTCCGATCCTCCTGCCTGCATTTGAACTAGCGTGATGAAGCTCCTTCACCCCTCTTCTATGAAGAGGACAGTATGCAGGAAGGGGAATTTGAGGAGGGTACGCAGTATAGAGACTGGGCAGAATAGAGGGGACACAGTGTGAGGGCACCTCATCTCCAGTGTGGAAAGGAGATGAGAGTGTAAAAGCTGTGTACCATAAGAGGGACAGTCTGGGTGTCATATTTTGTACAGGGAGGAGCAATTATTCAGGGGCATAGCTTGGGGAAGATAGTTTTATTAAGGGACATTATATTGACACTGTTGTTTTTAAGGGTCGCTGGTCAGGATGTGCTTCAGAAGACCGGAGAAGATCAAGGTTTGCAGAGACAAGCTGTGGATTATGAAAAGTTATCATAGAATCTTGACAAGATGGAGAGGAAAAGAAAAAGAACAACTCCATTCCAACCAGAAAAGATGTCACCTATGAGGTATCTGGATGTAAATGTTTACTTGTGATAATGACTATATTGAATCAGTATTCTGGTTTCTGTATGGTCTGCAGTCTGGTGATCACTGATAACAACTTCTAGTATCTCCTTACCATTGTTAAGAACATATTGGGAGTTGTAGGTTTAAGTGATACAAATGTATATGAGGCTGCCCTGACATTACAATTGATTGCTGTACTAAGCTTGGTGTTGTATTCATGTACTAATGGCGGTTCTGGTGATGTATTTCTATATTGCTGGTGGTTCTGGTGTTGTGTTCCTGTACAGATGAAGATTCTGGTGATGTATTCTTTGTAGTTATTGGTTCTGATTCTGTACACATGTAGCAATCCATAACTTGTCAGATAACGTGATACATGGCTACATTACTAAAGAATTGTGCCGTCTGATAAGTTAAGGTTTACTACATTTGTATTTATGTTAGAAATATTAAAGGGATTGTCTAGGTTTGTGATGAAAGTCAGCAGACACTCTATGTGACTGCAGATTTCTGAATCCTCACGGCGCGCTTGCTGTATGCTGTCAGGATTGTCTGGTGCCGGTGGTGATAGTGGAAGGTCACGTGACCGCAAGTATGCGATTTGTATTCATGTGGTCACGTGTCGACTAGATGTGCGCTACCTCGCTATATTCATTTATATTGCCCAATCATAACAGCGTATAATATACTCCCTTTCAGCATTTGATTCTGCTTGTTGGTTCCAGAAGTCATCACATGACCACATATATACTATTTACATGCTGACAGTCAGAAGCCGATTAGCTTCTATTCCTGCTTCTCTCAATGAATCAGGGATGTAATATTTCTCTGAACATTGAAAGAATGAGGAAGATCAGCAAGTTAACATGTGAGTGTAAGGCCACGACCGCACTATCAGTATTTGGTCAGTATTCGGTCAGTATTTTTTCTCAGGAGTGGAAGCCAAAACCAGATGAGGAACAATCAGAGAAAAGGTATAATAGAAACAAGTCACCAATTCTGCATTTATCACCCACTCATGGTTTTGGCTGCCACTCCTGAGAAAAAATACTGACCAAATACTGATAGTGGGGCCGTGGCCTAAGGCTATGTGCCCACGTTGCAGAAATGAAGCAGAAAATTTCTGCTTCATTTCTGCATGTCCTCTCCCAGAAAAACGCATGCGGAATTCCGCACGCGTTTATCGGGCGTTTATCGCGCGTTTTAGACATGCGGAATTGCCTTGTGTTTTTTACTGCACAGCAAAGGCAATTCCGCTTGCGGAAACGCAAAATTAATTGACATGTTGCAGATTTTTGCGCGCATTAAAAACGCTGCGGAAAAATCCGCAGCATGGGCATAGAACTTGCGGAATCCCCTTGGGGACCATGGGGGGCGGATTACCTAGCGTTTCACAAGCGTTTACGCTGCGGAAATTCCGCAGCATATACGCTTGAAAAACGCTACGTGGGCACATACCCTTAGTGTGTAACTCGCATATGAACTGTCACATGGTGACTACTCAAACTGCTTAATCTGTGTGTAGAAGGGTGCTAAACTAATTTTTTTCCCTGGGTGCAGGAAAACCTAGATTGGCATTTAAGGTGTGGGCTTGTGAGAGGGTTAAAAAAGAAGTGGGATTCCAAACTAGAAAGTAACATACGCCTTGCCTACATGTTACTTACATTACGTATACCTATTCTTCATAGAAACATTTCTTCTTCTACACATATGGATAACATCCACAATATTCAGCACTGCGATTATGCCAGAATTCTGGCATTATTCGCTTTAAAAAGTAGCAAAATTTTAGCAAAATGTGATGCGATTTTTGCCATTTTTAGGCAGAACTTGGAGAAAACAGGGGCGGAATTGGAGCGTGACCTTATGCCTTACATCTATCTCTAGTCACTGATTAGAGTAAGATTTGTGGTGATGCACATGGAGGGGCATGCCCCTTTTCAGATGCACCTGATTCATTAAGAGGTGTGCACCTCCTAAAGGGAATCTATCAGCAGGTTTTTGCTATGTAATCTGACAGTATGATGAAGTAGGGACAGAGAACCCGATTCCAGTGATGGGTCACTTAGTTTACTGAGTTCAGCAGTTATGATACTGTCACAATTTTCTCTGCTGGAGTTCTAGCAAAGCTCAGTTGTTGAGCTGTGTATAATGCCACCCACACCACAGCGTTCTGTGTACATTGTATGGTGACAGAGAGCTGCTCATCAGGACCCGGGATGTGGCTAGACTAGGATGCACAAGGCCATCTGGCGATAATCTCCAGCTGATAAAAAACTCATTGTATTGAATAGCAAAACGCAGCCTAGTAAGTGACATATCACTGTAATCAGGGTCTCTGCTCCTACATTATGGTGCTCCAGGATTACATAGCAGATTACATGGCAAACCTGCTGACAGATTCCCTTTAATGAATCAGGTGCCTTTGATTCCAACATGCCCCCTCATCACAACCTGCGTGAACACCGGTCTTAATGAATCGGAGCCTGTGTTCCATATGCTTTCTTGACAAAAACAGGATTTGGATCTGTACAGAGAAATGCAGAAAAATCATGAAGCATAATCCAACCAAAAAGGTTAACAAACCTTAATACTTTTATTTATGTAGGTTCTATAATAACTTAAATCCTAGAATAGAACAGATTTCTATTTTTGTAATTAAAAGAACGAAAAATCACAACAGGGCTTCTGCATACATTGTGTGGCTGAAAAAAAGAAAATTAATTTAAAGACACTCTGTTTCTTAGCCCCCACTATGTTGTCATACTGCTTGGGAATAGCTTTCTAATCTTGCCGTTACAAAAAGCATCTGTTTTAGCATTGTATATAAAAAGAACATTATACAGTGTATGATGTATGAATGAAGAGTAATGTAGGCAGATCTTGGCTTCAGAGGGGTTTTGGCTTTATTGATGTTCCACTGGCAGATCCAGCAGTATCTGGGGATACACAGTGTGCTGATAAAGCGAAAGGCAGTTCACCTCACTTCACTGCAAAAAGGGTTAATTCCCAAAATCATAATGTAATCTCAGTTTTTTGCACATACAGAATTTTTTTTATTTTACTCGCATATACAGTATAGCGCCATTAATTATATAGCGATTTTCAGACATTATCACTGTCCCCAATGGGGCTGACAATCTACATTCTCTATCACTATGTCTTTGGAGTGTGGGAGAAAACCAGAGAACCCGGAGAAAACCCACTGAAACACGAGGAGAACATACAAACTCCTTGCAGATGTTGTCTTTAATGGAATGATGGTAATCCTAATTGACCTAAAACGGGAAAGGTTCATTCTGATTTCATGTCAGATATTGAGAAAAACATGCATGTGTGTCTTTTTATAAAGTGTATGTAAATTTCTGGTTTCAACTGCAGACAAAAAAAAGACTCCGTGTAATAAAACATCTGAGTTGTAGCATAGCTCAGCTGAAATGTCAGCTCCTAGCAGCTGCTTTTGCACTTAAGGCTGCGTGCCCACTATGCGTTTTTCAAGGGTTTTTGCCGCGGAATTTCCGCAGCGAAAACGCTTAAAAAATGCTTGGTAATACTGTACGTGCCCCATGTTCCCCAATGATAATCCGCATGTGCTGAGCACATGCTGCGGAAATTTCCGCTGCAGATTATCATTGCGGAAAAATACGCAGCATGTCCATTAATTTTGCGGACACGCAGAGTAATTGCCGCCATTGACTTGCATTGAAATGCTTGATATATGCATCACTACACGTGCACACGCGGATATGAAGCGATTCAATGTGCGGATGGTACCCAGGCCTGGAGAAGAGGAGACTCTCAT
Organism: Phyllobates terribilis; assembly: GCF_046119375.1. NCBI lineage: Eukaryota > Metazoa > Chordata > Amphibia > Anura > Dendrobatidae > Phyllobates > Phyllobates terribilis. The sequence continues at coordinate 191,505,501 of NW_027362762.1, read as the reverse complement.
CCAGACCTGGGTACCATAGAAACTGTAAAAAAAAGAATTTAAAATAAAAAATAAAGATTATACTTACCTTCCGATGGCCCCCGGTCTCCATAGCGATGCGTGAGGTGTGTTGGGCAGCTCTCGGTGGTATGAGGACCTGACATGACGACCGCTGACATCGGCGGTCGCGTGACCTGTCACATGACACAATGACGTCATCGCAGGTCCTTCACACCACCGCAAGACACCGGGGAGGCCGGACGGAGTGGAGGAGACCGGGGGCCATCGGAAGGTAAGTATAATCTTTATTTTTTATTTTTCACCATTATTATTCTTTTTTTTAACTATTACTTGGTCACACTATGTAAATCCATGCCGGTTGCATGGATTTATACAAGGTGACCAAGTTGTCAAGCACTTTTCCAAGTGATGCTAAAATCGCTTGGAAAAGCGCTTGATAACCCACATGCAGAAATGCATGCAAAAACGCTTGACAAACGCTTCTACCTGGCGGGAAAAACGCATGTAAAATCCACATGCGTTTTTCCTGCCAGGGAGAAGCGGAAAAAATTTGCAGCATTTCTGCATCGTGGGCACATAGCCTAAGACTATGTTTCCACGATGAGCTTTTGATGAGTTTTTGATGTTGCAGATTTTCTGAAGCTATTATGTAATTTTGATGTTTTTCTTTGCGTTTTTACATGCATTGTGTTTTTGAGCCTGCTTTTTTGTGTCTCTTTTTGGTATGTTATGTGTTACATAACGCTGAAACTTTTTGAAACTTTCTGGTATTTGACTTTGGCAATACTTTATTGATATAGTTGTGGCGCCCCTGAGGGTTCAGTCGCCACAGAGGTACTGCACCTCACCCAGAGGTGTGGTGTCTCCTTCTCTCAGGTAAGGAGGGAGTGCTGCCCGGGACCCCAAACACCTGCATCCAACACTACACTACTCCAGGCCGGCTGGAAGGGCAAGACACAATGTATGTTTCTGCTGAGCCCTGACCCTGGCTGGAGTGGGAGGAACCCAGAGGTAGGGGGAAACAGTAGTGGGTGTGGGTGGAGGAAGTAGTTAGGTTGAACACTTTGGTAGGAGTATAAATAGGGAAGCCATCTTAGGGTGGCAGAGAGATAGGTTCAGTGCTGAAGAGAGGAGAGCAGTTCAGAAGAACAGCTCAGGACTGTTCAGAAGAACAGTCTGGGGGCAGAGTCTCATTAGGAGCTCTGCTCCACAAGTAGGGCCAAGTCTGGAGGCCCAGGAGGGGAGCAGGGAGAAGGCTCCGTTCTGTCAAAAGGGATCCTAGGGGGTACGGCGAGTGCAGGACGGCACCCGTATGCCCCGAATCTGTCAGAAGACAGAGGGATCATAAGCCGCATTCTAATCCCCGTGATGGTCAAGCAGGTCTGTGAAATCTGACGTACTGGAGGGACTTCAGAGCACCCAAGCAGGATTGAGAGTGGGCAGCGCAGGGCAGGAGGGAGAAAGACCCAGCATGAAGTCGGTCTACAGAGGAACACGAGAAAGTGGGGTTCTGTAAGGCATTCCTAAATCACCTGAGGAAGAGCTGAACCCCTGCCTGGTGAACGCAGCGCGACGCGGGAGGCTGTAAGCTGACAGTGCACCCTGAGGAACTAAAGAACTGTCAGTAAAGACACGGATGACTGCACCGCACCGCCTCTGTCCAGTTATTTCGTCTGCACCATCTCTCCCCCTGCACCACAACGCCCAGCGCAACTTCCACTCACTACGCTGCCCTGGAGCAGGCTCTACCTGTGGAGAGCCATACCATCCCTGCTGCCGTAACACCAGCTCCAGAGGACTGCTCCGCAGCGGTAGCACCCCTTAGCCGCAATCCACAGGTGGCGTCACGAACTTTCCAAATCCCCTATAAATTTCCCCTTTTTACTGACCGCCCTGGGTCACGGACCGGGCCAGCCACCGTAATATCCCCCAGCAACCGGAGGCCCGGCTGCCGAGTACCCCACGGCCCAGGGGGCGCGTCATAGTCATGTGCAAATTACATGCATTTTTTATATGTTTCTGTTGTGGAAATGCACTAAAAACAAATGTGTGTTTTTTACCTGCAGATTTTTCGCTTCTAATGCAAGTCTGTTGGAAAAATCTGCACATAAATCTCAGCGTAACCGCAAGAGAAATTGACATGTTGCGGATTTGAAGCGTGCACCGCAGGTCAGTTTACGCTGAACTAAAAACAAGCATAGTGGCCATGAGATTTCTAGAAATCCATTTTCCTGGAACTTTAACAAGCCGAATTTTTGACACAGCAAACATATGTAGAATGGTGAGACAGCGCTTCAAGGATGGAGATATATGCTGACCCACCAAAGTGGTACAAAGTATACTGTAGATACCGGTGTTCACATGAATATAAACCTTGTTTCCTGAAGATATCAGCTCATCCATTTATATATGCTAATGTATGATATGTATAAGCTGCAATGGCGTCATGTGGCCCAGGGGGATATGGGGGACTCGGTACGCGGGCCTTTACCTTCTTGGGAGGTCACGGCAGTCGGCTCCCGGGCCCGTACTCTGGGGTCACTCTTTAAAAGGGGTTTGTTACTTGATGGGATGAATAACAGTTTTGTCTCGTGACGCCACCTGTGGTTCCCGGTAATGGGTATCGGCGCTGCTGCAGACCTCTGGAGCAGGTGTTAGGGCAGCTTGGTTGGTGCGGCTCTCCACAGGAAGAGCACAGCTCCAGGGCAGTGTAGGTGCAGATGGTGATGCTGGGCTTTGTAGTGCAGGAGGGATAACGTGGTGAAAATAACTGACAAAAGCAATGAGGTTCAGTCATTTGAGTTTACTCACAGTTATTTAGGTTCTTCAGATGGCACTGTACAGGTGTCAGCCTCCCACGTCGTGCTGCGTTTACCAGGCAGGGGTTCAGCACTCCCTCAAGTATCTCAAGAGCACTTAATGGGACCCCTCTCTTTATGTTCCTTGCTTTGCCGACTTCCCGCGCTGGGTCTCTCCCTCCTGCCCTGCGCCTCGCCACACAAAGTTCCGAACGGGTACCTTGAGATCCCTCTGGGCAACTTGAAGTTCCCGGACCTGACTTGGTGCCCTTTTCGGCAGCTTAGGTGCGAAAGTGACAACTGCACCCTGTAAGTGCAGAAGCCTCCGGTTTTCCAGCCGAGACTTGAAGTAACACGGCTGGTCCAGGGACTGGTTCCCTTCTTGCGGCCTGATCCCTCTGACGCCTGGCAGATTCGGGTGTATGGGTGCCGTCCTGCACTCACTGTACCCCCTGGGATCCCTTCTATTCCTGGAGCCTTCCTCCCTGACTCCCCTCTCACTCTTGGGCCTCTCTTACTAGGCCCCACTCTGGAGCAGAGCTCCTTAGGAGATTCTGCTCCTCTCCTCTTCTCTCTCACTGAATCCACTGACTGACCTGAACTCTAAGATGGCTTCCCTTATTATACTACTCCTGACAGTGCTCCCCTGTCCTGCATCCTCCACCCACACCCACTACTGGGTTCCCCCTCACTTTTGGTTCCCCCCACTCCAGCCAGGGACGGAGCAGCAAAAGAAGTGCATAATGCCCTTCCAGCCGTCCTGGAGTAGTGTAGTGTTGAGTGCAGGTGTTGGGGTCCCGGGCAGTACTCCATCCTTACCTGAGAGAAGGAGATGCCACACCCCTCGGTGAGGTGCAGTACCTCTGTGGCGACTGAACCCTCAGGGGCGCCACATCATCACAGGTGGTCACTGGTTCCTTACTACTCTCTGCTAAGTTTGTTTTTCAACGGAAAACAATGGAAATTGGTATCTAGGGGAGATGGCAAAGGGGGGGCGAGTACAGCCGGAGGCCCGCGTGAGGAGTGACGGTTGTCGGAGAAGGAGACCAGCCACTATTGTCTGGATGGATATACCCCCATTTGGGAAGGAAACCCCCTCAGCTGCCTGCTAGCACCTGACAAGTCAGACCCGGGTCTGAAAGAGATTTAAGGCCCTCGACATCATTGTAGAGGGTAACCGTGCACTCAACTACATTACATACTAAACCAAAGTCTGATCAGAGGCCTGTATATAGCTAGTCAATTAGTTAGACTGTGTTCTTGCACAGGCCAGAACTTTCCCCACTAACGGAGCCCGGGATCTTGTTATTATTTAGACTTTTATTTTTTATTTTATGCTGGACTCCTGAGTGTCTAGTACAGTGTGGACGTACCTCACGTGCTATATAATTGAGTAGCTTTGAACCTTACGGACAGACTTGTTTTACATAGTAAGGTGCTTGAAAGGCACCTATGAACATTGCTATCGTAAAAGTCCCTGATCCAAAGTCCTGTTGGAGCAACTGCTGTTAAAACGTAAATGTGTACACTAAGCGCTTTGGGGAGCCGGGATATTTAGAAGTAGTATTATAAGATTGTAAACTGGGTCTGAAAATCTCCGGGGTCTCAGCTACCGCCAGTAGCTGAGACCCTGGAGATCACGATCAGGGCCGGATTCAACGGTCCCAATAATGTGATCACTGTTATTCAGTGAATAACGGCGATCACGAAAAAAAAAACTGTGCCCGCTATTAAAATAATTTCTCTCTCTTCTGACATGAAGAAGTTAGAGAAGTGAGAAATTATGTCCCCAAGCTTTTTCCCCGGTACCTCCGCCACTCCCAGGGCCCTCTATCTCTGCCCCCCTTCCGGTCTTCCGCGTCATCTTCCTGAAAAAAAATTGTGGGCGCATGTGCAGTGCACCCGCCAAGATCTGCCGACTGGCACCCAGCAACAGCAGGGGTATTTTCCTATTGGTTCCTTTTGATCACTGTGATATACACTAAAACAGTGATCAAAAGCCAATAATTAGTATGTCATCCCCTTAGTCAGATTATTTTATTTTATAATTTTTCTTTCTTTCTTTTTTGTCGTTAGGATTAGGGTTGGGTTTAGGATTAGGGTTGGGTTTAGGGTTTGGCTTAGGGTTTTTTCAAAAGTTAGAAAAAAATGATGACGATATGACAACTAGTATTGAGCACAGGTGATTGCTGCTCAAATTGGCATTGGGTGCTCGGCTATGTGTTGAATGTCACGGGTGCTCAAGTGACATGCTCGGGTCTCCACCATAAACATGCAGGGATTGCCTGCCATACACTGGCAATCCCCTACATATTTTTTTTGGGTGTCTAACAGCCTCAAAACATGCGGAGCAGAGACTTGAGCATCTCACTCGAGCACCCGTGAAACTCAGTGCATACCCGAGTACCAGATGCAAACTCAAGTAGCATGAACTTGCGCTCAACACTATTGATGACATACTTAATATGATGACATAATGTTGTCCAATTCTGTGTAGCACATTTGGGTTCAAAATCATCACTATACCTCTGGATAAAATTCCTGAGGGGTGTAGTTTCCAAAATGGGGTCAGTTGTGGGGGGTTTCTGACATTTGGGTGCCGTAGGGGCCCTGCAAATGTGACATGTCACCCGCAATCTATGTCAGCCAATTTGTGTTCCAAAATTCAAATATTGCTCCTTCTGTTTCGAGCCCTGCCATTTGTCCAAGCAAAGCTTTTTGACTACATGTGGGGTATCACCTCACTCATAAGAAAGTGGGTAAAAAACTATGGTGTCCAATTTTTGGTCTTACCTCTTGAAAAGTGAGAAATTTGGGGCTAAAGTAATATTTTTTTTATGAAAAAATGAACTTTTTCAATATGAAGACCTAATGTTATCAAATTCTGTGTCATATCTTTGGGTTCAAAATGCTCCCTATACCACTGGATCAAATCCTTGAGGGGTGTAGTTTCCAAAATGGGGTCACTTGTTTGGGGGTTTCCACTGTTTAGGTGCATCTGGGGCTCTCCAAACCCAACATGATGTCCGCTTGATATACCAGCTATTTTTGCGCCCAAAAAGTCCTTCCCTTCTGAGCAGTGCCGTGCTTCAAAACAGTAGTTTTCTCATACATTTGGGGTATCAGCGTACTCAGGAGAAATTGTACAACAAATTTTAGGGTCCATTTTTTCCTATTACCCTTGTAAAAATAAAAAAATTTGGCTAACGTAAAATTTTTGTGAAAAAAGTTATTTTTTTCCTTCCACATTGCATTAATTCCTGTGACGCATCTGAAGGGTTAATAAACTTCTTGAAAGTGTTTTTTAGGACTTTGAAGGTTGCAGTATTTAGAATAGTGTCACTTTTGGGTATTTTAGGTCATATAGGCCCCTCAAAAATCACTTCAAAAATGGTTTTGTAAATTTTGTTGGAAAAATGAGAAATTTCGGATCAACTTTGAACCCTTCTAACTTCCTAACAAAAAAATTATGTTTCAAAAATTATGCTGATATAAAGTATACATTTAGTAAATGTTCTTTATTATCTATTTTGTGTGATATAAACTTTGAAAATTGTGAAATTTTCAATTTTTTGTCACATTTTCAATATTTTCATAAATATGCACAAATCATATCGACCAAATTTTATCACTAACATGAAGTACAATATGTCACGAAAAAACAGCTCAGATTCACTGGGATCCATTGAAGTGTTTCAGAGTTATTACCACATAAAGTGACACTGGTCAGATTTAAAAAATTTAGCCAGGTCATTAACGTCAAAATTAGATCCGTCACGAAGGGGTTCAAAAAATCTGCTATGTTTTTAATAAGTCCTGATATTTGGTTTTGAAAAAATTCTATTTACACAGTCATGTGCAGATTGCATGTGTTTTTAGCGTACAGTACAGACCAAAAGTTTGGACACACCTTCTCATTTAAAGATTTTTCTGTATTTTCATGACTATGAAAATTGTACATTCACACTGAAGGCATCAAAACTATGAATTAACACATGTGGAATTATATACTTAACAAAAAAGTGTGAGACAACTGAAAATATGTCTTATATTCTAGGTTCTTCAAAGTAGCCACCTCTTGCTTTGATGAGTGCTTTGCACACTCTTGGCATTCTCTTGATGAGCTTCAAGTGGTAGTCACCGGAAATGGTTTTCACTTCACAGGTGTGCCCTGTCAGGCTTAATAAGTGGGATTTCTTGCCTTATAAATGGGGTTGGGACCATCAGTTGTGTTGTGCAGAAGTCAGGTGGATACACAGCTGATAGTCCTACTGAATAGACTGTTAGAATTTGTATTATGGCAAGAAAAAAGCAGCTAAGTAAAGAAAAACAAGTGGCCATCATTACTTTAACCCCTTAAGCCCCGGAGCATTTTTCGTTTTTGCATTTTCGTTTTTGCTCCCCTTGTTCCCAGAGCCATAGCGTATTTATTTTTTGGTCAATATGGCCATGTGAGGGCTTATTTTTTGCGGGACGAGTTGTACTTTTCAACACCATTATTAGTTTTACCATATCCTGTACGGGAAAACGGGAAAAAAATTCCAAGTGCGGTAAAATTGCAAAAAAAGTGCAATACAACAGTTGTTTTTTATTTATTTTTTTTACCACGTTCACTGAATGCTAAAACTGACCTGCCCTTCTTATTCTACAGGTCGTTACGAGTTCATAGACACCAAACATGTATAGGTTCTTTTATATTTAAGTGGTGAAAAAAAATTCCAAAATTTGGTAAAAATAAAAATAAAAAAATAGCGCCATTTTCTAAGACCCGTAGCGTCTCCATTTTTCGTGATCTTGGGCTGGTTGATGGCTTATTTTTTGCGCGCCGGGATGACGTTTTTATTGATAACATTTGGGGTAGATCCGATGTTTTGATCGCCCGTTATTGCATTTTATTGCAATTTTGCGGCGACCAAAAAACGTAATTCTGGCGTTTAGAATTTTTTTCTCGTTACGCCGTTTACCGATCGGATTAATTCTTTTTTTACATTGATAGATCGGGCGATTCTGAATGCGGCGATACCAAATATGTGTATGTGTTTTTTTTTTATATATTTTATTTTGAATGGGGCGAAAGGGGGGTGATTTAAACTTTTATATTTTTTAATTTTTTTTTATAATTTTAAAAACTTTTTTTTTTTACTTTTTGCATGCTTCTATAGTCTCCATAGGAGACTAGAAGCAGCAACTATCCGATCGCCTCTGCTACATACAGGGGACGAGCAGGTCCCCTGCATGCAGCAGAAATGGTCCTGTGCTATGAGCGCCGACCACTAGGTGGCGCTCATAGCGACAAGATCATGACAACCACAGGCGTCTGCTGCAGACCCTGGGTTGTCATGCACGCCCATCGGCGACCCGCGATCACGTGACGGGGTCGCCGGTGGGCGGGGCTTATGACGCGCTACCCGGAAGCGCGCGTTAAATGCTGCTGTCGGAGATTGACAGCAGCATTTAACATGTTAACAGCTGCGGGTGGATCGCGATTCCACCCGCGGCTGTTGCGGGCACATGTCAGCTGTAAGAATCAGCTGACATGTGCTCCGTTCAGTGAGGGCTCAGCGCAGCAGCCCTCACTGAACGGGGGGATCGCAAATATGCGTACTAATACGTCCCCGGTAAGTAAGGGGTCAGTGCGAAAAATTGGGAAAACTTTGAAAGTGTCCCCAAGTTCAGTTGCAAAAACCATCAAGCGCTACAAAGAAACTGGCTCACATGAGGACCACCTCAGGAAAGGAAGACCAAGAGTCACCTCTGCTTCTGAGGATAAGTTTATCCGAGTCACCAGCCTTAGAAATCGCAGGTTAACAGCAGCTCAGATTAGAGACCAGGTCAATGCCACACAGAGTTCTAGCAGAAGACACATCTTTTCAACAACTGTTAAGAGGAGACTTTGTGCAGCAGGCCTTCATGGTAAAATAGCTGCTAGGAAACCACTGCTAAGGACAGGCAACAAGCAGAAGAGACTTGTTTGGGCTGAAGAACACAAGGAATGGACATTAGACCAGTGGAAATCTGTGCTTTGGTCTGATGAGTCCAAATTTGAGATCTTTGGTTCCAACCACCGTGTCTTTGTGCGATGCAGAAAAGGTGAACGGATGGACTCTACATGCCTGGTTCCCACCGTGAAGCATGGAGGAGGAGGTGTGATGGTGTGGGGGTGCTTTGCTGGTGACACTGTTGGGGATTTATTCAAAATTGAAGGCATACTGAACCAGCATGGCTACCACAGCATCTTGCAGCGGCATGCTATTCCATCCGGTTTGCATTTAGTTGGACCATCATTTATTTTTCAACAGGACAATGACCCCAAACACACCTACAGGCTGTGCAAGGGCTATTTGACCAAGAGGGAGCGTGATGGGGTGCTACGCCAGATGACCTGGCCTCCACAGTCACCAGACCTGAACCCAATCGAGATGGTTTGGGGTGAGCTGGACCGCAGAGTGAAGGCAAAAGGGCCAACAAGTGCTAAGCATCTCTGGGAACTCCTTCAAGATTGTTGGAAGACCATTTCCGGTGACTACCTCTTGAAGCTCATCAAGAGAATGCCAAGAGTGTGCAAAGAAGTCATCAAAGCAAAAGGTGGCTACTTTGAAGAACCTAGAATATAAGACATATTTTCAGTTGTTTCACACTTTTTTGTTAAGTATATAATTCCACATGTGTTAATTCATAGTTTTGATGCCTTCAGTGTGAATGTACAATTTTTATAGTCAAGAAAATACAGAAAAATCTTTAACTGAGAAGGTGTGTCCAAACTTTTGGTCTGTACTGTATATGCATTTTTTATTTGCTGATTTTCCACATCTATTGTAATTCTATGAGGAAAATCTGCACAGAAAACTCAGTGTACTCACAAGAAAAATTGACATGTTGTGTATTTGAACCACGCACCGCAGTTCAGTCTGAGCTGTGTAACAAAAAAAAAAAAACCAGCAGGCGTGAGATTTCTATAAATCCCATCCACTTTGCTGGAACTGTAAGACGCTGCATTTTTGAAAATATGAGCATAAAAAAAAAAAATCACAAAAAACTCATCATGGAAGTAAAAGCCTAAGTTGGAAGGTGGCACTCTCTCATCTCATTAGCCCCATTGCGGCCACGATACGCCCCTGCCAGGAGGTGCGGCACAGCTATTTAATGGGCATTAGATCAAAATAATTTAATGTATATGGAGCAATAGGGATATCCATCCAACTATATTTACATTGTTTCCTAATCTTGGTATGAGGAACAGGTGATTTTACATTTGGAGTTTGTTCACATGAAGCAACCTTGTGTGTGGTAGATAGGCTCACTCAGCAGCACATAGAGGTAGACACAGGAACACTGTCTCTTTAAAGCTTCTACTCTTTTATTAAGAGCACTGCATAAGCCAGTGAAACTTTAGCAAAACAAACATGGCTTTCCCAGGCCTAACAGGAAAAACAAAACATAACGTATGGCACAGTCCTTGTAGCTATGGGTAACCACCTGCTTCAGGAACAAACAATACAAGGTTCCTTCACATGACAATACAGCTCCAGAGCTTTCACCTCCAGGCCCACCCCACACCAAATGCTCTAGAAAGCTGGGAATTTATCCTCTGGACTCCTCCCACTCTGCAGCTGTTTAATCAACCTAGCACTAAACATGGCTGATGAACCCCTCTCAGCAATTCGTGTTCTGGAGCACTTTCCTATGTATAATTACTGCAGCTATTAATCTCAGTGCTACACATCTCCCCTCCAGTACTTTGCCAGTGACTTTGCCACATGTGACATACAGTATGTGCAGCATGCACATAAACTTACACTTCAGAACTGGGGCACAGCGCTTGCCAGTTTTTGCTGAATTACAGGAACACATTCTTAATAAACTTTGCACTAGATAGCAAAGGTCATGGCCTATTGGCTCTGATCAGAGTGACTCATTTGGCACACTTAACAATATAGTACACTTGGTACAGTCCAAAGTTACTTAAGGCTGCGGCTACACAGCGACTTTGACTGCAACACCCATCGTGCAAACAAAATTCTGTAGGTGTCGCTTCTACATCGCGGTGCAATACAAGTGAATGGGGTGTGATTGTGACCTTATTAGGCAGAGTCTGCAATGTAACCCACTGCTGCAAGCCGTCGTTGAACTTTTAAGCCACCAAGTAATCTGTGACCCTTTTCGCAATCAGTATTCATTAGAAAAAACTTTGCAATGGCACAACATCTCCAGAACTACCGCTCCTCTGTAGAGATAAATGGCAAAATTGCTTGTTTTTCCAAGTACTTTACCATTTTACCCATTTAATAAGATGAGAACTATCCCTATAAGGGCACAGTCAGACGGCCATATAAATCGGACCGAGATCGGACCGCAATGCATGGACTGGTTGGCGGCTGTCCCGATCCGTGAGTGACAGCTTCATGAATTTCTGTGTCAGAGCCGCCAGCCAGTCCGATGTTTGCCTGAATTATACAGCCATTTGACTGCTCTCCTAGGACTATATCAGTATATTTCTAAGTACAGCAGTCCAAAGCTGGTCTAAGGGCATAGCTAATAGTCCGTGACCATTACGTTGAATTTAAGGATCTATACACGCACATAGGGAGAGAACTATCAATCCAGGGCAGTAGGCGAGGAGAAGCCACTCTGTAGACTAGTTGGACAGGCGGGTCCCTGGCGCCTTTTAGGCTATGTGCCCACTATGCAGAAATGCTCCGGAATTTTCCTGGCAGAAAAATCGCATGCGGATTTTACATGCATTTTTTCTGCCAGGTAGAAGCGCAACTGAAGCGTTTTGAACATGCGATTTCGCATGTGGGTTGTCAAGCGCTTTTCCAAGCAATTTTAGCATCACTTGGAAAAGTGCCTGACATCTTGGTCACACTGTATAAATCCATTCAACCGGCATGGATTTATATAGTGTGACTAAGTTACGATGCTGCAAATTATGCATCAACAGTAAAAAAAATGTTTAAAAAACATTATACTCACCTTCAGATGGCCTCCGGTCTCCTTAGCGATGCGTCCAGTATCTTCGGCGGCTCACGGTGCTCTAAAAAGGACCTTCCATGACGTCATTTAATCAAGTGATGGTCACGCGACCATCACCTGAATGCGTGACCGTCACATGACTAAATGACGTCACGGAAGGTCCTTGCAGACCACCGCCGGAAGTCAAGGAGACAGCAGCGCTGCTCAGAGGAGACCGGGGGGCGCCAGAAAGGTGAGTATAAGGTTTTTTCTTATTTTAATTATTTTTTAACTACAGGTACTATGGTACCCGGGTCTGGAGGAGAGTCTCCTCTTCTTCAGACCCGGGTACCATCCGCGCATTGAACCGCATGATATCCGCATGTGCACGTGTAGCCATGAGGATGTTATGCGGTCCAATGCAAGTCAATGGTGGCTAAAACGCCGCTATTCATCAAAATAATTGGTAGTGCTGCGGATTTTTCCGCAATGATAATCCGCAGCGGAAATTTCCACAGCATGTGCACAGCACATGAGGATTATCATTGGGGAACATTGCAGACCTTCTACCAAGCGTTTTTTAAGCGTTTTCGCGGCGGAAACTCTTAAAAAATGCAGTGGGCACACAGCCTTAAAGTATGATTTTCTCTGAGTGTTTCAGAGTCAAACATTCCCGGCTGAGTTATACATCCAGTGCCTGATACTTGCTGCCACTGGATCAGCTGTCAGGTTCTCTTTAAACACATAGTAATGACTGCTGTACACATTTGCATTTTTCATGTATTATTGCCTGCAATAATAAGGTTAAACAGCACATATCACATAAAAAGCAAGTGTTCCTGCTGATTATTGTGCTCAGCTGGTTCTGCTACAATGCAGATTGAGATTGGTTTATTGCCACTATTCAGCTCAATAAGGGCTGTAAACTGATCTACATTCCTGCTGATTCCCACTGAGCCTATAAGCGTCTGTTTTAGTCTTCCCTGCATGTGTTATATTTAAAAAAAATAAAAATAATTTTAAAAAAATCGCCATACTGTATACAGTATACTTAGCGCTTGTTTTCTATATCAGGAGGTTGAATTCTTTGTATGGTGCATTTTGCAATGAAATGGTGACACTGTTCCTTGTAGCCCAGAAATTGTCGTGCCTGACCAATATGTTTCTTAGATTATGTACATTTATGCTGTATAAAAAATGTTTCGCTTATACATATAGTGGACATAATCGCAAGACTTTGTGTTCCATCAAAATTCTTTTTTTTAAAAAAAAAGCTGGATTCATTGTTTGCATAGAAATGTAGAAAACAATTTAAGCTGCATAATCCATCCCAAAAAAGTTGTGCAACCTTGAACTTCAGTGCAGCTTTTTTAATAACACATGTTCTATTATGTTTCATTCATAATGGAAATGTAATAATTTACAAATCCAAGCAAAGAAGGTCTATGCAGAGAAGGGGTGGGGAATCTTTCTATATGCCATTTGGATATTTATACCATTCTTCAGGGGCCATACAAATTGTGAGCTAACTCTGCCCACAAAGTACGTCCTGACGCTGGCACTGGTGTCAGGATGAAATTTTTCATTTCATGTCCATCAGCGTTCAGTAGTGAAAACTGCGTGCGCGTTCTCACAGAGCAAAAAGAAATTAATGGGCCAGCGGCCGGCAAAATACAGCTGCCGGCCCAAGCACTGTGGTTCCCGGGAATCTGCCCAGGGGCCGGGTAAAAGGTCATCAAGGGCCGTAAGCGGCCTGCGAGCCTGAGGTTCCCCAACCCTGATGTAGAGGCAGTTATTGGTGGCAAATGACATCTATCCTATAAGATACACGCCATATCTAATACAACCTAAACGCATATACTGACCAGTTCGGAGATTGCGAGCCTGACACCAGTTTTACCATGCTTTCACAGGGGCTGGTATTGTGTGTATAATGACATAGATTCACTACCTCTGCTGTCATTGCCTTTATTTTAAATGATGTACATTTTTTTCCTGTTTACTTTTTCAGTTTTTTATTGTTTTTTAATTAACATGATAAGGTTTTTAATTAATTTTGATGTTTGTTTATACAGTTACAGCAAACAGAGGGAGCATGTTTAGAAAGTAATTTCAACAAAAGTTTAACATCGTGGTGCTGGTTTACTGACCAGTCCCCTTTAAGTACATAGGGGAAATTTGGGTGTAACTTGAGTTGGAATGCATTGATTACCATAAATGGGTTGTCCGGTCTAGAATGACAAGTCTGTGTGCAGACTTGTGAATCCTCCCAGCGCACGCACTGTACACTATGAGGATTCGCCATTGTCTGGACCAGGAACGGCGGTCAAGTATACAACATGACACTCCCAGGCAGATCCCGTCTAGTGGGTGCAGCCTCACTCAACATAAGACTTGTCATTCTTGTGATAATTTTTAAAAACATAGGAAATTTGTCAAAAATGTAAAAAAATTAGCAATATTCAAATTTTGAGTGTTTATACCCATAAAGATTACTTTTCACCAAATTTTCAAGTTGAATTGGACACATCATGTAATAGTGGCTGAAGAGCGTAAAAAAAGTTGCTTTTTTTATTTCACTTCTCAGTTGTGGAGATATTAGCTATCAAATATTTGGCACCTAATGAGTAAACTTTAGTTAAATCCAAGTAGGTGTTATCATATAGTTTTTACTGGAGGCATGTGTGTCACCCCAGGCCTGGATGCCACAAATATTAAATGCTGTGTCTGAGAGCAGGAGGGAGGTTCCCTGGTCAGGGACAATTAGCATACAGCACCTCCTGTCCCAGGCCAGTAGGGGGAGCTGGCTGCCCCTATAAAAGCTGGTACTGGGGGCAGGGTTAGGGAGAACTGGACGACCTAGCTCAGGACTGAGACTAGTCCCAGAGAAGGAGGGACAGTTGAGCTGTAGCCAAGGAGTCCGTGAGGCAGTGGAGAAGCTGCGAGCCAGGGACAGAGGCGACGAGAGACGGTCCTGGCTGAGAGAATCACTACCGGACATTGGGGTCCGAGGCTGTCAGGGTTGCAAGCCCGGCAGCAGAGAACCAACCTGCAAGGGATTTCAGGTCCCTTGGCCTAAGAAGCCTGGAGGCACCGCCACACAGAGGGACCAGTACAGCACGAAGAAGCAACAGGTACCTAAGGCCCGAGTCGCAAGCCATACAGGGGAAGTACACGGCCAGCTCAGGGTCGTGGGCTATTACACCATGAAAAGGGGGATAGTCAGCAAGGGCAGAGAGAGAACGGTAGGCCTTCACACTCACCCTGACCAGTGGGGCTCGCCTGAATGCTCTCAGACACCCAGGCCCATTCCTACCCAGTACTCCTGTTGGGTCATTAGTAATACCAACAATAAAGACCCTGGACTGTTTGAAGCGGATTCAGAACTCTTATTATTGCGGCCTGCACTATCACCCCCAGCATTCACATACGCTGCCCTGAGGCTACACTCTTCCCGTGGGGAGTTATCCGTTCTTCTCCCAGTATGAGCAGCTCTTCTCCCAGTATGATGTTGATCAATCATAAGCAGGCAACAACATAGAAGTGCAGAATCTGTGATGATCATCAGGGTCACATGACCAAAGTCCACAGGTCCAGCTTTCTGGATTGTGCAGCCTAAATAAGCACTGAATATTACAAAACACAGACGTGTGGAAATATTAAAAGTGTTGTTTCTTCTTTACAATCATCAACATTGAAATTGCAACGCCCAGAAGGCCGTACCATGGTTCCATGAACAAATTTAATATAACACCGAGCTGTTGATGTACCAGAAAGGAAGACTTAAGGGATCTAGCTACTGTACATTGACACTACACACCATAATCCTGGGAGTAGGACGGGTGTGACGTTCACCACACTTAATTGCGTTGCCCATGTAGTCTCCAGATGGAGACTGCAGGCTGAAATGGAGCAATTGAGGCTGTAATGGAGGTCTATCCTCTTCATCGATGAGTCACAGTTTTTGTCTTGGATGCAGAGATTGGAATATAGACCAAGTGGTCAACACCACAAAGAAATATTAGAGAATGTCACACTGTTCCTACTCCCAGGATTATACTGTGGTGAGGTATAATGGAAGATAGCCGGACTGCTATAGTCTTCATTCCAGATACAGCAAAAACTCGTTAAATTGATTTGATCAAGGAACCAATGGTACAGCCATTTCTTGAAAGTGTCCCAGAAGCCGTTTTTCAAAATGACAATGTCAGACTGCATGTTGCTTGTGCTGTGAGAAGCGTGTGTGGGCTAAATGTGGTGCGATGGCCTGCAGAGTCTTGTAACCCACTGAGTACATCTGGGACATCATTGGCTGGTAACTGCAGACAACTCAACCAATATAGCATCATTCCAGCATGTTTTTCCTTTTTGTTTTCCGCAGGAATGGTGTCGTTAATCTAAGTTCTCTGCCCCTAGTATTATACTTACTAGCGGCCATCTTCATCTGTTATTGGCGCCTCCCTGGTCAGTTTTCTGCAGGTTATGACATTCTGGATCGCTCCAGTGTATACTGGGCAAGCCGGAAGTCGTTATTCAATGTAAGTCTATGAAAGGGGGAATGAGGCATTGAGAGTTTGTGACTATTACCTCTTACTTCCAGTCAGTCAGAAGTTTCAATCACAAGATGGCGGATTGGAACTGGAGCGGGTCTGGAAGACATGAAGACAACGGCTCGTGCAATGAACTTACATTAGTGGCACCACTTCAGCATGTAAGACATCCCCAAAGCACTGGAGTGGTGCTTTAACTCATAGCTGCCAGGGCTTGTAATGCTAGAGACACATCGGCGTATGGAATCCGATGCGACAGCATCGGCAGCATCGGATGTGATATGCCAATGACACTCAGCTACTGCTCTGTTGCAAGTGGGAGCCAAGTGTCAGTGCACTGTGCTCCGATCCTCTCGCATGAGAGGATCGCAGCATAGCTGCAGAGGAGAAGGAAAAGTTAATTTCTCTATCTCCTCTGTTGCTGGCGTCTGCGGGAATCGCACTAGACTTATATGGGTGCATGTGATCCGAATTTAGCACGCAATCTAGCATGCTTCATTTTTTTTTTTTCAGTCCGATCTCGATCCGATTGGAGCTGTAAAAAAAACCTGCATATGAGCACACCAACATAGATTAACATTGGACTGAATGTAATCCGATTTTTTTATCGGATTGCATTCGTCCAATTTAATCGCAAGTATTTTCTGCACATGGCACCCACACCTAATTCTGAATAAATTTAGATGTTTGAAAATTTGAATTCCATTTTTTTAAAGGGGGATATATAGTGTTACGGGTCCGGGTGGTGGAACCTCTGTTCCTAGATGCAAGGAGGGACCAGAGGGGCGTAACTAAGTGCCAACACAGACCGACCCTGGCTACACGGCTGCTTAATCGACTCCGTGAGCAAGGGAGGGACTGGGCAGGTGGACCAGGTGCCACTCTGGGACAGACCTTGAGTGAGAGCAGGCGACTCCCATGGGTCAGATGGCTGAAGCTGACCGGTACAGCGAATGAGCATGGCAGGTAGCTTGACGGGTGGTCCAGGTAGGCAGGCAGGCGGGCTCGGCAGATAGCCAGACAGGTGATCCAGGTAGGCAAGCAGGCGGACACGGCAGGTAGCCTGACAGGTGATCCGGGTAGACAGGCAGGCGGACACGGCAGGTGGCCTGACAGGTGATTCGGGTATACAGGCAGGCGGGCACGGATGACAGACAGGCTGGCGGGCACGGCTGATAGACAGGCTGGCGGGCACGGCTGATAGTCAGCCTGGCGGGCAAGACTGATAGACTGGCTGGCGGACACAGCTAACAGACAGGCTGGCAGGTACTGGAACCTGAGGGCTGAGGAAAGTGTTAGCACACAAACAACAACCTTGCACAGGCACCTCCGTGTTGGAGGAGGTGCTTAATATAGGAGTGGTCCTCCGGCCATTGGCCGGGTACTCTTTAGGACGGCGCGCGCGGCCCCTTTAAGATGGAGGGAGCATGCACCCTAAGCACAGTGCCTGGGAAGCTGCGCACCACAGCAGCAGCAGCAGGGGAGCTGGAGGACGCTGGACCGGGACCGCGACGGTGTGGGGAACGGTGTCTCTGCCCGGCAGGAGGCAGAAACGACGACGCTACATATAGCACTGCTGAGTATGACAGACAGGTAGGAAGTACATTCATAAGTGTTTATTTAAATTAAATAAATTCAGGGCTAGCTGTGCAGCATTGGACAGATGTCTTCCTCAGGCCAGCATCAGGCCTGCGCTAAGGAAGACATTTGTCTGATGTTGAAGTGTGAAGCCGTGTATTCAATAAATTTAAACTAAATCTTATGAATATACAGTACAGACCAAAAGTTTGGACACACCTCATTTAAAGATTTTTCTGTATTTTCATGACTATGAAAAGTGTACATTCACACTGAAGGCATCAAAATTATGAATTAACACATGTGGAATTATATACTTAACAAAAAAGTGTGAAACAACTGAAAATATGTCTTATATTCTAGGTTCTTCAAAGTAGCCACCTTTTGCTTTGATGAGTGCTTTGCACACTCTTGGTATTCTCTTGATGAGCTTCAAGAGGTAGTCACCGGAAATGGTTTTCACTTCACAGGTGTGCCCTGTCAGGTTTAATAAGTGGGATTTCTTGCCTTATAAATGGGGTTGGGACCATCAGTTGTGTTGTGAAGAAGTCTGGTGGATACACAGCTGATAGTCCTACTGAATAGACTGTTAGAATTTGTATAATGGCAAGAAAAAAGCAGCTAGGTAAAGAAAAACAAGTGGCCATCATTACTTTAAGAAATAAAGGTCAGTCAGTCCGAAAAATTGGGAAAACTTTGAAAGTGTCCCCAAGTGCAGTTTCAAAAACCATCAAGCGCTACAAAGAAACTGGCTCGCATGAGGACCGCCCCAGGAAAGGAAGATCAAGAGTCATGTCTGCTTCTGAGGATAAGTTTATCCGAGTCACCAGCCTCAGAAATTGCAGGTTAACAGCAGCTCAGATTAGAGACCAGGTCAATGCCACACAGAGTTCTAGCAGCAGACACATCTCTTCAACAACTGTTAAGAGGAGACTTTGTGTAGCAGGCCTTTATGGTAAAATAGCTGCTAGGAAACCACTGCTAAGGACAGGCAACAAGCAGAAGAGACTTGTTTGGGCTAAAGAACACAAGGAATGGACATTAGACCAGTGGAAAACTGTGCTGTTGTCTGATGAGTCCAAATTTGAGATCTTTAGTTCCAACCACCGTGTCTTTGTGCGACGCAGAAAAGGTGAACGGATGGACTCTACATGCCTGGTTCCCACTGTGAAGCATGGAGGAGGAGGTGTGATGGTGTGGGGGTGCTTTGCTGGTGACACTGTTGGGGATTTAGTCAAAATTGAAGGCATACTGAACCAGCATGGCTACCACAGCATCTTGCAGTGGCATGCTATTCCATCCGGTTTGCGTTTAGTTGGACCATCATTTATTTTTCAACAGGACAATGACCCCAAACACACCTCTAGGCTGTGTAAGGGCTATTTGACCAAGAGGGAGAGTGATGGGGTGCTACGCCAGATGACCTGGCCTCCACAGTCACCAGACCTGAACCCAATCAAGACGGTTTGGGGTGAGCTGGACCACAGAGTGAAGGCAAAAGGGCCAGCAAGTGCTAAGCATCTCTGGGAACTCCTTCAAGATTGTTGGAAAACCATTTCCGGTGACTACCACTTGAAGCTCATCAAGAGAATGCCAAGAGTGTGCAAAGCACTCATCAAAGCAAAAGGTGGCTACTTTGAAGAACCTAGAATATAAGACATATTTTCAGTTGTTTCACACTTTTTTGTTAAGTATATAATTCCACATGTGTTAATTCATAATTTTGATGCCTTCAGTGTGAATGTATAATTTTCATAGTCATGAAAATACAGAAAAATCTTTAAATGAGAAGGTGTGTCCAAACTTTAGGTCTGCACTGTACTTCCTACCTGACTGTCATACTCAGCAGTACTATATATCCCCATTTTCTATTTTAATGTTTTACTATTTATCTAATACTTGGTGACTCCTGCGCCATACCATCATCTGGGTAACTGCAGCTGATTCATTCCATCTCTGTCTTTGCACAAGGTTGTGCCTGGTATTTGCACACCCCTCCAAGGTGAGCGCACTACTCAAATCGCTTAAGGATGCTGAACTATGGAACACCCTACCTTTTTCTTCTCTGTATAGGGTTCGGACCCTACACTACATATGGAAGATCGATATGGAGTGACAGACCTTGCACTACACATGGAGGATTCAGGTGATGACTAATTGTAGTGGTGCCTCGGGGCAGGATGTAACCTTTCCCAACTTTTTATTACACCTTGGTGTGAAGTGCTATACTAGTAATGGTCCCCCATGCTGCACGGCGAATAAGCCTCCTTACCTTGGTATGCCAGAGCCGGTATGTCACTCTCCACAAGGAGAAAAGTTACCCCTTAGACCTCAAGAGATTTTCACCATGAGCAACAGACGAGAATGATTTAAACAGCAACTTGGTAAGCCCTATTATGGGATATATTGTATATTATATTATATATGGGTTACTTTGGTGCCCAGGATGAAGTGAAAGCCAGGAACACAAAGGGAAAGTATATACCCTGCTCAGGGGTCTGAGTTAAGTTAGGGTTCTTTTATATAAGCCAAGCCCTTAATGAGAATCTGTCAGCAGGTTTTTGCTATGTAATCTGAAGGCAGCAGGAGATAGAGTCTGAAACACATAATTCAGGGATGTGTCACTTGTCAAAGTGCCTGCTGTTTACTAAGTGAATGGTCTGAGGTAGTGTGCATATTTAGTGCCCACACAGGGTGAAATCGGCATGCCCATCACAGAGTGTTTTCTGACTCCATAACTAGACTGCGAGGGTAGAGTGTTTGAGACTCCATTTTTATGGCTGTCTCTATGTACCAGTACAAATTTCACCAGATAGCTTGACTCGACTGCAGAGGCACGTAAGAAAATTCCAGAAGAAGGTTTAATTTCAATCTGAATTCTCGTAGTTAAGCACAATTACAGTAGGTAAAAAAGACTATACTGAAGCAGAGATGCAAGACATGAGCTTCTTAACATAACTGACATATAGAGAATGAGGAAGAAGGGAGGGGTTACTGACTGAACTAGGGATTCAGACAGGGAGAGAGGGAGGACAAAATTCTAAAAGGCAAACCTATTGCATAGCAATGCAACAGAAACAATACAATGCTGTATGATTCCCAAGTCGTGGGACATGAGTGTAAGCAGAGTGCCTCATAAAATGCTTCACATCATATGCAGCCAATATTTGTTGGATTGTTGTAAATTAATTTAAAAAAAGTTTTCAGTATATTATAAATGAGGTTTTCCACTTTCAAAAAGATGCAGATGTAGACAACACAAGTCACTAAGCTCAGTGATTGGCTGCATTGGTGATATGGGCTATAGTAGTGAAATTACCGCTGCAGCCAAAACACAGAGCTTGAAGCAGCGGTGGGGAGCCAGTGCTGGGCCTGGGGTGGGTGAGTATTATCTGTGTTTGCCTATGTTCCCACAATAAGCTTTTGATGAGTTTTTTAAGCTGTGTAAATACAGCTAACCTATTTTACTTAATGGGTGCAGAAATGCTGCAGAAAATCTGCAAAATCAAAAGCTCATCATGGGAATATAGCTGTCATGGCTCAACTCTGGGACTTGATACGGTGATCTCTGGCTGTGGGTCAGTTTCCTTCTCTGTTTGACCACAGCCCGTGTTGTATCTCTCCAACTGCTGATAATGCTCTTGTCTTCGCTGTGTTGCTTCTATGCCAGTGTTTTCCCTTTCTTGTTTTGTTTTGTCCTATCAAATCTTGGGAGGGGCTTTTTATACTATCCTGGCACATGCTGTCTTTGCTGGCTATATTCCAAATTAGAAGGATATTTGGAGTCCCAGCTCCCCAGTGAAGGATTATCTTGCTGAAGTTTTCTCTATTGCTTCTCATGTTGTTTTTTTCATATTTCCCTTATCAGCTCTTTCCCCATTTTATTACATTCAGGGTCTGAGGGTTCTCACGTGTACCAAAGGTATTTTTGGGTTCCTTTCTTTTCCTTCCGTCTTTCATTTATGACTGTGAACACGTCTTTTGCCCCGTGTCTCACGCTCTGTCTGTGTGCACTCCGTTCTGTTGTTGTTGTTTTGGGTTACACTCTGTGTATAGTTGAGGGTGCAGTTAAAGGGGATATCCGGGACTTATAAAAAAGGCATGTAGTTGCTAACAGAGGCAACTACCTGTCTGTTAAACCTGGCGTCAGTCATTGGCCACTCCTGCCAGAGATTCAGCTGCTCCCTGTCAACAGAGCAGTAGTTTCTCTTCCTGTTGACAAGGCGGGACTACTGGTGTCATGCTGATTGACAGCCAGCTTCCCCCAATTAGGCAGCAGAGAGACTGCATGTTTAACAGTCCCCTACACGGTAAGACACAGCCATTACACAGTACACAGCAGGGGCAGAATTATAAGATTATCTCAGCACAGGAGCATTTTATTTAAATACAACCAATTGTAGAACTTATTATTATTCCAAGATCTATTGATTAAAATGATATTTTGTTCATGGGAAAACCCCTTTGACCCCTTCACCCCTGAGCCTGTTTTCACTTTCATGATCAGGCCAAATTTTACAATTCTGACCAGTGTCACTTTATGAGGTAATAACTCTGGAATGCTTGAACAGATCCAACTGATTCTACGGCTATGTGCCCACGATGCAGAAATGCTCCGGATTTTTTCCTGAGCGTTTCTGCATCTCCCTGGCAGAAAAAAACGCATGCGGATTGTACATGCGTTTTTCCTGCCAGGGACATGCGGATGTGAAGCGTTCTTCACATGCATTTCCGCATGCGGGTTGTCAAGCACTTTCCAAGCGATTTTAGCATCACTTGGAAAGTGCTTGTCAACTTGGTCACACTATATAAATGCATGCAAACGGCATGGATTTATATACTGTGACCTTAAAGAATGGTTAAAAATAAAAAAATTAATCTATACTTGCCTTCCGATGGCCCCCGCAGTCTTGCTTCGCTCCGTTCTCCCTTGTCGGCAGCTAGCGGTACACTGCACTGAAGGACCTGCCGTCACATGACTATGACGTCAGCGCAGGTCCTTCAGTTCACCGCGATCTGCCGGCATGGGAGGACGAGCGCAGCGGGTGTCGTCAGAAGGTAAATATAACATTTATTTTTTATTTTATTCTTTTTTTCACAGGTTCTATGGTACCCGGGTCCGGAGGAGAGTCTCCTGTCCTCTAGACCCGGGTACCATCCGCACATTGAAACGCGTGGAATGCACATCTACATATGCAGTGATGCGTAATCCATGCGTTTCAATGCAAGTCAATGGCGGCGAAAACGCAGCACTTCCGCAAAATAATTGGAGTGCTGCGTTTTTTTCCGCAATGATAATCCGCAGCGGAAATTTCCGCAGCATGTGCACAACACATGCGGATTATCATTGGGTAACATGGCAGGCCTTCTACCAAGCGTTTTTTAAGCGTTTCTGCAGCGTTTTTGCCGCTGCGGAAACGCTTAAAAAACGCATCGTGGGCACACAGCCTAAGACTGTTTTTTTGTGACATATTATACTTCATGATAGTGGTAAAATGTCTTCGATAAGACTTGCGTTTATTTGTGAAAAAAAACGGAAATTTGGTAAAGATGTTGAAAATGTAGCAATTTTAAAACTTTGCATTTTTATGCCCTTAAATCAGAGAGCTATGTCACACAAAATAGTTAATAAATAACATTTCCCATATGTCTAATTTATATCAGCAATTTATTTTTTGTTAGGAAGTTACAAGGGTTAAAAGTTGACCAGCAATTTCTCATTTTTCCAACAAAATTTACAAAACCATTTTTTAAGGCACCACATCACATTTGAAGTGACTTTGAGGGGCCTACATGGCCGAAAATACCCAAAAGTGACATCATTCTAAGAACTACACCCCTCAAAGTGCTCAAAACCACATTCAATAAGTTTATTAATCCTTCAGGTGAAGAAAATAATAAACATTTAACTTTTTTTCACAGAAAATTTACTTTACCCCAATTTTTTTTATTTTTGCAAGGGAAACAGGAAAAAATGGACTCTAAAATTTGTTGTGCAATTTCTTATGAGCATGCCGATGCTCCATATGTGAAGTAAACTACTGTTTGGCAGCACAGCAGGACTTGGAAGGGAAAGAGCGCCATTTGACTTTTTGAATGCAAAATTTGCTGGAATAATTAGCTGACGCCATATCGCGTTTGGAGATCCCTAATGTGCCTAAACAGTGGAAACCCCCCCACAAGTGACACAATTTTGGAAACTAGACCCCTCAGGAAACTTACCTAGATGTGAGCACCTTGAACCCTCCAAATGCTTACCAGAAGTTTATAACATTGAGCCATAAAAATAAGAATTTCACATTTTTCCCACAAAAATGTTTTTTAGCCCCAAATTTTGCATTTTCATAAGGGTAGCAGGAGAAATTTCACCATACAGTTTGTTGTGCAGTTTCGCCTAAGTACGCCGATACTTCATATGTGGGGGAAAACACTGTTTGGGGGCATGGCAGGGTATGTAAGGGAAGGGGCGCCATTTGACTTTTTGAATGTAAAATTTGCTGGAATAATTAGCGGACGCCATGTCGCGTTTGGAGAGTCCCTGATATGCCTAAACAGTAGAAACCACCCACACGTGACACCATTTTGGAAATTAGACCGCTCTGGGAACTTATCTAGATGTGTGGTGAGCACCTTGAATGCACAGGTTCTTCACAGAAATTTACAACATTTATCTGTGAAAATAAAAAATATCATTCTTCCACAAAAAATGCTGTTTCAGCCCCAATTTTTTTCATTTTCACAAGGATAGCAGGAGAAAATGGACCCCAAAATTTGTTGTGAAATTTCTCCTGAGTACGCCAATACCCCATATGTTGTCGAAAACTACTTTTGATGCACAGTGCAAAGCTCAGACGGGAACAAGCACCATATTGGAGTTCAGATTTTGCTGGACTGGTTTGAGTGTGCCATGTCACATTGGCAGAGCCCCTGAGGTGCCAGAACAGCAGAACCCCCCCATAAGTGACCCCATTTTACAAATTAAACCTCTCAATGAATTCATCTAGGGGTGCAGTGATCATATTGACAACACAGGTGGGTCACAGCATTTCATACCATTGGGCAGTGAAGAAAAATAATTACATTTTTACCACCAAAATTTTGTTTTAGCCCCAGATTCTACATTTTCACACTGGGAAATGGGTAAAAATGGCACCAAAATTTGTCCCACAATTTCTGCTGAATGTAGAAATACCCCATATGTGGCGGTACTGTACTGCTTAGCCATATGGTGAGACTCGGCAGGGACAGAGTGCTATTTGCCTCCTGGAGCACAGACTTTCCTAGAATAATTTGCGGACTCCATATACAGAGCCCCTAAGTGCTGGAAGAGCAGAATCCCCCCTCAAGTGACCCAATTTTGGAAATTATACCCCTTTGGGAATTTATCTACAAGTGTAGTGACGATTTTGACTCCATGGGTGTTTTCCAGAAACAAGTTGCAGTGGATGTTGCTGAGTGAAAATTACAAACTGCCGTTGTAGTGATCAGTATGTTGTAGTAACCAGTGCATTGTGCCCAGCTCATTCTTCTGGAGACATGCATCCGTAAATTAGGTGGGCTCTCATCGCTACAGAAATGCCAAACATATGGACACTAATTGTGGTTTAAGCATACTGGGGCTCAGGAGGGAGGGGGGGCATTTGGATTTGGGAGCGCAGAATATGCTGAATTTCTTTTGGGGGGTGAGGAGCCATATCGCTTTTCCAGAGCCTTTGTACTATCAGTAAAGTAGAAGCCCCCTATATTTCCTAGATGACAGACCTGAGTGGGGACTTACTTTTTTTGTGGATTGAGTTGAAGCTTTTATTGGGAGCATTTTACATAATATTTTGAATCACATTTATCCTGTGCTCTATGCTGAGCACTTATATAGGGGTTTCTAAATCTAAATCTCTGAGTGACAAGATTCTGATGAAACCCCCGAGGGATCCATTCACTATAATGAGGCAGCAGGGTTACTCTAGACTCAGTCTGGCCTCTGTTCAGCGGTGTCCTTCTTTTCAGAAATGCACAAAACTGTGGCGGAGCGTGCTTTTATGAATGTCTAAAAAGACGGAGACCGCCGGATCACAGACGGCGTCCACAGTGCCTACATTTGCCTCATTATAGGGACTCATCAGCCAGGGATTTAGTCTGAATCACGTATTTCAGAGATTTACACGGATACCCCAGTTGTAAGAGTTCAGCGCAGAGCACTGGATAAATGTGCGCCAAGCCTTACTGCGATCTTTTGGAGGCAGGATGAACACATCAACAGCAGGTGAAGAATTGGTTTTATTTATTTGTTACGCCATTCCTTGTGCGGTATAAGTGATTAGACGATTTTATTGTTCGGGTCGGTACAATTACAGCGATAGCAGATTTAGGCTATGCTCACACTAGGAGTTTTTTCAGCGTTTTTTTGATGCGTTTTTATGCAAAGTTGCAGCTGCGTTTTACAGTAGCAGCAAAGTTTATGAGATTTCAGACATCTCATGCATACAGCTTGTTTTTTTTGTCCTCAGTATTTTGTGCTTTGCATTTTTTTTGCACAATAGGCAAATTGTCTCTTCAGAGAGGAATGGGACCAGAACTCTAGTGCCATCTACAGGAAGTAACAATCCTAAAAGTCAATAGTGACCCTTTAACGAGACTTAGGATATAAGCCAGAACCAGAAACTCAATTTGCAGACTGTGTTTTGGGATACTGTCCCTCGTCAGTGCAGCGTGAGTTCTGGTTCGGCTGGGTGAGAGGCGTCAGGGGTAACATTTCTCCTTGAGGAGAGCAACATGTTAAGCATGTCATGGTGAGGAGACTTTTAAAGCTGCAATGCTCTCCTGGGAAATATGTAAATTGTCTCTTCAGAGAAGAAGAGGACCAGAACTCTAGTGCCACCTACAGGAAGTAGCAATCCTAAAAGTCAATAGTGACCCTTTAACGAGCCTTATCATAGCCTTTGCACAGTAGAGCATGTCACTTTCAGCATTTTTCACCCATTGAAAGTAATGGGTGGTGAAAAAATGGCAAGTGTGAACATGTTGCTGCATTGTTAGTGAAAAAAAGCAAGTACAACAGTAGGTGAAACCCATTTATTTTTGTGATTTTTCCAAGTTTACCATCTTGTCTTGGTCATTTGAGATGGCACTTTGGATTAGTACAGTTTGATTAAATCAGTGATGCATACAAAGTAAACATTGGCAGACCAAGGTGTGAGATTGAACAATACCTGTGGCCGACCAAGGTGTGAATTGAACAATGCCTGAGCCGCTCACTCACAGACCAAAGTGTGGAAGTAAGTTGTTTCCTACAAACTCAATGCACTGCCAGTGTCTTAGGTAAACTATTCCAGACCAATTCACCTTTCCCCGCATATATTTGTAATGTGCATTTTTTCATGAACATATGTCTTGCATTGGTGACCTGTGTTTATGCTTCTGTGGTGTAAGCAAAGCTGAACTTTGGGATCCTGAAAAATGACACAAAAACGCAGCAAAAAAATGCCGCCAATAAACGGACCAAAACCTGCCAAGTGTTCACATAGATTTATATTGTGTTTTTGTGTTTGGCTGCTGTCACACACTAAAAGACGATTTTTTTTGCAAAAACTAGTTTTTGCATCGCCATATTTTGAAAGCTATAATTTTTCCATATTTCTGCCGACAGAATCATGTAAGGGATGTTTTTTTGCGGGACGAGCTGACATTTTTATTGGTACCATTTTCAGGCACATGACATTTTTCAATCGCTTTCTATTCTGATTTTTGGGAGGCAGAATGAACAAAACTCAGCAATTCAAGAATTGTTCTTTTTTTTATGACATTCTGAGTGTGGTAAAATTGATAAGGCAGCTTTATTCTTTGGGTCAGTACAATTACAGCAATACTACATTTATATAGTTTTTTTATGTTTTGTCGCTTTTACACAATAAAAACAATTTTATATAAATAAATAATAATTTTTACATCGCTTTATTCTGAGAGCTATAACTTTTTTGTTTTTCTGCTGATGGAGCTGTATGGTGGGTTGTTTTTTTGGGGGGGTAAGATGAAGTTTTCAGTGGCACCATTTTTATTTACATTTGTTTTTTAGATCGCATTTTATTCCACTTTTTGTTCGGTGGTATGATGATAAAGCGTAGTTTTTTGCCTCTTTTTTATTATTTTTACAGTGTTCACCGCAGGGGTTAACTAGTGGAACATTTTTATAGGCAGGGTTTTACCGGACGCGGCGATACCAAATGTGTACTTTTTTGTTTACTTTTTTTTTCCATCAAAATATTTATTTATGGGTACAATATACAGTGGGGAAAAAGTATTTAGTCAGCCACCAATTGTGCAAGTTCTCCCACTTAAAAAGATGAGAGAGGCCTGTAATTAACATCATAGGTAGACCTCAACTATGAGAGACAAAATGAGAAAACAAATCCTGAAAATCACATTGTCTGATTTGGAAATTTTTTTCAAATTTTGGTAGAAAATAAGTATTTGGTCAATTACAAACAAGCAAGATTTCTGGCTCTCACAGACCTGTAACTTCTTCTTTAAGAGGCTCCTCTGTCCTCCGATCATTACCTGTAGTACAGGCACCTGTTTGAACTTGTTATCATTATAAAAGACACCTGTCCGCAACTTCAAACAGTCACACTCCAAACTCCACTATGGTGAAGACCAAAGAGCTGTCAAAGGACACCAGAAACAAAATTGTAGCCCTGCACCAGGCTGGGAAAACTGAATCTGCAATAGGCAAGCAGCTTGGTGTGAAGAAATCAACTGTGGGAGCAATAATTAGAAAATGTAAGACATATAAGACCATTGATAATCTTCCTCGATCTGGGGCTCCACACAAGATCTCACCCCGTGGGGTCAAAATGATCTCAAGAACGGTGAGTAAAAATCCCAGAACCACATGGGTGACCTAGTGAATGACTTGCAGAGAGTGGGACCAACGCTACACAGGCTACCATCAGTAACACACTATGCCGCCAGGGACTCAGATCCTGCAGTGCCAGACGTGTCCCACTGCTTAAGCCATTACATGTCTGGGCCCGTCTGAAGTTTGCGAGAGAACATTTGGATGATCCAGAAGAATATTGGGAGAATGTCATATGGTCAGATGAAACCAAAGTAGAACTGTTTGGTAGAAATACAACTCGTCGTGTTTGGAGGAGAAAGAATGTTGAGTTGCATCCAAAGAACACCATACCTACTGTGAAGCATGTGTAGCACCCTGAGGATTCGGCTGCTACAGGGGTATTACATCTCAAGCCAGAGGTGTGGTATTCCACTCCCGGGTAAGGATGGAGTGTGGAACTGAGCTCAGTAGGCTGCATGCACTACATACATCCCATTTCCGGGGGACAGACCAATGGTACTCCCACTAGAGAAATGTGCAGGTACGACAGCGTCTGTCCCTGGCTGGAGTGGGAGGGGGGTGGAACATCCCAGTAGTGTAGGGGCAGATAGGGGGAGCAGTCTGGGTAATGCTAGGAGCTCATTGGGTGCTGGTCACCTGAGCTCACACATAGTGGGAGTATATAAGGTGGGAACCATCTTAGAACAGGGTCTTTTGTAGAGGTTTGGTCCGACAAGCAGAGCAGCTCAGCCAGCTCCAAGGCCAAGAGAGTGAGAGAGAGGAGAAAAGAAGGACCCAGAGGGGGAGAAGAGGGAACTCCAAGAACCCAAAATTAGACCAGAGGGTGAAGAGTTGGCACAAGGGTACCGGATCCCAAGCTGGTGGAGGGCACTAATCCTTAGCCAGAGACCGGAGGTCGTGGGCAGGATCTGCCACGACCACCCACTAAATCCACCCAGAAGGCAAACCAAGAATAGGGTCAGGGAACCCAGAGACAAGGGTTTTACCAACAAGAGGCCCGAGGGAGCCGGACTTAGGTGGATCCCTGGTGGGGAAGGCCAGAGAGAAGGACAAGTCAGAAAGGGAGCTCAGGAACACGCTCCAGAATCACCTGGGGGTTGGCCGAGTCCAGAACCTGGTGGACGCAGCACGGCTCGGGTGGTCACTCAAGGCCGGAGTGACCAACACAAAAGCAGTAAGTAAAAACCCTGAACTGCACAGCCCGACTCTGAGTTTCATTACCATCCTCACTGCACCTCCACAACCACCATCCTCTGCAACTGACCCCCTGAGGCTATACCCCTCCCGTTGGGGGTTATACTACCTGAGCTGCACACACACCACCAGCCTCAGCGGACCCTGCTGCAGCGGCGGCCGTAGTGACCGCAAATCAACGGGTGGCGTAGTCGACACTAAAGAACATCCAGTAACATCTGTAGGACTGCCACACACTGAGCTTGACACTCTGGGCACGGACCGGGTCACCGCCACTCGGAGACTACAACCCCCATCTGATCCGGCTCCGGGTAATTCCCAAACAACACTGGCCCAGGGGGCGCGTCAACTTTGGCGTAGTCGGCAGGATTACGTGCCCGCAACAACCGGGTACTGCGTGCCTGAAGAAAAGTTCACAGTTACCTTAAAAAGAAGTCTCCCGCCGGTTCCGGAGGGTCCCCGCCAACGGGCCCCATCACAGGTCGTTTCCCGCCGGTTGTCCGCCATTTGCAGCTTTTTCCCGCCATCCATGGAGTTTCCCGCCACTGGGAGACGATTCCCGCCATTTCCAAAGATTTCCCACCTTGGAAGAGCGGACGCCATTATGGGCGTGCCAGAGGGTGGCAAGAGGCCACCTCCCATCGTGGGCCAGGTCGAAGAATGGCGCCAAAAGCGGAAACCGCGCCCACCAACAGAGACTGTGATGCTGGAAGTGTCCATCAGCGTAAGAGAACTGCCCCTGGAACTGACAATCACTAAGTTGCCCCGGGACCACCTTCAATGTGGGCGGAGACAGAACAAGAGAACGAAGATGGGTGTCGCCTGGAGGAGTCTGGAGAGAGCGCACCCGGAGACAAGAAGTCTGGAGAGTAGTCCAGAGAGAGCCTACCCAGAGATGGAGGGAGAGACAGGCAGCACCGACCCAGTGGTCAGGAGCCTGCTGCAAGCAACAACCCCACTAGGCTTAGTGGAGGTCCTGGCACAGCTCCCCCGAGACCGGGAGTGTGCACAGACTGCGCTGGAGGGCCTCGCACGGAGGATGGCCCGGGTGCAGCGAGAGACGCTGGCGGAGTGGAGCCGAGAGATGGCCCAGCGGACCGAAACCCGTCAGCGGAGCACGCCACCCGAGACGAAGAGACAGACCGCCTCTGAGGATGGTGCAGGAGGACTCAAGGCCGGAGACGGCGCTGAGAAGGGAGCTGAACGAATGGAGGCAGGTAAAGGGGACGTCTCTACCCCGAGCCGGGAAACCGCGTGCCTGCCCCAGCTCCCCGTCGCAGAGCCCGAAATTCCCCCTGCCGTGCCCGTCGCTGCATCGTCACCGCCGCAGACTAGGCCTCAACCGGAAACCGCGGCCGCGACCCCTGTGACGTCACGCGCTTCGACCCTGAGCGCGGCAAAGCAGGAAATACCATCGGCCTGGTCGCAGGGCCGAGTAACCACGGGCGCCGCCGTTCTTACGGTGCCCTTTTCCTTTAGCGTGCCCCAAGCCTGGTCGCAAGGCCTGGTCAACCCGGGCGCCGCTACCACCACAGCGCCCATAACACCTAAAGTACCGCACCTGGGTGAGGACCTGTTCGCCCAGCATACGTGCCCGGATGGGCAGCCCTTCATATGGCCCCAGGAGTACTACCAACTGGAACTCCAAAGGGCGAGGCCCCTGTGTGAGCCCCTGATTCCGGCTCCGAAGCCCGTCAGGAGGACCCAGCCCCCGCTAGAGGAGGCACAGTTTGAGTGGGACCCCACCGGAGGAGACCTCATGGGGTTCACTCAGGAGACTCGGGCGGCCGCAGCGGAGCGTGCAGAGTGCTGCCGCCAGCAGCTCGAGGTCTTCGAGAAGGAGCGGAGAGAGAGGCGGGTCCGGGAACAGCAAGCACAGATAAGGAGCGCGGAGCAGAAGAGCCGGACCAGGAGGAACCCCCGTGCAGCTCATGGTCCCCGTACCACCGGGACTGTGATTAAATTCAACCTGCAGCATGGGTGGGGCTTCATAAAAGACCATCATACCCCCGGCGACGTCTTTGTCACCCACAGAGACGTAGAAAGCCATCTGCCGGAGGGACACAGAGGTCGTGACCTGTATGTAGGGGACGAGGTCACCTTCACCCGGCACAAGTGTGCCAAAGGACCCTACGCCCTCCATGTGCATCGCCTGACGGAGGAGGAGCTGCGGTGTGAGGAGGAGCAGGAGGACCCGGACGGGTCTGAATCCAAAGAAGGAGCAGGAGGACGCCGTCGTTAAAGTACGGTAAAGAGACTGTAAATAGTTACCCATCGGGGTACAGTGAACTGTTGCTGCTTTAAATATGTCCCCGTTGGGACAAGAGTGAACTGTTAACCCGTGTGTTACTATTCCCATTACCTGGCCGAGGACTGAGAGCGGCCATATTCCCCCTGTATATAGTTGCGCTTTCTAAGGCGCCCTCTACAGGTTTTATAGGAAAACCGTGTTTCTAAAGGAGACTGTCGCACTTTTCCCGGTCACAAGTTGCACCGTGGCCGGAGGAGCAAGAGTGTCTACAAGGATGTTATTTATGAAAAGTTTTATATGAAAAGTTTTATTGCTGATAATATATGTGATGTTTTATATGTTTATGTTTATGAAAAAAAATTGTATGTTTTGGATGTTTTTTTATATCTTACAGCCCGAGGACGTGCTGTGATTTACCAGGGGGGAATGTAGCACCCTGAGGATTCGGCTGCTACAGGGGTATTACACCTCAAGCCAGAGGTGTGGTATTCCACTCCCGGGTAAGGATGGAGTGTGGAACTGAGCTCAGTAGGCTGCATGCACTACATACATCCCATTTCCGGGGGACAGACCAATGGTACTCCCACTAGAGAAATGTGCAGGTACGACAGCGTCTGTCCCTGGCTGGAGTGGGAGGGGGGTGGAACATCCCAGTAGTGTAGGAGCAGATAGGGGGAGCAGTCTGGGTAATGCTAGGAGCTCATTGGGTGCTGGTCACCTGAGCTCACACATAGTGGGAGTATATAAGGTGGGAACCATCTTAGAACAGGGTCTTTTGTAGAGGTTTGGTCCGACAAGCAGAGCAGCTCAGCCAGCTCCAAGGCCAAGAGAGTGAGAGAGAGGAGAAAAGAAGGACCCAGAGGGGGAGAAGAGGGAACTCCAAGAACCCAAAATTAGACCAGAGGGTGAAGAGTTGGCACAAGGGTACCGGATCCCAAGCTGGTGGAGGGCACTAATCCTTAGCCAGAGACCGGAGGTCGTGGGCAGGATCTGCCACGACCACTCACTAAATCCACCCGGAAGGCAAACCAAGAATAGGGTCAGGGAACCCAGAGACAAGGGTTTTACCAACAAGAGGCCCGAGGGAGCCGGACTTAGGTGGATCCCTGGTGGGGAAGGCCAGAGAGAAGGACAAGTCAGAAAGGGAGCTCAGGAACACGCTCCAGAATCACCTGGGGGTTGGCCGAGTCCAGGACCTGGTGGACGCAGCACGGCTCGGGTGGTCACTCAAGGCCGGAGTGACCAACACAAAAGCAGTAAGTAAAAACCCTGAACTGCACAGCCCGACTCTGAGTTTCATTACCATCCTCACTGCACCTCCACAACCACCATCCTCTGGAACTGACCCCCTGAGGCTATACCCCTCCCGTTGGGGGTTATACTACCTGAGCTGCACACACACCACCAGCCTCAGCGAACCCTGCTGCAGCGGCGGCCGTAGTGACCGCAAATCAACGGGTGGCGTAGTCGACACTAAAGAACATCCAGTAACATCTGTAGGACTGCCACACACTGAGCTTGACACCCTGGGCACGGACCGGGTCACCGCCACTCGGAGACTACAACCCCCATCTGATCCGGCTCCGGGTAATCCCCAAACAACACTGGCCCAGGGGGCGCGTCACATGGGGGTGGCAACATCATGCTTTGGGGCTGTTTCTCTGCCAAGGGACCAGGATGACTGATCCGTGTACATGAAAGAATGAATGGGGCCATGTATCGTGAGATTTTGATTGCAACCCTCCTTCCATCAGCAAGGGCATTGAAGATGAAACGTGGCTGGGTCTTTCACCTTAACAATGATCCCAAGCACACCGCCAGGGCAATGAAGGATTGGCTTCGTAAGATGCATTTCAAGGTCCTGGAGTGGCCTAGCCAGTCTCCAGATCTAAACCCTATTGAAAACCTTTGGAGGGAGTTGAAAGTCCGTGTTGCCCAGCCACAGCCCCAAAACATCACTGTTCTAGAGGAGATCTGCATGGAGGAATGGGCCAACATACTAGCAACAGTGTGTGCCAACCTTGTGAAGACTTACAGAAAACGTTTGACCTCTGTCATTGCCAACAAAGGATATATAACAAAGTATTGAGATTAACTTTTGTAGGTGACCAAATACTTATTTTCCACCAAAATTTGAAGAAAAATCTTTCCAAATCAGACAATGTGATTTTCAGGATTTGTTTTCTCATTTTGTCTCTCATAGTTGAGGTCTACCTATGACAGTGGCGTACCGCCAATGGCGGCAGACCACGCGACCGCTATGGGACCCGGCGGGTGAGGGGGCCTGGCGGGTGAGGAGGCCCGCGACGGCCGCTGCGGTCCGGTGGCTGTGCTGTGCTGACAGTGCTGTACGTTCCTCTAATCTTCCTTTCTGGTTCCTGGTCTGCTGCCGGCTGAATGCTCTGGCTGGATTTGCATAAGAACGTCATGCCTCCTGGCTGATGTAGCTTTCCAGCCAGAGAGCAGCAGTGTGCAGGGCCCGGGCCAGAAGCAGGAAGTCAGCACATGAGGGTCTGCTGCGTGCACGGAGAGAGAGAGACGGTGAGCAGGGCTGGCAGTGTGTTGTTTTTTTTTTTGTTTTTTTTTTAATGTGTCCCCTTACTGTGCTGGGCTGGCGCTGCACTTTGCTGACTCCTGACTGGGTGGAGGTGGGGGGCCCCTGGCTGCACACAATGTGGAGGGTGGGTAGAGGTGGGGGGCCCCTGGCCCTGGCTGCACACAATGTGGACGGTGGGGAGCCCCTGGCTGCACACAATGTGGAGGGTGGGGGGGGCCCTGGCTGCACACAATGTGGAGGGTGGGGGGCCCCTGGCTGCACACAATGTGGAGGGAGGGGGGGCCCTGGCTGCACACAATGTGGAGGGTGGGGGGCCCCTAGCCCTGGCTGCACACAATGTGGAGGGTGGGGGGCCCCTGGCCCTGGCTGCACACAGTGTGGAGGGTGGGTGGAGGTGGGGGACCCCTGGCCCTGGCTGCACACAATGTGGAGGGTAGGTGGAGGTGGGGGGCCCCTGGCTGCACACAATGTGGAGGGTGGGGGAGGGGAGTAAATAGTGGCTGCTGGCTCTGATCCACAGTTTACACATTACAAGGGGTGGAGGAGGTGTGGGGGGGGGGTATATTCTGCCTGCACACAATTTGCACATTACAGTGTGGAGGAGGGGGGTAAACAGGGCCTTGGACCATCAGAGGAGCCCACTCGCTGTCGGGGCCCAGGCTGTTCCCCCAGCATCTCTGCTCCGCATCTAACGCTGCAGGGGCGACACTGCACTTTTAATTGTGCTTGTGTGTTGCCCCGGCTACGTTATTACTAGCAGGCACAGCGCACTGCATGCCGCCATGTCTCTTGAAGTGCCCGCATTCACACAGTGCTAGCTGTCCTGCTGGGGGAGCGGCCCGGGCCCTGACGGCGAGTGGGTCCCTCTGATGGTCCAGGGCTGTGTCTGTGACTGTGGCGGCCCAGCACTACCACATGGCTAAGGAGCTGGATGGGGCACAGGCTGGGAGCAAGTGAGCGAGGCTTGTTATCGGCTTCCCCATTCCCCATATTAAAAATATTTCTAATGTCTGTGCATGTGACGCACCCCCTGGTCCATATTCTTTAGGGGAATACCCGGAGCCGGATCAGATGGGGGTTGTAGTCTCCGAGTGGCTGTGACCCGGTCCGTGCCCAGGGTGTCAAGCTCAGAGTATGTGGCAGTCCTACAGATGTTACAAAGTTCTTTATGTCGACTACGCCACCCGTTGGATTGCGGTCACTACGGCCGCCGCTGCAGCAGGGTCCGCTGAGGCTGATGGTGTTGGTGCAGCTTTAGATAGTATAACCCCCAACGGGAGGGGTATGGCCTCAGGGGGTCAGGTGCAGAGGATGGGGGTTGTGGTGGTGCAGGGATGATGGTAATTAAAGACAGAGTCGGGTTGTGCAGTTCAGGGTGTTTACTTACTGCAGATATTCCGGTCACTCCGGCCTTGAGTGACCACCCGAGACGTGCTGCGTCCACCAGGTCCTGGATTCAGCCAACCCCCAAGCAAGTCCGGAGCGTGTCCCTGAGCCCTCCTTCTTGTCCTTTCTTCTGGCCGTCCCCACCAGGGATCCACCTAGGTCCAGCTCCCTCGGGCCTTCTGTTGGGAGACCCTTGGCCTTGGGTTCCCTGACCCTACACGTGGTTTGCCTTCAGGGTGGATGTGGTGGGTGGCCGTGGCAGATCCTGCCCACGGCCTCCGGTCTCTGGCTGAGGTATGCTTTAGCCCCCACCAGTTTGGGATCCGGTACCCTATTGCCAACTCTTCACCCTAGGGTTGTACTCGGGTTCTCAGAGTTCCTTCTGTCTTCCCCTCTGGGTCTTTCTTGCTCCACTCTCACTCTCTCTGGGCCTGGGGCTGCTCTGCTCCTCTGCTTTCTTCAGGTTACACTCTGACAGACTGACTGACTGACTGACTGACCCTGATCTTAGATGGTGCCCACCTTAAATACTCCCTCTATGTGTGAGCTCAGGTGACCAGCACCCAATGAGCTCCTATCTTTACCCAGGCTGCTCCCCCTATCTGCCCCTACACTACTGGGATGTACCACCCCCCTCCCACTCCAGCCAGGAACAGACTCGGTCGTACCTGCACATTTCTAAGTGGGAGTACCGTTGGTCTGCTCCTCGGAAATGGGATGTGTGTAGTGCATGCAGCTTTCTGAGCTCAGTTCCACACTCCATCCTTACCCGGGAGTGGAATATCACACCTCTGGGTTGAGGTGCAATACCCCTGTAGCAGCCGAATCCTCAGGGTGCTACATTCCCCCCTGGTAAATCACAGCACGTCCTCGGGCTGTAAGATATAAAACAACACCAAAACATACAATTTTGCATAAACAACATAATAAAACATATAAAACAACATATATTAGCAGCATCATAAAACTTTTCATATAAAACATTCTCGTAGTCGTTTCTTGCTTCTAACTCCTCCTCCGGACACTGTGCAACGTGTGCCCGGGAAAAGTGCAACAGTTTCTCTAGAAAAATGGTCTTCCTATAAAACCGGTAGGGGGCGCTTTAGGAAGCGCAACTATTTACAAGGGGATATGGCCGCTCTCAGTCCTCGGCCAGGTATTTAGGAAAGGGATGACCGCTCTCAGTCCTCGGTCAGAGGGGTTAAGGGAAATACGGGTAACAGTTCAATTTGCTGGTCCCAACGGGGACTATAATAGCAACAACAGTTCACTGTGCCCCGACGGGCAACTATATACAGCTTGTACTCTGCTGTACTCAACGACGACGTCCTCCTGCTCTTTCTTTGTGGTTACCTTTAACTTCAGACCCGTCTGGGTCCTCTTGCTCCTCCTCACACCGCAGCTCCTCCTCCGTCAGGCGATGCACATGGAGGGCGTAGGGTCCTTTGGCACACTTGTGCCGGGTGAAGGTAACCTCGTCCCCTACATACAGGTCGCGTCCTCTGTGTCCCTGTGGTAGGTGGGACTCAACGTCTCTTCTTGTCACGAAGACGTCGCCTGGGGTGCGGTGATCTCGGATGAAGCCCCACCCGTGCTGCATATTAAACTTGATCACAGTCCCGGTGGAAGGGGGACCATGAGCTGCACGGGGACTCCTCCTGGCCCGGCTCTTCTGCTCCGCGCTCCTTATCTGGGCTTGTTGTTCCCGGACCCGCCTCTCTCTCCGCTCCCTCTCAAAGACCTCGAGCTGCTGCCGGCAGCACTCTGCACGCTCCGCTGCAGCTGCCCGGGTCTCCTGAGTGAACCCCATGAGGTCTTCTCCGGTGGGGTCCCACTCAAACTGTGCCTCCTC
Organism: Phyllobates terribilis; assembly: GCF_046119375.1. Classification (NCBI taxonomy): domain Eukaryota; kingdom Metazoa; phylum Chordata; class Amphibia; order Anura; family Dendrobatidae; genus Phyllobates; species Phyllobates terribilis. Next base: position 191,467,531 of record NW_027362762.1, on the reverse strand, counting down.
TAGCGGAGGCGAGGTCCTTTTTACGGGCTTTGGAACTGGAATCAGGGGTTCATCTAGGGGCCTCTCTTTCCGGAGTCGGGGATGGTAAAACTCCGGTGGCCATATAAAGGGCTGCCCATCCGGGCACGTATGTTGGGCGAACAGATCTTCTCCCAGATGCGGCACTCCTGGTTTTATGGGCGCGGTGGTGGTGGCGCCCGGGTTGCCCAGGCCTTGCGGCCAGGCCTGGGGCACCTGGAAAGTGAAGGGCACCGTAAGGACGGCGGCGCCCTGGGCTACTTGGCCCTGCGACCAGGCCGGTGGCTCCGCGGAGGTAGGGGGCGCTGTTGGTATTGCGGCGCCCGGGGGTACTAGGCCTTGCGACCAGGCTGGTGGTACTTCCTGCTTGGTCACGCTCGGGGTCGAGGCGTATGACGTCACAGGGGTCGCGGCTCCCGTTTGAGGCCTAGTCTGCGGCGGTGACGTTGCGGTTACGGGCACGGCAGGGGGTACTTCGGGCTCTGCGACGGGGAGCTGGGGCAGGTACGCGGTTTCCCGGTTTGGGGTAGAGACGTCCCCTTTACCTGCCTCCTTTCGTTCGGCTCCCTTCTCGGCGCCGTCTCCGGCCTTCAGCCCTCCTGCGCCATCCTCAGAGGCGGTCTGTCTCCTCGTCTCGGGTGGCGTGCTCCGCTGATGAGTCTCGGTCCGCTGGGCCATCTCTCGGCTCCACTCCGCCAACGTCTCTCGTTGCACCCGGGCCATCCTCCGTGCGAGGCCCTCCAGCGCAGTCTGCGCACATTCCCGATCTCGGGGGAGCTGTGCCAGGACCTCCACTAAGCCTAGTGGGGTCGTTGCTTCTAGCAGGCTCCTGACCAACGGGTCGGTGCTGCTGTGCTCTCCTTTCGTTGTCTCCAGCAGGCTCCTGGCCAGCGGGCCGGTGCTGCTCTGCTCTTCTCCCATCTCCGGGTAAGCTTCTTCTGGACTCAGCTCTAGGCTTCTTGTCTCCGGGTGCGCTCTCTCCAGACTGCTCCAGGCGACACCCATCTTTGTTCTCTTCTTCTCAGTCCTCCCCCTTCGAGGGCGGTCCCGGGGCCACTTGGCGATTGTCAGCTCCAGGGGCAGTTCTTTCACGCTGACAGACACCTCTAGCATCACAGTCTCTGTTGGTGGGGGCGGTTTCCACCTTTGGCGCCATTTTCGGTCCTGGCCCACGATGGGAGGTGGCCTCCCGCCACCCTCTGGCACGCCCATAATGGCGTCCGCTCTTCCAAGGCGGGAAACCTTTGGAAATGGCGGGAATCGTCTCCCAGTGGCGGGAAACTCTGCAGATGGCGGGAAAAAGCTGTTAATGGTGGACAACCGGCGGGAATCGATCTGTGATGGAGTCCGATGGCGGGGACCCTCCGGAACCGGCAGGAGACTTCTTTTTGAGGTAAACTTGTTCTTTTCTTCAGGCACGCAGTACCCGGGTGTTGCGGGCACGTTATCCTGCCGACTACGCCAAAGTTGACGCACCCCCTGGGCCATATTCTTTAGGGGAATACCCGGAGCCGGATCAGATGGGGGTTGTAGTCTCCGAGTGGCTGTGACCCGGTCCGTGCCCAGGGTGTCAAGCTCAGAGTATGTGGCAGTCCTACAGATGTTACAAAGTTCTTTATGTCGACTACGCCACCCGTTGGATTGCGGTCACTACGGCCGCCGCTGCAGCAGGGTCCGCTGAGGCTGATGGTGTTGGTGCAGCTTTAGATAGTATAACCCCCAACGGGAGGGGTATGGCCTCAGGGGGTCAGGTGCAGAGGATGGGGGTTGTGGTGGTGCAGGGATGATGGTAATTAAAGACAGAGTCGGGTTGTGCAGTTCAGGGTGTTTACTTACTGCAGATATTCCGGTCACTCCGGCCTTGAGTGACCACACGAGCCGTGCTGCGTCCACCAGGTCCTGGATTCAGCCAACCCCCAAGCAAGTCCGGAGCGTGTCCCTGAGCCCTCCTTCTTGTCCTTTCTTCTGGCCGTCCCCAGCAGGGATCCACCTAGGTCCAGCTCCCTCGGGCCTTCTGTTGGGAGACCCTTGGCCTTGGGTTCCCTGACCCTACACGTGGTTTGCCTTCAGGGTGGATGTGGTGGGTGGCCGTGGCAGATCCTGCCCACGGCCTCCGGTCTCTGGCTGAGGTATGCTTTAGCCCCCACCAGTTTGGGATCCGGTACCCTATTGCCAACTCTTCACCCTAGGGTTGTACTCGGGTTCTCAGAGTTCCTTCTGTCTTCCCCTCTGGGTCTTTCTTGCTCCACTCTCACTCTCTCTGGGCCTGGGGCTGCTCTGCTCCTCTGCTTTCTTCAGGTTACACTCTGACAGACTGACTGACTGACTGACTGACCCTGATCTTAGATGGTGCCCACCTTAAATACTCCCTCTATGTGTGAGCTCAGGTGACCAGCACCCAATGAGCTCCTATCTTTACCCAGGCTGCTCCCCCTATCTGCCCCTACACTACTGGGATGTACCACCCCCCTCCCACTCCAGCCAGGAACAGACTCGGTCGTACCTGCACATTTCTAAGTGGGAGTACCGTTGGTCTGCTCCTCGGAAATGGGATGTGTGTAGTGCATGCAGCTTTCTGAGCTCAGTTCCACACTCCATCCTTACCCGGGAGTGGAATATCACACCTCTGGGTTGAGGTGCAATACCCCTGTAGCAGCCGAATCCTCAGGGTGCTACACATGCATGATGCTAATATCTGTGTATGACTGTGTTCAAATATGTATGTATGTGTACGTATCTGTGTATATGTTTGTGTATGGATGCAAAAATATGAAGACAGCACTCTTTGAAAAAACTCATTTATTAGTCTATAAGGGCTGATGTGATGTTTCAGCTCCAAATGTGAGCCTTTCTCAAGCCTGTTTGTGTATGTGTGCATAATGTGTACCATGCCTGTTATGTGTGTCTGTGTTTGCGTAGTGTGTGCCTGTGTCTGCATATGTAAAGGATGAGGGGGCAGACTGGGCCCTGTCTTGTATATCTATATTTCTCCACCATAAGTCACGTGCAGCATGAATCACAGTTGGCAGCACAATTGCAGCACAGGTATAATATCCTCTGAAACGTTCCATAAATAATGTACTTTGAATAGTTAGCCAGGCAGCCACCATAGCTGGAGAGTTCAGCACTGCACCTGATTGGCTCTTCCCAGTACCACAACAAGTGATTAACAGATCTCTCCTTATGTACATGTGAGGGAGAGACCTGACAATCTCTAGCAGCAGAGTTGGATGAAGACAGCCAGGTGCAGAGCTGGACTAGTCTCGTCTCTGGCTATGGTTCCTGTTTAGATCTACAAAGTACATAATGTTGAAGTGACCGCGGGCAAGGCCGCACATTGGTAGCTATGATCTGGCCCAGCAAGATCCCCACACACAGACTCTATCTTGATAACCGTATCTTTACTCGTATACATTTTTAACACAGCAAAGAAAAAAAACAATAAATGACAACCGTAAATATGCACAGTAATAACGTGTACTGATAAGCTGACCCTCACTGTCCCTACTCACACATTACCAGTCGTTTACTCCAGAAGGATGTGTCCCCCGTCGCAGGCCTGTCTGTCTTTGCAGGAGGGCGTCCCAGCCGGAAAAAAAACAGGAACAGCAGAATTCGCGGAAAGAAAGGAATACTTCGGCCTCTCGCCAGAGGTCCCGCTTACAGTCTCTCTGATCCGGATAGAAGCTTTGGTGGGTCCCCTTATGTAGTCCACACTCCAGTAGCAGGGAGTGTAACAGCTGAATCCTTCAGCAGTGCAGAAGCTGGGGAAGGCTCCGAGGATATGGTGTCAGATAGAATAAATCGCGTTGAGAGTCTCTCCTGCGCCACACACGAGGGCCTGCACACCGTCCTGGCTCTTTTCACAGACCACAGCAGACTCTTCGCGCGCTTTTTCCTGCTTCCCACTTTGGTCACGTGACTCTCTAGGGCGGGACACAGGAGGCTCAGTCTTTTTCTCTGTCATCACACCCTGCGCAGGTGCAACCTCTGGCCACAAGGTGGCAACATCATCCTGTGTAATCACTTCTGTAACAGGCTCTATATCAATTATCACAGAACAGCCAGAGCCGGCCAGCTCACTACACGCCCCCCCACTCAAAGGTTGGCAGTCCCTGCCAACGACCGGCTCCAGGGCGGCGATGGCTGTGGATGTGACAGGGGGCAGCTGGGAAGAGGGCCACACATATTGGTCTCTGTAGGACTGTCCTGGAGGTACCCCTGCAGTGGTCCTCGTTGTCCGCCTAACGGGTTGGATCCCCTCTCTCCTATCAGTCACCCCACTCTCTTTCCCAGTCGACATGTCAGTAGAGGAGGTAATCGGTTCAAGTGCATCAGTCGGACGGACAGGGGTAGGCATGCATTCAGTCTCTACATCCCCGGGGTCAGAGTCTCCAACAGTATTAGTGATATCCATCTCTCTAGGTATCACAGTAGGGGAGTCAGATGGGAACGGCAGGGGCGCAACATATTACGGTGCAAAGTTCGGATGCTGCCGCTGTCTTCGCCCTGCACTCGATAGACGGGACCACCGGGGTACGGCTGTCCAATTACTCGATAGACTTCGGTCTCCCACTTGGGCCGGAGTTTCCCTTGTGGCTTCTTTATTCGGACTAGGACCAGTTGACCTACATTCAGTGGGTCTTCTTGTACCGGAAGTGGGTCAGCGTGCACTTGATCCTGAATTTGTCGGCCTACTAGCCGGTAGACAGTCTCCATTCTCTGGCGGTGTGTTTGTAGCCAGGAAGGATAGGTACCACAGGTATCTTCTTCGGAGCTAGACAGTTGCAACTCATGGATGTCTTTGCCTGGACGGCCAAAGAGAAGGGTGTATGGGGTGTATCCGGTGACGGAATGGACCTGATTACTATAGGCCCACAGCAGTTCCGGGAGGAATCGAGGCCAGTCGGGCTTTTTGTCTTCAGCCAAAGTCCGGATCAGTTGTAAGAGGGTCCGGTTAAAGCGTTCACATGCGCCATTCCCTTGTGGATGGTAAGGGGTGGTCCTGGACTTCTTGATTCCATACATCCGTTGGAGTTCTTCAATGACTCGCCCTTCGAAACAAGCCCCCTGATCAGAGTGTAGCCGCTCCGGACACCCGTAGACCTGAACGAATTGCTGACAGATAGCCTGTGCAGCTGATTCAGCAGTCTGATCCTTGGTAGCAACAGCGACAGCGAATTTCGTGAAGTGGTCCACCATCACCAGACAGTACTGATAGCCACTATTCGCCGTTCCGATCAACAGATAGTCCACCATCAACAGCTCAAGGGGCCTCGACGTCTTAATAGTCTGGACGGAGGCACACTGCTCAGCGGACTTGTGGAATTCACAGGTACGGCATGCTTGACAGACGTTTTCACCCAACTTATGGAGCCCCGGACAAAAAATGAACTGCTGGGTCCACCGGAGGGTCTTGTCTATGCCGAAGTGGCCGTTCCTCCTGTGAGCTTCGCCCACCATCTCATGGGCCAACTGCACCGGGACGACAATCTGCAAACACTCCTCCAGCATATGGGATAAAAGGGCCCTGCGACACAGGACTCCATCTTTCACGATCAGCCGATCCCACTGGGCAAGCAGAGCCAAGGCTCCGGTCGATAGTCGGGCTGTCACTTCGGAGAGCGGTTTCTCTTGTTTATTCACATACTGTTTCAGTAAGACGTGCTCGGGATCTCGATCTTGAAGCTTGGCCCATTCTTGCTGGGACAGGGGAGATCCCACTACGGCTTCAATCCCTCCTACCGCATACTGGCGGCTATCTTCTATTTGCTTTGCGAGCCGGGCAAAGTCAGGCATCTCATCTTCCTCCAACTCTTCATCCTGGTCCCCCACTGGCGGGGATGATGTCACTCTAGACAGGCTGTCAGCATTCTGATTCTCGTTCCCCGCTCTGTATTTAATTTTCTACTGGAATCTAGAGAGCCTGGCCATCCAGCACTGTTCCATTGCCCCTAGTTTGGCATTCTCTAGGTGGGCAAGAGGATTGTTGTCCGTCATGACCAGCACCTCCGCTCCTGTCAGATAGCCGGCAAATTTCTCCATCATAGCCCAAGTCAGAGCCAAGAGTTCCAAGCGGAAGGAGCTGTAGTTGACGGGATTCTTTTCGGTGTCACAGAGAGACCTACTGGCATAGGCTATCACGCGTTCTTTATTATCTTGAACTTGAGAGAGGACCGCCCCTAGACCTTGAAGGCTGGCGTCAGTGTGCAACTGAAATGGTAATGTGTAGTCTGCATATGCCAGAACAGGGGGTGATGTTAGAGCAGCCTTAAGTGCCTGAAAGGATTTTTCTCGGTCAGGCCCCCAACTGATGCGTCGTCCTCTGGGGCTGTTCGCGGTCCCTCGGAGAACCTCATGCAGTGGTTCAGCAAGCCGAGCAAAGTCCTTGACAAACCGATGGTAGTAGCCTGCTAGCCCCAGAAAGGCCCGGACTTCTTTGACGGTAGTTGGCTGCGGCCACTCTTGAATGGCTGCTATCTTCTCTGTAGAGGGCTGGATGCCTTCGGCCGAGATCCAGTGACCCAAGTAGTTGATTTCCTGCTGGAACAGACGGCATTTGCTGGGCTTCAACTTCAAGCCGTGTCGCCTCAAGCGCTGGAACACTTGGCCAAGCTTGTGAAGATGATCTTCAAAGGTGGCGGAGTATACCACGATGTCGTCAAGGTATATCAGCATAAACTCAAAGTTGAAGTCCCCCAGACAGCGTTCCATTAGTCTCTGAAAGGTCCCCGGTGCGTTATTCAAGCCGAACGGCATCCGGTCGAACTCATACAGGCCCATGGGAAGGATGAAGGTGGTCTTTTTCCTGTCCTTCTCACTCATTGGAACCTGCCAATATCCACTGGCCAGGTCTAGGGATGAAAAATATTTGGCCTTCTTCAGGGCGGTCAGTGACTCTTCGATCCGAGGAAGTGGATATGAGTCCCGGATAGTGCAAGCGTTCAGCCTACGGTAGTCCACGCAAAACCTTAGGGAACCATCTTTCTTTTTGACTATCACCACGGGTGCAGCCCACGGGCTCTGGCTTTCACGTACCACTCCGGCGTGTAGCATAGATTCTAACAGGCTTTTCACCTCCTGGTATTGCTGAGGTGGTATCTGCCGGTACCTCTCGCGGATAGGGGGGGTATCGCCCGTGGGTATCTCGTGCTGGATACTGGTGGTACACCCAAAGTCTGTATCATGCTTTGCAAAGGAGTCTTGGTGTTCCCGCAGGAGTTCCTCCACTTGAGACACTTCTTGTTTGGAGTACTGAGACGTGTCTAGCTGCACTTTTTCCCGTAGTTTTCGCCCAATGTCTTCATCGTCTACTTGAGCGTTTATGGCTGAGACGGTTACCGTCCAGTCGCCTTCTGTAGACGGGGTGAATTCTAGGGGCCCAATGGGATTCACTTCCGTGGGTAGAGCATATACCCGGGCAAGTTGAGTGCCGGCTTCAAGGGCTAGGCCTACGTCTGCGGTGTTGTTTAGCCTGACAGGAACTCTCCCGTTCCTCACGACGGCTAGAGTGCGAGCAACTAGTGGGTTTAGCTTACCCCCACTTGGGGTCCTCGGCTCGATCAACACTTCAACCCCCTCAAGTTGTCGGTGGGTGTTAAGGGGTAAGGAAATGACTGTCTCTTTTTCAGCGGGCAAAGTAATCCGGGTACGGCGTGGCACCGTAATGGCGGCTAGGGGTAGTTGTTCCTCTGCCATCTGTTGAAGTCCAATGGTCCGGATTACGCGCTGGAACGCCAGACGAGTCGGCTTATGTTTGGTGACTTTCTGCCAGTATTTGGGTCCTTTTCTTGTCAACAGCATAAGATCTAGGTCTTTCAAGATGTTCATTCCAACTATCACTAGGGTTTCGGAGCCGAAACCTTCCTTGACGATGACGATCCCTCGTTTCCCTAAGTCCTGTCCGCAGGCCTTTGAGTCCATCCAAGCAACTCCGGTCACTGGAATGGGTAGATTATTAGCCGCAATAATCTTAATGGCGGTGTCTGGGTCACGAGCAGTTCTCTGTTTGAGGTAATTTTCGTAAAACTGTTCAGAGATCGTGGTCACTTGTGACCCGGTGTCCATCAGTCCCTGTACGGCAATTCCTTCCAGGACAACTTCAAGTGTCGGGCTATTCGAGGCAAGAGCACTCCGCCATCGGCTCTGTTTTTCCACACCCCTCTCCTTGGCTGCCCCTGCTGCGCGAGCCTCAGCTGCAGGGGTGTCTAGTTTAACGGCGGCCATTGTGGTGAGGCCCGGCGTGGTAGCTCTGCTTGTGGATATTGCTGGGGTTCCATTCGCTGGTCTGATCGAAATTCCCTTCGCTGGGGTGACTGAGGGTTTGTTCGTTGGTGCGACGGAGGTTGTTGTGGAGGGAAGTGTTGAGGACAACGATTTGCCCTATGGCGAGGATCACCGCATGACCAACACTGTCCCACGGGACGACTAGGCTGTCTTCGCTGGTCTCCCTGTCGGTCTAATGTTAACTGTAATATCTGTCTCTGTAAGTCTGCTACCATCTGTTTCAGGTCTTCCGTGTCACTGTTCGGATATTTAATGTCAGATATGGATCTGCACGCAGCACCTTGAATCCCCACATCCATGACAGGTCCCCTTGAATGTTCTATGGCTTCCTGTTTGACTTCAGCAAAAGTAAGAGCCGGCATCATCCAGATCAAGTCCTGTAACGTGCGGTTAAGATACTGGTCTCTCAGTCCTATTACAAATTGGTCTCTCAGTACCAGGTCACGAGAAGCCATACCAGCTAGTTGCTCCCCTTTTCCTCAGGTTTGTTCAAGGAGTACCTGAAGGGCGTTCGCATATTGGGGAATATCCTCCCATTCAAGCTGCGTCCGTCTAAAGAACATGTGTCGCAGTGTTCCCTGGTATGTGGTCGGCCCATAGGTGTTCTCCAGCACCCGCACCAAATCATCTACTGTATTCTGGCCCCTGACCGTCTCCAGTCTGACTGTCGTCCATGCCTCCCCCTCTAGCATCAGTACCGCCATTTCTGCCAAGGTCTTAGGGTCAATATTATACATTTCCCCCAGTATCCGGACTTGTTCCGCCCACTCTGGTACAGGGTAGTTTCGTCCGCCAAATTTCCTGACCTGATTCACAATAGACACCGGCGGGGCTTTCTGACTGGCCTGGGTGGGAATCCTGTTGGTCACAGATCCTGCCGACTACGCCAGATGAAGTGACCGCGGGCAAGGCCGCGCATTGGTATCTATGATCTGGCCCAGCAAGATCCCCACACACAGACTCTATCTTGATAACCGTATCTTTACTCGTATACATTTTTAACACAGCAAAGAAAAAAAACAATAAATGACAACCGTAAATATGCACAGTAATAACGTGTACTGATAAGCTGACCCTCACTGTCCCTACTCACACGTTACCAGTCGTTTACTCCAGAAGGATGTGTCCCCCGTCGCAGGCCTGTCTGTCTTTGCAGGAGGGCGTCCCAGCCGGAAAAAAAACAGGAACAGCAGAATTCGCGGAAAGAAAGGAATACTTCGGCCTCTCGCCAGAGGTCCCGCTTACAGTCTCTCTGATCCGGATAGAAGCTCTGGTGGGTCCCCTTATGTAGTCCACACTCCAGTAGCAGGGAGTGTAACAGCTGAATCCTTCAGCAGTGCAGAAGCTGGGGAAGGCTCCGAGGATATGGTGTCAGATAGAAGAAATCACGTTGAGAGTCTATCCTGCGCCACACACGAGGGCCTGCACCACACACGAGGGCCTGCACTACACACGAGGGCCTGCACACCGTCCTGGCTCTTTTCACAGACCACAGCAGACTCTTCGCGCGCTTTTTCCTGCTTCCCACTTTGGTCACGTGACTCTCTAGGGCGGGACACAGGAGGCTCAGTCTTTTTCTCTGTCATCACACCCTGCGCAGGTGCAACCTCTGGCCACAAGGTGGCAACATCATCCTGTGTAATCACTTCTGTAACCGGCTCTATATCAATTATCACAGAACAGCCAGAGCCGGCCAGCTCACTACAATGTACCTTGCTGCAATTGTTCTACAAGACTGCAGTTCATGCTGCCATTACCATACATTGGGCAGTGTGAATCAGGTAACAGGTTTCCTGTAGAAATAAATGAGATTTATAATGTCCAGCCAGCTTTGTATGGGGGACATGGCACATGTCATTATGTTTCATGTATTCTGGCATAAATTTTTTTTTCATTGCCTTCAGACCTTAATCCTGAATCTGCCTTTGTCAAGGACCAAATCTCAACAGGGAAATCTGCTAACAGCTTTAATAAGCTGAGACGGTCCTGCTTAATCTTCCATTTTGACTTTGACAAGGAATATATCAAGTTGGATGTAAGCGTTTTTCCTTTTTTTTTTTTACTCAAATGAGAAAAAATGAAAGACTAGCTATAAAATTTTAATTGTCTTCTATTTCAAGGCAATCTCTTTCTTGGACAATGTTTGGTCTATGTAACATGCATGCTTGGAGTTTAGAGCACCTGTTGATCCTTTTTTTTTTTTTTGGCGGGGGGGGGGGGGGGCATTCAGACTTTTGCTATGGGGCCCCATGATTTCTATGTACGCCCCTGACCTATGATGTAAATTACAGGCCTCTTTCATCTTTTTATGTGGGGGAACTTGCACAATTGGTGGCTGGCTAAATACTTTTTTTCCCCACTGTATGTACATATATATATATATATATATATATATATATATATATATATATATATATAATTATTATTTTGGGATTTTTAAAAAAAATATTTTTACAATTTTATTTTTACTTTTTTACTTAGCCCCACTTTGGGACTTTCACTTTCAGCCCTCTGATCACAGTTATAAAGCATAGCAATGCAGGAGCACTGCTATGCCTTATAACTGTCAATGCTGCACTGACTCAAGTCAGTGCAGCATTGCGATTGCAGCATTTAAGGGGTTAAAGCGCCAGGAGCAGTGCGGGCGCCAGGAGCAGTGCGGGCACCGCTCCTGGCAATGAGTGCCGGAGGTCAGCTGTCAGAATCAGCTGACACCCAACGGTGATCACCCACACACAGCACCCTATGCGCGGGTGATCGCCATGACGTATATATACTTCATCGGTCAGGAAGTACTTCGCGACCATGACGTATATATACTGTAAATGATGGGAAGGGGTTAAATAAATGATTTGGCTAAAAATAATTTTTGCAATTGGGTTTTATTAATTATTTTACTCATTGTGCCTTCTATAATAAATAAAAGGACACAACCAGGACGTCAACATAGTTAAGGAAGGGCCTTCTACTCCATATACAAATTTAAACCAAAAAATAATGAGTACATAATGGCCCAAATAAGAACACCAAGAATGTCCATGCTAGTGCTCAAAATGCAATTCTGTTTATTAATCGGTTACATTGTGGACAGCTTATACAAATCTTGGAGGTAATAACTGGATAAACAAAGGACTGAGCAGATAGGCAAGGTAGGGGAAAAGAATAACACAAAGGCAACAGAGGGAAAATAAAGTGCATCTGATACAGTTAAGGGTCCTTGTGCAAAGTAACAAAATTGAGTCCCAGTATTATGACAAGGGATATAACAAGGGTAGAAGAATCCGTCCCTACATTTCTATTGGTGGGTGGGCTGTAGCTGTTTTTTGCCCTTGGCTTGCCCTGAGACAAGATAGCCGATTTATTTACCTTGTCTCTGCCCATTTGATGATGTTACGGTCATGTGACCACTTCTAGCGTTTTTATTGGTGGGAAGAGCTGATTTTGCCATTAGCTTGCCCTGAGCGAAGATGCACACTCCTCTCCACATGCCCCGGATGCAGCATCTAGCGAAACACATGTCGGGCTGCACTTTGACACGTTGACATGGAGGGATGCACGACTCCTGGATACAGTATGGGTGAGCAATAATTTACATTTGGGGACCTGTTAGCACTTTAGAGAGGGCTATAGGGACTGATTCTTCTACCCTTGTTATATCCCTTTTCATAATACTGAAACCCAATTTTGTTACTTTGCACAAGGACCCTTAACTGTACCAGATGCACTTTGTTGCCTTTGTGTTATTCTTTTCCCCTACCTTGCCTCTCTGCTCAGTCCTTTGTTTATCCCGTTATTGCCTCCAAGATTTGTATAAGCTGTCCACAATGTAACCGATTAATAAACGGAATTGCATTTTGAGCACTAGCATAGACATTCTTGGTGTTCTTATTTGGACCATTATGTACTCATTATTTTTTGGTTTCCATTTGCCTTCTGTAGCCCCTTTGTTGCTCTGTCTGCAATGGCTGCAGAATAAGTTAACTGAGAATCCGTCAGTGAGTTAGTCACAGTCTGACTAGTAGTTTGTAATTCCTTTATCTGTCTCTTTTTCTTGTCTCCTCTCAGATGATTTATGGCAAAGGCAAATGTGCAGGGAAAGAAAAAAGAAAGAAAGAATCTGTTAAAGCAAACTGTGCAAAATTTTTATCCTCTTTCTGACATTAGACGTATCCATACGTCCCTGTGGCCTGGTATTTAATGACAAGGGACATATGGAAACGTCTAGGCGATTTTGCGCTCACAAAGGATGTGCACACGCAATCGCCGCTGGGTGTCAGCTGATTCTGACAGCTGACACCCGGCACTCAGTACCCACACTGCTCCTGGCACTCTAACCTGCTAAATGCTGCGATCGCAGCATTTAGTGTGCAGGCAAAGGGATGAAAGCCTCTCTGCCTTTGGATCGGAGACCGTCATCGCGGCATCCGATCATTGCCAAGATGACTCAATGTCGTCATGACGACATCTGGGTCACCAGAGCTAGGAACGTTGCCAGATCATGCGCAGTGTAATAAAGTTGCCTTATCAATTTTACCACATGCGGAGCAAAAAAAGAAAAAACAAATATAACAATTCCTGAATTGCTGGTTTTTGTTCATTCTGCCTCCCAAAAATCAGAATAAAAAGCAATCAAAAAATTTCATGTACCTGAAAATGGTACCAATAAAAAGGTCAACTTGTACCACAAAAAACAAGCCCTCACATGACTCCAGTAGCAGGAATATGGAAAAATTATAGCTCTCAAAATATGGTGATGCTTAATTTTTGCAATAAAAAGCGTCTTTTAGTGTTTGACAGCTGGCAAACATAAAAATCCGCTATAAATCTGGTATCGCTGTAATCACTCCGACCCGAATAATAAAGTCGTGTATAATTACTTATACCGCACGAGGAATGGCGTAAAAAATAAACAAAACCAATTCTTCACCTGCTGTTGATTTGTTCATTCTGCCTCTCAAAGATCGCAGTAAGGCTCGGCTCACATTTATTCTTCGCCCTGCGCGTACACCGGGTTTCCGTGTAAATCTCTGAAATACGTGACTCAGACAGAACCCTCAGAGGAAAATTCCCTATAATGAAGCAGATGGAGGCACTATGGACGCCATCTGGCCTATGATCTGTCGGCGTCTGTCTTTTTATTAGGGGTGCATAAAAGTGCAGTCGCCCACAGTTTTGTGCACTTCTTAAAAGGACAACTCTGAACAGAGGCCAGACAGAGTCCAGAGCAACTCTACTGCCTCATTTTAGTGAATGGATTCCTTGGGGGTTCATCTGAATCATGTCACTCGGAGATTTAGATGGAAACCCCGATATAAGTGCTCAGCGTAAAGTGCAGGATAAATGTGATCCAAAATGTTATGTAAAAAGTTTCAAAGTTTCAACTCTATCCACAAAAAAAGCAAGTGCCCACTCAGGTACGTCATTTGTTATCAGAAATATAGGGGCTTCCATGCTACTGGTAGCACAAAGGCTCTGGAAAGCCCCATGGCTCATCGCCCCCCAAAAGAAATTGAGCAAATTCCGCACTCCAAAATCCAAATGCATCCCCTCCCTTGTGAGCTTCAGTGTGTGCCTAAACTTGTTTGACATTTCTGTAGCGATGAGAACCTTCCTAGTTTACAGATGTGTGTCTCCAGAAGCATGAGCTTGGTGCAAGGTACTGGTCACTACAATGTACTGGTCACTAAAGCGTACTGGTCTACAACTGCAGTTTGCAATTTTCACTCAGCAACATCTGCTGCCAGGCTCTGACAGGCCTGGCTGGGTGCCGGGAAATTTCCCGGTGGGCCCCGGGCCCCCTGCAGAGAAGACAGAGGAGAATTTATAAAAAAAAAGGAACAAAAAAGTGGTCGCAGGCCCTTTAAGGGCGCGCGCACGCACTCTCACCGCCGCCACGATGCCCAGGACAGTAGCGGGAGGGGCCTGGGAGCAGGAGAGCCGAAGAGCAGAGCAGGGGCAGCACTGCAGCGTCATACTCATCAGACAGGGCAGCACGTCTGCTGAAAGTGACGTCACAGCGCGCCCTGCACTGCAGTCTCCCGCATAAGGTGCGCGTCTGTACACTATATGGGCTGGAGACAAGCCAAGGTAGTGTAATATTTGTGTGTGTTTGTATGAATTTTTATGTATATGCTGCCTGCCTGTGTGTGTGTGTATGTGCCTGTGTGTGTATATGCCTGCGTGTGTGTGTATATATACCTGCATGTGTGTGTGTATATATACCTGCATGTGTGTGTGTGTGTATATATGCCTGCATGTGTGTATATGCCTGCATGCGTGTGTGTGTATATGCCTGCATGTGTGTGTGTGTGTGTGTATATGCCTGCATGTGTGTGTGTGTGTATATGCCTGCATGTGTGTGTGTGTATATGCCTGCATGTGTGTGTGTGTGTATATGCCTGCATGTGTGTCTGTGTATATGCCTGCATGTGTGTGTGTATGTATATGCCTGCATGTGTGTGTATATGCCTATGTGTGTGTGTGTGTATATGCCTATGTGTGTGTGTATATGCCTATGTGTGTGTGTATATGCCTGCATGTGTGTGTGTGTGTGTGTATATATGCCTGCGTGCGTGTGTGTGTATATATGCCTGCATGTGTGTGTGTGTGTGTATATATGCCTATGTGTGTATATGCCTGCAGCTGTGTGTGTGTGTGTATGCCTGCATGCGTGTGTGTGTGTATATGCCTGCGTGTGTATGTGTATATGCCTGCGTGTGTGTGTGTATATGCCTGCGTGTGTCTGTATGTATGTGTATGTGCCTGTGTGTGTATATATGCGTGTGTGTGTATATGCCTGCGTGTGTGTATATGCCTGTGTGTGTACAGTGTGTGTATATGCCTGCCTTCGTGTGTGTGTGTGTATGCCTGCATGTGTGTGTGTATATGCCTGCATGTATGTACAGTGTGTGTGTATATGCCTGCGTGTGTGTGTATATGCCTGCAAGTGTGTGTATATATACCTGCATGTGTGTGTGTGTGTGTGTGTATATGTGACGCGCCCCTGGGCCTGTGTCGCGCTGCGTTGCGCACGCGGGAGCCTACCCGGAGCCGGATCAGTGGAAGGTTGTAGTCTCGTGGCGGTGACCCGGTCCGTGCCCAGGGAGTCAAACTAGACGGCAGTCTATTAGTAGTAAATAGTTGATGACTACGCCACCCGTTGAGTGCAGCCAGGAAGCTGCTGCTGCAGGGCAGACCGCTGAGGCCGGTGGTAGGATTGTGCAGCGTGATAGTATAACCCCCAACGGGAGGGGTATGGCCTCAGGGCAGCCGACGTGGATGATGGGGGTAGCAGGAACCACTCAGAGACGGTACGGTGTAGTTCAGGGTCTTTACTGGTAACAACGACAGACCCTCCCGGAGTACTTGCTAGCAAACGGGGCCTGGTCAGTCTTTGAGCAGATGGGATCTCCCCTGGCCAGGCGTAGTTGTAGGCCTCCCAAACTGACTGTACTCTTCTGGCTACCTTGCTAGAAGCTGATGTAAGTAGCCCACGTCCCTGAGTGTACCGTGTGGTGCTCACCCGTATGGCCGGTGACTCGGGGCCTTCTAATGGCTTCCGCTCCACGATGGCGGTGCTGGTCCCACGCGTGTGACCGTGCCTTCGGGCTTCTGGGCCAGAGGACCTGAAATCCCCTGCCTGACGGATTCTGCTGCTGGGTAGGAGTTAGTCCCCACAGCCTCGGACTCCGGGTCCGGTAAAGAATCTTCTTAGTCAGGGCGAGCTCTGCAGCTGCCAGCCCCTGACTCCTTGTAACTCTGCTGTTTCCTATGCTGCTTCTTGTCTCCACTCTCCTTGTCTGACTCACCCTGCCTCAGCCCCGGGTTTATACAGGGGAAGTTCTTCCCCTCCCAAGACTGGGCAGGAGGTGTGGCATGCACAGGATCCCTGACCAAAGGACCTCCCACCTGCTCTCAGACATAACATTACATTACTGTGGAAAACCAGACCCCTGGGGTGCCACATTCCCCCCTAGTGAAATTTAGTACTCCGGGACTAAACACATTTAGAAAAACATAACAAAGTATAACAATAACAATACTATAAGAAAAACACATAAGATGGTTACGGCGTGTCCGCAACCGGATGCAGTCTTTGAAGAAAAGCAAAGGTGTCCATTTCACCAACACAGGGAGACGTAACCAGGTAGGGGTCTGTCCTACCCCGAGTCCTTAACAGTCTCTAGTCCATCCTGGGTTACGCTCCAACTATATACAAGGATTCCCGGTAAATCCACCAAGGTTTCCTAAAAACAACTGGAAACACAAAATTATACACAAGCAACAATACACAGATAAACATAAATAAAACTATTTTTACACTTCAAATTCTCCAGCGTGCGGGTAACTGGCCTCTAGTGGCCCTAGTGGACCTACGGAGCTGACTGTCTGGCCCTGAACTACAGGGTGTAGGAGCTGTCAAGGGTAAACTGGGCAGCTGTCTACCGGCTCTTTGTCTCACTAGGGGTACGGCAGGCTCACTATAAGCAGAGGGTTGATTCTCCTGTTCTACTCGTGTGGAGTCTTCTGCCTCCTGGACCGGCTGTTCTTCCAGCTCTACCCGTTGCTCCGTAGGTTCTTGGGATGATGGTTGGAGGAAGGTGAGTACGGGTACCACAACTGCACCATTGACTTGAGTCCAAGACCGAGGGAAGTCCCCGCACGGTACTAACCATATCTTCCCTTTCTCCCACGGGTCGATGGTCTTCTTGTTCCTCTTCAGGGTTCCTCAGTTGTTCGGGACACTTCTTCAGGTGGTCCCGGGATACAATGGCTGTGGTTTCCCCTCCGTCTTTACTGATGGTACAGACCTTCGGGTTCTGGTGGCTTGAGGGCAGTACGGTGTACGGGTCCTTCTCCCACTGGTCATCCAACTTGTGGAGCCGTCTTTTCCTCTTCAAGACCTGCTCTCCGGGTACCAGGGGAACAGCGGGAGCATACTGGTTGTAAGTCTTCTCTTGTCTTTCCCTAGCCTGACAGAGACTTCGCTCCACGCTCTCTTGTACTCTCCGGTACTGCTGCTGCCTCTCTGTGTCCCAGTCTGTTTCTGGTGAAGTGTCCTCAGGTGTCAGGACTCCCATTTCCAGGTCAACAGGTAACTTACCAGGTCTCGCCCTCATTAGGTAAGCCGGGGTACAGTTGGTGGAACCTACCGGGATGTGGTTGTATAGGTCCACCAGATCGGGCAACTTCTCAGGCCACAGACTGCGTTCTTCCAGGGGCAATGTTTTTAGAAGATCCATTACCACCTGGTTCATTTTTTCACAAAGTCCATTAGTTTGCGGATGGTAGGGTGTCGTCCTTATCTTCCGGCAGCCATACAGATTGCAGAATTCCTGGAAGACCTCCGCTTCAAAGGCAGGTCCCTGGTCCGTCAGCACTTGGTCCGGGTACCCGTGTGGACGGCAGAAGTGCTGCTGGAAGGCTCTAGCTGCTGTTTGAGCCGTTAAGTCCTTGACGGGGACGACAACCAAGAACCGGGAGTAATGATCCACGATGGTTAACGCGTAGACGTAGCCACTTCTGCTTGGGGTCAGTTTTACATGATCCAAGGCTACCAGTTCCAACGGTTGCCGGGTGACGATGGACTGCAGGGGAGTCTTCTGGCTGGCCCGGTCCTTCCTTCTCAGATTGCACGGGCCACAGTCTCTGCACCACTTCTCGATGGTTCCCCTCATGCCTACCCAGTGGAACCGCTCGCGCAGCAGGAACTCCAGCTTTTTCCACCCGAAGTGTCCAGCTCCGTCGTGGTATGCCTCCATCACCATGGCTGCGTCTCTTCGTGGCACCACTACTTGCCAGAGTAGTTCATGCGTCCGGGAGTTGACCATTCTGCGGCACAACTTCCCCTTGTAAAGGAATAGTCGACTCTTCTCCGCCCATAGTTGTTTGGCTTCCTCCGGAGCGTCTGGTTCAAGGCGAGCCTCCGGCCGAGTCAGCATCTCCTTCACCAGTCGGACGGCAGGGTCGCTGTCTTGCGTTTCCGCCCAGTTGTAGTGGGGTAAGGGGTTCAACGTAGCAGCCTGCTTACCCCTTACCCGGTGGGAATACTGGATAGTCCCATGACGGTGGAATGCAGGGAGTTCAACTTCTTCCAGTCCCTCCGGATCTTCTCCTTCGTCCGGCAGGTTGGGCATCCTGGACAGGGCATCCGCGTTAGTATTGGAGCGTCCTGCCCGGTATTTGATTGTGAACTCGTAGTTGGACAGACGGGCCATCCACCTCTGCTCCAGGGCACCGAGTCTTGCCGTGTCCAGGTGTGTCAACGGGTTGTTATCCGTGTATACGGTGAACCGGGAAGAAGCGAGGTAATGCCTAAAGCGCTCGGTGACTGCCCATACCACGGCCAGGAACTCTAGCTTAAATGAGCTGTAATTCTCGGGGTTCCTTTCGGTGGGTCGCAGTTTTCGGCTGGCATAGGAGATTACTCGTTCTCTCCCCTGCTGAATCTGGGACAGTACGGCTCCTAGCCCGATGTTACTGGCGTCGGTGTAGAGGATGAAGGGCTGGCTATAGTCCGGGTACGCCAAGATTTCATCCCCCGTGAGGGCCATCTTCAGCTGGCGGAAGGACTCTTCTTCTAGCTCTTCCCATTTGAAGGGCGGCTTCTGATTCTTGGCCTTTCGGGACTGGCCTATCAGGAGGTCCTGCATAGGCGCTGCCTTTTTGGTGAAACCGGGAATAAACCTTCGGTAGTAGCCTACCAACCCTAGGAACTGCCGCACTTCTTTTACGCTGGAGGGGCTTGGCCATCCCTTAATTGCGGTGATCTTATCGGGGTCGGGAGCCACTCCGTCAGCGCTCACCACGTGTCCCAGGTATTGCACCTTTGGTTTCAGGAGGTGACACTTGGAGGGTTTCACCTTTAGGCCGTAACTCGCCAGAGCTTCGAACACCTCCGCCAGGTGTTTCAGGTGGTCCTCATAAGTTTTGGAGTATACGATGACATCGTCCAGGTACAACAGGACCGTCTCGAAGTTTCTGTGGCCCAGACAGCACTCCATTAATCGTTGGAAGGTTCCTGGGGCGTTGCAGAGTCCGAACGGCATGCAGGTGAACTCGCTAAGTCCCATCGGGGTGGTGAATGCGGTCTTCTCCCGGTCCGCCTCTGCTACAGGAACCTGCCAGTACCCGCTAGTGAGATCCAAGGTAGAGAAGAAGTTAGCAGATCTTAAAGCAGCCAATGACTCCTCTATCCTTGGTAAGGGGTACGCATCCTTGTGTGTGATTCGGTTGATTTTCCGGTAATCTACACACATCCTCATGGTGTTGTCTTTCTTTTTGACTAAAACTAGTGGGGCTGCCCAGGGGCTACAGCTATCCCGGATTACCCCAGCCTCCTTCATGTCTCTAAGCATCCCCTTGGCGTGTTGGTAATGTGCAGGGGGTACGGGTCGATACCTCTCTTTTATGGGAGGATGATCTCCCGTGGGGATGCGGTGTTCTACCCCCTTGACTCGCCCGAAGTCTAACGGGTGTTTACTAAACACTCTCTCATACTCTTGAACCACCCGATAGACTCCTTGTTTCTGATGTGAGGGAGTGGAATCAGTACCCAAATGTAGTTGCTGACACCAGTCCTCCATGTCTTTTTTAGAGCCGTTACCTTCCTCCGGGTGAGATGGAGGCAAGGGTTCCACAGATTGTATAGAATTTTGATTAGTGGTATATAATTTGGCTAGCGTGGCATACCGGGGCAGGTACACTTCCCTCTCCCCGATATTTATTATGCGAATGGGCACCCTCCCATGGCGTACATTGACCACCCCCCGTGCTGTCAAAATGGTGGGCCTACTGTCTGAGTAAACTGGTTCTACCATTGCCTGGTAATCTCTACCTCTCAGACCAATAGCTGCCCGGCACCAAATCATCATTTCACTTTTTGGGGGCATGGCAATAGGAAAAGGGTCACACATTCTTACGCTACCAATCTCACCGCCGGAGAGTTCCACTTGTTGCCGTTGCATCAGTGCCCGGATCTCTTTCTGGAGCACCCGCTGCTCGCCGGAGCTGGCGTTCTTGGCAACCTGCTGTAAAAGGAAAATCACCTCTGCAAGACAATTTTCAATTACGTTAGTTCCTAGAGTTATTTTTGGGTGACTCTCATGTTTATCAATATCTACAATGATCAGTCCCTGTGCGGCCAGTTCGACTCTACCGATTTTGAGGGTCACCTCTTTAAATCCGATCTGTGGCACGGGCTGGCCATTGCTGGCGATGATACTCAAGTCGTCGTCAGGGTAGCGGGTAATATCCGAGTCATTCCAGTACTGCTTGAAGAGCACGTACGGGATGGTGGTGACCTGTGACCCGGTATCCAGTAGGGCACTCATGGGAATGCCATCCAGTACCACAGGCAAGACTGGACGTCCTCCCACATATCTGTCGCGCCAGTTCGATGGGCCTGGTGATCTTTTTCCTGGGGGTTGGCCCTCTACCCCAGGTTGTGCCCGTTTAAAGAACAGTACCTTTCCATATGTCCGGGTTGATTGCAGCGGCGGCAGATGGGTCGTCCGTCCTCGCTGTATCGGTCACTGGGTCTTCCTCTGGCCGGTGGGGTCCTCCTTGGTCGACGCCACGGGATGTCCTCCGGTCCGGATGCCAGCTGGATCTTCCCTGGGGTGGAAACCTGTAAAGACTGCACAGTTCGGGTTAGCGCAGCAACGCTCTTAGCTAGCTCTTGGACCTGATGGTGTAGGTCTGGAGCCGGGTCATTGTCCAAAGCCTGCGCATCAGCTCCCACAGGCCCTGCCGACAAGGGCGCCGCCTCCTGGTGGTAAGTGATAGCTGGGCGCCTGTGGGTAACAACGCCACCCGGTGCTGGTTCTCGGAGCACCCGGATAGCTCTATCCTTGAACTGTGCAAAGTCCAGATGGGGATCCTGTAAGGCCATTGCCCGCAACTGGGTTCGGTGGGCATTGCAATATAAACCCTCTATAAATTGTTCAGTCAATAGCCTGTCCTCGTTTCCCACCCCATCAGGGTCGGTCTGCTTTATGGCCCTCAGGGCCTCTTGTAGGTTTAGTGCATAGTCCCTTATACTCTCATGCGCTCGCTGCTTGCACCCGTAGAATCTAAGCTTAATCTCGGCTGAGGTGCGGGTATCAAAGGTGTCCTTCAGCCGGGTTAGTATCCCTGCGACAGTCTTCCTCCCAGGTGGCCAGGATTTTACTTCCCTTTTGGCTGCCCCGGTTAGTTGGGCCACCAGGATGCTCACTTTTTGCTCTTCTGTGAGGGGGTACACCTGGAAGAGGCTATCCAGCTTTTCTCTAAAGTCATGCAGGGTATGTGACTCCCCTGAGTACTGGGGTAGCCAAGCTGCTCCCGGGATATAGGGCATGGTGAAGGGCATAACTGCAGCAGCGGTAGCGCTGGCGGGGGTTGAGGCAGTGAAGCTCTCCTCCGTATCCGACATCTTCCTCCCCCCTAGTGGACCGTGGCCTACCTTGCGATGATCCTCTTCCGTAGGCCGCGGCTCCGCAGTGGATCGTCAGGGTTGAGGACCTTCCGTCGCGCTCCTGTGACGTCGGCGTCTGCTGGGCTCCTTCCAGGACCTTACGCAACGTCCGGACGTGAGGCGGGGCTTCAGTTCTCGCGCGCTTTCGGAGTCCACGCCCCTCTTCTTCCCGCGCGGCGTCCTCAAGATGGCGTCCAATGGCGGGAAAACTCCACGGATGGCGGGAAGAAGGTCGAAGATGGCGCCGGATGGCGGGAAAACTTCGCGGATGGCGGGAAGAAGGTAGAAGATGGCGCCGGATGGCGGGAAACCTTCACCACTGGTAAGTTTGAACAGTCTTTGCTTTTCAGGCACGCAGTACCCGGTGGTTGCGGGCACGGGATCCTGCCGACTACGCCAAAGTTGACGCGCCCCTGGGCCTGTGTCGCGCTGCGTTGCGCACGCGGGAGCCTACCCGGAGCCGGATCAGTGGAGGGTTGTAGTCTCGTGGCGGTGACCCGGTCCGTGCCCAGGGAGTCAAACTAGACGGCAGTCTATTAGTAGTAAATAGTTGATGACTACGCCACCCGTTGAGTGCAGCCAGGAAGCTGCTGCTGCAGGGCAGACCGCTGAGGCCGGTGGTAGGATTGTGCAGCGTGATAGTATAACCCCCAACGGGAGGGGTATGGCCTCAGGGCAGCCGACGTGGATGATGGGGGTAGCAGGAACCACTCAGAGACGGTACGGTGTAGTTCAGGGTCTTTACTGGTAACAACGACAGACCCTCCCGGAGTACTTGCTAGCAAACGGGGCCTGGTCAGTCTTTGAGCAGATGGGATCTCCCCTGGCCAGGCGTAGTTGTAGGCCTCCCAAACTGACTGTACTCTTCTGGCTACCTTGCTAGAAGCTGATGTAAGTAGCCCACGTCCCTGAGTGTACCGTGTGGTGCTCACCCGTATGGCCGGTGACTCGGGGCCTTCTAATGGCTTCCGCTCCACGATGGCGGTGCTGGTCCCACGCGTGTGACCGTGCCTTCGGGCTTCTGGGCCAGAGGACCTGAAATCCCCTGCCTGACGGATTCTGCTGCTGGGTAGGAGTTAGTCCCCACAGCCTCGGACTCCGGGTTCGGTAAAGAATCTTCTTAGTCAGGGCGAGCTCTGCAGCTGCCAGCCCCTGACTCCTTGTAACTCTGCTGTTTCCTATGCTGCTTCTTGTCTCCACTCTCCTTGTCTGACTCACCCTACCTCAGCCCCGGGTTTATACAGGGGAAGTTCTTCCCCTCCCAAGACTGGGCAGGAGGTGTGGCATGCACAGGATCCCTGACCAAAGGACCTCCCACCTGCTCTCAGACATAACATTACATTACTGTGGAAAACCAGACCCCTGGGGTGCCACATATGCCTGCATGTGTGTGTGTCTATATGCCTGCATGTGTGTGTGTATATGCCTGCATGTGTGTACAGTGTGTGTGTATATGCCTGCGTGTGTGTGTATATACCTGCATGTGTGTGTGTATATATACCTGCATGTGTGTGTGTGTGTATATGCCTGCATGTGTGTGTGTGTATATGCCTGCATGTGTGTGTGTGTATATGCCTGCATGTGTGTGTATATGCCTGCATGTGTGTCTGTGTATATGCCTGCATGTGTGTGTATGTATATGCCTGCATGTGTGTGTGTATATGCCTATGTGTGTGTGTGTATATGCCTATGTGTGTGTGTATATGCCTGCATGTGTGTGTGTGTGTGTGTATATATGCCTGCGTGTGTGTGTATATATGCCTGCATGTGTGTGTGTGTGTGTATATATGCCTATGTGTGTATACGCCTGCAGGTGTGTGTGTGTGTGTATGCCTGCATGCGTGTGTGTGTGTATATGCCTGCGTGTGTGTGTATATGCCTGCGTGTGTATGTGTATATGCCTGCGTGTGTGTGTATATGCCTGCGTGTGTGTGTATGTATGTGCCTGTGTGTGTATATATGCGTGTGTGTGTATATGCCTGCGTGTGTGTATATGCCTGTGTGTGTACAGTGTGTGTATATGCCTGCCTTCGTGTGTGTGTGTGTATGCCTGCATGTGTGTGTGTATATGCCTGCATGTGTGTACAGTGTGTGTGTATATGCCTGCGTGTGTGTATATGCCTGCATGTGTGTGTATATATACCTGCATGTGTGTGTGTGTGTATATGCCTGCATGTGTGTGTGTATATGCCTGCATGTGTGTACAGTGTGTGTGTATATGCCTGCGTGTGTGTGTATATACCTGCATGTGTGTGTGTATATATACCTGCATGTGTGTGTGTGTGTATATGCCTGCATGTGTGTGTGTATATACCTGCATGTGTGTGTGTATATATACCTGCATGTGTGTGTGTGTGTATATGCCTGCATGTGTGTGTGTGTATATGCCTGCATGTGTGTGTGTGTGTGTAAATGCCTGCATGTGTGTGTGTGTGTATATGTATGTATTTGAGTGCCTGCATGTCTACGTGTATATGTGTCTTCACACGTTTGTGCGTGCTTCCCTGCATGTCTGCATTTTTGTGTGTGATTGTCTGAGTGTGTCTGTGCATTTCTGTGTGTGCTTGCCTGTATGTGTACGTGTCCCCATTTCTGTGAGTATGTGTATCTGCGTGTGTATATTAGGGCTCTTTCACATGTCCTGATATTTACGGGGCTGGAGATATCCGTGTCCACCTGTGTGTCATCCGTGTGACACATACCGGCGCTTGGCAATCAGTGTACAGTTAGCGCTGTTCCCAAGAGCCGGGTGCTGAGCGCTGCCCTCATCATGGATCCCTACCGGCGCTGCGATCAGCAGCAGCAGGGTCAATGATGAGAGTAGTAGTCTACTCCCGCCGTGTCCAACTGTAAAAATAGGAATAAAATAAAAAAATCCTTATACTCACCTCTCCTAAGTGTCACCCGCTGTAATCTGTGCGAGCGCTCACGCCGAGGAGAATGACTTCTGCAGCGAGCGGGCCTCGGAGCTGCGCTCAGTGATTGACAGGCCACCGCTTGTTGAGCGCAGCTTCGGGGTCCACTCGCTGCAGGAGTCATTCTCCTCGGCATGAGCGCTCGCACGGATTACAGCGGGTGACACTTAGGAGAGGTGAGTATAAGGATTTTTTTTATTTTATTCCTATTTTTACAGTTGGACACGGCGGGAGTAGACTACTACTCTCACCATTGACCCTGCTGCTGCTGATCGCAGTGCCGGCAGGGATCTATGATGAAAGCAGCGTTCAGCACCTGGTGCTTGGGAAGAGCACTAACTGTCATCAGTGTGCGGGACGTTTTGCGGCCTGTGCAGCAGGTAAAAAACAGACATGTCAGCGAGTTTTGCCCACGGACACCACATGGTCTGTGGAAAGTGGAAACACACTGACGTGTGCACATTCATTTGAATGGGTCTACGTGTACCAGTGTCTCTGGTACGTGTGGAAACTGTCACTGCACGTACTGACGTGTGAAAGAGCCCTTAGTATGTGTCTGTGTGCGCTTGTTTTCGTGTGTGTAAGCGCGCTTCTGCATGTCTGTGTGGTCTTCCGAAGATTTATTATATTTGGGGAGAGAAATTTTAGGAGACAGAATGGGGAGATGTGTGAAGAAACGGTATGGTGAACTAGAGGAGGGGTGGGAATGAGTGCAGGAAAAGAATGGGGAAGGGGGATGTATAAGGAAACAGTATGGAGAGTGGGGGAATAGTGTGAGGAGACAGTATGGAGGGAGAAAAGTGTGAGGTGACAGCACAGAGTCTAGGTAGTGAGGGGGAAGGTATAGAGATGCGGCAGTATAGGGGAAACAGTGTGAGGGCACAGAAAGGAGGTAACAGTATGCTGAGGAGGGGGAGTGTGATGAAGGGGCACAGTATAGAGACTGGGCAGTATAGGGGGGACACAGTGTGAGAGGACAGTGTGAAGAGGGGGCCCAGTATGGTAAGGAGAGGACAGTGTGGAGAGCATGTACCATAAGAGTGGTAGAGTGTATGTCATGTTTTGTGCAGGGAGCACTGTGAGAGTGTAACGGGTCTGGGAGGCGGAACCTCTGAGCTACTATACAAGGGGGCGGTCCTTGTAAGGGAGCGGGTGGCGACCCGGGTAGACGGGCAGGCAGTCACAGCAGGTGACCGGGACAGTCTCTGAATGAACGGACAGGAGGTCACGGCAAGTGACCGGGGCAGTCTCTGGATGAACGGGCAGGAGGTCACGGCAAGTGACCGGGGCAGTCTCTGGATGAACGGGCAGGAGGTCACGGCAAGTGACCGGGGCAGTCTCTGGATGAACGGGCAGGAGGTCACGGCAAGTGACCAAGGCAGTCTCTGGGTAAAGGATTGGTACGACCTGTGGCGGCTGATGATAGACGTGAGCTCCCAGGTGAGCAGGCGAGAGTCTCTGGATAAACGGGTGGTCACAGCATGTGACGGCGGAGCCTCCAGGAAGACCAACAGACAGGTAGCAGATGAGCGCTCCCAGGTGAGCGGGCAGGAGTCTCTGGACAGGCGGGTGGTCACAGCACGTGACGGCAGAGCCTCCAGGTAGGCTAGCAGACAGGCAGCAGATGAGCGCTCCCAGGTGAGCGGGCAAGCTGGTCCTTAGACAGACTGACAGGAGTTGGAAGGCAGACCGTCGGACCTCAGGCAAGCAGGTAGGTAGAAGATGTGCGCTCCCAGGTGAGCGGGCAAGCCGGTCCTTAGACAGACTGACAGGAGTTGGAAGGCAGACCGTCGGACCTCAGGCTAGCAGGCAGGTAGTAAGATATGAGGCAGGAATAAGACAGCAGACTGGCAGGAATCTGGCAGGTATCTGGCAGGTAACTGGCAACGGGACCTGAGGGCTGAAGCAGAGTAGTGAACAGTGCTACAACATTGCTCGGGCACCTCCATTTTGGAGGAGGTGCCTTTTATATGGGAGGTCCTCCGGCAATTGGCCGGGGACTCCTTAGGACGGCGCGCGCGGTCCCTTTAAGAGAGGGGGAGCGCGCGCGCGCCCTAAGCACACTGCCGGGGAAGGAGCGCGTGCCGGAAGCAGCGGGGAGAGAAGCGCTGGAGGACGCCGCGCCAGGAGCGGGGAGGTGAGAGGGACGGCGTCTCTGCCTAGAACGGGGCAGAGACGCCGATGCTACAGTACCCCCCCCTTTAGGCCCCCTCTTTTTTTGGCCAGAAAGAAATTTTTCAAGGAGAAGCGGGGCGTTGATGTTCTCCCTGGGTTCCCAAGTTCTCTCCTCAGGACCAAACCCCTTCCAATCTACCAGAAAAAAGGTTTTTCCTCTTACCCTCTTGGAGGCCAGAATACTCTCTACCTCAAAGACGTCATCAGCGGAAACCGGAGCAGGAGGGGCACCTGGATTTTTGGAAAAAAAGTTAAAGACAACGGGTTTGAGGAGAGATACGTGGAAGGAGTTGGGGATCCGTAGGGTGGCCGGGAGTTTTAATTTGTAGGCCACAGGGTTAATTTGCCTGAGGACTTCGAAGGGGCCGATGAATCGAGGACCCAACTTGTAGGAGGGTACTTTGAGCCGCACATGTTTGGATGAGAGCCAAACCTTGTCTCCCGGACGGAATTGGGGCGGATCCAGACGTCTCTTATCAGCATATCTCTTCATCCGCTCAGAGGAGAGAAGAAGAGCGGACCTGGTGCTCTCCCAAATAGTAGAAAACTCGCTGACAAGAGACTCCGCAGCAGGGTTGTCCACTGAAACGGAGACAGGAAGTGGAATCCGGGGATGTTGGCCACCGACTATAAAGAACGGGGATTTGGAAGAGGATTCGCTCTCATGGTTGTTATAAGAGAACTCGGCCCATGGTAGGAGATCCACCCAGTCCGAGTGGTGAGCATCAACGAAGTGCCGGAGGTAGCTGGTCAAGGTCTGATTGATCCGCTCCACTTGACCATTGGACTGAGGGTGGTAAGCGGAGGAGAAGTCCAGGGTAATGTCCAGCAGCTTACATGTGGCTCTCCAGAAGCGTGAGGTGAACTGAACCCCACGATCCGACACGATGTGGAGGGGCAGACCATGGAGACGGAAGATGTGGCGGATAAAGTCTTTAGCCAGCTCGGGTGCAGACGGGAGACCAGGCAGGGGAATGAAGTGGGCCATCTTAGAAAAACGGTCAGCGACAACCCAAATGACAGTACAACCGGCAGAAACTGGAAGGTCGGTGATAAAGTCCATAGCGATGTGTTGCCAAGGAGCAGCAGGTACGGGAAGGGGCAGGAGATGGCCGGCTGGTAGATGTCGGGGAACTTTGTTACGGGCACAGGATGAACAGGCCGCGACGAAGTCTACCACGTCCTTACGCAGGGTAGGCCACCAGTAATGCCGGGTAATAAGTTGGAAGGTCTTCTTTTGGCCAGCATGGCCAGCTAGTTTAGAAGAATGTCCCCAGCGAAGAACCCTCTCCCGATCTGGCACAGCTACGAACGTCTTACCGGGTGGAAGACGAGTCAGATCCAAGGGGGCCACATTCATCACCTTGGAGGAGTCGATGATGTGCGTAGGCTCCTCCTCTTGATCGGAGGACAGGAAGGACCGGGACAAGGCATCAGCTTTGACGTTCTTGTCCGCCGGACGGAAATGAAGAACGAAGTCGAAGCGGGCAAAAAACAACGACCACCGGGCCTGGCGGGGATTGAATCTCTGGGCATTTTGGAGATATGCCAGGTTTTTGTGATCCGTGTAGATAATTACAGGGTAGAGAGCCCCTTCAAGCAGATAGCGCCACTCCCCCAGTGCCAATTTGATGGCTAGCAATTCACGGTCTCCTATGGAGTAGTTGCGCTCCGACGAGGAGAAGATTTTGGAGAAGAAGCCGCATGTTACCATTCTCCCGGTAGAAGATTTTTGGGTGAGCACCGCTCCGGCTCCGGAGGAGGAGGCATCAACCTCCAGGTAGAATTGTTTATTACAGTCCGGACGGTGCAGGACGGGAGCAGAGGCAAAGGCTTTCTTTAGGGAAAGGAAGGCCTCCTCGGCTTCAGGCGACCATGTCCTGGGGTTTGCCCCCTTACGGGTAAGTGCAGATATGGGAGCAGTCCGAGACGAGAAGTGTGGGATGAAAAGACGATAGTAATTAGCGAAGCCCAGGAATCGCTGTATCGCCTTCAAACCTTCAGGACGAGGCCATTTTAGAACGGAAGAGAGCTTCTCGGGATCCATTTGCAGACCTGTTTGGGAGATGACGTAGCCCAAGAACGGAAGGGAGGTCTGATCGAAGAGGCACTTCTCGTATTTGGCATAAAGGTGGTTCTGCCGAAGCCTAAGCAGGACCTGACGAACATCCCTCCGGTGTGTGGGGAGATCCGGAGAGAAGACCAAGATATCGTCCAGGTATACCACTGCGCAGGAGTACAGGAGGTCACGGAAGATGTCGTTGACTAGTTCCTGAAAGACCGCGGGAGCATTACAGAGACCGAAGGGCATCACAAGGTACTCGTAGTGACCGTCCCGGGTATTGAATGCCGTCTTCCACTCGTCTCCTTGACGGATACGGACCAGATTATACGCTCCTCGTAGATCCAGCTTGGAGAAGCTCCTGGCGCCGTTGAGACGGTCAAACAATTCGGAGATGAGTGGCAGGGGATATTTGTTTTTTACCGTGATGAGATTGAGTCCTCTGTAGTCAATACAGGGACGTAGCGAGCCGTCTTTCTTTTTGACAAAGAAGAATCCGGCTCCTGCCGGGGAGGTAGATTTTCGGATAAAACCCCTAGCCAGATTCTCTTCAATGTACTCAGACATGGGTCTCGGCTGCAGACAACGGGTAGATACGCCCACGGGGAGGAGTGGTGCCAGGTACCAGGTCGATCGGGCAATCGTATGGCCTATGGGGTGGCAACGTCTCAGCTTCCTTCTTACCGAAGACGTCCGCATAGGGCCAGTAGGGAGCCGGGAAACCAGGTAAGTTAGCTGGAGTAGGCTGAGGGCGAAGTGGACGGACGGGGACCAGGCAGGTCCTATGGCAGTCAGGGTCCCATCGGAGTACTTCACCGGACCGCCAGTTCAATACGGGTTCATGTGTCTGGAGCCAAGGTAAACCTAGCAACAGGGAGTGAGAAAGTCCGGACAGCACATGGAATGAGATCTCCTCAGAGTGCAGCATTCCCACCTGCAGGGTTATGGGTTCAGTGACGAGCAGGATGGTCTCTGAGAGAAGTCTTCCATCCACGGAGGCGACTGACAATGGTTCAGCCAGGGACTTGGTGGGAATATGGTATCTCTCTACCAGAGACTGGGAGATGAAGTTTCCAGCAGATCCAGAATCCAGATGGGCGAGTTCAAAGAGACGGTTTTCTCCCCAAGCAATAGAGACCGGTAAGGTCAGAGACGGAGAGGGCTTACTTTTGTCTAGGACGACCTCTCCGAGTGGTCCTAGACACTGGCGTTTCCCGGCTTTTCCGGGCAGGAACGGATGAGGTGCTTCATACTGCCACAATAGAAACAGCTTCCCTCGGCTCGACGAGATTCTTGGCGAGAACCGACCATCTTGGTCTGGTCGACCTGCATAGGCTCAGGAGAATGTACCAGAGGAGAGACGGAGGGAGCGACGGGTTTCTGAAAAGTAGGAGCTAGACGTGGAAACCTCCTCTCACGGGTGACCTCTTTGGCACACTCCTGGAACCGTAGGTCAATCCGGGTGGCAAGAGTTATTAGGTCATCGAGAGTGGTAGGAATGTCCCGACCGGCAAGTTCATCTTTAATACGGCCGGACAGACTCTCCCAGAAGACGGATACCAGAGCGTCATTATCCCAGGCCAGCTCCGAGGCAAGGGTACGAAACCGTATGGCATATTGGCCCACGGTGAGACTTCCCTGACGGAGGCGTAGCAGTGATGATGCGGATGAGGTCTTCCGTCCGGGTTCGTTGAAGACTTTCCGGAAAGCCGTGAGAAAGGCAGGCAAGTCGGACACCAGGGGGTCTCCTCTCTCCCATAGAGGATTTAGCCAGGCCAGGGCCTCCCCGGTGAGATGGGACATGATGAAGGCAATTTTGGCCCGGTCGGAGTTAAACTGGTGAGACAGGAGTTCAAAGTGCAGGGTGCACTGATTTATGAAGCCCCGAGCCTGGGCGGAGTCGCCTCCGAAGCGAGGAGGTGCAGAAAGCCGGGGTCCGGGGTAGGATACCATGTTATTAGTGGGCAGTGGAGCTGCCGGATTGCGAGTCATGGCGCTGGCGGTGGTTGCAGGCGGAGCAGTCAGAGTGTCCAGGCGAGAATTGACATTCCGCAGGTGACCCAGGATGGACTCCTGTTGGGACCTCTGACGGGACAGTTCATGACACAGGACCGAGAGCGAGGGAGCTTGGGTGCCACCGGGTTCCATGGCCCGAGCAAACTGTAACGGGTCTGGGAGGCGGAACCTCTGAGCTACTATACAAGGGGGCGGTCCTTGTAAGGGAGCGGATGGCGACCCGGGTAGACGGGCAGGCAGTCACAGCAGGTGACCGGGACAGTCTCTGAATGAACGGACAGGAGGTCACGGCAAGTGACCGGGGCAGTCTCTGGATGAACGGGCAGGAGGTCACGGCAAGTGACCGGGGCAGTCTCTGGATGAACGGGCAGGAGGTCACGGCAAGTGACCGGGGCAGTCTCTGGGTAAAGGATTGGTACGACCTGTGGCGGCTGATGATAGACGTGAGCTCCCAGGTGAGCAGGCGAGAGTCTCTGGATAAACGGGTGGTCACAGCATGTGACGGCGGAGCCTCCAGGAAGACCAACACACAGGTAGCAGATGAGCGCTCCCAGGTGAGCGGGCAGGAGTCTCTGGACAGGCGGGTGGTCACAGCACGTGACGGCAGAGCCTCCAGGTAGGCTAGCAGACAGGCAGCAGATGAGCGCTCCCAGGTGAGCGGGCACGCTGGTCCTTAGACAGACTGACAGGAGTTGGAAGGCAGACCGTCGGACCTCAGGCAAGCAGGCAGGTAGAAGATGTGCGCTCCCAGGTGAGCGGGCAAGCCGGTCCTTAGACAGACTGACAGGAGTTGGAAGGCAGACCGTCGGACCTCAGGCTAGCAGGCAGGTAGTAGGATATCAGGCAGGAATAAGACAGCAGACTGGCAGGAATCTGGCAGGTATCTGGCAGGTAACTGGCAACGGGACCTGAGGGCTGAAGCAGAGTAGTGAACAGTGCTACAACATTGCTCGGGCACCTCCATTTTGGAGGAGGTGCCTTTTATATGGGAGGTCCTCCGGCAATTGGCCGGGGACTCCTTAGGACGGCGCGCACGGTCCCTTTAAGAGAGGGGGAGCGCGCGCGCCCTAAGCACACTTCCGGGGAAGGAGCGCGTGCCGGAAGCAGCGGGGAGAGAAGCGCTGGAGGACGCCACGCCAGGAGCGGGGAGGTGAGAGGGACGGTGTCTCTGCCTAGAACGGGGCAGAGACGCCGATGCTACAGAGAGTTAGGTTTATTCAGGGGCTCAGTGTAGATATTTTTATTCAGGAGCATTATAATGACACTGCTATCTTTAAGGGCATCGTGTGGGGATGTGCTGCAGAAGACCGGAGAAGATGGAAGTCTGCAGAGATGAGCTGTGGATGGGAAAACTCATCATGGAGTCTGGACAAGAGGAAGAACAGAAAGAGAACGACTCTAATCAGAGAAGACGTCTCAGGTAAGATACCTGGATGTAAATGTTCATTTGTGATCCTGCCTGTGTCTCATCAGTACTGTGGTTCCTGTATGGTCCGCAGTCTGATGATGACTGATAACAACTCCCAGTATCTCTATTGTTAATTACATACTGGGAGTTGTAGGTTTATGCGATACAAAGATATATGGGTCTGACCTGACATTACAATTGATGGTGGTTCAGATGATGTATTCGTGTACTGATGTGTTTGTGCGCGTCTGCGTATCTGGAATAATATGTATTTTTGTAAGATGCGTGTATGGAACTGTGCATTGTGGTGTGTAATAACATTCATATGCTTGAGGCACCTTTACTAAATCTGTTAGGAATCACTCACATGTGTTAGGGAATTCCATTTGTCTTTCCACATTTAGGAACAGACAAGTGAAATTTGCTAACCTTGTCATAACTCTCACAATAGGGATGTGCTTGTATGGAAGCGGGTTCAGGAGCTGAGCCTGCTCCATACTGGGCAGATGTCGGCTGTGTTGCATAGCCGGCGTCTGCCTGTAACAGCAGTGATCAGAGCTCGCCTTGATTGCTGCTGTTTTGAGTATTTAAGTGCCCTTGTCAATCACTGACAGCGGCATTTAGATAGCACAATGGCCGGTGCATGCAGTCACCTGCTCCCTTCAGCCCCCTGCGACGCAGTTGCAGGTTGCTGATGGGTTGCCAGTAGTGCTGAGTGAGCGTGGTCGGATAAGAGACATTACAGTCACCGTGAACTACAAAGTGCTGCAATAACGTCCGGCACCTTAATTGTGACACTTCTGTAAGGTGCCCCAGCGAAGTAGTCGTGGGCGAGCTGTAGCCCCCTCTCGCTATGGCACCCTACAGACAATACGTGTCCTCCCTCTGAAGTGTGGCTGTGTATGTAGTGCTCTTCACTTACTTCAAGCCATCCGATCGCGGCTGTCTCCAGGCATTTCTCTTCTGGGACCAGGGCAGCGATAAATTCAGAGGACACGAGGTTCTTAACCAGAACTTGGACTTTACTTGGGGAAGAGGAATATGTACAATATTTACAGGCAGATATAATGGATAAGGCCCGACAGGTTATCATCTCTCTCACAGGTGCTGGTAACTCCTTCAGCCCTGGCTCCCTCTTTAAGTGAAGCATCCCTGTGACCCTAATCTCTGGCCCAAGAGACTCTTCTGTACTGACAGCGTTCTGGATCCGATATCTCTCCCCCACGTCTTAGCCTGGAGTCCTATTTATCTTCCTCTGCTTCCTGCAGACTAGAAGTGCCCCGTGTCCTCACTACGTTTGATGAGTTTCTCCGGCAAGCTAACAGGACTCGTGCTCTTGTGTGGGGAGACTTGCACACTGGTGATCCCACTGTCTGAGGGTACGGAGCTCCCGTCTACCCTAGCAGCCACTATAGCCAGGCCGCCAGAACAATTTGCTGTCCAAACTCTTACTGAAGAATCACTTCCTGATTCTGGAAACTAAATAGAGATTTTCCTAATGTGCCCACCCTCAGTGAGCTGTCATCACACAGCATTAACTCATCCCTGTCTGTAACACTGCTAACAGACTCAACCTGACATCTGCACCCAGGACAGTGGCATCTTGTGGCTGTTTACAGGTACTGCAGCCCACAATGAATTATGCCAGGAACAAGCTCTATATCACTCAAGGCTTGATCCGGGCACTAAGTTCCCCCTCTACTCTACTGACTGGACCACTGAAGCTAACCCCTTAGCTTGGCCTACCACAGTTCAGAGAGGATTAACTAAGGGAACATCTTCCTTAACTACTTCAGTGCCTAGGGAAGGCTACATCCTTCCCCACTATTACATTCCCCAACACTTTAATGTTGGTCGTCCCCGACCACACTAAACACTCAACAAAAATCAGCAGCTATGACATCATATCACATTACTATAGTTACTAAAACACTTTAGTATACGACTGGTCCTGAAGTCGTCTTCTTAGATGGGAGACCGGCCCTTCTCGGTTAAGGGCCCCGGAACAGCAATTCAGGACAGTCCATTATCAACTTTTCAAAACTTCTCAGAGGTACCGGTCCATCTTGGTAAGGACCCTGAAAACACAGTGTCCATGTCCATATTTTTAAGACAGGTCAACACCTCAATAGCCCCCATTCTCCTTCAAGGGCTGCATACTGAGGCACACAGTCACAGGTAACACCCATGAGTCTCTTTCTTCTTGGCCCTAGCGGGGGTCACCGGTTCTTCCCGCTAGGCCGCAAGTCTCTTAGATTTGGAGGATATCCATCCTCAAGGTGTGCCTCAGCATTTTAAATTCCAGCAGAAAAAGGCGCAACAAGCGCAATAAAAAGAAAAATAAAGAGTAAAAACAAAAAGAGCAGCTCTCTTAGGCACACAACTTAGTGCTGCTTAAGGCCTTCCTGGCCTGGGAGGTAGGGGAACAGTCCTCATATTCTTTTTCAGGAAGAAAAAAAAAACACACAGGCCTTCTGGCCATAAAGGTATAAACAGTCCTTCCTAGAATAACAAAGGCGAGGCGCCTTAAACTTCGTTTCCTGAGACTCGACTGGTCTCCAGCCTTTAAATAGGGGTTCCTCGGAACTCGACCCCTCAGAATAGCCTTCTGGACGAATCGAGTAACTGCAACTGCCTAGAGGACACCTTGGTCACTGCTCAGGTGTCTCCTGGAATTTCTCCATCTTCTTCCAGACTCCTCTCAGGCAGAACCAAGCCACTTCCAGCTGAAGTTATCACTGGAACTACCTGCACATCTGCATCAGGCTCCCAGAGTGAAGTCAAGGCCCAAAGTCCTTCCTGAAGCTCCTTTACCACCTTCCTCCCCTCGGCATACCACAGCTTAGCTTTATGCTTCTGAGGAATTCACCGCAGATTCTTTGGGTTGGCAACTGAGCAGCATGCAATAGTTGCTGGCCTGCGTCCGGCCTTACTGAACGGGATGGAGCTGAGGCTTGCATAACTTCTGCAGTGGGCTCCACCTCTTCTTGGTATTCTAGAGCGGTCACGGACTCTCCAGTCCCCGGAGCGGTGTACACTGAGTGCCTCCCTTCAGGCTGAGCCACAATAGCTGGGGATGGTAGTATCTCTGGAACTACTTGATCGCAGTGATCAGGTCCCCAGGGCAGACAAAAGACTCCAAGTCTCCACCAGTACGCGTCCACTGCATACGGGTCCCCATATTCACTCTCACCGCTCATGTCTTCCATCTCTTGATCATCACCGCCAATGCTCATTCTCAATACAGGCTGGGCTCTTGCCTCGTGATCACGATGTGTCATCACAACTAATATCTTCCCCAGCTCCTTACCTCTCATGGGCTGGGACGAAAATGGCGCCGGTCGCTCTCCGGTGACGCGCGTCCTGCGCGTCCAACTCCTCCTCTTCCTGGGTCGGCCTTCTGACGTGACCGCTGCGTCACTCGTCACTCTCGGCAGCTCCTCCTTCAGCCGCGCCCCTTCTCTGTGCGCGCTGATACTCACTGGGCCAGACTTCGCTTTACGACGCGCCCTCTTCCTCACTGGACGTCCCATCCAGTGAGGGCCCATCCTTCTTCGGGCAGGAACTCGTAGGGGCTGGACATCTTTTCGCGCTCTCAGGCGCCGTCCACTTCCACGATAGTCGGTTCTTCTCCCAGACCTTACCGCCATTGTCACCATCTTGGAATCCATGCTTCGGGCCGCCATCTTGGGCCGCATGCCTTCCAACACTTTCTCCTCAGTGTTCTGCACCGGCTCTTCCCCGCTTTCTTCATGCGAGGAGCTCACATCCTGCCGACTACGCCAAATGTAAGGTGCCCCAGCGAGGTAGTCGTGGGCGAGCTGTAACTCCCTCTCGCTATGGCACCCTACAGACAATACGTGTCCTCCCTCTGAAGTGTGGCTGTGTATGTAGTGCTCTTCACTTACTTCAAGCCATCCAATCGCGGCTGTTTCCAGGCATTTCTCTTCTGGGACCAGGGCAGCGATAAATTCAGAGGACACGAGGTTCTTAACCAGAACTTGGACTTTACTTGGGGAAGAGGAATATATACAATATTTACAGGCAGATATAATGGATAAGGCCCGACAGGTTATCATCTCTCTCACAGGTGCTGGTAACTCCTTCAGCCCTGGCTCCCTCTTTAAGCGAAGCATCTCTGTGACCCTAATCTCTGGCCCAAGAGACTCTTCTGTACTGACAGCATTCTGGATCCGATATCTCTCCCCCACGTCTTAGCCTGGAGTCCTATTTATCTTCCTCTGCTTCCTGCAGACTAGAAGTGCCCCGTGTCCTCACTACGTTTGATGAGTTTCTCCGGCAAGCTAACAGGACTCGTGCTCTTGTGTGGGGAGACTTGCACACTGGTGATCCCACTGTCTGAGGGTACGGAGCTCCCGTCTACCCTAGCAGCCACTATAGCCAGGCCGCCAGAACAATTTGCTGTCCAAACTCTTACTGAAGAATCACTTCCTGATTCTGGAAACTAAACAGAGATTTTCCTAATGTGCCCACCCTCAGTGAGCTGTCATCACACAGCATTAACTCATCCCTGTCTGTAACACTGCTAGCAGACTCAACCTGACATCTGCACCCAGGACAGTGGCATCTTGTGGCTGTTTACAGGTACTGCAGCCCACAATGAACTATGCCAGGAACAAGCTCTATATCACTCAAGGCTTGATCCGGGCACTAAGTTCCCCCTCTACTCTACTGACTGGACCATTGAAGCTAACCCCTTAGCTTGGCCTACCACAGTTCAGAGAGGATTAACTAAGGGAACATCTTCCTTAACTACTTCAGTGCCTAGGGAAGGCTACATCCTTCCCCACTATTACACTTCCATGGAGCCCAACCTCAGGCTGAGCTTCATTGAATGACTAACATGGCAGCAGCACCTGGCAACTAGTGCTGAGTGAGTGTGGTCGGATAAGGTGTGATCCCAGCATGCTCAGGTGTTATCTGAGTATCTTGTAGTACTCTGCTAATATGCTCGAGTCCCTGGGGCAGCATGTTTTGCGGCAGTAGACAGACGCAACACATGCAGGAATTGCCTGTTTGTTAGGTAATCCCTGCATGTGTTGCTTCTGTCTACCGCCGCAAAACATGCTGCCCCAGGGACTCAAGCATATTAGCAGAGCACTACAAGATACTCAGATAACACCCGAGCATGCTGGGATCACACCTTATCCGACCACACTCACTCAGCACTGGTTGCCAGGTGTTGCTTCCATGTTAGTCATTCAAAGAAGCTCAGCCTGAGGTTGGGCTCCATAGAAGATGTCACAATCAAGGTGCCGGATGCTATTGCAGCACACTCACTTTGTAGTTCGCGGTGACTGTAATGTCTCCCTCCTTGCACCGACCCAATAACAGGAAGCGAGTGGCGGCAGGGAGAATAAAATGTAATTTTCTCCGTGTAGCCAACACTTTTCCAATAAGCCGATTAACCAGGCTTTAAACCCTATTTACCTGCAGATTACCCCTATATCTGCAGATAAATAGCGTTTTTCAAGGTGACAAGTTACCATTAAAGGGACTCTGGCAGTACGGAATGACTGTTCGAATAAAGTCCTGCCGCTTGATGCTCCACAGCGCGGCCAATCATGTAATTATAGTACATTATAGAAAAGCATAACAAGTAATAAAACCGTTTATGGTGGGCTGTAGTGTGGGCCCCTAGAGTCAGTTCCCCTGGTGGGCCCTAGCCACCCCAGTCCGACCCTGTCTGCTGCTGCTTGTTTTTGGAAAAGACAAATGGAGTCAAAATCATCACTACACCTGTAGATATATTACCAAAGGGGTATAAGTTCCAAAATGGGGTCACTTAAAAGGGGATTCTGCTATTCTAGTACTTAGGGGCTCCGTATATAAAGTCTGCATGCTATTCTAGAAAAATCTGAGCTCCTGGAGGGAAATAGCTCTCCGTCCCTCCCAAGTCTCGCCATATGGCTAAGCAGTACTGTACAGCCACATATGGGGTATTTTTATATTCAGCAGACATTGTGGGACAAATTTTGGTGTCATTTTTACCCATTTCCCAGTGTGAAAAAGTAAAATCTGGGGCTAAAACAAAATTTTGGTGGTAAAAATTTAATTATTTTTTTCCTCACTGCCCAATAGTATAACATTCTGTGATCTGTATTGTCAATATGCTCACTGCACCCCTAGATTAATTCATTGAGAGGTGCAGTTTGTAAAATGGGGTCTCTTAAGGGGGGTCTGCTGTTCTGGCACCTCAGGGGCTCTGCCAATGTGACATGGCACCCTCAAACCAGTCCAGCAAAATCTGAACTCCAATATGTTGCTTCTACCCGTCTGAGCTTTGCACTGTGCATCAAAAGTAGTTTTCGACCACATATGGGGTATCGGCGTACATAGGAAAAATTGCACAGCAAATTTTGGGGTCCATTTTATCCTGTTATCCTTGAGAAAATGAAAAAAATTGGGGCTGAAACAACATTTTTGTGGTGGGAAAAATACATTTTTCAGCAGCAGAAGGGAAGGAAGGGAGACACAGACTTCATTACTTAGTGGGTAGGCGGAGACCCACAGGGATAGTTCAC
This sequence comes from Phyllobates terribilis, assembly GCF_046119375.1. Classification (NCBI taxonomy): domain Eukaryota; kingdom Metazoa; phylum Chordata; class Amphibia; order Anura; family Dendrobatidae; genus Phyllobates; species Phyllobates terribilis. The sequence continues at coordinate 191,428,650 of NW_027362762.1, read as the reverse complement.
CTCTGATTAAAAGAGTGACGACTGGCCCCTCCAGTATAAACGCTCCTCCTACTCCCATGTTCTTCAGTCTTAAATTTGAGGTCGCAGAGGATAGTCGCTGCCTTTGCAGCTCCTCAGAAGATTTTTTTTGTTTTTTTCCAGGGAGACCTGGGCCCCCCGTGGTCTAGAGGTCTCAGGGCTGCCAGGACCCCTGACCCTCCCCTGACAGTCCTGCATACCCCTTAAGGAGGTCCCCGCTGAGACCTGTCGGCCCCGGGGGATGCAGGGCGCTTCCTGGCGGGGTCGCACACCGCCTGTGCGGTCCCTGCGCGCTCCGCCGTGGAGAGAGCAAGGGCCACATGCTACACATCCCTGGGGGTCCCTGTGGCGCACAGCGGGGTGAGTGCTCAGTAATGTGGAGTGCTTCAGCGGTTGCTGCCACTGTTACTTGTCATAGTGTGACTGCCTTTCTTGTCCCTTGCAGGTGCTGCATATGGACAAGGGCTGGTGACTCGCCCCCTGGGCCGTGGGGCACTCGGATCCGGGCAGTAGGGGAACTATGGGAGTAGTAGTGGCAACCCGGTTCCGTGGCTCAGGGTGGTCAGGCCAGTGGTAGTCCGTTATGTGCTGATGTTTATGTCCGACTACGCCACCCGTAGATTGCGGTTATTAGGAACCGCCGCTGCATGCAGACCGCTGGGGCTGATGAGGTGTGCAGCTAGGGTAGTATGACTCCCCACGGGAAGAGTGCGGCCCCAGGGCAGTATGACGGATGGTGGGAGTGACGGTGGTGAGAGTCCCAGTACCGGTAGTGCTGGAGGCGCGAAGGAGCACACAGACAATAGGTTTCAGTCCAGGGTCTTTACTAAAACAGGTAAACTGACCCATAAACAGTCCCGGCTAGGAGGGGACCTGGATGTCTGAGAGCAATTGGGAGATTGGCCCTGGTCAGGGTGAGGGTGTAAGCCTACCGTGCTTTCTGCGCTCCTTCTGGCTATCTCCTCCTTATAGGGTAACAGCCCACGTTTCCGAGCTCTCCGTGTATTCTCGCCTGTATGGCCTGCGACGTGGGTTCCTTTCTGCTCCCAGCCTTGTACGGCTTTGCTGGTCCCTTCTGTTGTGGCAGGGCCTCCAGGCTTCTTAGGCCAAGGAATATACAGTCCCCTGCGGACTGGTTATCTGCTGGGGGATGTGGAATCCTCCCAACCTCAGACACCAAAGTCTGGTAAATTAAGTCCGTTAGCTGCCAAGACAGGCTCTCTTTGCCTCTTGTCTCTGGCTTGTGGCTCTCCTACTGCCACACTTCCTCTTAGGTGCAATACAACTGTCCCTCTCTACTCTGGGACCTGAATCCTGAGACAGGTCGTCCAGCTCACCCTAACCCTGCCCCCAGCACCAGCTTTTATAGGGGCAGCCAGCTCCCCCTACTGGCCTGAGACAGGAGGCATTGCATGTTAATGTTCCCCTGACTAGAGAACCTCCCCCTTGCTCTCAGACACAGCTTTATTACATTTTGTGGCATCCAGGCCAGGGTGACACACTGGCAGGGGAGCAGAGAGGGGCGTGGGCTCCGTTTGTTTAGAGTCTGCTGGGAGTGATAGTCCCTTGGTTGGGCAGACAGCTGTGGGGGCGTGGCTCGCGCGTTTTTTTGTTTTCTTCCTGGCCTCTTAGTCAGGCAGGAAGCTCTGGTACCGCACGCTTACTGAAGCTCCGCCCCTTCCTCCTCCGGGCTCTGCAGTCGGCTTCTCCTCGACAGAGCTTTCTGCCTTCTGCTCGCCTGCTCCCCGTTCTCTGCCACACCGAACACTCACTCTGGAAGAGCAGTCTCCGCGGCTGGTAAGTCACTCCTGCCTTTTAAGGTGGAAGACTGTCTTTTTTCTATTACAGCGCGGGGGCACTTTCCTGCTTGTCTATTAGGGCAGGCAGGGTGCGATATACAGCGCTGCTATTTTCTCTGCCAGGCACACCCTTGTCTTTTAGGGCAAGGTGTATTGCCTGACTTCAGCATATTAACCCCTTCTGAACAGGACCTGCCCATCAGAGTGGTTAACTATTTCTGGTGCACACTTTGTTTCCAGTTTTGTTAAGTTAACTGTTTTTTTGCCCAGCAGTGCTGGGGTAGCTCTTGCTAAAGGAGAGCTTTAACCCTTCAGTGCCTTATAGAGTGGGAAGGGGAAAAAAAAAAGTAGATTTTTTTTTTTTTTTAATTTCCCTTTGAAGCAGGCTGTGTTGGTTGAATTCACACACTCTAGGTTGCCATACGCATTATAACAGGCTGGCATCTGGTGTGGGGGGCATGTCGGATCAGGGACCAGGAGGCGCGGACCTCTCTCCAGATCCGTTCCAGGTTCTGTCAGGCGTTTCTGGTACACCTAGGCCCTCAACGGCATCAAGTTCGACCCTTAGTGATGCTAAGGTGGAGGCGCTCACTCGCTCCATTGATGGTCTTTCTGACCTCCTGGGTCGTTGGGTGTCGGCTAAATCGCAACCAACGACTCGAGGCAAGAAGCACCGCAGGACTGTGGTGGCGCTGTCTTCTCCGCACAGCACATCAGAGGCTTCAGATTCACCAACAGGTTCGATGGGTGAAATCTCCGACTCTGAGGTAGAGGATCGACAGAGTTGCTCTGCTTCGCTTTCTAGCCGCGTGGATGCTCTTATTGGGGCCATACGGGAAACTTTACAGCTGTCTGAAGAGCCGACTAAACCTTGTAAGTCGGCCCGGCTGTATCAAGATTCGCGTCGGGCTCGCTCATTTTTTCCAGCGCATGATGAACTTAACGAGGCAGTGGAGAAGGAGCGCCGGTGTCCGGATAAACGCTTTCGGGGGATGCGGTTTTTTGATGCTCTGTATCCCTGCGCTACGGAGACTATCGCTAATTGGGTTCCCTCCCCTGAGGTGGATGTATCTCTGTCTCAGCTGAGCAGGTCTTCCTTGCTTCCTGTTAAGGGGAAGGCCAGTCTTCAGGATCCCCTGGACAGAAGATCAGAGTCAGCGGCAAAGTCCATCTATGAAGCCGCAGGTCATGGTTTTCGGGCGGCCTTAGGGGCCATGTGGGCCTGTGAGGCTTCTCTGCGGTGGGTGGATCAGCTGCGGACGGCATGGCAGGATGGGACTCCGCTGTTGGAAGTAGAAAGGCTTTTTCAACTAGTGGAAGATGCATTGCGTTATGGCAGGGATGCAGTACTGGACACTGCTTCTGTTCTGTCTAAAGCTCAATCTTCAGCGGTCACAGTCAGGCGAGCACTGTGGCTCAAACAGTGGACCGGGGACGCAGTATTCAAGCAAGGTCTGCTTAGTCTGGCGTACAGGGGTGGTCAGCTTTTTGGTTCAGACCTTACAGAGCTGATTGCCAAGGCCAAAGCTAAGGATGCTGCTTTGCCTCAGAGAAGGGCAGCGGCATCCACATTTGGCAGGGCAGGGACCAGTAGAGGTCGTCGGTCCTTTCGGACCAGGGGATGGTTCGGTCAGCCCTCTGGGAGATCGAGCCGTCCCTCATCTTCTGGTAGATCCGCCCAGAAATCCCGTGTTCCGTGGAAGCAACATTCCCGTCAGGACAGACGGGAGATTGACAAGAAACCCGCTAAGGCTGACTGACGCCAGAAATCCCCCCGAGTGCTCTCGGGTGGGAGGTCGTCTGCTACAATTCGGATCAATTTGGGCATCCCACATATCAGACGCCTGGGTGACGCGAGTTATGTCAGCAGGCTATTTCATAGAGTTTCATTCTCAACCTCCAGACAGGTTTCGTCAGTCATGCATTCCGTCCGTGCCAAGGCTGGCTACCGCTCTGTTACGGGAGGTCGACTCTCTTCTACAGCAAGGTGTAGTGGTTCAGGTTCCTCCGGAGGACCGGGGAAGGGGTTTTTACTCCAACCTGTTTGTGGTCCCCAAAAAGGAAGACAGGTTTCGCCCTGTGCTGGATCTCAGAGATCTGAATATTCATGTCCGGACCCGGAAGTTCCGCATGGAGTCTCTCCGCTCTGTGGTAGCGGCCTTGTCGCAGTTCGACTTCTTGATTTCAATAGACATTCGCGACGCCTATTTGCATGTCCCTATCGGCAGGGCTCACCAGCGTTTTCTGCGTTTCGCCATAGGTCAGGCTCATTACCAGTTTGTGGCCCTACCATTCGGGTTGGCCTCGGCTCCCAGGATCTTTACAAAGACTCTGGCTCCTCTCATGGCGCTTCTTCGAAGACAGGGGGTTACGATTCTCCCCTACCTGGACGACCTGTTGATAGTGTCGTCCACAGCAGAGGAGGCGATAACAGCCCACGATCTCTTCCTTCAGTACCTGGAGGACTTCGGGTGGCTGATCAATTGGGAAAAGTCGTCATTGGAACCGGCGCAGTCTATCCTGTTCTTGGGGATGCACTTTGATACAGTTCGGGCAGTGGTGTCCCTGCCTCCTGTCAAACAAGCAAACCTTCGTCACCAGGTCCGGCTTATGAGGTCGGTGTTGGCAATGTCCCTTCGGGAATGCATGCGCCTTCCGGGTCTTATTGTGGCGGCTATGGAAGCCTTACCATTTGCACTATTTCATTCCCGAGATCTCCAAAATCTTATTCTGACCCGTTGGGATCGATCACTGGCTTCACTGGATCACTCTGTCATTATCTCCCGCAGGGTGCGAGAGTCTCTTGGATGGTGGTTACGTCCGGAGACTCTATCCCTGGGGAAATCCTTCCTTCTCCCGAGGTGGTCGGTGATTTCCACCGATGCCAGCCTGACGGGCTGGGGGGAAGTTTGGAACGACCTCTGGGTTCAGGGGGTCTAGTCGCCAGAGGAGTCGTCTCTCCCGATCAACATTTTGGAGTTGAGAGCAATTTTTCTCTGCCTCCAACATTGGACGGTCCTGTTGAGCGGTCTGCCGGTCTGGATCCAGTCGGACAATGTGACGGCTGTCGCGTACATCAACCATCAGGGCGGGACGAAGAGTTCCAGTCTCATGACGGAGGTCTCTCGGATCCTGGTCTGGGCCAAGTCCAGAGTTCCAGCAATCTCTGCAATTCACATCCCAGGGGTGTTGAATATCTCGGCGGACTTCCTCAGTCGCGAGCAGGTGGACCCTGGGGAATGGAGTCTCCATCCAGAAGTGTTTTCACTGCTGTGTTCCCGTTGGGGGACTCCTCAGGTGGACTTGATGGCATCCAGGCTGAACGCCAGGGTTCCGACGTTCATGTCCAGGTACAAGGACCCGGAGGCTGTGGCGGTAGATGCTCTAGTGGCCCCGTGGGGTCAGTTCAAGCTGATCTATGCGTTTCCGTCGATATCCTTACTTCCTCTGGTGATCCGACGGATCAAACTCGAAAAGGTATCAATAATTCTGATAGCACCGGATTGGCCGCGGAGGACGTGGTATTCGACGCTGGTGTCTCATCAGGCGGCGCCTCCGTTTTCACTGCCCCTTCACCCGGACTTGCTAACCCAGGGGCCCATTCGTCATCCGGACCTGAGGTCTCTTCGTTTGACGGCGTGGCTCTTGAGACTGAGATCTTGACCCGTCACGGTTTTTCGCCCAAGGTCATTGTTACCTTGCGGGCGGCCAGGGGTCCAGCTACGACTAAGATTTATCACAGAACTTGGGAGTCTTTCTATTCATGGTGTTCTGAATCTTCAAGAAACCCGAGGGTTTTTTCCGTCCCCAACCTCTTGGCTTTTCTGCAATATAGCTTGACCAAAGGTCTAGCAGTTAGTACCATACGGGGTCAGGTATCTGCACTATCCGCGCTTTTTCGCAAGGCTATTGCCTCACGCAGGGACGTGCGTTCTTTTTTTCGCGGAGTTGCACATCAGTTTCCGCCTCGGAGGGCAGTTGTGGCTCCTTGGCGGCTCAATCTAGTCCTGGAAGCTCTTCAGCATAGGCCTTTTGAGTCTATGGATTCTGCTAAGCTTTCATTTCTTTCCTGGAAGGTGGCCTTCCTGGTGGCAGTCACCTCTTTGAGAAGGGTTTCGGAGTTGGCGGCACTGTCTTGCTCGCCCCCTTTTCTGGAATTTTTTCCGGATCGTGTGGTGCTTCGTATCCGTGGAGATTTTTTACCTAAGGTGGTGTCGCATTTCCACATTAATCAGGACATCGTGTTGCCTTCTCTCTGTCCGAAACCAAACAATCCAAAGGAGCGGGCCTTGCACTCATTGGATTTAGTACGGGCTTTAAAGTTCTATCTTTCGATCACGCAAGGTTTTCGGAAGTCGGACTCTCTTTTTGTGATTCCTGCTGGTCATCGGCGTGGTCAGCGTGCTTCCAAGGACACTATAGCTTGGTGGATACGCTCGGCTATCCTGGAGGCGTACCGGCTCAAGGGTGAGCCTTGTCCGGTTAAGGTTCAGGCTCATTCCACGAGAGCCGTTGGCTCATCGTGGGCTTTTCGTCAGGGGGCCTCGGCAGCGCAGCTCTGCCAGGCGGCCACCTGGCGCTCCGTGCACACATTTACTAAGTTTTATAAGGTGGACGTGAGTGCTTCCGCCGATGCGGCCCTGGGACGCAGGGTTCTGCAGGCGGCGGTGGTGTAAATTATTTCTTTATTTCCTTATTATTTTCCTTTATTCAGCGCGGTTTGCGCACTGGCCTAAGTTACGGGGTGTTGGGGATGCTGCCACTATTTCCCACCCTTAAGTTTTGTGCTGCTTTGGGACGTCCCACTAAGTAATGAAGTCTGTGTCTCCCTTCCTTCCCTTCTGCTGCTGAAAGACGGATTTTGGTAAGAACTTACCTGTAAAATCCTTTTCAGCGAAGGAAGGAAGGGAGACACAGCACCCTCCCATGGCAGAGTTAGATTTTTTTGTGTTTTCTAGATGCTGCGCAACTCCTTCCTGATGACGGTCATCTGGACTGGGTTTAGCGCTCTACGGCTCTTTTTCCAGCATCGCCAGCTCTACACAGTTGTCAGGTCCAGTAAGGTATGCCTAGGACTGTGTGTTTTTTTGTTACATAACCTGTTTTCTCTCATTTCTGAACTTTCAGAAGGGGATGTGTTGTTCTGCTGGTGGGGTCTGCTCTTCCTTAGCTTGTGTACGGACTGAAGAACATGGGAGTAGGAGGAGCCTTTATACTGGAGGGGCCGGTCGTCACTCTTTTAATCTGAGGTGAACTATCCCTGTGGGGCTCCGCCTACCCACTAAGTAATGAAGTCTGTGTCTCCCTTCCTTCCTTCGCTGAAAAGGATTTTACAGGTAAGTTCTTGCCCAAATCCGTCTTTTTTCATTTTTACAGATCCACTTTGTAAAATTCCGTGAAGCACCTGTGGGTTCAAGGTGCTTACCACACATTTAAATAAATTCCTTGAGGGGTCTAGTTTTCAAAATGATGTCACTTGTGGGGGGTTTCCACTGTTTAGGCACATCAGGGGCTCTCCAAACACAACATGGCGACAGCTAATTATTCAACACAGTGGTTTCCCCCCACGTATGGGGTATTGGTGTGATCAGGGGAAATTTCACAACAAATTTTGGGGTCCAATTTTTACTGTTACCCTTGTGAAAATAAAAAAATGTGGGTCTAAAGTAAATTTTTTGTGAAAAAAACTTAAATGTTCAATGTTTTCTTCCACATTCCAAAAATTCCTGTGAAGCACCTGAAGAGTTAATAAACTTCTTGAATGTGCTTTTGAGTACCTCTGTCATAAAGGCCCCTCAATGTCACTTCAAATGTGATGTGGTCCCTTAAAAATGGTTTTGTAAATTTTATTGGAAAAATTAGAAATCGCTGGTCAACTTTTAACCCTTATAACTTCCTAACAAAAAAAATTTTGGGTTCCAAAATTGTGCTGATGTAAAGTAGACATATGGGAAATGTTATTTATTAACTATTTTGTGTGACATATCTCTCTGATTTAAGGGCATGAAAATTCAAAGTTTGAAAATTGCAAAATCAGTGGGATCCGTTGAAGCGTTCCAGAGTTATTACCTCATAAAGTGACACTGCACGTTAATGACCAGGCCAATTTTTAGAATTTTGACCAAAGAGCCTTCGGGGTTAAAGGGGTTGTATAACGCTATTAATATGCCGATATGAGTGGCGTTAATCTGCAGGTTAATAGCGATATGAAGGTGCCTGGCCATTGGTATTCAGTTATAGAAGTGTGGCACCCCGAGGGCTCGGTTGCTACAGAGGTATTGCATCTCAACCAGATGTGCGATATCTCACTTCCAGGTAAGGATGGAGTGTGGATCAGGACCCCGACACCTGCATGTATTACACCACATTTCCGGGGGGCAGGGTGACCGATATACTCCAAGTAGAGCACGACAGTCCCTGTCCCTGGCTGGAGTGGGGGGAGGGAACACCGAGGAAGGGGGAACCCTGTAGTGCATAGGAGGGAGAGGGCAGTTCCTGGGTGCACCTAGAAGGAGGTATAAAAGGGGGGCACCATCTTAGAGATAGTGTGAAGTAGGGGCGTTCAGACAGAGAAGAGGAGGGAGCAGGAGGCTGGAGCAGAGGCTCTGCATGGGCTCTGCTCCGCAGGCAGGCCTAAGAGAGAGGCCGGAGCCTGGAGGAAGGAGAAGGAAGGAAGAGGAGCGGAGGAGGCTCAAGGAACGAAGGGACCCCAGGGGTGTGGACCGGCGAGTCGCCACCGCACGCCCGAATCTACCTGCGTAGAAGGGTCAGGCCAAAGGGGGTGACCGGTCCCCGAAAGTAGTGGAGGCGGGGAACTACCCTCAGCTAGAAACCGGAGGCTGTGACATTTTATGTGGCGCAGCCCCTCGCTACACCCGCTAGGAAGGCACCATATAGGGTCAGGGAAACTGGCACCAAGGTTTACCAGAGAAGGCCCGAGGCAGCCGGACAGAAGCGAGGTCACTGGCGGGGTACGACAGGCCAGAGAAAGGACACACAAAGGGGGTCCTGTGAAACGCTCCAAAGTTATCTGGGAGTAGGCCGAGCCCCTCACCTGGTGAGCACAGTGCGACAAGGGACGTTATGACCAGCTGTAGTAATGTGAATAAAGAACTGTGAGTAAATACCCTGGACTGCATTACAGGACTCTGTGTCGTTACTGCTGCTCCCGCGCACCATCACCCCCAACATCCACACTTGCTGCCCTGAGGCTATACTCCTCCCGTGGGGAGTTAAACTATCCTCTGCTGCACCCACAACACCAGCCTCAGCGGTCTGCCCTGCAGCGGCGGTTCACTCTGACCGCAATCCACGGGTGGTGTAGTCGGACATTCAGCTAATAGACTGCCATTTGGTGTGACCGCCCTGGGCACGGACCGGATCGCCGCCACGAGGACTACAACCCCCAGCATCCACAAAAGATCTGGTTCCGGGTATCCCCCCACACACACGGCCCAGGGGGCGCATCAGAAGCACTTTTGTTTTTCTGTTGATTGAGCTAAGTGAGGATTTATTTTTTGTGTGACAAACTGATGGTTTTATTGATACAGTTATATGAAAAAGTTTGGGCACCCCTATTAATCTTAAGCTTAATGTTTTATAAAAATTGGTGTTTTTGCAACAGCTATTTCAGTTTGATATATGTAATAACTGTTGGACACAGTAATGTTTCTGCCTTGAAATGAGGTTTATTGTACTAACACAAAATGTGCAATCTGCATTCAAACAAAATATGACAGGTGCATAAGTATGGGCACCCTTATCATTTTCTTGTTTTAAATACTCCTACCTACTTTTTACTGACTTACTAAAGCACTTTTTTTGGTTTTGTAACCTCATTGAGCTTTGAACTTCATAGCCAGGTGTATGCAATCATGAGAAAAGCTACTTAAAGTGGCCACTTGCAAGTTGTTCTCCTGTTTGAATCTCCTCTGAAGAGTGGCATCATGGGCTCCTCAAAACAACTGTCAAATGATCTGAAAACAAAGATTATTCAACATAGTTGTTCAGGGGAAGGATACAAAAAGCTGTCTCAGAGATTTAACCTGTCAGTTTCCACTGTGAGGAACATAGTAAGGAAATGGAAGAACACAGGGACAGTTCTTGTTAAGGCCAGAAGTGGCAGGCCAAGAAAAACATCAGAAAGGCAGAGAAGAAGAATGGTGAGATCAGTCAAGGACAATCCTCAGACCACCTCCAGAGAGCTGCAGCATCAACTTGCTGCAGATGGTGTCACTGTGCATCGGTCAACTATACAACGGGAGAGTGATGCGAAAGAAGCCGTTTCTGCAAGCACGCCACAAACAGAGTCGGCTGAGGTATGCAAAAGCACATTTGGAGAAGCCAATTTCTTTTTGGAAGAAGGTCCTGTGGACTGATGAAACCAAGATTGAGTTGTTTGGTCATACAAAAAGGCGTTATGCATGGCGGCAAAAAAACACAGCATTCCAAGAAAAACACTTGCTACCCACAGTAAAATTTGGTGGAGGTTCCATCATGCTTTGGGGCTGTGTGGCCAATGCCGGCACCAGGAATCTTGTTAAAGTTGAGGGACGCATGGATTCCACTCAGTATCAGCAGATTCTTGACAATAATGTTCAAGAATCAGTGACAAAGTTGAAGTTACGCAGGGGATGGATCTTTCAGCAAGACAATGATCCAAAACACCGCTCCAAATCTACTCAGGCAATTATGCAGAGGAACAATTACAATGTTCTGGAATGGCCATCCCAGTCCCCAGACCTGAATATCATTGAACATCTGTGGGATCATTTGAAGAGGGCTGTCCATGCTCGGCGACCATCAAACTTAACGGAACTGGAATTGTTTTGTAAAGAGGAATGGTCAAAAATACCTTCATCCAGGATCCAGGAAATCATTAAAAGCTACAGGAAGCGAGTAGAGGCTGTTATTTTTGCAAAAGGAGGATCTACTAAATATTAATGTCACTTTTCTGGTGAGGTGCCCATACTTATGCACCTGTCAAATTTTGTTTGAATGCAGATTGCACATTTTCTGTTAGTACAATAAACCTCATTTCAAGGCAGAAACATTACTGTGTCCAACAGTTATTACATATATCAAACTGAAATAGCTGTTGCAAAAACACCAATTTTTATAAAACATTAAGCTTAAGATTAATAGGGGTGCCCAAACTTTTTCATATAACTGTATCATTTTTGGCTATATGAGACATTTTTTCACATTTTTTTTCAGGTCGGAGTGGTGACCAAAAAAACACATTTCTAGCTTTTTTTTTGTATGGTTTTTTTTGTTGCTGCGTTTACTGATCCAGTTAATTAATTTTATATTTTGATAAATCGGACTTTTATGAACTCGGTGATACCAAATATGTCTGTTCTTTTTATTTTTTACTTTCTGCTCCGATGGCAAATTCTCATACAGATCTATGTCCAGCCCATAGATCTTAACAGCTCATTTCCATATAAGAAAAACGTGAATAACTCTGGAATAAGATACCAGATCGCAAATAACAAGGTATCCTTTTATTCAGCTTCCAATGTCCTACATACCCATTTAGACAGCTTAGGAAGCTTGTTCCCACTGACAGATTCCCTTTAAAGACTTTATTTTTGGATTTAAGACATACAAGAGTAACCAATATAAATAATATACAATATAAACTATATCAAGCTAGAAGTTCCAACTAGAGATGAGCAGATTTTTTAAAATTTGAATTCGCCTACTTTGCAGATTTTTTCCCCAAAAATTTGGGGCAAATACATTTTGTGCAAATCTCAATACTGTAAAATTTTGTAATTGCTTGTAAAATACAATAAGGGAGAGGAGAGAGAAAGAGAGGAACCCTGATGATTATAAGAGCTTACACTTTAAAGAAGAGAGAGAAAATCCAGTGACTATGGAGATGGAAAATGACTCTGTCATACGGGCTGTGCTCCACTGGGAACCGCTGATCAGTGATGACCCAGATGCTGACCACCACTGTAGAAGGTATGATATCCGTACTGTAAGATGTCATAGCTGCAGGTCATTATGCAAAATGAAGTTAGCCCGCTCTCTGATACTTCAGCAGTGTCGGTAATGTTGGCCGGAAAGTTTTTTTTTTGAACTGCGAATCGAATCTCAAAATGTTTGAATTAGAGTGAAACCATGAATTTATGGAAATTTTACTCCACAGATCGATACGCTCATCTCAAATCCCAGCTATTTGATTAAGTGCAATAATTAAGGCACAAGTCTATGTAGAATAATTAACCAGTAAATATTAGTGATGAGCGAGCACTAAAATGCTCGGGTACTCGTTGCTCGAGTCAAGCAAATTGGAATGCTCGAGTGCTCGATCCGAGCAACGAGCCTAATGTAAGTCTATGGGAAACTCGAGCATTTTTATGGCGCCCCTCCCCCACCCCCCGGAGGTCGGCAGAGGGCCTAAAAATTGCCCAAATCGATGGGAACAGTGCTCAAATGACATGGGAACAGCAGGGTGAAGACCCCTGGAAGCATCTCAGACTCCCAGGTCACTGCTGTGAACAATGTTGTCAGAGTATTATGCCACTTTTACTGACTCACAATAAAAACATACAAAGACAAAACCAAAATGGATCTTCCTGGGAAAAAGGTTAAGGAACAATTTTTCCAGGGTAATGACTTGTATATAAGGCAAAATAAATAAACAAAAACAAAAATGATCCTCCACACCTTGGGCTATGTTCACACGTAGTGTTTTTGATGCGTTTTTTGCACTTTTACATTGCTTTCAACCATGAAAAATACATTAACCAGTAAATGTCATTTTAATATATTACTACCTTAACTTCCCATGTGGTGTGCAAGACATGATCAGATCAGACACATCCATACAGTGCTGAAAAGACATGGGAACAGCATGGGCATGGGGAAGACCCCTGGAAGTGACTCGCCCCCTGGGCCTAGTGTGGACGTGTGTGGGATACCCGGAGCCGGGTCTCTGGGGGTTGTAGAATCCGTGGCGGTGACCCAGTCCCGTGGCTCAGGGTGGTCAGGCCGATGGCGGTATTTTGTGGGGGTTTTAGGTTAATTGTCCGACTACACCACCCGTGGATTGCGGTCAGCGCGGACCGCCGCTGCAAGGCAGACCACTGGGGCTGATGGTGTGTACAGCTGAGGTAGTCTCCCCACGGGAAGAGTGGAGCCCCAGGGCAGTGTAGTTAATGGTGAGGGTGATAGTGCACGGGAGTCCCAGCACTAGTAGTGCTGGTGCGGCGATGAAGCAGGAACGACTCAGAGTCTTTGCAGTGCAGTTCAGGGTCTTTACTGGTGATATTAAGGCAGACCCTCCCGGGAGTACTGGCTAACATAAGGGGCCTGGTCAGTCTGCGAGCAAACAGGAGTTCCCCTGGCCAGGTGGAGTTGTAGGCCTCCCCGTCTATCTGCACTCTTTCTGGCTATCTTGCTGTAAGTGGGTAGAAGTAGCCCACGTCCCTGAGTATACCGTGTGGTGCTCACCCGTATGGCTGGTGACTTGGGGCCTTCTGTTAGCCTCCGCTCCTGGATGGCGGTGCTGGTCCCTTCCTTGTGACTGAGCCTCCGGGCTTCTATGGCCAGAGGACCTGAATCCCCTGCCGGCTGGTTTCTGCTGCTGGGTGGATATCAGTCCCCACAGCCTTGGACTCCGGTGTCCGGTACTCGGTTTCTTCTGCCAGGGCGAGCTCTGCTCAGCTCCAGCCCCTGGTCTTCAGCTACTGCTCCTACAGAGCTCCTGCTGTTACTTTCCCTGTGTCTGCTTGCTCTCCAAGCTCTGACTGAACTCCCTAATCCCGCCCCAGACCCAGTTTATAAGGGCAGATTCCTCCCCTCCCAGGTCTGGGCAGGAAGTGTTGCATGCTTAAGGGCTCCTGACCAGAGAAACCTCCCACTTGCTCTCAGACGTAAAATTTCTATTACTGTGGTAACCAGACCCCTGGGGCGCCACAGAAGCATCTCTGAATCCCAGGTCACTGCCTAAAACTGTGGTCATCAGACGTGATCCTATATTGCTCCGGTAATAATACAAATATTTTTGGCAACATGACAAATGTTAAGCTCCATTTAAAATGGGCAAAGTGTGTGGCAAGGGGCAGGGAAGTGGATGTGATGGTGACAGTTCATGCAGAGGCCGGAGCCGTGACAAGATGAAACTGTGCCTGCTGAGGGAGCACAACAAACACCCACATCATGTCGAACTACCTTCCTGTCCCAATTTGTAGGGGGCCGTGGAACACCATTATTGAAGCCAGAGCAGTGTGAAAAGGCTGTGGTTGGATAGCAGATAATGCTTCCAGTCAGTTGGCCACCACCACCACCCTGTCTTCCGCATGGTCCAGTCTCAGTATCCGTGAGTCTGGACCACATTATTATTATTACTTTACCGCCATTTATTCCATGGCGCTTTACATGTGACAAAGGGGTATACATCGCAAAAACAATTACAATAGCGACTGGTACAGGAGAGGATAGGACCCTGCCCGTGAAGGCTCACAGTCTACAAGGGATGGCTGAGGATACAGTAGGTGAGGATAGAGTTGGTCATGCAGCGGTATGGTAGGCTACTGCAGGTTGTAGGCTTGTCTGAAGAGGTGGGTCTTCAGCTTCCTTTTAAAGGTTTCAACAGTAGGCGATATATTTGGGTACAGAGTTCAAGAGTAGGGGGGATGCACAGGAGAAATCTTGTATGCAATTTTGTGAAGAGGAGATAAGAGGGAAGTAGAGAAGGAGATCTTGTGAGGATCGGAGGTTGCGTGCAGGTATGTACCGGGAGACTAGGTCACAGATATATGGAGGAGACCGGTTGTGGATGGCTTTTCATTTCATGGTTAGGGTTTTGAACTGGAGTCTCTGGGAAATGGGGAGCCCGTGAAGGGATCTTATAGATTGCAATCTTATAACTTGCTGGAGCCAGTCCACAGTAAAAAAGCAGCCATAGGGTGTCCGGGAACCTTCCCACAGACTTTTCTTAGCCAGGACTGCTTCTCGGCAGGGGTGGTCGGACCCACCAGAGAACTGGAGACTCCTCCGGTGGGCCCTGGCTTCTCCTTCAGGAGAGTTCATAGTGCAAACCTTGCAGGTCATGTTGATGTTAGAGGCCATCATCTCCTTAGCTTGCTGCTGGTACTTTTCTGTGATAATCTGCTTGGCTCCTACCAGCCTGGAATATTTCCAGTGAACTATGGCACAATGCCATGGTATTAGCAGTGCCCCTAGTACCAGTAGCGAAGCCATCCACAATTTCCCTCTCAGGAATTTTATTTGGTAGACTGAGTGGCTGCCCAAATACATTAGTTTCTCACAAAGGAACTGAAGATACTAAGTGGCAGTAGGTGCAAGTTTCTCCAGCATTGTAGATATCAGAGGGAGAACAGAGAGGACAGCACAGTGGCTCAGTGGTTAGCACTGAAGCCTTGCAGAACTGGGGACCTGGGTTCAAATCCCACCAAGGACAACATCTGCAAGGATTTTGTATGTTCTCCTCGTGTTTGCGTGGGTTTCCCCCCTCAGTAAAAAAGCAGCCATAGGGTGTCCAGGAACCTTCACACAGACTTTTCTTAGCCAGGGCTGCTTCTCAGCAGGGTTGGATGGGTACACCAGAGAATCCTCAGGTGGGCCCTGGCTTCTCCATCAGGAGAGTTCATAGCTCAAACTGTGCAGCTGCTTTGGGGCTCTTGAGAAAGGTGGGCCCTCAGAATCAAATCCTCTGGTGGTCCCAATGTTCTTCAGTCTGACACTGCTTCTCGGTGAGAGTTGTATTTCACCACAGCCATATTATTTAGCTCAGTGAAAGGATTGGCATAGAGGGAAAACCTATCTACTCTGGCTGACATTTCTCCCAGGAAGTCCTCTAATGCAGCTTCTTGCATAAGCAATGTCAGCCCGTCTAACATCAGCTCACACTTCTCGGTGGTGCTTTGACACACAAAGATCTTTCTTTGCGCTTTGAATTTCTTGACTACAGAGTTGGCCAATGGCCTGATCTACAATGTGGTTAGAGAAATAAAATGCATAAGCAAGCACCTCCAATCCACAGTAAAAAAGCAGCCAGAGAGTGTCCGGGAACCTTCACACAGACTTTTCTTAGCCAGGGATACTTTTCAGAGAGAGTTGTATTTCACCACAGCCATATTCTTTAGGTCAGATGAACGGACTGGCATACAGGGAAACCGTATCTACTACAACTGTCATTTCTTCGCCACCAGGTTCCGGCCATTGTCACACACGACCATGCCTGGCTGTATGTTCAGTGGTGAGAGCCACAGATCTACCTGCTGTGTTACAGCTTTTAACAACTCTGCAGCGGTTTGCAGTTTGTCACCTAAGCATTAAGCATATTAGCTTCAGCACAGCCTGTTGCCGCTTGGCCAAGGCAGTGCTGCAGTGCTTCCAGCTTGTGACTGATGTGGTCATTTTGGAGATGGAGGCTGAACAGGAGGAGGAGGTGCAGGAGCTGAACAATGTAATTTCATTGATGTTACATTGGCGAGTCTGGTTTTTATACTAAAGAAAGATCCTACTGTGTTTTTATTTATTTATTTATTTTTATGTCTCTTCAAATGTGTATTGGAGTGCGTCCTAATTTTTGGCAGGCCTTGAAATTGCTGCATATGCAATAACTGTATAGTAGACCCACTCCTTAATAATGGGAAGGACAATTCAAATAGATTCTATATTCTAGAATATTAACTGTCTTATCTGAAATTCGTTTACGGGTGAGGTATCGCAGTATGGATAGCGTATTACACTGATCCAGCCAGGTATTATATTATTGCCTTATACTGCATGCTGCTGGTGCTGCCCAAAAAAAATTTAAAATCTATTCTATCTATTCTCTATTGATAACGCTGTTAGATGCATTTACAATAGGGACAGGTGCTAGATGGTATCATCAGCTCCAGATGAATGTTCATTCTGGTTTTCATAAATGTCTTCCACAGTCCATAACTTTTTGTTTAGTATTTCTTTGGCCTTTTATACAAGTCACTACCCTGGAAAGAATGTTTCTTAACATTTTCCTAGCCCAGAAGCTACTCCACGTGGATGCAATAGAAGGTAAGTCTCTTTTAGGGCTTCCATTTTTGAAGGAATTCCCAATGCCTTTTAGTTTGTTGGCAATGCATTCATAGGTATTTTATACCTTGGTCGATTAATATTCAATTTCCATGTAGGCGTGGTTCACTCACATATGGGATCCAATCGCCATATTCTGTACAATTACAAATTATGAGAAGGATGTTTTTTAGATAAAAGATTAGTACCAGACACCCTAGTTGATCTATATAAAGATTCATAACAATTAATATGTGCCGTGCAAAGAGAGACAATAATAATTAATCGTCCCTGATAATTCAGTAAGAGCTTTTTTTTATATCATCTAGATATATTACCTGTAAATACATGATTCACTATTCATTTATTCTCAAAAATATCCATTAAAACATCCAATCAACTAGGGTGCCTAGTACTAATCTTTTATCTAAAAGACATCCTTCTCATGATTTGTTAGTGTATAGACTATGGTGATTGGATCCCATATGTGAGTGAACTACACCTATGAACAATGAGGATAAGTATAAATATCTCTTATGTGGTATACCTCTTTGTACACCTGATGAAGGCTCATAGAATTGAAACACATTGTGTTATATGTTTTTGTATCATATTTTTATCCCATATGTTATATATGTGATCCAGTAGTCGTAATCACAACCAATAAATTCTTATCATTCTCACTGATGATATACAATGGCGACCAAAAGTTTCGCTTTTTTTTTAAAGTGTGATTACTTTTGTCTGGTTGTTGTGATTAGAGATGAGCGTTGTTCTACTCGAACTGTTCGCCAATCTCAAATTCGAGCTGTTTTGGGCGGTGTTCGAGCCGTTCGGCGAACACGAACAATTTGAGAAAAATTCGGCTGTTCGAGGTTATGTTCGATAACTGTTCGTGCACCAAAATCATAACTGGATTTTTTCTCAGTAATGATGAAAATTAATGTTAATACGCAGTTTGAGTGTACAGCGGGGTGGGGGGAGGGGCAGGGGATGGATCTCTGCAGGAACAATGAAGATCTCCATTTTTTTTTCTCTTTCCCGCATTTGCAGTGGGGAGGTGCAATCTGTCAGCCTATCAGCAGCGCACACACGGAGCGAAGTGCTTTTTTTCACACAAGCAAGGGCATGTGTCATTGGCAGTGTATGTCACATGTCCTTGCCCTATAAGACCAAGCCATTTTCCCCGTCGCCACCATTTTCTCACTGCTGCAGCTGCGTGTTAGACGGCACCGCTGTTGCTGTGTGCGCTATACCTTGTTAATTTCAAGCCAATTTTCGCACAAATATACAGATAGCTTGGGAGTAGGGAATAGTTGTGATTGCAGTCCTTTTAAGGACTAGGTTACAGCATTTCCTACGACTTTTATCAGGGAGGTCTGTGCTCTTAAATAGATAGGTTGTGGGAGTAAAGACTAATTGTAATTGGAGTCCTTTTCAGGACTAGGTTACATGAGTTCCTATCAGTTTTTGCCAGGCAGGTCTGTGCCAGTGCTGTGCAAGTTTTTTTCACAGCATTTGGCTGAATCTAGCAAAGCTAATCCTTTTTGGCCTATTGCAGAGTGTGTTAGTCAGTGGAGTAGCCTATCTGTGTTGCAAGATATAACACCTGTGTATAGAATACCAATTTTTTTACTGCACCTAGTGAAGTAAAATCTTTTGGGCATAGCATCATTCTATTAGTCCATCTATACTGACCTCCATCAGGTTGCAAACTGAATATAATTTTTTTCTGCATCTAGCTCTGAAAAAATATTTGGGCTTCTAGCAGTGTGTGGGACTTGGTCTATTAGTCCATCTATACTGACCTCCATCAGGTTGCAAATTAAAAATAATTTTTTTCTTCATTTAGCTCTGAAAAAATATTTGGGCTTCTAGCAGTGTGTGGGACTTGTTCTATTAGTCCTTCTATACTGACCTCCAGCAGGTTGCAAATTGAATATAATTTTTTTCTGCATCTAGCTCTGAAAAAATAGTTGGGCTTCTAGCGGTGTGTGGGACTTGGTCTATTAGTCCATCTATACTGACCTCCATCAGGTTGCAAATTAAAAATAATTTTTTTCTGCATCTAGCTCTGAAAAAATATTTGGGCTTCTAGTAGTGTGTGGGACTTGGTCTATTAGTCCATCTATACTGACCTCCATCAGGTTGCAAATTAAAAATAATTTTTTTCTGCATCTACCTCTGAAAAATTATTTGGGCTTCTAGCGGTGTGTGGGACTTGGTCTATTAGTCCATCTATACTGACCTCCATCAGGTTGCAAATTAAAAATAATTTTTTTCTGCATCTAGCTCTGAAAAAATATTTGGGCTTCTAGCAGTGTGTGGGACTTGGTCTATTAGTCCATCTATACTGACCTCCATCAGGTTGCAAATTAAAAATAATTTTTTTCTTCATTTAGCTCTGAAAAAATATTTGGGCTTCTAGCAGTGTGTGGGACTTGTTCTATTAGTCCTTCTATACTGACCTCCAGCAGGTTGCAAATTGAATATAATTTTTTTCTGCATCTAGCTCTGAAAAAATAGTTGGGCTTCTAGCGGTGTGTGGGACTTGGTCTATTAGTCTATCTATACTGACCTCCATCAGGTTGCAAATTAAAAATAATTTTTTTCTGCATCTAGCTCTGAAAAAATATTTGGGCTTCTAGCAGTGTGTGGGACTTGGTCTATTAGTCCATCTATACTGACCTCCATCAGGTTGCAAATTAAAAATAATTTTTTTCTGCATCTAGCTCTGAAAAAATATTTGGGCTTCTAGCAGTGTGTGGGACTTGGTCTATTAGTCCATCTATACTGACCTCCATCAGGTTGCAAATTAAAAATATTTTTTTTCTGCATCTAGCTCTGAAAAAATATTTGGGCTTCAAGCAGTGTGTGGGACTTGGTCTATTAGTCCATCTATACTGACCTCCATCAGGTTGCAAATTAAAAATATTTTTTTTCTTCATTTAGCTCTGAAAAAATATTTGGGCTTCTAGCAGTGTGTGGGACTTGTTCTATTAGTCCTTCTATACTGACCTCCAGCAGGTTGCAAATTGAATATAATTTTTTTCTGCATCTAGCTCTGAAAAAATAGTTGGGCTTCTAGCGGTGTGTGGGACTTGGTCTATTAGTCCATCTATACTGACCTCCATCAGGTTGCAAATTAAAAATAATTTTTTTCTGCATCTAGCTCTGAAAAAATATTTGGGCTTCTAGCAGTGTGTGGGACTTGGTCTATTAGTCCATCTATACTGACCTCCATCAGGTTGCAAATTAAAAATAATTTTTTTCTGCATCTAGCTCTGAAAAAATATTTGGGCTTCTAGCGGTGTGTGGGACTTGGTCTATTAGTCCATCTATACTGACCTCCATCAGGTTGCAAATTAAAAATAATTTTTTTCTTCATTTAGCTCTGAAAAAATATTTGGGCTTCTAGCAGTGTGTGGGACTTGCTCTATTAGTCCTTCTATACTGACCTCCAGCAGGTTGCAAATTGAATATAATTTTTTTCTGCATCTAGCTCTGAAAAAATAGTTGGGCTTCTAGCGGTGTGTGGGACTTGGTCTATTAGTCCATCTATACTGACCTCCATCAGGTTGCAAATTAAAAATAATTTTTTTCTGCATCTAGCTCTGAAAAAATATTTGGGCTTCTAGCAGTGTGTGGGACTTGGTCTATTAGTCCATCTATACTGACCTCCATCAGGTTGCAAATTAAAAATAATTTTTTTCTGCATCTAGCTCTGAAAAAATATTTGGGCTTCTAGCGGTGTGTGGGACTTGGTCTATTAGTCCATCTATACTGACCTCCATCAGGTTGCAAATTAAAAATAATTTTTTTCTTCATTTAGCTCTGAAAAAATATTTGGGCTTCTAGCAGTGTGTGGGACTTGTTCTATTAGTCCTTCTATACTGACCTCCAGCAGGTTGCAAATTGAATATAATTTTTTTCTGCATCTAGCTCTGAAAAAATAGTTGGGCTTCTAGCGGTGTGTGGGACTTGGTCTATTAGTCCATCTATACTGACCTCCATCAGGTTGCAAATTAAAAATAATTTTTTTCTGCATCTAGCGCTGAAAAAATATTTGGGCTTCTACCAGTGTGTGGGACTTGGTCTATTAGTCCATCTATACTGACCTCCATCAGGTTGCAAATTAAAAATAATTTTTATCTGCATCTACAGTACCTCTGAAAAAATATTTGGGCTTCTAGCAGTGTGTGGGACTATTTGTATTAGTCCATCTATACTGACCTCCATCAGGTTGCAAATTCAAAATAATTTTTTTCTGCATCTAACCCAGCCAATAGTTTTGGCCTAATACCACAGTTTGGCCACTCAGCTCTGCTCGGTTACCATCCATTGTTTTTTTGTGCAAACAACTCCAGAGTTGTGAATTAGTTAACCACCAAAATGAGTGGAAAAAGGCCTGCTGCTGGTGGAAAGGGGAATAGGCGTGTTGGGAAGGGGAAAAAAGGTTGTGTCCGTGGGGTAGGTGTTAAAGCAACAGTAACATCTGCAGAAGAAAGACCATCTTCCAGCCAAACTAAAATGTCTACTTCTTTTAGCGGACAATGTGATAAGATCCCTTTCTTACGGCCACGCCAATCGCTACAAATTCCAGATGAGGCACAAAAACAGCAGGTGCTTCAACAGATATCAAGTGCTCCTTTAAGTGGGCTCTCCTCCACATCAACTTCAACATCACAAATACTCCAGTCCTCAAAGGTGTCACCCAAATCGCACTTGCTTCCTCACAGCTCCCAAATCTCCAGCTGCCCGTCTGAGTATGAGGTAGAACAGATGGTTGAGTCTGCAGAGCTGTTTACTCATACTATAGCCTGGGAATCAGAGGTCGACTCCAGCGCTTCTGTGAATCCAGACGAGGAAATGATCTGCACTGATGCCCAGAATCTTTATGAGTCGGATCCAGGACCAGACGCAGAAGGTTCTGACCATAATGTAGACCCTCATTCCCAAACTGTAACTCCTGTTGGTGGAGACAATGAGGAAGACGATGATAAGACTCAAATACCTGATTGGAGCGACAACTTTAGTTTTTTGTCAGGGCAGGAACAGGTTGGCTCTGAGGACGACGGGTGTGATAACGCACAGGGTGATGATGATGAGGTCGGAGATCCCACTTACTGTCAACCCACAGTCAGCCAAGAGATGAGGTCAGCAGAGGAGGTGGAGGAAGATGCTAGTGACGACGAGGTCAGGTTGCGCCTTCCTGGACAGAGACGTAGTACTGGAAGCACGTCAACAACTGCATCCTCAAACACAACTCTGCCTCTCACCACAAGTCGTGGTGGCTCTTCAGGTCGCATGGGTGCTAAGCCTTGCATAGCCTGGGCATTTTTTCAGATCGATAAAGATGACCCAACTCGTGTTATCTGTAACATTTGTCAGCAAAAGCTAAGTAGAGGCCAAAAAATACATAGTTTGAGTACTTCATGCATGAACCGGCACATGGACATGAAGCATAAGTTGCAGTGGGAAGCTCAGTGTGCTACAATGCGGCCTAGCCGGCCGGGCCAATCACCGTCTGCCATATCTTGTGCATCCGCGGCCTCTTCATCCTCTGTGACTGGGGGGACAGCAGTCACACCTGTTTTGGGGCGCAGACCTGCCACCTCTTTACCCGCAACAGCCAGCGTGATTGGCAGGTCATCATTTTCTTTGGAGGTGGTAACACCAGCTGGTGTTGAGCGCTGTCCGACATCGATAGCACCACCTTTGGATCAAGGCAACCTAACATGTCCGCCTGCATCTTCCTCACAGACCGGCAGTTTGCCGGGGACACCCTTATCAACCCCGTCTAAGCACAATAGCCAGCCCTCGGTCCCTCAGATGTGGACAAGTAAAAGACCATTTCCTCCTAGCCATGAGAAAGCTAAGAGGTTGAATTTCACCATCTGCAAGCTCTTGGCTACAGAAATGCTGCCTTTCCGCCTGGTGGACACAGAGGATTTTCGAGACCTTATGTCCGTCGCAGTGCCCCAGTACCAGATGCCCAGTCGGCACTACTTCTCAAAGAAAGGTGTGCCTGCGCTCCACCAGCATGTCGCACACAACATCACCGCTTCTTTGAGAAACTCTGTGTGTGACAGGGTGCATTTCACCACAGACACTTGGACGAGTAGGCATGGACAGGGGCGTTACATGTCGCTGACTGGGCACTGGGTAACTATGGTGACAGCAGGACAAGGGGCTGCTGTCCAAGTCTTGCCGTCCCCACGAGTTGTGCGTCAATCCTCTTTATGTCAAAGTTCCTCCACTGCTTCTGCCTCCTCAACCTCCTCTCGGTCTTCCACCTGCACCCAAAGCCTGTCTGGTCATGCCACAAGCTTTCTAACTGCGCAGAAGGGATCCTGCACACCTCCTTACTATGCTGGCAGTAGGGCTCAACGTCATCAGGTGGTTTTTACATTGAAATGTCTGGGAAATGTGAGTCACACAGCTGAGGAGTTGTGGTCAGCTCTGGAGAACCAATTTCATGAATGGTTGTCTCCACTGGACCTGAAACCAGGGAAGGCCGTGTGCGACAATGCTGCAAACCTGGGTGCGGCCCTTCGCCGAGGCAATGTCACACACGTGCCTTGTATGGCTCACGTGTTGAACCTGGTTGTCCAGCAATTTTTAGCCCACTATCCCAGACTAGATGGCCTTCTGCAGAGGGCACGGTCGCTGTGTGCTCACTTCCGCCGTTCGCATCCCGCAGCTCAGCGACTTACATCTCTACAGAAGTCGTTGGGCCTGCCACTTCACCGGCTAAAATGCGATGTGCCTACCCGGTGGAATTCAACTCTGCACATGTTGCAGCGACTGTGGCAGCACCGACAAGCCCTGGTGCAATACGTTCTGACGTATAGCCTGGGCCAACGAGATTCAGAGGTGGGGCAAATCACGCTGGAGGAGTGGTCTCAGATCAGGGACCTATGCACCCTTCTGCACAGTTTTGAAATGGCGACGAAGATGTTTAGTGCTGACGATGCCATTATCAGCATGACTATTCCGGTGATTTACATGCTGGAGCACATGTTAAACAGAATTCGGAGTCAGGTGGTGGCACAAGAGGAGGTGGAGGAAGTAGAGGAGGAGGAGTTGTATGCGGAAGGGCTAACATCTGCAAGGTCCAGACGGTCGGCAGCACCAAGGCGGCAGGCATGTGAGGGTGGGGGAGATGGTTTTACCAGGGCGCATGGTAGCAGCCAAACTAGTGAGGAAGGTGCAGGAGCCCAGGAAGAAGTGGAGGACGAACTGATGGAAGACTCATCAGATGAGGGAGACCTTGATCACATTTCTGTTGTGCGAGGTTGGGGGGAGAGGACAGAGGAAGGAAGCATGATTGTTACCTCGCCACCAACACAACAGGGACTTGGTGCTCCTGGATGCGCAACACACATGAGTGCCTTCTTGCTGCACTACCTGCAACATGACCCTCGAATTGTGAGAATTAGAAATAATCCTGACTACTGGGTTGCCACACTGTTAGATCCCCGGTACAAAAGTAAATTTGCAGAAATTATTCCTGCCATAGAAAGGGATACACGCATGCAGGAGTATCAGCAGAGACTGTTGCAGAATCTTACATGTGCTTTTCCACAAAATACCAGTGGTGCACGTAGTGAATCTCACAGTTCCAACTTGCCAACCATGGGACCGTCAAGTGTTCAGCACTCAAACCGTAACAGAACCACAGTATCTGCTGGTAACATCAATTTTGCGGAATCATTTCACCACTTTTTTAGCCCATCCTTTGCAAGGCCACAGGAGACAAGAAGTCTGACACATAGTCAACGCCTAGAGACGATGGTACAGGAGTATCTCCAAGTAAACACTGAAGCCACGACTGTGTCACTGGACCCTTGCTCTTTTTGGGCTTCCAATCTGGATAAATGGCCGGAGCTAGCCACTTACGCCTTGGAGATCTTGTCATGCCCCGCAGCCAGCGTTCTGTCTGAACGTGTGTTCAGCGCTGCTGGTGGTGTGCTGACAGATAAGCGCACGCGGCTCTCCACTGATAATGTAGACAGACTCACGTTCATAAAGATGAACAAATCATGGATCCGAAACGACTTTTCTACCCCTGTGTCATCCTGGGGAGAGTAAAAGCTTGATGATTGGTTAAAATCACCCTACCAACCGTTTTAAGCTTTCAAATTACTAATCATGTTTATCTGTATCTTGACTGGAAAATAATTTGGGCTTTGTAGCAGTGTGCAGCACTGATCCTATTAGGCCATCTATACTAAAGCTTCACCAGATTTAAAATTAAAAATAATTTTTAGCTGCATCTAGCCCGGAAAATAATTTTGGGGCTCCGAGATGTGCAAGGCACATAAGTGCCTTCTTGCTGCACTACCTGCAGCATGACCCTCATATTGTCAGAATTCGAAGTAATCATGACTACTGGGTTGCCACACTCTTAGATCCCCCAAACTTTTCGATCAACCTTTTCATTTTAATAAAGACCAAAAAAATGGTCATTTTTGAAATTATAAGCATTAGCAGGTTGTTAGAAACTGAAATCAAACAGTTTTCAACTCAAAACTTTATTCTAGGTGATGTTACATTTTCACATAGGACCCCTTGTTCGAAAGGAGCTTCTGAACTCTCTCGTCCATTGAATTTGTCAGGTTTTGGATGGTTTCTGCTTCAATTGTTTTGCATGAGGACAGAATACCCTCCCAGAGCTGTTGCTTAGATGTGAACTGCCTCCCGCCATCATAGACACTCCTTTTAATAATGCTCCAAAGGTTCTGAATGGGGTAGAGGTCAGGGGAGCATGGAGGTCACACCATAAGTTTGTCCCCTTTTATGCCCATATCAGCCAGAGATGCAGATGTTTTATGTGCAGCATGAGATGGTGCATTATCATGCAGAAAAATGATCTTGCTGTGAAATACACGGTTCTTCTTCTTGAACCATGGCAGGAAGTGCTGTTTGAGAAAATCCACATACATTATGGAGTTCATCTTTAGCGCCTTCAGGGATCCTAAAGGGGCCGACAATCTCTCTCCCCATGATTCCAGCCCAAAACATTACTCCACCTCCTCCTTGTTGGCGCTGTAGCCGTGTTTGCGTGGGGTGTCCATCAACCAGCCATCCTCCACTCCATCCATCTGGACCATCGAGCGCTGCACGGCACTCATCCGTGAACAAAACAGTTTTGAAATCAGTCTTCATGTAATGTTTGGCCCACTGGAGCCGTTTCTGCTTGTGTGAAGTGGATAGAGGAGGTCGACAGGATGGCGCATGCACAGCTGCAAACCTCTGAAGGACCCTGCATCTTGTTGTTCAGGGGACGTTGGAGGCACAAGCAGCTTCAAAAACTTGTCTGCTGCTATGACAAGGCTTTTTTGCCGCTGCTCTTTCAACCTGACGTAATTGCCTGTAGGAAAGAGTCCTCAATTTGCCCTTATCAGCACGCACACGTGTGTACTGTGAATCAGCTACATACTTCTTGATTGCCAAGACACTTCATCCTGATCATCGCACACTGTTGATTGTAGTCATGCCTTGACCTAAACACTCCACAATTTGTTGCTTCTCAGCAGCCGACACATCCTTTTTCTTTCCCATTTTGGCAGAAAATGTAGGCTGCTTAATAATGTGAGAGAGCCTTCTTAAGTAGTCTTGCCTTTCATTGGACACACCTGCCAAACTAATTAGCACAGGTGTCTGCAATTGCTTACAGTGATATAAAGAGCCCTGACACACATCACCATCAATGAGTTTAACTGACAAACAAACAAATTCTTCCCTTATCACTCCTAAACACTTTTTGTATAATAATTTGGAACGCAGTGTACATGTGCTTTTCCACAAAACACCAGTGGTTCACGTAGTGAATCTTACAGTTCTAACTTGCCAACCGTGGTCTGTATGGAGTTGTTCAATAAAGGGCCCAAAATTAAGATAACATAGATGGGAGAGGTCTCTATGAATAGGAATTCCTAAGTATTTGATACCCTGTGAGGGCCAGGCAAAGGGAAAGTTGGACTGGATGGAATCCTATATGGATTTGGGGAGGGAGACATCGAGGGCCTCAGACTTCGCTGCATTGATTTTAAAATTTTACCATGTAACAAAGTGATCTATTTCAGCCATAACAGCATGGATGGATATATGTGATTGAGTGATATATACTAGGACATCATCAGCAAATAGAGAGCACTTGTACTCGGTGCCTCCCACCTCAATCCACCTAATATTGGGGTTATGGCGAATTGATGAGAGCAGGTGCTCCGTCACTAGGATGTATAAGAGAGGGGACAGAGGACATCACTGCCTTGTCCCATTGGTGATTGTGAAAGGTGATGAAAATGTTCTGACGCACCCCCTGGGCCTTGGGACACCCGGAGCCGGACCCTTTTTGGTGGATGCTGGTGGTTGTAGTCTTCGTGGCGGCGACCCAGTTCCGTGGCTCAGGGCGGTCAAACCAGTGGCGGAACTATTTATGTGGTTTTCATGTTTAAATGTCCGACTACGCCACCCGTGGATTGCGGTCAGAGTGAACCGCCGCTACAGGGCAGACCACTGAGGCTGGTGTTGTGGGTGCAGCAGAGCGTAGCATAACTCCCCACGGGAGGAGTATAGCCTCAGGGCAGTGTATGCGGAGGATGGGGGTGATGGTGCAGGGCAGCAGCAGTAACGACACAGAGTCAGTGATGCAGTTCAGGGCCTTTACTCACAGTTCTTATTATCCAGACCACGTCTGCAGGTAACGGCTGCCCACGTCGTACTGTGCTCACCAGGTGAGGGGCTCAGACAACTCCCAGATAACTTTGGAGCACTTCACAGGACCCCCTTTGTGTGTCCTTTGTCTGGCCTTTCTTACCAACACTTCTGTCCGGCTGCCTCGGGCCTCCTCTTGGTAAACTTGGCGCCAGTTTCCCTGACCCTATGTGGTGCCTTCCTAGCGGGTGTAGCGAGGGGCTGCGCCACATAAAATGTCAGAGCCTCCGGTTTCTAGCTGAGGGTCGTTTCCTGCCTCCACTAGTTCGGGGACCGGTCTCCCCCTTTGGCCTGACCCCTCCACGCAGGTGGATTCGGGCGTGCGGTGGCGACTCGCCCGTCCGCACCCCTGGGATCCCTTCATTCCTCGTTCCTGGAGCCTTCTCCGCTCCTCTTCCTTCCTTCTCCCTCTTCCAGGCCTGGGCCTCTGTTACTAGGCCCGCCTCCGGAGCAGAGCTCATGCAGAGCCCCTGCTCCCTGCCACTTCTGCTCAGACTTCTCTGCACTGAACTAAGATGGTGCCCACCTTTTATACTCCCTTCTCAATGCACCCAGGAACTGCTTCCTCCCTGCTCCTGCACTACAGGGTTCCCCTTCCTCAGTGTTCCCTCCCCCCACTCCAGCCAGGGACAGGGACTGTCGTGCCCATCTCAGGGGCATATTGGTCGCCCTGCCCCACGGCAATGTGGTGTAATGCATGCAGGTGTCGGGTCCTGATCCACACTCCATCCTTACCTGAGAGTGAGATATCACACCTCTGGGTGAGGTGCAATACGTCTGTAGCAACCGAGCCCTCAGGGTGCTACAGTTCCATTTATCTTCAGCCTAGGTGACGTATTGCGATACAGGGCCGTGATTTTGGAAATAAAAGGGTCCCCTAGACCCCTACCCCAAGCTTTTTAAGAGAATCATATATGGCGTGCCAGGAGACTCTATGGAATGCTTTCTCAGCATCCAACGAGAGTATCTAATTACAAATTTTTAACTGCATCTAGCCCAGGAAATACTTTGTGCCTAGTAGCAGTGTCTGCTAGTGAGCGGATTATCCCGGCTGTTAAGCAAGCTGCACCACCTGTAGTTTAGACACTTAATTTTTTCAAAGGAAATGCTTCGGGACCATGGGATACTTAGTGAAGAGCATCAGGAGGCACCCCAAGGCATAGGGGCTGGGACTGGCAGTAGGATGCCTTGCGGTGGACAGCCGAGCTCGATCCTTATAAAAGCTTTTTAACTGCAGCAGCTTTAGTGGACGCTACTGGAGCTGGAATTACCGCGGCTGCTGGCATGAGACTTGCCCTCCAATAGATCCTTGTAAATGGATTTAAAGTGTATTCATTCAAATTAGAGAGACAATTTAAATTAAAAAGCTTAGAGCTGCCTCCACCACAGGGGGGCTCGCTCGACCCACCAGCGGACAGGCACCAGTATTGGGAGAGGGGGGCTGGCCGTCAGGGTTCACCGCGGCTCTGGCACAAACCCGGCGACACGGAGGTGGCACGGGCAGGAGCGGACTGGCCGTGTCGGCTTCTCACTTTTTGGATTTTAGAAGGGCATGACATGCCTATATCTGTGTCTTCCCCTCCTTTTACTCCTCCACCTCTTTTATTTTCGCATGACTATATGTACTTGTCACTTTTCCATGTGTTAGTTATGTCTTCTGAGCAGTTTGTCAGCTTTTGGACACCTTTGAAGGTGTTTTCTATGTGTTTCTATGTGTTTTTGTTTGCCTGCCATTGGTTTTAACGGTGTTTGAAGGTGTTCGACGAACAGTTCGACGAACAGTTCGGCGAACACACGGGTGTTCGACGAACCGAACCGAACTCGAACACTACGGGGGTGGCTCAACACTAGTTGTGATGCCATTTCGCTGGTGATGAGTTGAAAGTGCATGAAGTTCAAGTTCGTAAGACCTTAATTTTAACCAAAATGCTTTTGAATATAGATATCGTCATTTAATTAGAGAAAACTGACTGGCAAAAGTTTTTCATGTTATTTATTGATCACAACATAGAGAGTAATTCATTGTTTACAATGCCGTAACTTAGTAATTTGGCGCATAACCTCTTGCTTTAATTGCTGTACCACACTGATGGGGCATTGAAGCCACTAGGGTATTCAAGATATCTTGAGAGATCTTGCTCCATTCCATTTGAAAATCAGTAAACAATTCATCTTTCTTGCTATAGGTACGGGCCCCAACTTGTCATCATAACTCATCCCAAAGGTGCTCTATAGGGTTTAAATCAGGTGATTGGCTTGGCCATTGCAACTGGTGAATGTTTTCTTTGCTATCCAAGTTTTGACTAAATTGGATGTGTGCTTAGGATCATTGTCTCGCTGGAATTTCCATCTCCTGCCTACTTTGGTTTTACCATGTGGCAGCATTACATTCCCCAGTATATCCCATGTACATGGTAGCATTCATATTTCCATCAATTCTAAGCAGAGGGCCAATGGCTGATGCAGAAATGCAGCCCCAAACCATAACATTGCCACCACCATGTTTCACTGTAGGTGTTTGGTACTTTACTTCATTATGTTTTCCAATTGGGCGGTATATATAGTGCTTGCCATCACTACCAAGCAGATTGAACTTGGATTTATCCAACCACAACACCTTAGACCAATCTGTCTCTTTCCATTGGCTGTGTTCTTTGGCAAACTCAAGTCGGAACTTCTGTTTTTTTGCAGAGATGAAAGGCTTCTTGATTGGAACTTGTGCATTCAACCCTACTGTTCTTAGCCGTTGCACCACAGTTTGGTGACTCACTTTGACTCCATATTCTTCGTTCATTTTGTGCGAAATCTGTACAGCTGTTTTATGGACATCAGATACAGACTTTTTCTTAATAATGTGATCAACTTTGTAGAAAGTTTTCCGTGGTCGTCCACTTCTAGGTTTGTCAGCTGTAACATAACCTCCTTTTTCTTTCTTTAATATAAGTTAACACTTGACTCTGACAACAGTTGAATTCCATAGCTAGCTTTTTTTGGCTTTTCCCTGACTTCACTCTCAAAATTATAAGCTACCTGACATCTGGTGCTAAATTTGGCTTTGCCTTTGCCATGTTTTAACTTAAAAACGCACACATACAAAAAAATAATAAAATTTTAGGCAAAATTTGACTACCAATGACAAAATATGCAAAACATTTCGCCCAAAAAATGTTGAAAACTAACACACAACGGGATAAAACAATGTCAAACACAATTTTTGTCCTTATAGCTGACAACCATTTGCTTCTAGTTTACTAAAATCACCAGGAAAATGGCATCACAACAACCAGACAGAAGTAATTACACTTTTAAAAAAATGCAAAACTTTTAGTCACCACTGTATGGAAATTGAATTTTAATCGACCAAGGTATAAACTACCTAAGAATGCATTGCTTACAAACTAAAAGGCATTGGGAATTCCTTCAAAAATGGAAGTGCCATCAGAGACTTACCTTCTATTATAAATTCTCTATATAGGCAGATCTGAGGGGAGAGGATTCCTGGAATATCAAAATGGGTATGCAAAAAAGATACAACCTCTGACCAAAATGGAACATCCTTGGAACATGAGCAAACAGCATGAATATAAGAACCTGTTGCCATATCACATCTGAATCACTCATCAGAAAGCCCCTTCTTTTAAGTCTGACTGGACTGCAGAATACTCTATGTATAAATCGAAACTGGATCAAAATATCTCTTGAACTGACTACAGTGGGTAAAATAAGAATCTACTACCTCCTCCCAATCTTCATCTTCAAGGGGAAAAGGTTTAATAGCAAGTGATTGCAGGAACTCATGAATACATTTTAAAGGTTTTTAAAGGTCTTCACTCCTTAGCAAAATTTAAAAATTCAAATTTCAAAAATGTTTGGCTCTCTTCTTGTGAAGATAAACAGTTTAGAAATCACATGGTGAATTTGGAGATGCTTATGTCTGTAAAGTGTTGTGGAAATTAATGGTGCTGTATAAGCGAGTAAAATAAATAAATATTAAAAAAGAACAGTGGCGTAACTAGATTCCAATGGGCCCTGGTGCAAAATTTGGACCTGGGCCTACCCTGCATGTTAGTCAGATGTATGGGCCCTTGTAGCGTTTTAAATCCTAGTAATGTACCCCATCCTGTACTAAAGTCCACCATCCTGGGCTCCTTCAAAGTATATATGTCCCCCGTCCTGGGGACCTTACTGGTATATGTCCCCCATCCTGTTATACATGTTCCCCTTCTTGGTATATACAGTCTTGGTTGAAAGTGTTGGCACTAGTGATGAGCGAGCATGCTCGCTACTGCTCGGTGCTCGCCCGAACATCTCACTGCTCAAGGTGCTCGGCGCTCGCCGAGTATTTCCGAGGTTGCTCGGCGGGAGTTCGGGTCTCCTCCCTGCATGTTTGGCGCTCTTTAGAGCGCGAATGAACATGCAGGGATTGCCAGCCACTCACTGTAATGCCGTAGCCATGTTTGTTGTGGCATTACAGTGATTGGCTGGCCGCACAGCGTCATCAGGTCTATATCAGACCTGGCGCCGCCATGCTAGTCACAGTCACTCTGAAATCAGACAGTGTAGGGAGAGGTGCTGCTGAGATAGGGAGAGATTTGCTTGTTTCTAGCTAGTGTAGGTGTACCAAACTATATTAGAGACACATATCCATCTCAACAAACAGTCCTTCTGAGGACTAATCTATCTGCAGAGATATCAGGCAGGCAGTGTATGTAGGCAGGCAGGCAGTGTATATAGCAGACTGCAGTGCATATGTAGCACCCTGAGGATTCGGCTGCTACAGGGGTATTGCACCTCAACCCAGAGGTGTGATATTCCACTCCCGGGTAAGGATGGAGTGTGGAACTGAGCTCAGTTAGCTGCATGCACTACACACATCCCATTTCCGATGAACAGACCGATGGTACTCCCACTAGAGAAATGTGCAGGTACGACAGTGTCTGTTCCTGGCTGGAGTGGGAGGGGGGTGGAACATCCCAGTAGTGTAGGGGCAGATAGGGGGAGCAGTCTGGGTAATGCTAGGAGCTCATTGGGTGCTGGTCACCTGAGCTCACACATAGAGGGAGTATATAAGGTGGGAACCATCTTAGATCAGGGTCAGTCTGTCAGAGTTGAGTCAGAGAAGCAGAGCAGAGGAGAAGAGCAGCTCTAAGGCCAAGAGAGAGAGAGGAGAAAGAAAGACCCAGAGGGGGAGAAAGAAGGAACTCCAAGAGCCCAAATTAGACCAGAGGGTGAAGAGTTGGCACAAGGGTACCGGATCCCAAGCTGGTGGAGGGCACTAATCCTCAGCCAGAGACCGGAGGTCGTTGGCAGGATCTGCCACGACCACCCACTAAATCCACCCGGAAGGCAGACCAGGAATAGGGTCAGGGAACCCAGAGACAAGGGTTTACCACCAAGAGGCCCGAGGGAGCCGGACATAGGTGGATCCCTGGTGGGGAAGGCCAGAGAAGAGGACAGGACAGAAAGGGAGCTCAGGACCACGCTCCAGAATCACCTGGGGGTTGGCCGAGTCCAGGACCTGGTGGACGCAGCACGGCTCGGGTGGTCACTCAAGGCCGGAGTGACCAGAACAACTGCAGTAAGTAAAAACCCTGAACTGCACAGCCCGACTCTGAGTCTCATTTTCATCCTCGCTGCACCACCACAACCCCCATCCTCTGCAACTGACCCCCTGAGGCTATACCCCTCCCGTTGGGGGTTATACTACCTGAGCTGCACATACATCACCAGCCTCAGCGGACCCTGCTGCAGCGGCGGCCGTATTGACCGCAATTCAACGGGTGGCGTAGTCGACACAAAAGAACATCTAGTAACATCATAAGGACTGCCACACACTGAGTTTGACACCCTGGGCACGGACCGGGTCACAGCCACTCGGAGACTACAACCCCCATCTGATCCGGCACCGGGTATCCCCCAAACAACACTGGCCCAGGGGGCGCGTCAACTTTGGCGTAGTCGGCAGGATAACGTGCCCGCAACAACCGGGTACTGCGTGCCTGAAGAAAAGTTCACCGTTACCTTAAAAAGAAGTCTCCCGCCGGTTCCGGAGGGTCCCCGCCATCGGGCCCCATCACAGGTCGTTTCCCGCCGGTTGTCCGCCATTTGCAGCTTTTTCCCGCCATCCATGGAGTTTCCCGCCACTGGGAGACGATTCCCGCCATTTCCAAGGATTTCCCGCCTTGGGGGAGCGGACGCCATTATGGGCGTGCCAGAGGGTGGCAAAAGGCCACCTCCCATCGTGGGCCAGGTCGAAGAATGGCGCTAAAAGCGGAAACCGCGCCCACCAACAGAGACTGTGATGCTGGAAGTGTCCATCAGCGTAAGAGAACTGCCCCTGGAACTGACAATCACTAAGTTGCCCCGGGACCACCCTCGATGTGGGCGGAGACAGAACAAGAGAACAAAGATGGGTGTCGCCTGGAGCAGTCTGGAGAGAGCGCACCCGGAGACAAGACGTCTGGAAGAGAGTCCAGAGAGAGCCTACCCGGAGATGGAGGGAGAGTCAGGCAGCACCGACCCAGTGGTCAGGAGCCTGTTGCAGGTCGCCACTCCAGAAGGCCTGCTGGAGATCCTAGCACAGCTCCCCCGAGACCGGGAGTGTGCACAGACCGCGCTGGAGGGCCTCGCACGGAGGATGGCCCGGGTACAGCGAGAGACGTTGGCGGAGTGGAGCCGAGAGATGGCCCAGCAGACCGGCACCCGTCAGCGGAGCACGCCACCCGAGACGAGGAGACAGACCGCCTCTGAGGATGGCGCAGGAGGAATGAAGGCAGGAGACGGCGCCGAGAAGGGAGCCGAACGAATGGAGGCAGGTAAAGGGGACGTCTCTACCCCGAGCCGGGAAACCGCGTGCCTGCCCCAGCTCCCCGTCGCAGAGCCTGAAATTCCCCCTGCCGTGCCCGTCGCTGCATCGTCACCGCCGCCGACTAGGCCTCAACCGGAAACCGCGGCCGCGACCCCTGTGACGTCACACGCCTCGACCTCGAGCGTGGCCAAGCAGGAAATACCACCGGCCTGGTCGCAAGGCCTAGTACACCCGGGCGCCGCCATTCCAACAGCGCCCCCTACCTCCGCGGAGCCACCGGCCTGGCCGCAGGGCCGAGTAACCACGGGCGCCGCCGTTCTTACGGTGCCCTTTGCCTTTAGGGTGCCCCAAGCCTGGTCGCAAGGCCTGGTCGACCCGGGCGCAGCTACCATCAACGCGCCCTCAACATCTAGAGTGCCACACCTGGGTGAAAATCTATTTGCCCAGCATACGTGCCCGGATGGGCAGCCCTTCATATGGCCCCAGGAGTACATTCAGCTGGAACTCCAGAGAGCAAGGCCCATGTGCGAGCCCCTGATTCCGGCTCCAAAGCCCGTAAAGAGGACCTCGCCCCCGCTGGAGGAGGCACAGTTCGAGTGGGACCCCACCGGAGGAGACCTCATGGGGTTCACTCAAGAAACGCGGGCAGCCGCAGCAGAGCGAGTGGAGTGCTGCCGCCAGCAGTTGGCAGCCTTCGAGCAAGAGCGGAAAGAGAGGCGGATCCGTGAGCAGCGGCTGCAGGAACAGAGCGCAGGGCAGAAGAGCCGGACCAGGAGGAACCCCCGTGCAGCTCATGGTCCCCGTACCACCGGGACTGTGATTAAATTCAACCTGCAGCATGGGTGGGGCTTCATAAGAGACCATCATACCCCCGGCGACGTCTTTGTAACCCGCAGAGACGTAGAGAGCCATCTGCCGGAGGGACACAGAGGTCGTGACCTGTACGTAGGGGACGAGGTCACGTTCACCCGGCACAAGTGTGCCAAAGGACCCTACGCCCTCCATGTGCATCGCCTGACGGAGGAGGAGCTGCGGTGTGAGGAGGAGCAAGAGGACCCGGACGGGTCTGAAGAATCTAAAGAAAGAGCAGGAGGACGCCGTCGTTGAAGTACGGTAGAGAGAGACTGTATAAAGTTGCCCGTCGGGGTACCAAGAACTGTTGCTGCTTTAAATATGTCCCCGTTGGGACAAGAGTGAACTGTTAACCCCGTGTGTCCCTTAATCCCACTGACCGAGGACTGAGAGCGGTCATTCCTTCCTTATACCTGGCCGAGGACTGAGAGCGGCCACTTTCCCCCTGTATATAGTTGCGCTTTCTAAGGCGCCCCCTACCGGTTTTATAGGAAACTGTTGTTTTTCTTGAAGACACTGTTGCACTTTACCCGGTCACAAGTTGCACCGTGGCCGGAGGAACAAGAAAGTTTACAAAAATGTTTATATGAAAAAGTTTTATGCTGATAGTATATGATGTTTTATGAAAAAAAAATTGTATGTTTTGGATGTTTTTATATCTTACAGCCCGAGGACGTGCTGTGATTTCCAGGGGGGAATGTAGCACCCTGAGGATTCGGCTGCTACAGGGGTATTGCACCTCAACCCAGAGGTGTGATATTCCACTCCCGGGTAAGGATGGAGTGTGGAACTGAGCTCAGTTAGCTGCATGCACTACACACATCCCATTTCCGAGGAACAGACCGATGGTACTCCCACTAGAGAAATGTGCAGGTACGACAGTGTCTGTTCCTGGCTGGAGTGGGAGGGGGGTGGAACATCCCAGTAGTGTAGGGGCAGATAGGGGGAGCAGTCTGGGTAATGCTAGGAGCTCATTGGGTGCTGGTCACCTGAGCTCACACATAGAGGGAGTATATAAGGTGGGAACCATCTTAGATCAGGGTCAGTCTGTCAGAGTTGAGTCAGAGAAGCAGAGCAGAGGAGAAGAGCAGCTCTAAGGCCAAGAGAGAGAGAGGAGAAAGAAAGACCCAGAGGGGGAGAAAGAAGGAACTCCAAGAGCCCAAATTAGACCAGAGGGTGAAGAGTTGGCACAAGGGTACCGGATCCCAAGCTGGTGGAGGGCACTAATCCTCAGCCAGAGACCGGAGGTCGTGGGCAGGATCTGCCACGACCACCCACTAAATCCACCCGGAAGGCAGACCAGGAATAGGGTCAGGGAACCCAGAGACAAGGGTTTACCACCAAGAGGCCCGAGGGAGCCGGACATAGGTGGATCCCTGGTGGGGAAGGCCAGAGAAGAGGACAGGACAGAAAGGGAGCTCAGGACCACGCTCCAGAATCACCTGGGGGTTGGCCGAGTCCAGGACCTGGTGGACGCAGCACGGCTCGGGTGGTCACTCAAGGCCGGAGTGACCAGAACAACTGCAGTAAGTAAAAACCCTGAACTGCACAGCCCGACTCTGAGTCTCATTTTCATCCTCGCTGCACCACCACAACCCCCATCCTCTGCAACTGACCCCCTGAGGCTATACCCCTCCCGTTGGGGGTTATACTACCTGAGCTGCACATACATCACCAGCCTCAGCGGACCCTGCTGCAGCGGCGGCCGTATTGACCGCAATTCAACGGGTGGCGTAGTCGACACAAAAGAACATCTAGTAACATCATAAGGACTGCCACACACTGAGTTTGACACCCTGGGCACGGACCGGGTCACAGCCACTCGGAGACTACAACCCCCATCTGATCCGGCTCCGGGTATCCCTAACAGCACTGGCCCAGGGGGCGCGTCACATATATATGACAAGAGGCTCCATTCCAGTTCTGTCTGCTGCTGATGTTAGATATTTCTAGAAATAGGCCCAAGTCTCAGGAACCAGGAATAATTTTTCTTTGGATCTTAATCCTCATTATTTGCTTAAAAAGCAATCCAGAGAACACAGTTTTTCTGCGCCATTTGCTTGTTGGCACTGCAGAATACAACCAGCTATTTAAAACTGTGTTTTCTCCGTCACACGGATCACATATACGTTTTCAGAAAATACTGCCATTTCTGGCCTCCATTAAAAAATGTTTGTGTGTCAGTGAAGCAATTAACACCAGTTTGCTGTTCAAAATAGTTACTTACAGGCCAGGTATTTAAAACTGTGGTTTGTCCGTCACAAGGATCACATATACGTTTTCAGAAAATACTACCCTTTCTGACCTCCATTAAAAATTTGTTTCAGTGTGTCAGTGAAGTAATTGACACCAGTTTGCTGTTCAAAATAGTTACTTACAGGCCAGGTATTTAAAACTGTGTTTGTCCGTCACACGGATCACATATGCGTTTTCAGAAAATACTACCCTTTCTGACCTCCATTAAAAATTGTTTCAGTGTGTCAGTGAAGCAATTGACACCAGTTTGCTGTTCAAAATATTTACCTACAGGCCAGGTATTTAAAACTGTGGTTTGTCCGTCACACGGATCACATATAAGTTTGCTCCAAATTCAGTAATTTGTAATGAGCATGGAAGATATTGTCCTCCATTTAAAATGGGCAAGGCACGTTGCAAGGGACGGTGAACTGGACGTGATGGTGCATGCAAAGGCTGAGGCCGTGGGCAAGCTGAAATTGTGCCACAAAAAATACCCACATTTTCTCGCTCGACCCTCCTGTCCCAATTAATAGGGGACCGCAGAACACCACTATTGAACACAGAGCAGTGTGAAAAGGTTATTGGTTGGATAGCAGATGATGCTTCCAGTCACTTAGCCACCACCTTGTCTTCCACATGGTCAAGTCTCAGTAGCTGTGAGTCTGCACCGCATATTCCTCACCCTGAACCTCCTTCCTCCCACCATGCCGAGTACCCAGAGACAACTGATCCCACACCTGGACACTCCGAAGAGCTGTTCACTTTTCCATTTATAGATTCGAGCCTCTCGCCCGGTCCACTTGAAGCGGGGCAAGAGGAGATCGCATGTAGCAATGCCCAAATAATTGAGCAGCCACGGTCACACAAAAGCGACAGTGGGAAAGTGTCACAAGAGGTGGAAGATGATGAAACACAATTGCCAGAAAGTCAGGAGGAGGACTAAAGTTTGGAAGTGGAAGACGAGGTGATGGATGATATAGTAACTAACCCAACCTGTCAGGAGGACATGCAGAGCGAGGACAGCAGCGCACAGGGGGAGGGAGGCAGAGCACCCCAACAGGCAGGAAGAAGCAGTGTGGTGGCCGCAGAAAGAAGGCAGGCAACCATTCCCCGTAACACCAACATGAAGGAAGTTGTCAGTACAACTGTTAGGTCTTCCCGAGTCTGGTTGTTTTTTAAAGACTCTGTCGATAACACCAAAAAGGCCATTTGCACCACCTGCCAGGCCAGCATCAGCAGGGGTGGCAATATGACCAGCCTGACCACCATCAGAATGATCAGGCAATTGGCAGCAAAGCACCCGACTTTGTGGGCCGAACCCCAGGGTCCAGGAACAGTGTCTGCGGGTGGCACAACTGCTTCTTCCGCTGTTGTGCATGCAAGACAATCCCTTGTCCATGGTGCATGCGAAGATGCCTCCTGCCTTGCACCTGTCATTGCACACTCTAAAGTAGCAGCATCAGGAAGCACGTCCATGTCCTTGTCCCAGCGCAGCGTTCAGTTGTCCATACCCCAGTCCTTGGAACGCAAGAGCAAATATGCAGCCAACGCACCACAGGCCACACTACTAAATTCCCACGTTTCTCGACTGCTTGTGCTCGAAATGTTGCCTTTTAGGCTTGTGGAGATGGAAGCATTCCGCAACTAGATGGCGGCGACCATTCCTCGGTACTCGGTCCCCAGCTGCCACTATTTCTCCCGGTGTGCTGTCCCCGAATTACACAAGCATGTGTCCCAAAACATTAGCCAAGCCCTCAACAACGCAGTTACCGGGAAAGTCCACCTAACCACGGACACGTAGACAAGTGCTTGTGGGCAGGGATGGTACATCTCGCTGACTGAACACTGGGTTAACATAGTGGAAGCCGGGACCCAGTCGGACCTTGGGACGGAACACGTCCTCCCGACGCTAAATATTGCAGGCCCTAGGTCAATCAGAGTTGCCCCCACAGTCTACAGCTCCTGCACCTCATCCTCCTCAGCCTCCTCCTCCTCTTCAGCCTCCATCTCTGAAATGACCACATCAGTCACAAGCTGGAAGCACTGCAGCACTGCCTCGGCCAAGCGGCAACAGGCTGTGCTGAAGCTAATATGCTTAGGTGACAACCGCACAATGCTGAAGAGTTGCGGACAGCTCTGAAAGAGCAGGCAGATCTGTGGCTCACACCGCTGAAGCTACAGCCAGGCATGTTCGTGTGTGACAATGGCCGGAACCTGGTGGTGGCTCTGAGGCAAGGTGAGCTCACACACGTACCATGCCTGGCCCATGTGCTTAACCTCGTGGTTCAGCGGTTTCTCAAATCCTACCCGGAGCTGCCGGATCTGCTTGTTAAAGTGCGCCTCCTGTGTGCCCATTTTAGAAAGTCACCCACAGCTTCTGCTGCCCTTGCCGTGTTTCAGCAGCGTTTGCAGCTTCCGGCTCACAGACTGGTATGTGATTTCCCCACGCGTTGGAACTCTACACTGCAGATGTTGGGAAGGATGTGTGAGCAGAAGAGGGCAGTTGTTGAGTACCAGCATCAACAAGGCAGTCGGTATTCAGTTCAGACTCCACACATAAGACCTCAGGAGTGGACATAGATGTCAGACATATGTACCATCCTCCAAAACTTTGAGGACTCCACCAAGATGGTGAGTGCCGATGACGCCATAATTAGTGTCACCATCCCGCTTCTCTATCTTCTGAAA
Source organism: Phyllobates terribilis (assembly GCF_046119375.1). NCBI lineage: Eukaryota > Metazoa > Chordata > Amphibia > Anura > Dendrobatidae > Phyllobates > Phyllobates terribilis. The sequence goes on along the minus strand of NW_027362762.1, from coordinate 191,388,489 downwards.
CGCTCTCTGCTCACATTCAAAGAGGATGCATTGCAGGCGGAGCACAATTAGATGGAGCAAGGAACCATACAGGGTGATTACACACAGCCCAGCCTCATCTCATCCCAACGTGGATTGGGTGACAATGAGGAAGAGGAGGAGGAGGAAGAACAGGAGCTAGTTTCATGCGCTATAGACGGTACTACCTGCACAACTGTCATACCGTCTGTTCAGCGTGGATGGCCAGAGGACAGAGAGGAGGAGGAGGAGAGCATGGTCAGTCATCCTCTTGGTGAGGACACGGAAATCTTGCCTGTTCGCAGTCTGGCACGCATGGCTGAGTTTGTTACACTGCCTTTCCCATGATCCTCGCGTTTTCAAAATTTTGGGTGACAGTCATTACTGGTTGGTGACACTTCTAGACCCACGCTACAAGGACAACTTTATATCTCTTATTGCTGAGGCGGACAGGTCTACAAAAATGGGGCTGTACCAGAAGGCCCTTGTTGCGGAACTATTAAAAAAAATTCCCATCTGAAAACGCTGGCGGCAGAGGTTACAGTTCATTGGACAACCAAGGAGTATAGGCGAGAGAGACACAACTTCAATCCAGCAGAGGCAGGGGAACACTGTCAAAGTTCTGGGAGAGTTTTCTCAGCCCCTCCCATCGCTCAGTCCCTGAGGCGCGGGGTACTCTCTCAAGGAGTGAAAAGTTTGGGAAGATGCTGAGGGAGTACTTTGCCGACCGTACCAACGTCCTCCATGATTCCTCTGTGACTTATAATTATTGGGTATCCAAGCTGGATACGTGGAATGAACTGGCTCTCTGTGCCTTGGAGGTCCTGGCCTGCCCTGCTGCTAGCGTTTTATCAGAGAGGGTTTTCAGTGCCGCTGGTGGACTTATAACTGATAAGCGCATCCACCTGTCAACTGAAAATGCTGACAGGCTGACTCTTATAAAAATTAACAAGGGCTGGATTGGGCCAGACTTCTCAACACCACTGAATGATAGCAGCGTAACATAAACTCAAATCCAGTGTCTTTTTTTGGGAGATGTATTCCCATGCACTTCTTCACACCCACACATGGGTATACACTTCCTGATTTTGGCTATTTGCCCTTGTCCTCCTCCTTCTCCTCATCCTCATCCTCCACCACCATATCACCAGGGTGACCTTGGTCCGTGATGTAACACAAACATAATTTTTTTAAAGGGTGTTTATGATGCCCGTAAAAAAAATAATTATACAGTATGTTCATGTATACCCCCCAGGGGTAAATGTTTGTCAGCCCATCCACTTAATGCATGGGCATTACAAGTATAGGAGACCCGCTCCTTTCTAATCGGAACATTTTTTATGAGGCCCTCTAAGTTTCTTCCAAGGGGCATTTGAGTGCCTCCCAATTTTTGGCAGCCTTTGCATTCACTGCATAGGCCAACATTATGGGAGATCCTCTCTTTTCTAATGGGAATTTGTCATTACTGTGGCCCTGCTCTGTGTCTTTAAATTCTTAGTGGGGTTTTTCCTAAAATTGGTCAGCCGTTGGACTCACTGCATACCCTATAACTGTATAACAGACCCTCTCCTTTCTAATGGGAACATGTCATACTTGTTACTGTGGTCCTGCTCTATGTGTCTTTAAATTCTTAGTGGGGTGTTTCCCAAATTTTGGCAGCCCTTGCAGTCAAAGCATGGGCATAACCACTATAGGAGACCCGCTCCTTTATAATGGGAACCTTTTTTTTACTGAGATCCTTCTCTATGTCTCTTCAAAGGGGTATCGGGTTGCGTCTGAATTTTTGGCAGCCCTTGCAGTCACTGCATACGCAATAACAGTATAGGAGACCCACTCGTTAATAATGGGAACAACAAAGCATAGCAGGCTAATGGCTCTCTAACAATAGCGAGGGCCGACTGCTGACCTTTTAAGAATAGTAAGGGCCGCCTGATGGCCCTATAAAAATAGGCTTTATGACTTTCAGAGTCCCCCCATCATAAATGAAACAGGATGTGTCTAATGATGTGCCACACACCATATTGCCAGATAAGGTTGTAAAATGTTACAATAACATTTCCTGGTGAATGCATTTGTCTTAAAAAATAGCGTAAAAAAAAAAAACAGTAGGATGTTTCTTTAGTATAATGCAACCTCAATGTAATCACATTGTTCAGCTCCTGCACCTCCTCCTCCATCTCCGAAATGACCACATCAGTCAGAAGTGTTACGCACACGCCCAGACTGACTGGTGTGAGCATGATTAGTGATCCCACTGGACCATGAACCAAGGAGTGCCTGGAGGGGCGTGACTAAGTATCAACCCGGTCCGACCAAGGTCGCACGGCGGCTCAGTCGACTCTGTGAACCAGGGAGGAACCGAGCAGAGGGACCAGGTGCTACTCCAGGTCAGACCCCGGTCACAGCTGTTGACCCACACTGGGGAATGCAGGAACAGGCAGGTTAGGCTGGCATACAGACAGGTGGGTACTGGCAGGCACGGCTGTTATGCAGACAGGTGGGTATTGGCAGGCACGGCTGGTATGCAGACAGGTGGACACTGGCAGGCACGGCTGGCATGCAGACAGGTGGGCACTGGCAGGCACGGCTGGCATGCAGACAGGCGGGTACTGTCAGACCCCGGTCACAGCTGTTGACCCACACTGGGGAATGCAGGAACAGGCAGGTTAGGCTGGCATACAGACAGGTGGGTACTGGCAGGCAGGCACGGCTGTTATGCAGACAGGTGGGTATTGGCAGGCACGGCTGGTATGCAGACAGGTGGACACTGGCAGGCACGGCTGGCATGCAGACAGGTGGGCACTGGCAGGCACGGCTGGCATGCAGACAGGCGGGTACTGGCAGGTAGGAACACAGGCAGGATAGGGACCAGTACAGACTGGGACATAGGAACGGAGCCGCAGGTGCGGTAGACAAGCAGAGTAGAACAAAACCCGCAGATGCGGTAGACAAGCAGAGTGGAGCAAAACCCGCAGATGCGGTAGACAAGCAGAGCAGAGTAAAACCCGCAGGTGCGGTAGACAAGCAGAGCAGAGTAAAACCCGCAGGTGCGGTAGACAAGCAGAGCAGAGTAAAACCCGCAGGTGCGGTAGACAAGCAGAGCAGAGTAAAACCCGCAGGTGCGGTAGACAAGCAGAGCAGAGTAAAACCCGCAGGTGCGGTAGACAAGCAGAGCAGAGTAAAACCCGCAGGTGCGGTAGACAAGCAGAGCAGAGTAAAACCCGCAGGTGCGGTAGACAAGCAGAGCAGAGTAAAACCCGCAGGTGCGGTAGACAAGCAGAGCAGAGTAAAACCCGCAGGTGCGGTAGACAAGCAGAGCAGAGCAAAACCCGCAGGTGCGGTAGACAAGCAGAGCAGAGCAAAACCCGCAGGTGCGGTAAACAAGCAGAGCAGAGCAAAACCCGCAGATGCGGTAGACAAGCAGAGCAGAGCAAAACCCGCAGGTGCGGTAGACAAGCAGAACAGAGCAAAGCCCGCAGGTGCGGTAAACAAGCAGAGCAGAGCAAAGCCCGCAGATGCGGTAGACAAGCAGAACAGAGCAAAACCCGCAGATGCGGTAGACAAGCAGAACAGAGCAAAACCCGCAGGTGCGGTAGACAAGCAGAGCAGAGCAAAACCCGCAGATGTGGTAGACAAGCAGAGCAGAGCAAAACCCGCAGGTGCGGTAAACATGCAGAACCAGATACACACAAGGTACTTACAATGAAGTAGCGAGTGTGCACAAAACTCACAAACAGAAGTTCAGAGACAACGAGTTGGAGTTAGGTGCAGGTTCAGACACTGCAGGAAAAGGGAAGGACATAGAAAGAAACAGGTAACGGGCTAGGACACAGTTCAGACAGGAACTGAACCAGGAACAAGATACAGGAATGAGCCTGGGAACTCAGCCCCCAGGGTGGCGGAGACAGACTAAAAGTCACAGATACAGGTAACAGGCCTGGGTATACAGCCCCCAGGGGCGGAACAGACAAGATACAGGACAGGACCTGGCAACTCAGTTGCAAGGAACACACTGAAGAAAAGTGTTGCTCAGGCACCCCCTACTGGGTGTCGGGGGTTTAAGTATCCAGTGGCTCACAGCAATAGGCTGGGGAGGCATTAGGAGTGCGCACACAGTAACTATAAGAATCAGGCAGTAGCCGCGCCGCCGCCCTAAGCAAACAGACAAAAGAGAAACAGCAGGTACTGGAGCAAAGTGTGCAGCCTGGATTGATAGGTAAGATGGCGGTTTTGCATGGTGGGAGGTGGTAAGCCATGCCAGCACGCCGCCAGGGATGTTACAACTAGCTGAAAGCACTGCAGTACTGCCTTGGCCAAGCGGCAACAGGCTGTGCTGAAGATAACATCCTTAATGCTTAGGTGACAAACCGCAGAGCGCTGCAGAGTTGTTGAAAGGTGTAACACAGCAGCCTGATCTGTGGCTCTCACCGCTGAACATACAGCCAGGCTTGGTCATGTGTGACAATGGGCGGAACCTGGTGACGGAGAAATGACAGCCGGAGTAGATACGGTTTCCCTCTATGCCAGTCCTTTCACCAAGCTAAAGAATATGGCTGTGGTGAAATACAACTCCCACTGAGAAGCTGTTTCAGATTGAAAAACATTGGGCCCACCAGAGGGTTTCATTCTGAGGGCTCACCTTTCTCCCCCGCTCAAGAGCCCCATAGCAGCTGTAAAGTTAGCGCTATCATGAACTCTCCTGATGTAGAAGCCAGGGCACACCAGAGGATTCTCTGGTGGGACCGTCCAACCCTGCCGAGAAGCAGTCCTGGCTAAGAAAAGTGTGTGGGAAGGTTCCCGGACACTCTGTGGCTGCTTTTTTACTGATGTGGAAACCCACGCAAACATTGGGAGAACATACAAAATCCTTGCAGATGTTGTCCTTGCTGGGATTTGAACCCAGGATCCCAGCGCTGCAAGGCTTCAGTGCTAACCACTGACCCAATATGCTGCCGTTCACCCTCTAATATCTAACAGGCTGGAGAAACTTGCACCTACTGCCACTCTATCTTCAGCTCCTTTGTGAGAAACTAATGTATTTGGGCAGCCACTCATCTACCAAATAAAATTCCTGAGAAGGAAATTGGGGATGGCTTTGCTACTGGTACTGGGTCAGTGCTAATACTATGGCATCGTACCATAGTTTACTGGAAATATTCCAGGCTGATAGGAGGCAAGCAAATTCCCACAGAAAAGTACCAGCAGTAATGTTCAGGGACCCGCGCTTGTAGAAGGTGGAGACCGGGAGAAATAGTGACAGCTGGAGACCGAGTATGGACACGACGCATGAGGTTGTGAAAAGCTTCCGCCTTCACGAGCCTAAAAGGCCACCTTTCAAGTGAAAGCAGCTTTAGAGGACTTCCTGGGAGAAATGACAGCTGAGTAGATATGGTTTCCCAAGTCCTTTCACCAAGCTAAAGAATATGGCTGTGGTGAAATACAACTCAGCAAAAAAAGGTGTGGACTGGCTCCGCACCGTCCCTGGCCACATTCACCTGTCCACGTGTTTGTGGTTAGGCAGTCCTTCCCAGCAAGTGCACTGGGGAGGGCACGGGTAATGTTGTGGGACCCATGCTTGTGGAAGGTGGAGATGACACCGGGACAAATAGTGGCGGCTGGGGACCGAGTATTGATACTCGGTCGCCGCCGCCATAAAATTGTGGACAGCTTCCACCTCCACGAGCCTAAAAGGCCACATTTCATGGCAGCTGAAATCGGCATGCTTATATAGCAAAAAGGAAACGTTGGCACTCCGACACGTGGAGAAATAGTATTCCAATGAAAGAAGCAGGTCCCAAAACTCTTGTGTAAAGAATCAACTCATTTATTCCACTTAAAGGTTAGCAAAACGTTTCAGCCCTTCCAAGGCTTTTGTAAAATTTGACAATTGACAAAATCCTTGGAAGGGCTGAAACGTTTTGCTAATCTATATGTGGAATAAATGAGTTGATTCTTTATACATGAGTGACCTGCTTATTTCATTGACATCGGCATGTTTGCTATGGCGACACATGACATCACTGCCATGCGACTCCAATTCCTGACTTGCCGACATCAGCTGCCCGCCTCTGATTGGCCGGTGGCGTGTTTTGCAACGCAAGGAACCGGAGGGTCACTGCACTGCAATACAGTGCATCCAGCTAAAGTGGGCACTGGGTCCAGGTAGAGGGTGCGACCATGATCATTACGCCCCTGGAAAAAAAACTTTTTTACAGCTCAAATTTTTCTTTTAGGATCTCAAATGTTGGGAAAACTAAGGACTCAGTACTTAAATGTCCCAAGCTCTTCAAAGCCCTACCCACCCACAAACTAGCTGTAGGATGATTTAAAAGATGCGGGAGATTGGAAATTTTTCATAAAGGAGTGAAGGGCAAGAGTGTAGTAGTGGTATCTGACTTCAATAAATCAAGGGCCAGAGACCAAGGGAATGCTGCTCTCAAAGGCAGGAATTTAGGAGAAAAAGGGGATTTGTGCCGATATAATTAGTTGGGGAGGCTTTTGTACCATCGTAAGAGCGCCCCATGTAGGGCTGTGACAGAATTATTGTGATCAATATCCAACCAACTACCAATTAGATTAGATAATTATTATATGTTAAATTAATTTAGGGATAAATTAAAGGAGCTGAAGCTATTGAAGTATGTATTTCTAGCTGTAGCCTAAGACTGATCCTTGTATTTGCATAATATACCTCAATAAAAAAAAGAACTTCAAGAGTAGTTCCTTGAGAAGTGAAGCTAACAATCTAATTATTCACTGTCTAGCTAGAGAGAGAACTTTTTTTTTTTCTGTATTCTAGTCTTTTTATGCTGGTTTCTTATTGTCCTCTTTTACGCAGATTCTGTTATAAGAATAAATCCTTTCATGTGCTGAAATTAAATCAACCTATGCTGACGTCCCTAGTTGATGCTGCCCTTCTCTGCAGCTGAGTAACCAAGCAGATGCGTTGAAGCTTATCTACTCTCTTGATGTGTGTACCTTGAGGAGGCAGGAAGCAGGATGTGCCCTCCTTGTTCACGGGCTGATTTCTGCACCTGTTACCTCAACAGTTTTGCTCCCAGCAGAATTTCATAAACCAGAGTTAGATGAGTAACTGCATCGCAAGTCAAAACTATTTGCCTTACAAGATGAATCTAATTACAGTGATGGAAATAAGTATTTGATCCCTTGCTGTTTTTGTAAGTTTGCCCACTGACAAAGACGTGGACAGTCTTTAATTTTAAGGTTAGGTTAATTTTAACATTGAGAGGTATGATATCCAAAAAAAAAAAATCAAGAAAATCACATTGTATAAATTAGATTTTTTTTTTGCAGTGAGAAATAACTATTTGATCCCTCTGGCAAACAACACTTAATACTCGGTGGCAAAACTCTTGTTGGCATGCACAGCTGTCAGACGTTTTTTGCAGTTGATGATGAGGTTTGTGCACATGTCAGGAGGAATTTTGGTCCACTCCTGTTCGCTAATCATCTGGAAATCATTAAGATTTTGAGGCTGTCGCTTGGCTACTTGGAGCTTCAACTCCCTCCATAAGTTTTCTATGGGATTAAGGTCTGGAGACTGGCTAGGCCACTCAGAGACTTTACTGTGCTTCTTTTTAAGCCTCTCCTTTGTTGCATTGGCTGTATGTTTTGGGTCATTGTCTTGCTGGAAAACCCAGCCACGACCAATCTTCAATGTTCTTACTGAGGGAAGGAGGTTGTTGGCCAAAATCTCGCGATACATGACCCCATCCATCTTCCATTTAGTACGGTGCAGTCGTCATGTTCCCTTTGCAGAAAAGCACCTCCAAAGTATAATGTTTCCCCCACCATGCTTCACGGTTGGGACGATATTCTTAGGGTTATACTCATCCTTCTTCTTCCTCCAAACACGGTGAGTTGAGTTAATGCCAAAGAGCTCAATTTTTGTCTCATCTGACCGCAGCACCTTCTCCCAATAACTCACAGAATCATCCAGGTGTTCATTGGCAAACTTCAGAAGGGCCTGCACATGTGTCTTCTTGAGCAGGGGGACCTTGCAGGCACTGCAGGATTTTAAACCTTTAAGGCGTAATGTGTTACCAATGGTTTTCTTGGTGACTGTGGTCCCAGGTGCCTTGAAATCATTAACAAGTTCCTCTCGTGAAGTTTTAGGCTTAGCTCTCACCTTCCTCATGATCAAGGATACCCCACGAGGTGAGATTTTGCATGGTGCCTCAGATCGATGTCGATTGACAGTCAATTTGTACTTCTTCCATTTACTTACTATTGCACCAACAGTTGTCTCCTTCTCACCCAGCATCTTATTTATGGTTTTGAAGCCCATTCCAGCTTTGTGCAGGTCTATGATCTTGTCCCTGACATCCTTAGAAAGCTCTTTGGTCTTGCCTATATTGTAGAGGTTAGAGTCTGACTGAGTCTGTGGACAGGATTCTTTTATACAGATGACTATGTAAGACAGCTGTCTTTAATGCAGGTAACGAGTTGATTAGGAGCGTCTAACTGGTCTGTAGGAGCCAGAACTCATAATGGTTTGTAGGAGATCAAATATTTATTTCTCACTGCGAAATGCAAATACAGTACATTTATCTAATTTATACAATGTGATTTACTTGATTTATTTTGGATATTCTATCTCTCAATGTTAAAATTAACCTACCCTTAAAATTATAAACTGTTCATGTCTTTGTCAGTGGGCAAACTTACAAAAACAGCAAAAGGTCAAATAATTATTTCCTTCACTGTAAGTATCTTATAGAGTAACAGAAGTCGTCTTTTCAGTGCCTTGTGGCACAAAATATTGCAGTTTAAATCTACATGAGCAGTGTGCAAGGGGCAAAGATTTGCTGTTCAGAAAAAAACTTCAGGTTAAGGTCTCATGCAGATGAGCGTATAAATCAGACGTGTGCTGTCCAATTTTTGATCGGATAACACACGGACAGCACACTGACACATATTATTCAATAGGGCTGTTCAGATGAACAACTTTTCTCTCAGCTTGGGGGTCTATGAGATGAAAATCACAGCATACACAACTTTCTTTCAAGTCTCTGATGAGACTTGCCCATTCAAGCCTATGGCTACGAGAAAAAAAATCGGATCCCACGTGGAACATCTGAGTGGCATCAGATTTTTACGGATACATTTCTATTCTAAACCTAGGAAACAGTATGTGATCATGTACATTTATTAATGCAGATGTATAAATACTGATTGCACATTGATATCACACAAATGTGATACGGATGTAAAAAAAATGAACACGCGGATGACAATTAGAAAAAAATCGGGAAAGTTTTTTGGATGATACTCAGATGATTTCTCACTTGAGAAAGAAGCACAATATAAGGGTGTACCACAATAATAAATATATCAGATATAATATCAAGCAAACAAATAATCATATATATTTATCATATTTATATTTGGCACTTATACTGTATACAATATCAATACACACGTGGTCAAAATTGTTGGTACCCCTCGTTTAATGAAGGAAAAACCCACAATGGTCACAGAAATAACTTGAATCTGACAAAAGTAATAATAAATTAAAAATGAACAAATGAAAGTCAGACATTGCTTTTCAACCCTGCTTCCACAGAATTAAAAAAAATTAAACTCATGAAATAGGGCTGGATAGAAATGATGGTACTCTTAACTTAATATTTTGTTGAACAACCTTTTGAGGCAATCACTGCAATCAAACGATTCCTGTAACTGTCAATGAGACTTCTGCACCTCTCCACAGGTATTTTGGCCCACTCCTCATGAGCAAACTGCTCCAGTTGTCTCGTGTTTGAAGGTTGCCTTTTCCAGACGGCATGTTTCAGCTATTTCCAAAGATGCTCAATAGGATTTAGGTCAGGGCTCATAGAAGGCCACTTCACAATAGTCCAATGTTTTCCTCTTAACTATTCTTGGGTGTTTTTAGCTGTGTGTTTTGGGTCATTATTCTGTTGCAAGACCCATGACCTGTGACTGAAACCAAGCTTTCTGACACTGGGCAGCATATTTCTCTCTAGAATCCCTTGATAGTCTTGAGATTTCATTATACCCTGCACAGATTCAAGACACCCTGTGCTAAATGCAGCAAAGCAGCCCCAGAACATAGCAGCGCCTCCTCCATGTTTCATAGTAGGGACAGTGTTCTTTTCTTGATATGCTTCATTTTTCCGTCTGTGAACATAGAGCTGATGTGCCTTGCCAAAAACGTCCATTTTTGTCTCATCTGTCCATAGGACATTCTCCCAGAATTGTGGCTTGTCAACATGTAGTTTGGAAAATTCCAGTCTGGCTTTTTAATAATTGTTGAAAAAAAAATGGTGTTCTCCTTGGTCGTCTCCCATGAAGTCCACTTTAGATCAAACAACGATGGATGGTGAGATCAGACCTTTAATTTCTTTAGAAGTTATCCTGGGCTCTTTTGTTACCATTCGTATTATCCGTCTCTTTGATTTGTCATCAATTTTCCTACTGCGGCCACGTCCAGGGAGGTTGGCTCCCATGAATCTTAAATTTCTGAATAATATGTGCAACTGTAGTCACAGGAACATCAAGTTGCTTGGAGATGGTCTTATAACCTTTACCTTTAACATGCTTGTCTATAATTTTCTTTCTAATCTCCTGAGACAACTCTTTCCTTTGCTTCCACTGGTCCATGTTGAGTGCAATGTCTGACTTTCATTTGTTCATTTTCATAAATTAAAAATTTATTATTACTTTTGTCAGATTCAAGTTATTTCTATGACCATTGTGGGTTTTTCTTTCATTAAAGGAGGGGTACCAACAATTTTGACCACGTGTGTATATGATTATTTATTTGCGTGATATTATATCTGATATATTTATTAATATGGTACTACACCCTTATTTTATGCTTCTTTAACCATCTTCTTTTATGTAATCCATTCCCCCCAAATCAATTTTTAATTATTTTCGATGTAATTTCCAATAAATATTATATTTAATATATTCGGTTGTATGTCACATTTGTAGATTTTATTCAGTCTAAGATTTAGGGCAGAGGTTGACAGCCATATAAATCAGAACGAGATCGGAACACATTGCACTGAATAGCCGGTGGCTCTTCTGACTTGAGCGTGACAGGTGCATAGAAATACATGCAGCTGTCACTCTCATGTCGGGAGAGCCGCCGACACTCCTTTCCGATCCTGGTTCTGTCCTTAGGCTAAGCTCCCACAATGAGTATTTGGTGGATTTTTGGTACATTTTTGATATTGCAGACTTTCTGCAATATTTCTGCACCAATTATCTTAATTCGGTTACTTGAAATTTTTCATTGCTTTTTTTAACGATTTTTTTTAAGTTGTGTTTTTTGTCTATTTTTAGTATACCATATTTTAAATAAAACTGTTTTGGAAACTTTCTGTTACTTAGTTTTGATAAACATTTATTGATAATCTCATGTCCGAATAACATGCATTTTTCTATTGCGTTTCTGCTGTGGAAATTTTCCTCTTCTCACTTAAGTCTATGGGAGATTCCAGATGTTTTCTGCTGATTCATCATTTGTGATTTTTTTAAATGTTGCAATGTTTTTGAACAAATCTATTCCAGTCCTACTCCTGAGTGATTTTATATACCCTAGATATCTAGGATCTTTTACTGGAACATGAGATTTTTTGTACTAAGTTTAAGCCCAAACTAAAAAGCATTTTCGATATTGTGCAAAGTGCATGAACTGCTGTGCCACTTGGAAGAATTTGATGCAAAAAAATATAACAAATACCACAAAACATAAAAACGAAGGAACTTAAATAAGAACCCACATATAATGAATTAGGCTCTAAGACTTTTGGAACAATGTGATGTAGATAGACAGAGTGTAAAATTGACACAGTACCCAAAGACATGAATGTCAACAAGGTAAAAACTAAAATTCAGATCATGATGACAACTGTAAAGCTTGTTGGAAATGTTATGGATTGGTTATGTGTTGCTACATCAAGACTCACCACTACAGAATCCCTGTGAATTCTTCATTGTACCAAAACCTGCAAGGGGATACTCTGAGGCCATCTGGCCGGAGATTAAACCTCAACTAATAGTTGGCTTTGCAACATGACAATAACTCTAAAAACATCAATACATCGACTAACAAGCTGCATTGCCATGGCAGCTGCCACCCTATACTGATGCAAATCGGTTCTAGCGGTCTTCTGACCTTGCTTAAGTTTCAGCTGTCACCCCTAGTTGCTGCCTCTTGGATTTGCAACCATCTGTTCCTCTCTCCAGCTTGACCTTTTATTTGAACTTCTGACTGCATCTGTACAGCGCTCTGGATTAGTTGTTCCTTACTGACCACTCAGAGTTTACCCATGGCTGCCACTAATTACTCATATGTACCTAATCGCGGAGACTGACAATTGGTGACTATTCTAAGGAAAGGAGGGTTCCTTTGGACTACTTTCCTCACTTTAGTCAGCAGTGCAACAATCTGATTGCAGTGAAAAGTTCTACTTTTAAAAACTGAACATCCTCATCCTTCGACTTTAGGCGTTTCCCTAGCTTCATCTTATGGAACCACTTCCACACTTTTCAGCTTTCCCAAAAATTTGTTATGGCTTTGTGAACCAGTGATCCATCTATTTTTAACTCTTTGCCACAGGATTTTCCTCTGCATTTTGTCAATGAGGTATTCTTTAACCTTCTCTCACAGCATTTTAGCATACCTCAATGACGCCCACATCTTCTCCAAAGATCTTTTTCCCTGTCAGCAACATGTATAGTGGGTGAAATAAGTATTGAACATGTCACCAATTTTCTAAGTAAATGTATTTTTAGAAGGTGCTATTGACATGAAATTCTCACCAGATGTCGGTAACAACCCATCCAATCCACACAAGCAAAGAAATCAAACCATTGTGTAATAATGAGAAATGACACAGGGAAAAAGTATTGACCACGCTTATTGAAATGTAATTAATACTTTGTTCAAAAGCCTTTGTTGGTGATGACAGCTTCAAGATACCTCCTGTATGGAGAAACTAGTCGCATGCACTGCTCAAATGTGAGTTTGGCCCATTCTTCCATCCATACAAACACTCTTCGAATCTTGAAGGTTTCGTGGGTGACTTCTATGAACTCTGAGCTTTAATTCCTATCATAAATTTTTTTGGGGATTCAAGTCAGGTGTTTGGCTGGGCCTTTCTAGCAGCTTTATTTTCTTTCTCTGAAACCAATTGAGAGTTTCCTTGGCTTTAATCTTGAAGCTTGAGTTTGGTTGTCAACAAAGAGTACCTTACTTCAAGAGTGTACCTTGTTTCATTGGGCCCTAACAGGCTTTCAAATGCATCCAGTGCCTTCAGTGTCCACCAAACTTCATATTCTGGACAGATTCTATATCTAACTGTTATGACCTCTAAAGAATAATCTCTTAATATGACTTCCACCATTTTTCATGTGACCATAAAAATTGTTTCACCTTTAGGGAATGTTGCCTCCTGTACTTCAACCTATGCCCACATTTGTCTGGTTCTTAGAGTCAGTGTGTGGAAATTATATTTTCCCTGCTGCAGGGTGACCAAGACTTGGGCTTTCTCCCTATCCTCTGCTTACTCAACTACTCTCCACAGTTGACTCTTTCTTTGAGGCCCTTGTGCTCTTGTATGACAATCCTGACTAACATATAGCATTAGCGGAAATTATAATAGCATTCCTGCGATAAGGGCAACTTACTGTTGAGGAATACTCTACTGAGTTTTTTTCTTTGTGCCATAGACAGACACATACTGAAGTTTCTAACCAAATCAATGACATGTTAGTACAGCTTCCTATTCAAATATCACTTGGCTAAGCCATGTCTAGGTAGGCGGCTGCAGTAATGCAGAAAGTAACGCACTACTAACTCTGCACCTCGACCTTAGACCTCTGTACCTATTACATTTACTGCGAAGGCCATGCAGATTGGGATGACTCAGTGCCATCAACAAGAACAAGGGGTCAAGCGATAAAAGCTAGATTTTTGTTTCTAAGGGTCCAGAGGCCTGTCTTAAAACAGAGGTACTGTTATGTCCATGTCTGAGCTCTCTCATAAAACCAGTGCTACCAGACGGCACAGCAATTGCACTGTGGACAACGCTAGAGAATTTAGGTACAGTCCTGTTTTACATTTTTGTGGCTGGGACTTGTGGTCACGCCAAGACTGAGAGTCTTATTCTTGCTGCAAAGTGCTGATTATCTTTTGTAATCAGCTCTCTGCCATGAACTTTGCAAGGGACCACACTCTATTTAAAACATTAGCAGCTTGTTTTGGTGCCAGTTATAAGTTGTCACTTCACTAGTATACTTCTTAGTTTAACTGGCTTCTGATATCTCCATATTTAGTTCTTGACCTCGGCTTGTATTTTGACTATATGACTGTATCTTGATTTTGTCCCGGACCTTGACTTCTTGGATTTGACCCAGCATTACAACCATTCTTCCAGCTCGATCCACTGGCCAGCCGCCACTCTGTGGACTTAACCCAAGGGGCTCTGCATAAGTCCAGATCCCTGTTTAGGGGTTAAAGGGTTTAGTCCAAGGTTCACATAGGACCTGATAAACAAAGTGGCTTGTGCAAAGTCTCTCCTTTGGAAGCCTTATTAATAATTGCAAGGCTTCCACTTACTGTGCACCTTTATAATAGGCACTATGTCTTCTAGATTTCATGCTAATTGCATCCTTGACCAAGTTTATTTGGTGCAGACTATAGTGTTTACAGGGAATTTGCCACCCAATGTGTGCTGCACAATAAAAAATGACATAGACCCTGATTTCAGTGATGTCACTTAATGGGCTCCTTGTTGTAGGTTTTATAAAACACTGTTGTATTTGATCCAGGTCTGCTGAAGCTTTAAATGATGAGCTATATCTAAACCCGCTTGTGACATTTATTGACAGCCTTTTGAATACAGTGGGCACAAGCAGAAAGCTGCTAATTAATGGTTTAGAATGGATAGCCAAAGCTCGTGAATGTGGATGACTACGCAGGTGCTTGAAGTATCAGTGTCTCTGCCCCCTGACAGGCAGAAACGCTGTCCCACTTACCGCCGCACTCCCTGCCCGGCGTCCTCCGGCGCTCCTGCCTCTGTTGCTGCCGGCACGCGCAGCTTCCCGGGCACTGTGCTTGGGGCGCGTGCGCTTCCTCCCTCTTAAAGGGGCCACGCGCGCCGTCCTAAGGAGTCCCTGGCCAATGGCTGGAGGTCCTCCCATATAAAGGGCACCTCCTCCAAAATGGAGGTGCCCGTACAAGGTTGTAGCTTTGTGTGTTATACTCTGCTTCAGCCCTCAGGTCCCGCTGCTAGCCTGACTACCAGTCCAGCCCGCCAGCCAGACTACAATTCCAGCCCGCCAGCCTGACTACAAGTCCAGCCCGCCAGCCTGACTACAAGTCCAGCCCGCCAGCCTGACTACAAGTCCAGCCCGCCAGCCTGACTACAAGTCCAGTCCGCCTACTTGTCTACTCTCCAGCTCGACAGTCTGTCTACAGTCCAGTCCGCCAGTCTCTCTATGGGCTCTGTCCACCTGCTTACCTGGAAGCACCTGCCTGTTACCTGCCGTGCCTACCAGACCGCCTACCTGGAGGCTCCTGCTTGTTACCTGCCGTGCCTGCCAGCCCGCTTACCTAGAAGCACCTGCCTGTTACCTGCCGTGCCTACCAGCCCGCCTACCTGGAGGCTCCTGCTTGTTACCTGCCATGCCTGCCAGTCCATCTGCCCGGATCACCCGTCAGCCTGCCTGCCGTGCTCATCTGCTGTCCCGGTCAGTCCCTGCCTTCTGACCCGTGGGAGTCACCTGCTCTCATACAAGGTCGGTCCCCAGAGTAGCACCTGGTCCCTCTGCTCGGTCCTTCCCTGGTCACGGAGTCGATTGAGCCGCCGTACGACCTTGTCGGTCCGAGTTGATACCTAGTTACGCCCCTCTGGTCCCTCCTTGCAAAGCAGTACAGAGGTTCCACCACCCGGATCCGTAACAGTGTTTATCATTGAGAAGGCTAACATAGCTGAAGCAGATAAAACTGGGCTTTATCAAAGCTACGGAATGAAGCCCAAAAACTGTACAAGTGCTAGAATCAGGGTTTCAGCTCCCTCTTTATGCTGCTCTCTGATAAGCAGCATAAATTTATAGATTATGAGCTTGCCTTATAGATTGTAAGCTTGCGAGTAGGGCCCTCTCTCCTCCTGTAACTGGTGAATTATGTGTTACTTTGTAATGTTTTTATTGTCTGTACATGTCCCAGTGCTGCGTACAGTACGTGTAAAGTTCTGCCCAGTACATGCAAAGTGCTGTGGAATATGTTGGCGCTGTATAAAATTATTATTTATTATTATAAACTTAGCGATGATCCCTATTCATGATCTTGTTATGATCCACAGAAAAGAGTTATGATCCACAGTAGATAGTAAGCACTAGAAAGAGGTGTCCATGTGTAATACAGAGTTGGGTATTCCTAGAGAACTCTGTAAAGGTTAAATGTGTATTAATGTTATAGTGATTCAGCACTTTTCATACTAGTTTGTATAGTAACAGTTTACATCCTCACCAAGGCAGGTTGCCAGGTGAACAGTGGTGGGTGGAGTTCTACACACAAAAGTAAGACACATTACATTGTTCAGTCAGTCTAGTGAGTTATAGTTAGTGATGGGCAGTCCGGCTCATTTTGGTGATCTGGCTCTACTGGCTCCGCTCACCAAAAAGAGACGGCTCTTTTGGATCCTGAATGGATCCCTATTAAATATGTGTTAACTATAGGTGAACACATATTTAAGATGACGATGATGCCGCCGAAACTCCTCCCAACGACGGCCGAAACTCCGCTCACTCGCAATTAGCCAATTAAATTGGAGATTGGGCGGAGTTTGGTTTGGGCGGGCGGAGTTACGTCAGACAAACCCCTGAATTTTACGCCCAGTGAGAGCCATTAAGAGAAGTTAGTGGCCCTCACTGAGTTGCCAGCTCCCATCAGTCACAGCAGGGAGCCAGCTCTTTGTGTCGAATTGTTCGCAACTGACACATCACTAGTTCTATTACAGTTGTTGGAGAGAAGATGTAGGACACACGAGGAAAAGAGGAGGAAGAGAGAGTCCATAATGGGAGTTAATAAGAGCAGCTCAGCGAGCATCACTTCACAGCCACAGCTAAGCATGTAGGGGATTCCTTCCCTTGTTCCTATCAGGCTGCAAATGGAGCGGCTAACTTGAGGACTAAACATGAGGACCAAACATGAGGGAGCAAGACGTCTGCAAATCAGGGTGAGTGATTGCCTGGTCCTCAAGCACACACATTAGTCTACTGCTAATTGAAGTAGTGCCCAGGACACAGGAGCTACATTCGGTCATTGATGGTTACCCATAGAAGACTGTGGGGATAACGTCATTCTGTATTTGCACTTCATGAAATATGATGGTTAGTGAGGATGGGACAGTGAGGCTAGAGAGTCTGCAAGGAGCCTCTACACTGTGTTCCAAATTATTATGCAAATAATATTTTCTCAGATTTTCCCAAATTACCTATATGAATTGCAGTCATTGTAATTTTCCAGTCAAATAACTATTAGAGTACAATTGAAAGGTTTTTGTACAAACTGCCTATGATAACAGTATATTTTTAAAAAAATAAAAAACTCAAACTGCACTCAAAATGCATGTTCCAAAATATGCACAGCAGAGTTTTCAACCTTTTCATTTTAATAAAGAACAAAAAAATTGTCATTTTTGAAATTATAAGCATTAGCAGGTTATTACAAACTGAAATCAAACAGTTTTCAACTCAAAACTTTATTCTAGGTGATGTTACATTTGCACATAGGACCCCTTGTTCGAAAGGAGCTTCTGAACTCTCTCATCCATTGAATTTGTCAGGTTTTGGATGGTTTCTGCTTTAATTGTTTTGCATGAGGACAGAATACCCTCCCAGAGCTGTTCCTTAGATGTGAACTGCCTCCCGCCATCATAGACACTCCTTTTGATGATGCTCCAGAGGTTCTCAATGGGGTTGAGGTCAGGGGAACATGGGTGCCACACCATAAGTTTGTCCCCTTTTATGCCCATAGCAGCCAGAGATGCAGATGTGTTATGTGCAGCATGAGACGGGGCATTATCATGCATGAAATGATCTCGATGGTCCAGATGGATGGAGTGGAGGATGGCTGGTTGATGGACACCCCATGCAAACACGGCTACGGCGCTAACAAGGAGGAGGTGGAGTAATGTTTTGGGCTGGAATCTTGGGGAGAGAGATTGTCGGCCCTTTTAGGATCCCTGAAGGGGGAAAGATGAACTCCATAATGTATGCTGAGTTTCTCAAACAGCACTTCCTTCCATGGTTCAAGAAGAAGAACCATGCATTCCGCAGCAAGATCATTTTCATGCATGATAATGCCCCGTCTCATGTTACACATAACACATCTGCATCTCTGGCTGCTGTGGACATAAAAGGGGACAGACTTATGGTGTGGCCCCCATGCTCCCCTGACCTCAACCCCATTGAGAACCTCTGGAGCATCATCAAAAGGAGTGTCTATGATGGCGAGAGGCAGTTCACATCTAAGCAACAGCTCTAGGAGGGTATTCTGTCCTCATGCAAAACAATTAAAGCAGAAACCATCCAAAACCTGACAAATTCAATGGATGAGAGAGTTCAGAAGCTCCTTTCGAACAAGGGGTCCTATGTGCAAATGTAACATCACCTAGAATAAAGTTTTGAGTTGAAAACTGTTTGATTTCAGTTTGTAATAACCTGCTAATGCTTATAATTTCAAAAATGACCATTTTTTTGTTCTTTATTAAAATGAAAAGGTTGAAAACTCTGCTGTGCATAATAATTTGGAACATGCATTTTGAGTGTAGTTTGAGTTTTTTATTTTTTAAAAAATATACTGTTATCAGAGGCAGTTTGTGCAAAAACCTTTCAATTGTACTCTAATAGTTATTTGACTGGAAAATTACAGTCATGGCCAAAAGTTTTGAGAATGACACCAAAATTATATTTTCACATGATCTGCTGGCCTCTGGTTTTTATTAGTGTTTGTCTGATGTTTATATCACATACAGAAATATAATTGCAATCATATTATGAGTACCAATAGGTTATATTGACAGTTAGAATGAGTTAATGCAGCAAGTCAATATTTGCAGTGTTGCCCCTTCTTCTTCAAGACCTCTGTAATTCTCCCTGGCATGCTCTCAATCAACTTTTGGACCAAATCCTGACTGATAGCAGTCCATTCTTGCATAATCAATGCTTGCATTTTGCCAGAATTTGTTGTTTTTTGTTTGTCCACCCGTCTCTTGATGATTGACCACAAGTTCTCAATGGGATTAAGATCTGGGCAGTTTCCAGGCCATGGACCCAAAATCTCTATGTTTTGTTCCATGAGCCATTTTGTTATCACCTTTGCTTTATGGCAAGGTGCTCCATCATGCTGGAAAAGGCATTTTTGGGCGCCAAACTGCTCTTGGACGGTTGGGAGAAGTTGCTCTTGGAGAACATTCTGGTACCATTCTTTATTCATGGCTGTGTTTTTAGGCAAGACTGTGAGTGAGCCGATTCCCTTGGCTGAGAAGCAACCCCAGACATGAATGGTTTCAGGATGCTTTACAGTTGGCATGAGACAAGACTGGTGGTAGCGCTCACCTCTTCTTCTCCGAATAAGCTGTTTTCCAGATGTCCCAAACAATCGAAAAGGGGATTCATCAGAGAAAATGACTTTGCCCCAGTCCTCAGCAGTCCACTCCCTGTACCTTTTGCAGAATATCAGTCGGTCCCTGATGCTTTTTCTGGAGAGAAGTGGCTTCTTTGCTGCCCTCCTTGAAACCAGCCCTTGCTCAAAGAGTCTCTGCCTCACAGTGCGTGCAGAAGCACTCACACCAGCCTGCTGCCATTCCTGAGCAAGCTCGGCACTGCTGGTAGTCCGATCCCGCAGCTGAAACAGTTTTAAGATACGGTCCTGGCGCTTGCTGGTCTTTCTTGGGCGCCCTGGAGCCTTTTTGACAACAATGGAAGCTCTCTCCATGAAGTTCTTGATGATGCGATAGATTGTTGACTGAGGTGCAATCTTTGTAGCTGCGATACTCTTCCCTGTTAGGCCATTTTTGTGCAGTGCAATGATGGCTGCACGTGTTTCTTTAGAGATAACCATGGTTAACTGAAGAGAAACAATGATACCAAGAACCAGCCTCCTTTTAAAGTGTCCAGTGATGTCATTCTTACTTAATCATGACTGATTGATCGCCAGCCCTGTCCTCATCAACACCCACACCTGTGTTAATGGATCAATCACTAAAACGATGTTGGCTGCTCCTTTTAAGGCAGGACTTCAATGATGTTGAAATGTGTTTTGGGGGTTAAAGTTAATTTTCTGGGCAAATATTGACTTTGCAAGTACAGTACTTGCTGTTAAGCTGATCACTCTTTGACATTCAGGAGTATATGCAAATTGCCATTCCAAAAAATGAAGCAGTAAACTTTGGAAAAAATACTATTTGTCTCATTCTCAATACTTTTGGCCATGACTGTACAATGACTGCAATTCATATAGGTAATTTGGGAAAATCTGAGAAAATATTATTTGCATAATCATTTGGAACACAGTGTATAGCGTCAGTACTGGACACCAGACATTAGACACCTGGAGGGACTTACTTGAAAGCTACCGTATATACTCGAGAATAAGCCGACCTGAGTATAAGCCGAAGCACCTAATTTTACCCAGAAAACTTATTGACTCGAGTATAAGCCTAGGGTGGGAAATGCAGCAGCTACTGGTAAATTTCCCCATCCTGGTAAGTATTGCCCACTCATCACCAATCCTGGTATGCATGGCCCCCTCATCCCCAATCCTGATATGCATGTCCCCCTCATCCCCAATCTTGGTATGCATGTCCCCCTCATCCCCAATCTTGGTATGCATGGCCCCCTCATCCCCAATCCTGGTATGCATGGCCACCTCATCCCCAATCCTGGTATGCATGGCCACCTCATCCCCAATCCTGGTATGCATGGCCACCTCATCCCCAATCCTGGTATGCATGGCCACCTCATCCCCAATCCTGGTATGCATGGCCACCTCATCCCCAATCCTGGTATGCTTGGCCACCTCATCCCCAATCCTGGTATGCTTGGCCACCTCATCCCCAATCCTGGTATGCATTGCCACCTCATCCCCAATCCTGATATGCATGGCCATCTCATTCCCAATCCTGGTATGCATGACCCCCTCATCCCCAATCCTGGTATGCATGGGCCCCTCATCCTCAATCCTGGTTTGCATGGCCCCCCATCACTGCACACATTTAAAAAATAAACACTTCTACTCACCTTCCTCCCCTCTGTCGTCACTGCCATGTGCCCTCAGATACTAAGGTGAGCTGCGGGGATATTCACTCGTTTCCACGCTGGGACTATGGTAGTGGACAGGAGTGAATATCCCTGTTCTTTAATAGGATGCGCACAGTGTCAGCAGTGGGCTCAGTGATCTTCTGTGCCCGCTACTAAAGAGAATGCATATTCACCCTTCTCCACGCCCATGGGCCAGGGGGGGATGTTGACTGTATTATGGAACTGTGTTTTACCATCAGCGCATGCTTCCCTGTACTGTACTCTTCTTTGGCTGTTTAACCTCTTGGGCTGTGAACGAGTAAAGTTACCATCTGTTTAACCATTACCAGAGTCTCCTGGCTTCATACCTCTTTCTGAACCTCTGTCCTAAACCCTGTCTCCCGCCTACACCAAACAATATGGGGAACGTCGACCACATCGCACACCACCATGAAGGGACAGGAGAACAACGTTTAACCCTCACACACCTGCAGCTGTGTCTCTCTATAATGTGCCTCTGCAGCGTCGGGCACGGCCACCACCGACCTTGCGACCAGGGGAACACAGAGAGGATCTGGACCCATGCCCGGCGTACTGGAGGGTTCGGCCCCACGCTCCGGTGATATCACACATGCTCCTCATTTGATTAAGGACAAGCCCCACAAAACATAGGAATGGGTGGTGAGTTGGGGGGAAAATTTACTCTTATATACCTCTTATGGTTCCAACACTGCTCCCCTGTATCCATTGTAGAGTATGCCATGTTACATGACAACTGGCATGTTGCAATTAATCAACATCACCACATGAAAATAGACCCTTAGAGTCTATATAAAGAAAGTAAGGGCATCGTGATCCTTGCCTTAGTATCAGTTGCCTTGGATTTGTCACCATCTGTTTTCATTTACAGTTTGATGTCTATCTTTGACTAGTTCCACTTCCCCTTCCAAATTTTTTGTTCCTCTCTGACCACCCAGTTCTGCCCTATTGGTGCTGCCGTTTTGTGACTCCTCAGTGACTGTCTATTACACTCATTGAAGTCCAAACTTCTTTGCGGGGAATACCTGATGATTAGTGATGAGCGAGCACTAAAATGCTCGGGTGCTCGATACTTGGGTCGAGCACATTGGAATACTCGGGTGCTCGACCCGAGCAACGAGCCCAATGTAAGTCTATGGGAAACTCGAGCATTTTTCAGGCGGTTCCCCCCGGCGGTCTGCAGAGGGCCTAAAAATTGCCCAAATCGATGGGAACAGACAGTGCTCAAATGACATGGGGACAGCATGGGGAAGACCCCTGGAAGCTTTTCTGACTCCCAGGTCACTTCTGTCAACAACGTTGTCAGAGGTATTACGCCACTTTTACGGACTCACAATTAAACATACCAAAACGAAACCAAAATGTATTTTCCTGGGAAATATGTTAAGGAACATCCTTTCCAGGGTAATGACTTGTATATAAAGCAAAATAAATAACCAAAAACAAAAATGCTCCTCCACCCCTTGAGCTATGTTCACACGTAGTGTTTTTGATGTGTTTTTTTCACTTTTGCATTGCTTTCAACCGTGACAAATGCATTCACCAGGAAATGTCATTTTAACAATTTACAACCTTATCTGGCCATGTGGTGTGTGAGATATCATCAGACACATCATGTTTTCATTTATTAAGGAGGGACTCTGAGTCACAAAGCCTATTTTTATAGGGCCATCAGGTGGCCTTTACTATTCTTAAAGGGCCAGCAGTCGGCCCTCACTATTCTTAGAGAGCCATCAGCCGGCTATGTTTTATTGTTCACGTTACTAAAGAATGGGTCTCCTATACTGTTATTGCGTATGCAGTGAGTGCCAGGGCTGCCCAAAATTTGGACGCACCCCAATACCACTTTGAAAATTTGGATGAACCCCAATACCCCTTGAAGAGACTTAGAGGAGGGCCTCCTGAAAACAATATTCCCATTATTAGGAAGTAGGTCTCCCATTGTGTTTGCCTATGCAGTGAATGCAAGGGTTGT
This sequence comes from Phyllobates terribilis, assembly GCF_046119375.1. NCBI lineage: Eukaryota > Metazoa > Chordata > Amphibia > Anura > Dendrobatidae > Phyllobates > Phyllobates terribilis. The sequence continues at coordinate 191,365,175 of NW_027362762.1, read as the reverse complement.
CAAAAATTTGGAGGCACTCCAATGCCCCTTGGAAGAGACGTGGAGGTCAGAGGGCCTCCTGAAAACAACGTTCCCATTATTAGGAAGTGGGTCTCCCATTGTGTTTACCTATGCAGTGAATGCAAGGGTTGCCAAAAATTTGGTGGCATTCCAATACCCCTTGGAAGAGACGTAGAGGGCCTCATAAAAAAATATTCCTATTATTAGGAAGTGGGTCTCCCGTAGTGTTGGCCTATGCAGTGAATGCAAGGGCTGCCAAAAATAGTGAGGCACTCCAATGCCCCTTGGAAGAGACGTGGAGGAGGGCCTCATAAAAAATGTTCCCATTAGAAAGGAGCGGGCCTCCTATAGTTGTAATGCCCATGCACTAAGTGTATGGGCTGACAAACGTTTACCCCTGGGGGGTATACATGAACATACTGTATACATTTTTTTTTTCACAGGCATCATAAACACCCTTTAAAAAATTATGTGGGTGTTGCATCACGGACCACGGTCACCCTGGTGATATGGTGGTAGAGGATGAGGAGAAGGAGGAGGACAAGAGCAAGTAGCCAAAATCAGGAAACGTATACCCATGTCTGGGTGTGAAAAGGTGCATGGGAATACACCTCCCAAGAAAAGACACTGGATTTGAGTTTGTTACGCTGCTATCATTCGGTAGTGTTGAGAAGTCTGGCCCAATCCAGCCCGTATTCATTTTTATAAGAGTCAGCCTGTCAGCATTTTCAGTTGACAGGCAGATGCGCTTATCAGTTATAATTCCACCAGTGGCACTAAAAACCCACTCTGATAAAATGCTGGCGGCAGGGCAGGCCAGGACCTCCAAGGCATAGAGAGCCAGTTCATTCCACGTATCCAGCTTGGATACCCAATAATTATAAGGCACAGAGGAATCACTGAGGACGTTGGTACGGTCGGCAAGGTACTCCCTCAGCATCTTCCCAAACTTTGCACTCCTTGTGATAGCACCCCTCACCTCAGGGCCTGTGCGACGGGAGGGGCTGAGAAAACTCTCCCAGAACTTTGACAGTGTTCCCCTGCCTTTGCTGGATTGAAGTTGTGTCTCACTCGCCTGTACTCCTTGGTTGTCCAACGAACTGTGACCTCTGCCGCCAGCGTTTTCAGATGGGAATTTTTTTAATAGTTCCGCAACAAGGGCCTTCTGGTACAGCCCCATTTTTGTAGACCTGTCTGCCTCAGGAATAAGAGATTTTTTAGTTCTCCTTGTATCGTGCGTCTAGAAGTGTCACCAGCCAGTAATGATTGTCACCCAAAATTTTGAGAACGCGAGGGTCATGGGAAAGGCAGGGTAACATAAACTCAGCCATGCGTGCCATACTACTATAAGACAAGACTTCCGTGTCCTCACCAAGAGGATGACTGACCATGCTCTCCTCCTCCTCCTCCTCTCTGTCCTCTGGCCATTCACGCTGAACAGACGGTGTGACAGCTGTGCAGGTAGTACCGTCTATAGTGCATGAAACTAGCTCCTGTCCCTCCTCCTCCTCCTCTTCCTCACTGTCACCCAATCCACATTGGGATGAGATGAGGCTGGGCTGTTTGTAATCACCCTGTATGGTTCCTTGCTCCATCTCATCGTGCTCCGCCTGCAATGCATCCTCTTTGATTGTGAGCAGAGAGCGTTTCAGAAGACAGAGAAGCTTGATGGTGACGCTAATTATGGCATCATCGCCGCTCACCATCTTGGTGGAGTCCTCAAAGTTTTGGAGGATGGTACATATGTCTGACATCCATGTCCACTCCTGAGGTCTTATGTGTGGAGTCTGAACTGAATACCGATGGCTTTGTTGATGCTGATACTCAACAACTGCCCTCTTCTGCTCACAAATCCTTCCCAACATCTGCAGTGTAGAGTTCCAACGCGTGGGGACATCACACACCAGTCTGTGAGCCGGAAGCTGCAAACGCTGCTGAAACACCGCAAGGGCGGCGGAAGCTGTAGGTGACTTTCTAAAATGGGCACACAGGCGGTGTACTTTAACAAGCAGATCCGGCAGCTCCAGGTAGGATTTGAGAAACCGCTGAACCACGAGGTTAAGCACATGGGCCAGGCATGGTACGTGTGTGAGCTCGCCTCACCTCAGAGCCGCCACCAGGTTCCGGCCATTGTCACACATGACCATGCCTGGCTGTAGGTTCAGCGGTGTGAGCCACAGATCTGCCTGCTCTTTCAGAGCTGTCCACAACTCTTCAGCATTGTGCGGTTTGTCACCTAAGCATATTAGCTTCAGCACAGCCTGTTGCCGCTTGGCCGAGGCAGTGCTGCAGTGCTTCCAGCTTGTGACTGATGTGGTCATTTCGGAGATGGAGGGTGAAGAGGAGGAGGAGGCTGAGGTGCAGGAGCTGTAGACCAAGGGGGCAACCTTGATTGACCTAGGGCCCGCAATCCTTGGCGTCGGGAGGGCGTGTTCCATCCCAAGGTCTGATTGGGTCCCGGCTTCCACTATGTTAACCCAGTGTGCCGTCAGCGATATGTACCGTCCCTGCCCACAATCACTTATCCACGTGTCCATGGTTAGGTGGACTTTCCCAGTAACTGCATTGTTGAGGACACGGCTAATGTTTTGGGACACGTGCTTGTGTAATGCGGGGACGGCACATCGGGAGAAATAGTGGCGGCTGGGGACTGAGTACCAAGGGACGGCCGCTGCCATCAGGTTCCGGAATGCTTCCGTCTCCACGAGCCTAAAAGGCAACATTTCGAGCGCAAGCAGTCGTGAAATGTGAGAATTTAGTAGTGTGGCCTGTGGGGCGTTGGCTGCGTATTTGGACATCGCTACATGAGATCTCCTCTTGCCCCGCTTCAAGTGGACCGGGCGAGAGGCCCAAATCTATAAATGGAAAAGCGAACAGCTCTTCAGAGTGTCCATGTGTGGGATCAGTTGTCTCCGGGCACTCGGCATGGTGGGAGGAAGGAGGATCAGGGTGAAGAATATGCGGTCCAGACTCACGGCTACTGAGACTTGACCGTGTGGAAGACAGGGTGGTGGTGGTGGTGGCTAAGTGACTGGAAGCATTATCTGCTATCCAACCAACAACCTTATGACACTGCTCTGGGTTCAATAGTGGTGTGCTGCGGTCCCCTAGGAATTGGGACAGGAAAGTCGGGCGAGAAGAAGTGAGTGCTTGTTGTGGAACAATTTCAGCTTGCGCACGGCCTTGTCCTCGGCCTCTGCATGCACCATCACCATCACGGCCAGTTCCCCGTCCCTTGCCACGTGCCTTGCCCATTTTAAATGGAGGACAGTATCTTCCACGCTCACTACAAATGACTGAGTTTGGAGCAAACTTATATGTGATCCTTGTGACGGACAAAACAGAGTTTTAAATACCTGGCCTGTAGGTAGCTAGTTTGAACAGCAAACTGGTGTGAATTGCTTCACTGACACACTGAAAGAAATTTTTAATGGAGGCCAGAAATGGCAGTATATTCTGACAACGTATATGTGATCCGTGTGACAGAGAAAACAGAGTTTTAAATACCTGGCCTGTAGGTAACTAGTTTGAACAGCAAAACGGTGTCAAAAACTTCACTGACACAGTGAAAAAAAATTGGAATGAAGGCCAAAAATATCAGTATTTTCTGACAACACAGTTTTAAATAGCTGGATTTCTAGCGCTGTAATATGGAAAGGACCTGGCTGTATTCCGCAGTGCCAACAAGCAAATGGCGCAGAAAAACTGTGGTCTCTGGATTGCTTTTTAAGCAAATAATGAGGATTAAGATCCAAAAAAAGTATTCCTGGCCCCTGAGACCTGGGCCTTTGTAAAGAAATATCTAATAGCAGCAGAAGGCAGAATTGGAATGGAGCCTCTTGTGCTATGTGCACTGCAGTCTGCTATATACACTGCCTGCCTATATACCCTGCCTGCCTGATATCTCTGCAGATGGATTAGTCCTCAGAAGGACTGTTTGTAAAGATGGATATGTGTAATGTATGGTTTTTCTCCCTACACTACCTAATACACAAGCAAATCTCTCCCTAGCTCAGCAGCACCTCTCCCTACTCTGCCTGATTCCGGAGTGACTGTGACGAGCACAGCGGCGCCAGGTCTGATATAGACCTGATGACGCTGTGCGGCCAGCCAATCACTGTAATGCCACAACCACCATGGCTGCGGCATTACAATGAGTGGCAGGCAATCCCTGCATGTTGATTGGCGCTCTAAAGAGCGCCAAACATGCAGGGAGGGGACCCGAGCATCTTGCAAGTACTCGGCGAGATCCGAGCATCTCGAGTACTGAGATGCTCGGGCGAGTACCGAGTACTTGCGAGTAGTGTTGAGCCACCCCCGTAGTGTTCGAGTTCGGTTCGGTTCGTCGAACACCCGTGTGTTCGCCGAACTGTTCGTCGAACTGTTCGTCGAACACCTTCGAACACCGTTAAAACCAATGGCAGGCAAACAAAAACACATAGAAACACATAGAAAACACCTTCAAAGGTGTCCAAAAGCTGACAAACTGCTCAGAAGACATAACTAACACATGGAAAAGTGACAAGTACATATAGTCATGCGAAAATAAAAGAGGTGGAGGAGTAAAAGGAGGGGGAGACACAGATATAGGCATGTCAAGCCCTTCTAAAATCCAAAAAGTGAGAAGCCGACACGGCCAGTCCGTTCCTGCCCGTGCCACCTCCGTGTCGCCGGGTTTGTGCCAGAGCCGCGGTGGACCCTGACGGCCAGCCCCCCTCTCCTAATACTGGTGCCTGTCCGCTGGTGGGTCGAGCCCCCCGCGGTGGGGGGGGAGTAACATCTGCAGAAGAAAGACCATCTTCCAGCCAAACTAACATGTCGACTTCTTTTCGTGGACAATGTGATACGATCCCTTTGTTACGGACACGCCCATTGCTACAAATTCCAGATGAGGCACAAAAACAGCAGGTGCTTCAGCGGATATCAAGTGCTCCTTCAAGTGGGCTCTCCTCCACCTCAACTTCAACATCACAAATACTCCAGTCCTCAGAGGTGTCACCCCAATCGCACTTGCTTTCTCACAGCTCCCAAGTCTCCAGCTGCCCGTCTGAGTATGGGGTAACACAGATGGTTGAGTCTGCACAGCTGTTTACTCATACTATAGCCTGGGAAACGGAGGTCTGCTCCAGAGCTTCTGTTAATCCAGACGAGGAAATGATCTGCACTGATGCCCAGAATCTTTATAAGTCGGATTCAGGACCAGATGAAGAAGGTTCTGAGCATAATGTAGACCCTCGTTCCCAAACTGTAACTCCTGTTGGTGGAGACAATGATGAAGACGATGATGAGACTCAAATACCTGATTGGAGCGACAACTTGACTTTTCTGTCAGGGCAGGAAGAGGTTGGCTTTGAGGACGACGGGTGTGATAACACACAGGGTGATGATGACAAGGTTGGAGATCCCACTTACTGTCAACCCACAGTCAGCCAGTCGATGAGGTCACCCGGGCCTTTGCCTGGCCTTTGGGATGTCGCGGTGGTCGGCTCCCTGGCCCGTACCCTTTAAAAGGGTGGATAATTGTTAATTTTATAAGAGTTTGTGACACCACCTGTGGTATCTGGTGAGAAGCACCAGCGCTGCAGCAGTCCACTGAGGCCCGTGATAAGGCAGCTCGATGGTATAGCTCCCCACAGGTGGAGCTAGGTCTCAGGGCAGCGTATGCAGGGGGAATGCAGGACAGGCGAGACCCAGCTGGGTCAGAGCAAGAACGGAAACGGACACGGTAGTCACTTCAGTACCTTTTACTGGAGGAAATTCAGGCACATCCTGGAGCACTGTAGGGTGAAGGGTGCATATCAGGATCCTCCCCAATGAGCAGGTGTAGGGCCTCCTGTTTCTTGCCTCTGCGCAGTAAGTTTCTGACCTGCCTGGAGCTAGGCCTAACTTTGTTTCTGTCCTGCGCTGGCTGACCTTGTGGTAGGGCCTTCTCTTGAAGTTCACGCTCCCAGTATGCGGGGCCTAAGCGTCTCCTGGCTCTGTTACGTATCAGCACCTTAGCGATCCTGGGACTTGTAGTTCTCCAGGGATTCCAGTTATGCCTTACTGGGTCATAGAGATCCCGGTAAGCTCGGATCCGGTGTCCGGTAAATGCTTCGGGGTGAGCTGGTTAAGCTCCTCTGCCCCTTATGTACTAACTCGCCACTCGCCTTCGGCCTACTCGGGCCCTCAATAGGCTATACACACTAACGGCAGCTTGCCGCGCTTCACCGATCTTATGACGCCGGCACACCTTAAGCTCTATCTGGGCTCCCTGAATCTAGCTAGCAGGAGCCTCGTGCTCCACTGCTGAACTATTAACTGAGTTCTCTAGACTAGACTGAGCTCCACTGCAGACTGACCTCTCTTAGGCTTCTCTACTGCAGGAACTCTTCAGAGGAACTGAACTGCCTAGCTCCACCTTCCCTATTTATATCCCTAACGGGCTCCCTCTGCTGGTCTGAGGTGGAAGGTGGAGATGTGTGAATGTTTATGGGGGCCTCTTGTGGAGGATTCCATCAATACACTCTTCTAGGATCTGTGATACCAAGCGCAGCGGGGCGTCACAGATGCTATTGACGACGAGGTTAGGTTGCGCCTTCCTGGACAGAGACGGAGTACTGGAAGCACGTCAACAACTGCATCCTCAACCACAACTCCGCCTCTGACCACAAGTCGTAGTGGCTCTTCAGGTCTCATGGGCTCTAAGCCTTGCATAGCCTGGGCATTTATTCAGATCGATAAGGATGACCCAACTCGTGTTATCTGTAATATTTGTCACCAAAAGCTAAGTAGAGGCCAAAAAATCCATAGTTTGAGTACTTCATGCATGTACCATCACATGGATATGAAGCATAAGTTGCAGTGGGAAGCTCACTGTGCTACAATGCGGCCTAGCAGGCTGGGCCAACCACCGTCTGCCCCATCTTGTGCATCCGCGGCCTCTTCATCCTCTGTGACTGGGGGGACAGCAGTCACACATGTTTTTGGACGCAGACCTGCCACCTCTTTACCTGCAACAGCCAGTGTGATTGGCAGGTCGTCAGTTCATTGGGAAGTGGAAACACCTGCAGGTGTTGAGAGCTCTCTGACATCGAGAGCACCACCTTTGGATCAAGGCAACCTAACATGTCCGCCTGCATCTTCCTCACAGACCGGCAGTTTGCCAGGGACACCCTACTCAACCCCGTCAAAGCACAACAGCCAGCCCTCGGTCCCTCAGATGTGGACAAGTAAAAGACCATTTCCTCCTAGCCATGAGAAAGCTAAGAGGTTGAATTTCACCATCTGCAAGCTGTTGGCTACAGAAATGCTGCCTTTCCGCCTGGAGGACACAGTGGATTTTTGAGACCTTATGTCCGTCGCAGTGCCCCAGTACCAGATGCCCAGTCGGCACTACTTCTCAAAGAAAGGTGTGCCTGCGCTCCACCAGCATGTCGCACACAACATCACCGCTTCTTTGAGAAACTCTGTGTGTGACAGGGTGCATTTCACCACAGACACTTGGACGAGTAGGCATGGACAGGGGCGTTATATGTCGCTGACAGGGCACTGGGTAACTATGGTGACAGCAGGACAAGGGGCTGCTGTCCAAGTCTTGCCGTCCCCGCGAGTTGTACGTCAATCCTCTTTATCTAGAAGTTCCTCCACTGCTTCTGCCTCCTCAACCTCCTCTCGGTCCTCCACCTGCACCCAAAGCCTGTCTGGTAATGCCACCTGCTTTCTAACTGCGCACCTCCTTACTATGCTGGCAGCAGGGCTCAACGGCATCAGTGTTTACTTTGAAATGTCTGGGAAATGTGAGTCACACAGCTGAGGACTTGTGGTCAGCTCTGGAGACCCAGTTTCATGAATGGTTGTCTCCACTGGACCTGCAACCAGGGAAGGCCGTGTGCGACAATGCTGCAAACCTGGGTGCGGCCCTTCGCCGGGGCAATGTTACACACGTGCCTTGTATGGCTCACGTGTTGAACCTGGTTGTCCATAAATTTTTAGCCCACTATCCCGGACTAGATGGCCTTCTGCAGAGGGCACGGTCGCTGTGTGCTCACTTCCGCCGTTCGCATCCCGCAGCTCAACGACTTACATCTCTACAGAAGTCGTTGGGCCTGCCAGTTCACCGGCTGAAATGCGATGTGCCGACACGGTGGAATTCAACTCTGCACATGTTGCAGCGACTGTGGCAGCACCGACAAGCCCTGGTGCAATAGTTTCTGACGTATAGCCTGGGCCAACGAGATCCAGAGGTGGGGCAAATCACACAGCAGGAGTGGTCTCAGATCAGGGACCTATGAAGTTGACGCGCCCCCTGGGCCGTGGGGTACCCGGAGCCGGGCCGGTAGACGCTGGGGGTTGTAGTCACTGTGGCGGTGACCCGGTCCGTGACCCAGGGCGGTCAATCCAACGGTAATTTGTATATATGGATTTTATAATGTCCGACTACGCCACCTGTGGAGTGCGGCCAAAGGGGCCGCCGCTGCGGAACAGTCCTCTGAAGCTGGTGGTTTTGCTGCAATGGTATTATTACTCACCACAGGAAGAGTGTAGCTTCAGGGCAGTGTGGGTGGATGATGGTGGTTGTAGTGCAGGGAGTCAGTAATGAACACAGAGTCCGTGTGATGCAGTCCCAAGATCTTTACTCACAGTTGTTGCAGTCCAGATTACAGGTACCAGAGCTATCTCACCCGTCGTGCTGTGCGTACTCAGTGAGGGGTTCAGTCCACCCCCAGATAGCTCCGGAGTACTTAGCAGGACCCCCTTCTGTGTGTCCTTTCTCTGGCCTTCTCCCTGCACCTCACACCCAGTGACACTTCTATCCGGTATCCTCGGGCCTTGGCGGGCGACTTGTGTTCCGTCCCCTGGGTCCTATGTGGCTACCTTCTTAGTGAGACTGGTGTGGACTTTTGCCTGCAGTACATGAAATGCTGCAGCCTCCGGTTTCTAGTTGAGCCTTGCTGTTTCTCCTCTAGTTGAGGGACCGGTTCCCCTTATCTGGCCTGACCCCTCTACCTCCTGGTAGCAGCGGGAGTACAGGTGGCCTTCTGCACGGCCCGTAGCCCTAGGGTCCCTTCGGTTCCTGGAGCCTTCCTGCTCCCACTCCTCTCTTCTCTCCTTCAGTCCTGGGCCTCCCAGGCTAGGCCCGCCTCCGGAGCAGAGCTCATGCCGAGCCTCTGCTCCTGTCACTTTTCCTCCTCTGACTGGCTTGCTCTTTCTAAGATGGCTTCCTATTTATACTCTCCCTGTCATGTGCTCCCCTAAGCTGCTCCCCTAAGCACCCACTACATAGGATCCTCCCACCAGCTAGGGACCTGGGACTGTGCTCTCCCTTAGGAGCAATCTCGCTCTAACCCCACTGCGGGTATGTATTGGATGCAGGTGTTAGGGTCCCGAGCCATACGCCTTCCTTACCTGAGGGTGAGATACCACACCTCTGGGTGAGATGCAGTAACTCTGTGGTGACTGCACCCTCAGGGGTGCCACACACCTTTCTGCACAGTTTTGAAATGGCGACGAAGATGTTTAGTGCTGACGACGATGCCATTATCAGCATAACTATTCCGGTGATTTACATGCTGGAGCACACATTAAACAGAATTCAGAGTCAGGTGGTCGGACAAGAGGAGGTGGAGGAAGTAGAGGAGGAGTCGTATGCGGAAGGGATAACATCTCCAAGGTCCAGACGGTTGGCAGCACCAAGGAGGCAGGCATGGGAGGGTGGGGGAGAGGGATTAAACAGGGCGCATGGTAGCAGCCAAACTGTTGAGGAAGGTGCAGGAGCCGAGGAAGAAGTGGAGGATGAACTGGCGATGGGCATGGAAGACTCATCAGATGAGGGAGACCTTGATCACATTTCTTTTGTGCGAGGTTGGGGGGAGAGGGCAGAGGAAAGAAGCATGATTCTTACCTCGCTACCAACACAACAAGGACTTGGTCCTCCTGGATGCGCAAGACACATGAGTGCCCTCAGATTGCAGAATTCGAAGTAATCTCGACTACTGGGTTGCCACACTCTTAGATCCCCGGTACAAAAGTAAATTTGCCGAAATAATTCCTGCCATAAAAAGGGATTGACGCATGCAGGAGTATCTGCAGACGCTGTTGCAGAATCTTACATGTGCTTTTCCACAAAACACCAGTGGTGCACGAAGTGAATCTCACAGTTCTAACTTGCCAACCGCGGGACTGTCGAGTCTTCATCACTCAAACCGTAACAGTAACACAGTATCTGCTGGTAACAGCAATTTTGTGAAATCGTTTCACCACTTTTTTAGACCATCCTTTGCAAGGCCACAGGAGACAAGAAGTCTGACACATAGTCAATGCCTAGAGAGGATGGTGCAGGAGTATCTCCAAGTGAACATCGAAGCCATGACTGTGTCACTGGACCCTTGCTCATTTTGGTATTCCAATCTGGAAAAATGGCCGGAGCTCGCCACTCACGCCTTGGAGATCTTGTCATGCCCTGCAGCCAGTGTTCTCTCTGAACGTGTGTTCAGCGCTGCTGATGGTGTGCTGACAGATAAGTGCACGCGGCTGTCCACTGAGAATGTAGACAGACTCACGTTCATAAAGATGAACAAATCATGGATTCGCAAGGACTTTTCTAATCCTGTGTTATCCTTGGGAGGCTAAAAGCTTGAGGATTTGGTAATATCACCTCACCAACCGTTTTAAGCAACTGTGGGGCAATTGATGCCACTTAACCCTAGAACGCATGACCATAAAAATCTACACTTTCATATACCTGGGGCCTTTTAGGACTGTGTGCAAATAACATTGAATAACTCAAACTCAAATGACAAACAACTATATACATGAAGAATACCTAGAGTTTCAAAATTCTAACTAAAGTAATCTTGCAGAAAATAGAAAACAATTAACAGGGCGGGACTGCGAGGCCCCAGGTATGCGTTCTAGGGTTAAGTGGTGTCTGTGCCACAATTTTGGGAAAAAATGGAAACTCTTTTTGGAGTCCCCTTGCTGTGTCTTACGTGACGTTGGCATCGTCAATTCCAGGTGGGTTGGGTCGCTCCCCCCCCCCTTTTAACTGTAAGAAACTACATACACTATGGCTTGGGGTAACACAGATGATTGAGTCTGAAGAGCTGTTTACTCAGAGGTCTGCTCCAAATCTTCAGTGTCTGCTAGTCAGCATAGAATTTTTAACTGCATCTAGCCTAGGCAATACTTTGGGCGTAGTAGCCCAGCTGCGAAGCAAGCTGCACCGCCTGTGTATCTAATAAGAATTTTTAAACGCATCTAGCCTAGGCAGACTGTGGGGACCCCCAACCAAACCCAGACGCTCAGCCCCCCTACCGCCCCCCTTTCCTTGACAATACAATAATGTAACTCTTACAACTGGATGGGTGAGGATCAGTCACAGCTTTATTAACTCTTTATACTCATTCCATTAGAAAGACATTTTATTTCTAAAATAATTCAGCTTGTTGCAGCATGCCCTGGGTCTCCACTCCGGCAACTTGGCCAACAAGTGTAACTCTCCAACATGTCCTTTCTATTTCCAGGCCACGGAGGATCCTGCGTACTCGTATGCAGGACTCTGACCCCCACCCATCACTCTTAACGCTTGTTCCACTCCGTCCTGGAGTCCTGACAGGAATATGTCCAGTCCAATATCCATTAAGTGAACACCGTCGGGCCGTATGAGGCCTGCTTTATCTCCTTCCAGTTGTCGGTGTCGTACCACTACACCGCCTCTGTCTCTTCTAAATTTTGCCATCCGAATATTTATTACCCGCCTTGTCCGTTCGATGGCCGTGATGTCTCGCGCACCTTGCCATACCACTATCGGCACAATCTCTGACCATACTATAGCTAGTTTTGTGAAAAATTCTCTGAAGCGCTCAGTGTCTAGTTTCATTATTGCCATTAGTTATGCGCTCTTGTGATGACCTAGGTTGTTTCCCCCGGCCTGTATAACTAAGATGACCAGACATCTTGCCTCTCTCCCTACCTTGATTACCTCCATTAGTACCTGTGGCCATAGCAGGCCTCTAATACCTCTCCAGTTGAAATATGTGTTATGAAACTCTGATTTCCTCCCGCCTGGGCGGACTTTCGCCCTTTAATCTGCCCAATATATATACGAGTGGCCTATCACCCACACTGTTGGCTTAGCGTCACCTGTAAAAGAAACAAACCACGTTAGGATAACAAGTCCGGTCTTATGTATCTTGCCAAACACGTGGATCACCATCTCTCTATCCTCTGAACTTCCGTTTCTGACAGTCCTGCTCTTGCTGCTTCTGTGGCCTCGCCAATGCGGAATGAGTGTGTCCCGTAATCTTTGGGGTGGTTCCCTGCCGATGTTATGCATTTATTAAATATAGCTTGGAACTGGTATCTTGATAATGGCGTCCAATCAATGTGTGATAGGAACAAATTACTTTGTGATCTGATGGTTAGATATGGTTTTACTATTGTTACCCGACTCAGTGTACCGTTTGTGGGTTGTAGAAGTACCCAAGTGCCCCTGCCCGCTGGAACCATTTTCGATTTGTGTATGCGTAGACGTATTGCATTATTGCCTATGACTACGTCCTGGTGTAATAAGCCTCCACTGGTGCTAATTTTGGATTGAGGGACTAATTCGCTTATGCATAGCGCCCCGAAGAAGGCGATCACAAATGCAGTAGACAGTAGTGTTGCTTCAAATTGTGAGTGGCATGTTAATGGTGTTAGGGATATGATGTGAGAAATCAGTTTTAGTGACACGGGACGGGACGTCTACACTCCTGACTTGGCTGACCCCTTTTCCACCCTTTTATGGATTGTCTGATGATGAATCTTTGTCACATCTCCCCAATTCAGTAGTTGGAAGTGAAATGCTACTCCGGTCAGACACCGCTGCGCTGACGCCCCTGATATGCCCCTCATCATTAGCTGGTGGAGAAATTCTATGGTGACTTGTGATCTGGCTTGTTCACATTGGTCAACCCGTCTGCCTGCTACTAGTCGTGTCCACTCTTCCCATGCCTTACCGTATGCTTGCCACGTCGACGGGGCAACTGACGCTCTGATTAATGGCATCAACTATTCGCCACTAGATCCCATAGGGAAGGTGGGCAACTGTTGTCCCGATGGGTGGGCATTGTGGAAGAGCTCTGTGAAAATCTGCCAATTGAATTGTTATAAAGCGTTAGCAGCAGCTTTAGACCCCTCAGCATAGTGGCTAGCGCGGACCCATACATTGTGTTTTAGGCACAGGAATGCTAGCCTGGGTAGTAGGCCTAGCACTGGGAGAGACGATGATGCCATCTTATTAATGCAGTGCGCTAAGCTGGTGTTTTTTGTTATGAAGCGTATATTTTTGTAAGCCAGGAGCGCGCCCCATATTTCTATTGCTACCACTATTGGGAAGAAAAATTATTTTCAGGGCTAGATGCAGCGAAAAATTATTATTAATTGAAAAGCTGGTGGAGCTTGGTATAGATGGCCTAATACAATGAGACCCACACACTGCTAGAAGGCCAAATATTTTTTCAGAGGTAGATGCAGACAAAAAATTATTTTGAATTTGCAACCTGATGGAGGTCAGTATAGATGGACTAATAGAACAAGTCCCACACACTGCTAGAAGGCCAAACATTTTTTCAGAGCTAGATGCAGAAAAATATTATATTCAATTTGCAACCTGATGGAGGTCAGTATAGATGGACTAATAGAACAAGTCCCACACACAGCTAGAAGGCCAAATATTTTTTCAGAGGTAGATGCAGAAAAAAATTATATTCAGTTTGCAACCTTATGGAGGTCAGTATAGATGGACTAATAGAACAAGTCCCACACACAGCTAGAAGCCCAAATATTTTTTCAGAGGTAGATGCAGAAAAAAATTATATTCAGTTTGCAACCTGATGGAGGTCAGTATAGATGGACTAATAGAACAAGTCCCACACACTGCTAGAAGGCCAAATATTTTTTCAGAGGTAGATGCAGACAAAAAATTATTTTGAATTTGCAACCTGATGGAGGTCAGTATAGATGGACTAATAGAACAAGTCCCACACACTGCTAGAAGGCCAAACATTTTTTCAGAGCTAGATGCAGAAAAAAATTATATTCAATTTGCAACCTGATGGAGGTCAGTATAGATGGACTAATAGAACAAGTCCCACACACAGCTAGAAGGCCAAATATTTTTTCAGAGGTAGATGCAGAAAAAAATTATATTCAGTTTGCAGCGTTATGGAGGTCAGTATAGATGGACTAATAGAACAAGTCCCACACACAGCTAGAAGCCCAAATATTTTTTCAGAGGTAGATGCAGAAAAAAATTATATTCAGTTTGCAACCTGATGGAGGTCAGTAGAGATGGACTAATAGAACAATTCCCACACACAGATAGAAGGCCAAATATTTTTTTAGAGCTAGATGCAGACAAAAATATATTCAGTTTGCAACCTGATGGAGGTCTGTATTGATGGATTAATAGAACAAGTCCCACACACAGCTAGAAGCCCAATATTTTTTCAGAGGTAGATGCAGAAAAAAATATATTCAGTTTGCAACCTGATGGAGGTCAGTATAGATGGACTAATACAACAAGTCCCACACACAGCTAGAAGCCCAATATTTTTTCAGAGGTAGATGCAGAAATAAATATATTCAGTTTGCAACCTGATGGAGGTCTGTATAGATGGATTAATAGAACAAGTCCCACACACAGCTAGAAGCCCAATATTTTTTCAGAGGTAGATGCAGAAAAAAATATATTCAGTTTGCAACCTGATGGAGGTCTGTATAGATGGATTAATAGAACAAGTCCCACACACAGCTAGAAGCCCAATATTTTTTCCGAGGTAGATGCAGAAAAAAATATATTCAGTTTGCAACCTGATGAAGGTCAGTATAGATGGACTAATACAACAAGTCCCACACACAGCTGGAAGCCCAATATTTTTTCAGAGGTAGATGCAGAAAAAAATATATTCAGTTTGCAACCTGATGGAGGTCTGTATAGATGGATTAATAGAACAAGTCCCACACACAGCTAGAAGCCCAATATTTTTTCAGAGGTAGATGCAGAAAAAAATATATTCAATTTGCAACCTGATGGAGGTCTGTATAGATGGATTAATAGAACAAGTCCCACACACAGCTAGAAGCCCAATATTTTTTCAGAGGTAGATGCAGAAAAAAATATATTCAGTTTGCAACCTGATGGAGGTCTGTATAGATGGATTAATAGAACAAGTCCCACACACAGCTAGAAGCCCAATATTTTTTCAGAGGTAGATGCAGAAAAAAATATATTCAGTTTGCAACCTGATGGAGGTCAGTATAGATGGACTAATACAACAAGTCCCACACACAGCTAGAAGCCCAATATTTTTTCAGAGGTAGATGCAGAAAAAAATATATTCAATTTGCAACCTGATGGAGGTCTGTATAGATGGATTAATAGAACAAGTCCCACACACAGCTAGAAGCCCAATATTTTTTCAGAGGTAGATGCAGAAAAAAATATATTCAGTTTGCAACCTGATGGAGGTCTGTATAGATGGATTAATAGAACAAGTCCCACACACAGCTACAAGCCCAATATTTTTTCAGAGGTAGATGCAGAAAAAAATATATTCAGTTTGCAACCTGATGGAGGTCTGTATAGATGGATTAATAGAACAAGTCCCACACACAGCTAGAAGCCCAATATTTTTTCAGAGGTAGATGCAGAAAAAAATATATTCAGTTTGCAACCTGATGGAGGTCAGTATAGATGGACTAATACAACAAGTCCCACATACAGCTAGAAGCCCAATATTTTTTCAGAGGTAGATGCAGAAAAAAATATATTCAGTTTGCAACCTGATGGAGGTCTGTATAGATGGATTAATAGAACAAGTCCCACACACAGCTAGAAGCCCAATATTTTTTCAGAGGTAGATGCAGAAAAAAATATATTCAGTTTGCAACCTGATGGAGGTCTGTATAGATGGATTAATAGAACAAGTCCCACACACAGCTAGAAGCCCAATATTTTTTCAGAGCTAGATGCAGAAAAAAAATATATTCAATTTGCAACCTGATGGAGGTCAGTATAGATGGACTAATAGAATGATGCTATGCCCAAAAGATTTTACTTCACTAGGTGCAGTAAAAAAATTGGTATTCTATGCACAGGTGGTATATCTTGCAACACAGATAGGCTACTCCACTGACTAACACACTCTGCAATAGGCCAAAAAGGATTAGCTTTGCTAGATTCAGCCAAATGCTGTGAAAAAAACTTGCACAGCACTGGCACAGACCTGCCTGGCAAAAACTGATAGGAACTGATGTAACCTAGTCCTGAAAAGGACTCCAATTACAATTAGTCTTTACTCTCACAATCTATCTATTTAAGAGCACAGACCTGCCTGATAAAAGTCGTAGGAAATGCTGTAACCTAGTCCTTAAAAGTACTGCAATCACAACTATTCCCTACTCCCAAGCTATCTGTAGATTTGTGCGAAAATTGGCTTGAAATTAACAAGGTATAGCGCACACAGCAACAGCGGTGCCGTCTAACACGCAGCTGCAGCAGTGAGAAAATGGTGGCAACGGGGAAAATGGCTTGGTCTTATAGGGCAAGGACATGTGACATACACTGCCAATGACACATGCCTTGCTTGTGTGAAAAAAAGCACTTCGCTCCGTGTGTGCGCTGCTGATAGGCTGACAGATTGCACCTTCCCACTGCAAATGCGGGAAAGAGAAAAAAAAATGGAGATCTTCATTGTTCCTGCAGAGATCCCTCCCCTGCCCCTCCCCCTACCCCGCTGTACACTCAAACTGCGTATTAACATTAATTTTCATCATTACTGAGAAAAAATCCAGTTATGATTTTGGTGCACGAACAGTTATCGAACATAACCTCGAACAGACGAATTTTTCTCAAATTGTTCGTGTTCGCCGAACGGCTCGAACACCGCCCAAAACAGCTCGAATTTGAGATTGGCGAACAGTTCGAGTAGAACAACGCTCATCTCTACTTGCGAGTATGCTCGCTCATCACTACTGATGATCTCTTAAACCATGCAGTTCCAAACTGTTTGCAATTCCACAACTGTTCTAGGCCAGAAAATGGCAAGTACCACTCAACTAAGTAAAGAGTAATGACAAACATCATTACCTTAAGACATGAAGGTCAATCAAAAATTAAATTGGTAGAACCTTGAAGGTATCCTCAAATACAATCATGAAAACCATAAATTGCTACAACCCCTGGCAAAAATTATGGAATCACTGGGCTCGGAGGATGTTCATTCAGTTGTTTAATGTTGTTGAAAAAAAGCAGATCACAGACATGGCACAAAACTAACGTCATTTCAAATGGCAACTTTAGTGCTTTAAGAAACACTAAAAG
This sequence comes from Phyllobates terribilis, assembly GCF_046119375.1. Classification (NCBI taxonomy): domain Eukaryota; kingdom Metazoa; phylum Chordata; class Amphibia; order Anura; family Dendrobatidae; genus Phyllobates; species Phyllobates terribilis. The sequence goes on along the minus strand of NW_027362762.1, from coordinate 191,347,828 downwards.
AAATCAAGATAAAAAATGTGGTACTCAGTAAGGGTAATTTTTTTCAGACCAAGCAGAGGGAAAAAATTATGGAACCACTCAATTCTGAGGAAAAAATTATGAAATCATGTAAAACAAACACACAAAAGAACACTCCAATACATCACTAGTATTTTGTTGCACCACCTCTGGCTTTAATAACAGCTTGCAGTCTCTGAGGCATGGACTTAATGAGTGACAAACAGTACTCTTCATCAATCTGGCTCCAAGTTTCTCTGATTGCTGATGCCAGATCAGCTTTGCAGGTTGAAGCCTTGTCATGGACCATTTTCTTCAACTTCCACCAAAGATTTTCAATTGGATTGAGATCCAGACTATTTGCAGGCCATGACATTGACCTTATGTGTCTTCTTTCAAGGAATGTTTTCACAGTTTTTGCTCTATGGCAGGATGCATTATCATCTTGAAAAATGATGTCATCATCCCCAAACATCCTTTCAATTGATGGGATAAGAAAACTGTCCAAAATATCAATGTAAACTTGGGCATTTACTGAAGATGTAATGACAGCCATCTCCCCAGTGCCTTTACCTGACATACAGCACCATATCATCAATGACTGTGGAAATTTGCATGTTCTCTTCATGCAGTCATCTTTATAAATCTCATTGGAACGGCATCAAACAAAAGTTACAGCATCATCACCTTGCCCAATGCAGATTCGCGATTCATCACTGAATATGACTTTCATCCAGTCATCCACAGTCCACGATTGCTTTTCCTTAGCCCATTGTAACCTTGTTTTTTTCTGTTTAGGTGTTAATGATGGCTTATGTTTAGCTTTTCTGTATGTAAATCCCATTTCCTTTAGGCAGTTTCTTACAGTTCGGTCACAGACATTGACTCCAGTTTCCTCCCATTCGTTCCTCATTTGTTTTGTTGTGCATTTCCTGTTTTGGAGACATATTGCTTTAAGTTTCTGGTCTTGACGCTTTTTGATAATCTTCTCCTTTGTTTCAATTGACTTCTCTCATGTTGGAGCCATGATTTATGTCAGTCCACTTGGTGCAACAGCTCTCCAAGGTGTGATCACTCCTTTTTAGATGCAGACTAACGAGCAGATCTAATTTGATGCAGGTGTTAATTTTGGAAATGAAAATTTACAGGTTGATTCCATATTTTTTTCCTCAGAATTGAGTGATTCCATAATTTTTTCCCTCTGCTTGGTCTGAAAAAAATTACCCTTACTGAGTACCACATTTTTAATCTTGATTTCTTTTAGTGTTTCTTAAAGCCCTAAAGTTGCCATTTGAAATGACTTTAGTTTTGTGGCATGTCTGTGATCTGCTTTTTTTCAACAACATTAAACAACTGAATGAACATCCTCTGAGCCCGGTGATTCCATAATTTTTGCCAGGGGTTGTATGATGAAACCAGTTCTCATGAGGTTGGCCCCAGGAAAGGAAATTCAGGAGTTAGGCTATGTGCCCACGATGCAGAAATGCTCCGGATTTTTCCTGAGCGTTTCTGCATCTCCCTGGCAGAAAAAACGCATGCGCATTTTACATGCGTTTTTCCTGCCAGCGATAAGCGGAAGTGAAGCGTTTTTGCGTGCATTACTGCATGCGGGTTGTCAAGCGCTTTCCAAGCGATTTTAGCATCACTTGGAAAGTGCTTGACAACTTGGTCACACTATATAAATCCATGCAACCGGCATTGATTTATATAGTGTGACCGAAAGAATGGTAAAAAAGAAAAAATAAATATATACTTACCTTCTGATGGCCCCCGGTGTCCTTGTCTTGGCTTGCCGGCAGCTCGCGGTAGACTAAAGGACCTGCCGACGTCAGCGGTCGCGTGACCCGTCACATGACTAAATGACGTCACCGCAGTTCCTTTTAGTCTACCGCGAGCTGCCGGCAAGCCGAGACAAGGACACCGGGGGCCATCAGAAGGTAAGTATAATATTTATTTTTTATTTTATTCTTTTTTTTTTTACAGGTACTATGGTACCCGAGTCTGGAGGAGAGTCTCCTCTTCTCCAAACCCGGGTAACATCCGCACATTGAAACGCATGTTATCCGCATGTACAGATCCAGTGATGCGAGTGACATGCGGTCCAATGCAAGTCAATGGCGGCGAAAACGCCGCTTTTCCGCAATATGATTGGTAGTGCTGCTGATTTTTCCGCAATGATAATCTGTAGAGGAAATTTCCACAGCATGTGCACAGCACATGCGGATTATCATTGGGGACCATTGCAGACCTTCTACCAAGCGTTTTTTAAGCGTTTCTGCAGCGAAATTTCCGCTGCGGAAACGCTTAAAAAACGCATAGTGGGCACACAGCCTTACCTTTGCTGCAGAGGATAAGTTAATCAGACTTACCAGCCTTAGAAACTGCAAAATGACAGCACCTTAGATAACAGCCCTACATAATAATTGCAGGGTAATAAACCAGTGATTAGGCAAATGAATGTACAACTCCCTAATGGTAAAAAAAGTAAAAGTGAATGCAGTAAAGTTTGTAAAAATGTAAAATAATATACAAGATAATGTGTGAAAAAAAAATAGAAAATGTTTTGCCACTAAAAATTATGCTTTTATACAAAAGCAAAAGTAAATAAAAAAGTACACATAATTGGTATTGCCCCATTTGGCATGACCCGAGCTATAAAGAAGTCACTTTATTTAACCCAAATGGTGGACACTATGAGAAAAAAATAGATATAAAACATGCCTATAATATAGCTTTTTTCATCATACTGACACAAAAAAAATGGAATAACAAATTATCAAAAAATCATGTACAAAAAAAATGGTATCTCTGAAAATATAATCTCGTCTTACATAAAAATAGCATTGTATGGGCGTGTTGGTGAAAACATGAAAAGCAAAAAAAACTATATGAGTGTGCTATTGGGGTAAACGTTCCGACTCAAAGAATAGAATTGTCTATCACTTTTACCCATAGGCGGATTATAATGAGGGCAATCTGGGCTACCGCCCGGGGCCCCTGGACTCCAGGGGGCCCAGGGCTCCGGGGGGTCCATGGCCAGATTGCCCTCATTATAATATGTGTGGCGCCGCTGCACATACCAGCAGTCAGAGGCAGGGGGGCCCCCGGACCGCTCCCCCAGCAGCGGCGCACGGCCACTACTTCTTCTTCGGCCGGGCCAGCACTGACCTGTTAACTTCCCTGTGTGCTGGCCCGGCCGCGTCACTGCTAGTGTGACGTCACGCAGTGCGCGCTGCACTGCTGCACCGGAGAGGAGCTGAAGGACTGGAGCCGAGCTGGGGGATGGTGAGTGTGTGAGTGATTGAGTGAGTGTGTGTGTGTGTGTGTGTGTGCAGGCAGATAACATTGTGTGATGTCTGTTTATATTTTTGTGTTTCAAATGTGTTTATGCGTGCATATATATGTCTGTATATGTTTGTGTGTGGGCGTGACTGCGTGCAGCCTCCCGCTGTCTCTGGGGGGGCCGTGCGGCCTCCCGCTGTGTATAGATGGCTACGTGCGGCCTCCCACTGTGTATAGATGGCTACGTGAGGCCTCCCGCTGTGTATAGATGGCTACGTGCGGTCTTCTGCTGTGTATAGATGTCTACTTGTGGCCTCCTGCTGTGTATAGATGGCTACGTGTGGCCTTCTGCTGTGTATAAATGGCTACGTGCGGCCTCCTGCTGTGTATAGATGGCTACGTGCGGTCTCCTGCTGTGTATAGATGGCTACGTGCGGCCTCCTGCTGTGTATAGATGGCTACGTGCGGCCTCCTGCTGTGTATAGATGGCTACGTGCGGCCTCCTGCTTTGTATAGATTGCTACGTGCGGCCTCCTGCTGTGTATAGATGGCTACGTGCGGCCTCCTGCTGTGTATAGATGGCTACGTGCGGCCTCCTGCTGTGTATAGATGGCTACGTGCTGCCTCCTGCTGTGTATAGATGGCTACGTGCGGCCTCCTGATGTGTATAGATGGCACCATACGGCCTCCCACTGTGTATAGATGGCTACGTGCGGCCTCCCGCTGTTTATAGATGGCTATGTGCGGCCTCCCGCTGTGCATAGATGGCACCATATGACCTCCCGCTGTGTATAGATGGCTACGTGCGGCCTCCTGCTGTGTATAGATGGCTACGTGCGGCCTCCTGCTGTGTATAGATGGCTACGTGCGGCCTCCCGCTGTGTATAGATGGCTGCGTGCAGCCTCCCGCTGTATATACACTGTGTGCAGAATTATTAGGCAAGTGAGTATTTTGATCACATGATACTTTTTATACATGTTGTCCTACTCCAAGCTGCAAAGGCTTGAGAGCCAACTACCAATTAAGTAAATCTGGTGATGTGCATCTCTGTAATGAGGAGGGGTGTTGACTAATGACATCAACACCCTATATAAGGTGTGCTTAATTATTAGGCAACTTCCTTTCCTTTGGCAAAATGGGTCAGAAGAGAGATTTGACGGGCTCTGAAAAGTCCAAAATTGTGAGATGTCTTGCAGAGGGATGCAGCAGTCTTGAAATTTCCAAACTTTTGAAGCGTGATCACCGAACAATCAAGCATTTCATGGCAAATAGCCAACAGGGTCGCAAGAAGTGTGTTGGCCAAAAAAGGCGCAAAATAACTGCCCACGAATTGAGGAAAGTCAAGCGTGAAGCTGCCAAGATGCCATTCGCCACCAGTTTTGCCATATTTCAGAGCTGCAATGTTACTGGAGTATCAAAAAGCACAAGGTGTGCGATACTCAGGGACATGGCCAAGATAAGGAAGGCTGAAAGACGACCACCTTTGAACAAGAAACATAAGATAAAACGTCAAGAATGGGCCAAGAAATATCTTAAGACTGATTTTTCGAAGGTTTTATGGACTGATGAAATGAGAGTGACTCTTGATGGGCCAGATGGATGGGCCAGAGGCTGGATCAGTAAAGGGCAGAGAGCTCTACTCTGACGCCAGCAAGGTGGAGGTGGGGTACTGGTATGGGCTGGTATCATCAAAGATGAACTTGTGGAACCTTTTCGGGTTGAGGATGGAGTAAAGATCAACTCCCAGACCTACTGCCAGTTTCTGGAAGACAACTTCTTCAAGCAGTGGTACAGGAAGAAGTCGGTATCGTTGAAGAAAAACATGATTTTCATGCAGGACAATGCTCCATCACATGCATCCAACTACTCCACAGCGTGGTTGGCCAGTGAAGGTCTAAAAGAAGAAAAAATAATGACATGGCCCCCTTGTTCACCTGATCTGAACCCCATAGAGAACCTGTGGTCCATCATAAAATGTGAGATCTACAGGGAGGAAAAACAGTACACCTCACGGAACAGTGTCTGGGATGCTGTGATGGCTGCTACACGCAATGTTGATCGAAAACAGATCAAGCAACTGACAGAATCTATGGATGGAAGGCTGTTGAGTGTTATCATAAAGAAAGGTGGATATATTGATCACTAATTTTTTGGGTTTTTGTTTTTGCATGTCAGAAATGTTTATCTCTAAAGTTTTTGCACTGATGCTGGTTTACCTGGTGAAAATAAACAAGTGAGATGGAATTATATTTGGTTTTTATTAAGTTGCCTAATAATTCTGCACAGTAATAGTTACATGCACAAACAGATATCCTCCTAAGACAGACAAATCTAAAAAAAAAACACTCCAACTTCCAAAAATATTAAGCTTGGATATTTATGAGTCTTTTGGGTTGATTGAGAACATAGATGTTGGTCAATAATAAAAATAATCCTCTAAAATACAAGTTGCCTAATAATTCTGCACACAGTGTAGATGGCTACGTGCAGCCTCCCGCTGTGTATAGATGGCACCGTGCGGCCTCCCGCTGTGTATAGATGGTTACGTGTGCTCAATATTAAGCCATACAATTAATGTAAGTGTAACGGGTCTGGGAGGCGGAACCTCTGAGCTACTATACAAGGGGGCGGTCCTTGTAAGGGAGCGGGTGGCGACCAGGGAAGACGGGCAGGCAGTCACAGCAGGTGACCGGGACAGTCTCTGAGTGAACGGGCTGGAGGTCACGGCAAGTGACCGGGGCAGTCTCTGGATGAACGGGCAGGAGATCACGGCAAGTGACCGGGGCAGTCTCTGGATGAACAGGCAGGAGGTCACGGCAAGTGACCGGGGCAGTCTCTGGATGAACGGGCAGGAGGTCACGGCAAGTGACCGGGGCAGTCTCTGGGTAAAGGGTTGGTACGACCTGTGGCGGCTGATGGTAGACGTGAGCTCCCAGGTGAGCAGGCGAGAGTCTCTGGATAAACGGGTGGTCACAGCATGTGACGGTGGAGCCTCCAGGAAGACCAACAGACAGGCGGCAGATGAGCGCTCCCAGGTGAGCGGGCAGAAGTCACTGGACAGGCGGGTGGTCACAGCACGTGACGGCAGAGCCTCCAGGTAGGCTAGCAGACAGGCAGCAGATGAGCGCTCCCAGGTGAGCGGGCAGGAGTCACTGGACAGGCAGGTGGTCACTGCACGTGACGGCAGAGCCTCCAGGTAGGCTAGCAGGCAGGTAGCAGATGTGCGCTCCCAGGTGAGCGGGCAAGCTGGTCCATAGACAGACTGTCAGGAGTTGGAAGGCAGACCGTCTAACCTCAGGCAAGCAGGCAGGTAGCTGATGTGCGCTCCCAGGTGAGCGGGCAAGCTGGTCCTTAGACAGACTGACAGGAGTTGTAAGGCAGACCGTCGGACCTCAGGCTAGCAGGCAGGTAGCAGAATATCAGGCAGGAATAAGACAGCAAGCTGGCAGGAATCTGGCAGGTATCTGGCAGGTAACTGGCAACGGGACCTGAGGGCTGAAGCAGAGTAGTGAACAGTGCAACAACATTGCTCGGGCACCTCCATTTTGGAGGAGGTGCCTTATATATGGTGAAGTCCTCCGGCCATTGGCCGGGGACTCCTTAGGACGGCGCGCGCGGCCCCTTTAAGAGGGAGGGAGAGCGCGCGCGCCCTAAGCACAGTGGCCGGGAAGGAGCGCGCGCTGCCAGCAGAGCGGGAGGAGGACGCCGGGCACGGAGCAGAGCGGTGAGGGGAACAGCGTCCCTGCCTAGCAGAGGGCAGGGACGCCGGCGCTACAGTACCCCCCCCTTTAGGCCCCCCCTTTTTTAGGCCAGACAGAAATTTAGCAAGGATAAGAGGGGCATGGATGTTCTCCCGGGGCTCCCACGTTCTCTCCTCAGGACCAAACCCCTTCCAATCTACTAGAAAAAAGGTCTTTCCTCTTACCCTTTTGGTGGCAAGAATGTTCTCTACCTCAAACTCATCCTCAGCAGAAACCGGAGCAGGAGGCGTACCTGTAGACTTGGAAAAAGAGTTAAGTACCACAGGTTTGAGGAGAGATACATGGAAGGAGTTAGGGATCCGTAAGTTGGCCAGGAGTTTCAATTTATAGGCCACCGGGTTGATCTGACTGATGACCTCCAGAGGACCGATGAACCGAGGCCCTAACTTGTAAGAAGGTATCTTGAGTCGGACATATTTAGATGAGAGCCAGACTTTATCTCCAGGACGAAATTGTGGAGGATCCAGGCGTTTTTTGTCAGCGTGTCATTTCATCCGTTCGGACGACTGAAGGAGTGCGGATCGGGTACTCTCCCAAATGGAGGAAAATTTGCTAACGAGAGATTCCGCAGCCGGGTTGTCCACAGAGGTGGAGACAGGAAAAGGAATCCGAGGATGCTGACCGAAGACTACAAAAAACGGGGATTTGGAGGAGGATTCGCTCTCGTGATTGTTATAAGAGAACTCGGCCCATGGTAGGAGATCCACCCAGTCTGAATGATGGGCATTAACGAAGTGCCGGAGGTAACTGGTCAGGTTCTGATTGATCCGCTCCACTTGACCATTGGACTGTGGGTGGTAAGCGGAAGAGAAGTCCAGGGTGACGTCTAGCAGTTTACAAGTGGCTCTCCAGAAGCGTGAGGTGAACTGTACCCCACGATCCGACACGATGTGGAGGGGCAGGCCATGAAGACGAAAGATGTGACGAATAAAGTCTTTAGCTAGCTCGGGTGCAGACGGGAGGCCTGGCAGGGGAACGAAATGAGCCATCTTGGAGAAGCGGTCAGCGACCACCCAAATGACCGTACAACCGGCAGAGACTGGGAGGTCAGTTATAAAGTCCATTGCTATATGCTGCCAGGGGGCAGTGTAGCACCCTGAGGATTCGGCTGCTACAGGGGTATTGCACCTCAACCCAGAGGTGTGGTATTCCACTCCCGGGTAAGGATGGAGTGTGGAGCTGAGCTCAGAAAGCTGCATGCACTACACACATCCCATTTCCGGAGGGCAGACCAACGGTACTCCCACTTAGAAATGTGCAGGTACGACCGAGTCTGTCCTTGGCTGGAGTGGGAGGGGGGTGGACCATCCCAGTAGTGTAGGGGCAGATAGGGGGAGCAGTCTGGGTAGTGCTAGGAGCTCATTGGGTGCTGGTCACCTGAGCTCACACATAGAGGGAGTATTTAAGGTGGGCACCATCTAAGATCAGGGTCAGTCTGTGAGAAGTCGGTCAGACAGGCAGACAGCAGCCAGTCAGCCTGTTGTAGTGAAGACTTTGCAGAGCAGTGGAAGAAAGCAGAGGAGCAGAGCAGCCCCAGGCCCAGAGTGAGAGAGGAGAGAACGAAAGACCCAGAGGGGGAGAAAGAAGGAACTCTGAGAGCCCAAATATAACCACAGGGTGAAGAGTTGGCAACAGGGTACCGGATCCCAAACTGGTGGGGGCTACAGCATACCTCAGCCAGAGACCGGAGGCCGTGGGCAGCATCTGCCACGGCCACCCACCAAATCCACCCGGAAGGCAGACCACGCATAGGGTCAGGGAACCCAGAGGCAAGGGTTCGCCAACAAGAGGCCCGAGGGAGCCGGACATAGGTGGATCCCTGGTGGGGAAGGCCAGAGACGAGGACAGGACAGAAAGGGAGCTCAGAACCACGCTCCAGAACTACTTGGGGGTTGGCCGAGTCCAGGACCTGGTGGACGCAGCGCGGCTCGGGTGGTCACTCAAGGCCGGAGTGACCGGTACAAGAACAGCAGTAAGTAAAGAACCCTGAACTGCACAACCCGACTCTGACTCTCATTACCATCTTCCCTGCACTTCCACAACCACCATCCTCCGCACCTGACCCCCTGAGGCTATACCCCTCCCGTTGGGGGTTATACTACCTAAGCTGCACAAACACCATCAGCCTCAGCGGACCCTGCTGCAGCGGCGGCCGTAGTGACCGCAATTCAACGGGTGGCGTAGTCGACATAAAGAACTTTAGTAACATCAGTAAGGACTGCCACACACTGAGCTTGACACCCTGGGCACGGACCGGGTCACAGCCACTCGGAGACTACAACCCCCATCTGATCCGGCTCCGGGTATCCCTAACAGCACTGGCCCAGGGGGCGCGTCAGCAGCAGGTACAGAAAGCGGAAGGAGGCGACCGGCTGGCAGATGTCTCGGAACCTTGTTGCGGGCGCAGGACACACAGGCAGAAACAAAGTCTATTACGTCCTTGTGCAGGGTAGGCCACCAGTAGTGCCGGGTAATAAGCTGGAGGGTCTTTTTCTGACCGGCATGGCCAGCCAGTTTAGACGAGTGACCCCAGTGAAGGATCTTCTCCCGATCAGGTACTGATACGAACGTCTTTCCGGGAGGGAGACGATTTAGACTCACGGGAGCCACCTGCATTACTCTGGCGGGATCGATGATGTGTTTCGGATCTTCCTCGAGATCAGACACCAGAAAGGATCGAGACAAGGTGTCCGCCTTGACGTTTTTGTCAGCCGGACGAAAATGAAGAACAAAATCAAAGCGAGCAAAAAACAAGGACCACCGGGCTTGGCGCGGGTTAAGTCTCTGGGCATGCTGGAGGTAAGCCAAGTTCTTGTGGTCAGTGTAAATTATTACCGGGTGAAGAGCCCCCTCGAGCAGGTAACGCCACTCCTCCAATGCCAGTTTGATGGCCAATAACTCTCGGTCTCCTATGGAATAATTGCGCTCTGAGGAGGAGAAGAGTTTAGAGAAGAAGCCGCAAGTTACCATCCTCCCGGAAGATGATTTTTGAGTAAGTACCGCTCCGGCTCCAGAGGAGGAGGCGTCAACTTCCAGGAAGAACTGCTTGTTGCCGTCCGGGCGATGCAGCACCGGGGCGGAAGAGAAGGCCTGTTTTAAGGAAAGAAAGGCCTCCTCTGCTTCGGGCGGCCACTCTTTGGGATTAGTACCCTTACGGGTGAGCGCGGAAATTGGGGCAGTCCGGGAAGAGAAGTGTGGTATGAAGAGGCGGTAGTAGTTGGCGAAGCCCAGGAACCGCTGAATGGCCTTCAACCCCTCCGGTCGAGGCCATTTCTCGATGGCAGACAGTTTCTCTGGATCCATTCGTAGGCCGGTCTGAGAAATAATGTAGCCCAAAAACGGAAGCGAGGTCTGCTCAAAGAGGCACTTCTCGTATTTAGCGAAGAGGTGATTCTGCCTGAGCCTGAGCAGGACCTGACGAACGTCCCTCCGGTGAGTCTGGAGATCCGGAGAGAAGACCAAGATGTCGTCCAGGTACACCACTATGCAGGAGTAGAGAAGGTCCCGGAAGATGTCATTGACCAACTCTTGAAAGACGGCAGGAGCGTTACAGAGACCAAAGGGCATTACCAGATATTCATAGTGGCCGTCCCGGGTGTTGAATGCCGTCTTCCATTCATCCCCCTGACGGATACGAACCAGGTTGTACGCCCCACGGAGGTCCAGTTTGGTGAAGATTCTAGCCCCCCTCAGACGATCAAATAACTCCGGAATGAGCGGAAGGGGGTACTTATTCTTCACCGTGATCTGGTTAAGGCCTCTATAGTCTATACAGGGACGGAGAGAACCGTCCTTCTTTTTGACGAAAAAGAAGCCTGCTCCCGCCGGGGAGGTAGATTTCTGGATGAATCCCCTGGCCAGATTCTCCTCAATATATTCGGACATCGACCGGGTCTCAGCAGTGGATAATGGATAAATACGCCCACGGGGAGGAGTAGTACCGGGTAACAGGTCGATAAGGCAGTCGTATGGTCTATGAGGGGGTAGTGTCTCTGCCTCCTTTTTATTAAAGACATCAGCATAAGACCAATAAGGAATCGGAAGTCCAGGTAGATTAGCTGGGGTAGGAGAAGGACGGACGGGATGGACGGGAACCAGACAGGTCTTATGGCAGTCCTGTCCCCAGCGAAGGACCTCTCCGGTCTGCCAGTAAAGCACGGGTGCATGTCTCTGGAGCCAAGGTAGACCTAGCAAGAGGGCGTGAGAGAGTCCAGGCAGAACATGAAAGGAGATACTCTCAGAATGCAGCATTCCCACCTGCAGAGTAATGGATTCGGTGATGAGTTGGATGGGGCGTGGTAAGAGACCCCCATCCACGGCAGCAACAGACAAGGGTACAGCCAGAGGTTTGGTGGGGATGCGGTATTTCTCTACCAGGGACTGTGAAATAAGATTCCCGGCTGCTCCAGAGTCAAGTTGGGCTAGTTCGAAATAACGGTTCTCCCCGCAGACGATTGAGACTGACAGCAGCAGAGATGGAGAGGATTTATTCTTGTCTAGGTCGACCTCTCTGAGCGAACCTAGACACAGGCGTTTCCCGACCTCTCCGGGCAGGCACGGATCCGGTGCTCCTTACTGCCACAGTAGAAGCAGCTCCCCTCGGCACGGCGTAAGTCCTGACGGGTTTTGACCATCTTGGTCTGGTCGACCTGCATAGGCTCAGGAGAGTGTACCTGGGGAGAGACGGAGGGAGTGACGGGTTTCTGAAAAGTAGGAGCTAGACGTGGAAACCTCCTCTCACGGGTGACCTCTTTGGCACGCTCCTGGAACCGTAGGTCAATCCGGGTGGCAAGAGTTATTAGGTCATCGAGAGTGGTAGGAATGTCCCGACCGGCAAGTTCATCTTTAATACGGCCTGACAGACCCTCCCAGAAGACGGATACCAGAGCGTCGTTATCCCAGGCCAGCTCCGAGGCAAGGGTACGGAACCGTATGGCATATTGGCCCACGGTGAGACCTCCCTGACGGAGGCGTAGCAGTGATGATGCGGATGAGGTCTTCCGTCCGGGTTCGTCGAAGACTTTCCGGAAAGCCGTGAGAAAGGCAGGCAAGTCGGACACCAGGGGGTCTCCTCTCTCCCATAGAGGATTTAGCCAGGCCAGGGCCTCCCCGGTGAGATGGGACATGATGAAGGCAATTTTGGCCCGGTCGGAGTTAAACTGGTGAGACAGGAGTTCAAAGTGCAGGGTGCACTGATTTATGAAGCCCCGAGCCTGGGCGGAGTCGCCTCCGAAGCGAGGAGGTGCAGAAAGCCGGGGTCCGGGGTAGGATACCATGGTATTAGTGGGCAGCGGAGCTGCCGGATTGCGAGTCATGGCACTGGCGGAGGTTGCTGGCGGAGCAGTCAGAGTGTCCAGGTGAGAATTGACATTCCGCAGGTGACCCAGGATGGACTCCTGTTGGGACCTCTGACGGGACAGTTCATGACACAGGTCCGAGAGCGAGGGAGCTTGGGTGCCACCGGGTTCCATGGCCCGAGCAAACTGTAACGGGTCTGGGAGGCGGAACCTCTGAGCTACTATACAAGGGGGCGGTCCTTGTAAGGGAGCGGGTGGCGACCAGGGAAGACGGGCAGGCAGTCACAGCAGGTGACCGGGACAGTCTCTGAGTGAACGGGCTGGAGGTCACGGCAAGTGACCGGGGCAGTCTCTGGATGAACGGGCAGGAGATCACGGCAAGTGACCGGGGCAGTCTCTGGATGAACGGGCAGGAGGTCACGGCAAGTGACCGGGGCAGTCTCTGGATGAACGGGCAGGAGGTCACGGCAAGTGACCGGGGCAGTCTCTGGGTAAAGGGTTGGTACGACCTGTGGCGGCTGATGGTAGACGTGAGCTCCCAGGTGAGCAGGCGAGAGTCTCTGGATAAACGGGTGGTCACAGCATGTGACGGCGGAGCCTCCAGGAAGACCAACAGACAGGCGGCAGATGAGCGCTCCCAGGTGAGCGGGCAGAAGTCACTGGACAGGCGGGTGGTCACAGCACGTGACGGCAGAGCCTCCAGGTAGGCTAGCAGACAGGCAGCAGATGAGCGCTCCCAGGTGAGCGGGCAGGAGTTACTGGACAGGCAGGTGGTCACTGCACGTGACGGCGGAGCCTCCAGGTAGGCTAGCAGGCAGGTAGCAGATGTGCGCTCCCAGGTGAGTGGGCAAGCTGGTCCATAGACAGACTGTCAGGAGTTGGAAGGCAGACCGTCTGACCTCAGGCAAGCAGGCAGGTAGCTGATGTGCGCTCCCAGGTGAGCGGGCAAGCTGGTCCTTAGACAGACTGACAGGAGTTGTAAGGCAGACCGTCGGACCTCAGGCTAGCAGGCAGGTAGCAGAATATCAGGCAGGAATAAGACAGCAAGCTGGCAGGAATCTGGCAGGTATCTGGCAGGTAACTGGCAACGGGACCTGAGGGCTGAAGCAGAGTAGTGAACAGTGCAACAACATTGCTCGGGCACCTCCATTTTGGAGGAGGTGCCTTATATATGGTGAAGTCCTCCGGCCATTGGCCGGGGACTCCTTAGGACGGCGCGCGCGGCCCCTTTAAGAGGGAGGGAGAGCGCGCGCGCCCTAAGCACAGTGGCCGGGAAGGAGCGCGCGCTGCCAGCAGAGCGGGAGGAGGACGCCGGGCACGGAGCAGAGCGGTGAGGGGAACAGCGTCCCTGCCTAGCAGAGGGCAGGGACGCCGGCGCTACAGTAAGGCTATGTGCCCACGATGCAGAAATGCTCCGGATTTTTTTTGAGCATTTCTGCTCTCCCTGGCAGAAAAAACGCATGCGGATTTTACATGCCGATTGTACATGCGTTTTTCCTGCCAGGGACAAACGGATGTGAAGCGTTCTTCACATGCATTTCCGCATGCGGGTTGACAAGCGCTTTCCAAGCGATTTTAGCATCACTTGGAAAAGTACTTGACCACTTGGTCACACTATATAAATCCATGCATACGGCATGGATTTATATAGTGTGACCGTAAAAGAATGGTAAAAAACAAAAAATAAATGTATACTTACCTTCTGATGGCCCCCGGTGTCCTTGTGTCAGCTTGCTGGCAGCTCGCGGTACACTGAAGGACCTGCCGACGTCAGCGGTCGCGTGACCCATCACGTGACTAAATGACATCACCACAGGTTATTTAGTCTACCGCGAGCTGCCGGCAAGCCAGGACACATCGGATAAAGACACCGGGGGCCATCAGAAGGTAAGTATAATATTTATTTTTTATTTTATTCTTTTTTTTACAGGTTCTAATGTACCCGGGCCCGGAGGAGAGTCTCCTCTTTTCCAGACCTGGGTACCATCCGCACATTGAAACGTATGGAATCCGCATGTACAGATGCAGTGATGCGGATTCCATGCGTTCCAATGCAAGTCAATGGCGGTGAAAACGCAGCGCTTCCGCAAAATAATTGGTAGTGCTGCGGATTTTTCCACAATGATAATCCGCAGCGGACATTTCCGCAGCATGTGTACAGCACATGCGGATTATCATTGGGGAACATGGCAGACCTTCTACCAAGCGTTTTGTAAGCATTTCTGCAGCGGAATTGCCGCTGCGGAAACGCTTAAAAAACGCATAGTGGGCACACAGCCTAAAAAAAATTATTATAATTAATATATTAATATTGTGCCAAATTAATTTCACGTGTACTATCACATGATCTATCACAGGGGATCATGTGACATGTGATACATCTTAATCTTAATCCACCCCTACTTTTACCACATAGGGAATGAGGAAAAAATGTAAAAAAAAATCATGAATTGCTGGTTATTGTTTACCCTGCCACTCAAAAATCAGGAAATAGCGATTAAAAATATATGTACTACAAAATGGTACAAATAAAACTTCAACTCATCCAGAAAACAACAAGCCGTCACACAACTGTTTCAGTGAGTTAAAGAGGGAGCCCCCGCTCAAATAACTATATACTGTAGATGCCACTGTTGCTATTGACAGTGGCATCTAAGGGATTAAACAGCCGCAATCACTGGTGGTACCAATTGCAGCAAACTGTCCAATATAATATACAGCTGACACCCTCTGCTGATGGTGCTGGCTCTGCTTGTGTGTTGGCTTCATCATCTCGCTCTACATCTATGGCGGTTTGTGGTTAGGGTTTAAAGGGAATCTCATCTTAGTAAATGGGTAAAGTTATAAAGTGCTTGTAAAAGCAAGCAACTTTGACATTTATCTCTTATTAAAAATACTCTCCAGATGGATTTTTAATTCTGTAATGAACAACTCATTGCAGTAGCGTAGCTACCGGTGGGCAGAGGGGGCGGTGGCCCCGGGCCCCGCGCTCTGAGGGGGCCCACCCGGGGCTACGCTAGTGTAACTGTATCCGGCGTGCGCTGCCCGGCGGCCGCTATGGGGCCCTTGAGCAGGAAGGGGGACCCAGTGGCAGCATCGGGCCCCCCCGCCCGTTACCGCCGCAAGTGTACTGATGAGAGAGGGAGCATGGCTCCCTCTCCCATCAGTCCCCTCTCTGTGACTGACGTCTCTGACGGCAACACTTGGTGCCCGGCCCGCTGTGCCGAAGATGTGTGCGGGCCGGGGCCTCGGAGCAGTGAGGGAACCAAGAGGAAAGGTGAATACTGTTTATTTATTTTTTGCCGGGTGGGGGGCGGCATTATACTAAAGACTCTGCCTATGGGGAGGGGAGCATTATACTATGGACCCTGCCTATGGGGGGAGCATTATACAACAGACTCTGCCTATGGGTGGGGCATTATACTACAGACTCTGTCTATGGGGGGGAGCATTATACTACAGACTCTGCCTATGGGGGGAGCATTATACTACAGACTCTGCCTATGGGTGGGGCATTATACTACAGACTCCACCTATGAGATGGGGGGCATTATACTACAGACTCTGCCTATGAGGAGGGGGGAGATTTATACTACAGACTCTGCCTATGGGGAGGTGGGGAGCATTATACTACAGACTCTGCCTATGGGGGGGCATTATACTACAGACTCTGCCTATGAGGAGGGGGGAGCATTATACTACAGACTCTGCCTATGGGGGAGCATTATACTACAGACTCTGCCTATGAGGAGGGGGGAGCATTATACTACAGACTCTGCCTATGGGGTAGCATTATACTACAGACTCTGCCTATGAGGAGGGGGGGAGCATTATACTACAGACTCGGCCTATGAGATGGGGGGCATTATACTACAGACTCTGCCTATGAGGAGGGGGGAGCATTATACTACAGACTCTGCCTATGGGGGGGCATTATACTACAGACTCTGCCTATGAGGAGGGGGGGAGCATTATACTACAGACTCTGCCTATGAGGGGGGGAGCATTATACTACAGACTTTGCCTATCGGGGGAAAACATTATACTACAGACTCTGCCTATGGGGGGAGCATTATACTATAGACTCTGCCTATGAGGAGGGGGGGAGCATTATACTACAGACTCTGCCTATGAGAAGGGGGGAGCATTATACTACAGACTGTGCCTATGGGGAGGGGGAAGCATTATACTACGGACTCTGCCCATGAGGAGGGGGGGGAGCATTATACTACGGACCCTGCCTATGAGGAGGGGTGGAGATTATACTACAGACTCTGCCTATGGGGGAGCATTATACTACAGACTCTGCCTATGAGGAGGGGTGGAGCATTATACTACAGACTCTGCCTATGTGGGAGCATTATACTACAGACTCTGCCTATGAGGAGGGGGGGAGCATTATACTACAGACTCTGCCTAAGAGATGGGGGGCATTATACTACAGACTCTGCCTATGAGGAGGGGGGAGCATTATACTACAGACTCTGCCTATGGGGGGGCATTATACTACAGACTCTGCCTATGAGGAGGGGTGGAGCATTATACTACAGACTCTGCCTATGGGGGAGCATTATACTACAGACTCTGCCTATGAGGAGGGGGGGGGAGCATTATACTACAGACTCAACCTATGAGGGGGGGTTATACTACAGACTTTGCCTATGCGGGGGACATTATACTACAGACTCGGCCTATGGGAAGGGGGAGAGCATTATTCTACAGACTGTGCCTATGGGGAGGGGGGAGCATTATACTACGGACCCTGCCTATGAGGAGGGGGGGAGCATTATACTACGGACCCTGCCTATGAGGAGGGGGGAGCATTATACTACAGACTCTGCCTATGGGGGGGAGCATTATGCTACAGACTCTGCTTATGGGGGGGGACATTATACTACAGACGAAGGACTATTGGGAATGCATTATACTATGTTGAGTACTATATGGTGCATTATACTATATGTCGGCTATTTATACAGTGTGGGAGATAATGTGGGGTCTTTGAACAGTGTGGGGGCCATCATACAGTGTGGGAGATAATGTGGGGTCTTTGCACAGTGTGAGGGCCATCATACAGTGTGGGAGAAAAATGGGGGTCTTTGTACAGTGTGGGGGCCATCATACAGTGTTGGAGCCATCAGCTTGGGGGCTACTAAGGGGTCAGTATACTGTGTGGGGGTACTATACAGTAAGGGGGAATTATACTGTGTATAAGAGAGCATCATACTGTGTATAGGGGAGCTGTACATGGGGGGAGACAAGACACTTTTTAATGTTAAGTGGGCAGTTATCATTAAAGGGGAAATCAGGTTATTATGACTGTCAAAGGGGCACACAGAGGGCATTATTACTTTTTAGGGGGCACAATGTGGGCACTGTTTTCTAGGACACTTGCACATGGCATTACTATATTTTAGAGGTTTGTTTTACCATCTAGAGGGCACACCGTAGGTGCAATAATAGGGACACATTTTGCAGCAGAGGCTCAGTATTGGGGTGTCAGCAGGATGAGAAGTTTGTGCAGGTTGGGAATAGATGTGGTCAGTGCCTGAAATGTAAGGAGTCAAATGTGTCTTTGTTGTGATCTCTGCAGACCTGAGACTTTGAGCTCTGGCTGGAGAAGTTGTCGTGTCGGTCTGGGCCAGATGGAAAAGACGGGAAAAGTGAACAATTTAATCAGAAAGAACGTCAGCTGTAAGTCACTATATATAACTGTGCTGTGATCTCTTATATATTGATAGATACCAGTCCTGCAGAACATATGTCACCATATGGCGGTAATATCAGTGCTGCTCTTTGTATAGAGATTATTTTTAGTAACAGCGCGGTCATCTGCTGAGGTTCTCCTACATCCACTATCTGGGTGCACCACTATTGTTGTAATCAGAGTTACCTGGTTAGGGGCCCACTCAGAAGTTTTGTCCCCCTTGAACCAAAACCCTAGCTACACCTCTGGCTCATTGCCAATATTAATGGACACCTCAAAGATGGATGGGTATTTAGGCAAATCCAGCTTCAGTGTCACTGCACTCCTCTGATTCTGCACAGGCAAAGCTGCTTCAGCTTGGAGCATGCTCAGCCATGATGCTGACATGAACTGTCAATCTTTAGAAGTGCACTGCCCCTCTTGGCAAGGCAAGCAGGAAGCAGGTAGGGCAGGGGAGTGGTGCACACCTAAAGTAAAGAACATGATATAACTTAAAAATATAATCATGAGATCATATTCGTCATATAAATTCTAATAGTGTTGCTGACAAAACATAACTATTAATATCATAAAGTTTAGTCTCAATCCAATCCAAATACAACTGGAGACCAAACTTAACTCAGCAAAACACAAAATTTATTATTTAAAATATACATATAGACATACAAATAAAATTGGGATTGAGGGACTCTGCATCCCGCCGGTGTCAGGATTGGACTTTTGCTGCGGTATGTTACTAGTGTACACTATATGAGCAGTAGCATTGGTTTTTGCCTAAGAATTTAATATAGAGGGCAATATATGTATTCTAGTGTACTGAACAGAAGCAGTATATCCCATATGTATGTGCACCCTGGATCAGATGCTATATATGGTCCCTCGCAGTTTGGAGGTGCCGTTTTTTATTTGTACGTCTATATGTATATTTTAAATAATACATTTTGTGTTTTGCTGAGTTAAGTTTGGTCTCCAGTTGTATTTGGATTGGATTGAGACTAAACTTTATGATATTAATAACTTAAAAATAGTCTAGTTATTAAAGGGGTTAAGTAAATTTTATTTATGACAGGGCTTTTCATTTTAATTATTTTGATACACAAACTATTTAGGATTTTGTATAATTATTGGGTAAAATAGAGTTACCTTGAAATAGAATTTTTTTTGCATCACTTGCCATCCAATGTTTATGGTGAGATATAATATGACATAGTTCGTGGAATTGTGTCTGGGCTTGATCTTTGGACACATAATTAGTTTTTTAATTTATGAAGACAGTGATTGTTATTATTATTTTAATATAATTGTGGCTTCAAAATTCTCAATTACATGGCACTGCAGAATAAAGCTCTTTAACATCTTTCTTAAAAAACCCATACAGACAGATGAAGTGAGATAACTTGTGTTACAATAGCATCTGTAAAAAGTAAGATATAAAAGGTAGCAAGTGAATAATGAATTCCTGATGAGTTGGAAGCAGGAAAAACTGGAAAGTCTAAAGAGCTGAACTCCTTTGACAAGGGTCAAATTGCAATAGTTACGGTATGTCATCTCTAAAACAACTGACCTTATGGGGTGTACCTAGTATGCATTGGTTAGTACTTACTAAAAGTCATTAAAGAGAAAAAACAGTGAATCAGCGCATGTCCTGATGAATCACATTTTTTTTCACATCATGTGGAAGGCCATGTTAGTCCGCATCGCTTACACAGGAAAGAGTTGATAGCAGGATGTACTACGGGACTTTATGCGACCCTAAGGGGGTTGTCCAGGATTATTATATTTTTTTTTACTATGGGCCAAAAAACTAACAGGCAGGTAGTTGCTAACAGAGGCAACTACCTGCCTGTTCTACCCAGCATCAGCTCAGAGCGGTCACTGAAGGCTCCTGCTGGTGATTCAGCTGCTCCAGGTCTACAAAACAACTCTTCTTCTTCTGGGTTGCTTTGTTGACGGGGTGTGACTGCCGATGTCATGTTAATTGACAGCCAGCTTCCCACAGTTAGGAAGCAGAGCCAAATAACTATATAGATGACGCTGTTGCTATTGACAGCAGCACCTAAGGGATTAAACAGCCACGATAGGTGCTAGCACCAACTGCAGCCATTTCAGTAAGCTGTCCAGTAGAATTTACAGTGTACACCCGCTGCTGATGGTCCAGGCTCTGCATGTGAGCTGGCGTCATCATTGTGATAAGGGCTGAGCTGGAGAGAAGCTGAAACTCTGGTAACGTGACATCAGCAGAAGCCACTAATTCGATGGCAGAAGAGGTCTGTGATCACTCTGTCGGCAGAGATCGAAGCTGGACACAATAAGTAGATAGTTAGCAAATACCTGCCTGTTAGTTCTTAGTAAAAATTATTCAGTCCTGGATAACCCCTTTAAGTCCCAACATTCATGTGGCATATACCACCTAATCAAATATTGTTGCTGGCCAAGTAAACCCCTTTATGGCCTCAGTATCCTCCAATGTCAGTGGCCTCTTTCAGTAGGATACTATATCTTGCCACACTACATAATTTGGAATGGTTTGAAGGACAGGACAAAAAGTCCAGTTTGACCTCCAAACTCCCAAATGAATATTTGGGCAATGAGCTTGAAAAATAAATCTCATCTAAGGAGGCCTCACTACACAACTTAGAGAATTTAATGGATCTCCTGTCAAAGTCTTTGTTCTTGTTAACTCAGGTTATTTCCAGAGGGTTCATGAAAGCCATGCCTTAATCATAGCTGTTTAGAAGGTCACAAATTATTAGGGGGTGGTTTTATTTTCCACCTAATCGCTGTAAAGTTGAATGAAAATTAAGTTTTATTATGATCACATATAGTAAAAACAATCGAAAAGCACATAAACATGGCATATCATTTTTTCTTCATATAACCATTGCAGCGCCAGCATTCCTTCACGCTGCCCTTCTTTCCCCGGCAGGGACGAAAGTTTACTCACCGCCGTGGCCCCCATCCCACACTTCCTCCTTCCTTGGCGTCTGCTGCTGCCTGAGGTGCGCGCAGGGCTATATTTAGGGCGCGCGTGCTCCCGCCTTCTTAAAGGGGCCATCCTAAGGTGACCCCAGCCGTGCCCACCTGCCTGTCCATCATCTGTGCCTGCCTGTCCATCATCTGTGCCTGCCGGTCCATCTGTGCCTGCCTGTCCATCATCTGTGCCTGCCTGTCCATCATCTGTGCCCGCCTGTCTGTCTATCAGCCGTGTCCACCTGCACCAGCCTGCCTATACTCCAGTCATGCCCGTCTGTACCTGCCTGCCCGTTTGTCTGGCGTACCCAGGGTCTGACTGGGGCACCGGGACTCCAGAGAATTCTCCGGTGGTCCCGGGTCCTCAGTGGGCCCCCAAGCAGGACGCATGGGGGCCCCTGGTTAACATGGCCGCCGGTGCTCCGCACTGCAAGGGCCCCTTTAATGCAAACTACCATAATTGTACATCCCAGTTATAGCATGTGCACAGTATATGTGCAGGAGCTGCCTGTGATTTACAGTCGACGCTCCACTATAACGGAGATATCAGCTAACAGTTATTTGCATATTGCTGTAGGGTGGGCCCCGAGGATCAATTCCTCCTGTGGGCCCCAGGCACCCCAGTCCAACACTGGGCGTACCTGTCACTTTACCAGCGATGTCAGTCCATCTACCATTCCTGGCCGTTACTGCCTACGGTCCCTTGGGATTAGCAGCCATGCACCCGAGGTCAGTCCCGGAGTAGCACCTGGTCCCGCCTCCCTCATCCCTCCTTGGATCACAGTATCGTCAAGGTGCCATGCATCCGAGGTCGGTGTTGGTGAGGTCCCTAGTTACGCCCCTCCAGGCTCTCCTTGGAACACGGCACAGTGGCTCCACCACCCAGTTAGTAACAACCATAAACTATAGAGCATGTTTCCTGTAAAATGTGCTGTAAAAAAAAAAAAGAAACAATATAATTCATTCTAAGAGAAGACTAATTGAGTTAACTAGAAACTAGTTTATCTTAAATAAATGTTAAGACTTTATTTTGTTAAATGTTGCAACATAAATAATAAAGTAAGCCGTACTAATACAATTTAAGGAAGGAAGCACAATGTCTCACCTCTTACCCTCCCACGGATGGAAAAGATAGCTGTAGTCATCATACCCAGCGAATGAAGCATCATTTTCCGCAACATAGGAGATTTGTGGGTAGTGCACCAAAAGAAGGCCATCTGATAACATGAAACTTTAATTTTTTATTGCTGAGAATGATTCACACTCTATTGTTAACTCATCTGCCTGCCTTTTTTTCATCTCAAAATGTCAAGCTTTGTAATTATTTTATGTAATGAAGACCTGTCATTTACTTCAGGGTATTTGCTCTTTTTGTTTTTATCTTAGGTTTCACTGTTCTACAGCCATATTGGTTCAGAGACGAAAACAGTTGAACTTAACTAATTTTGTGGTACTGAAAACAAATATGATGCTTAAATTTGGTGATTGGCTCTAATTTGCAAGCTCCAGAGGAGGTTGTAATCACTTATAACACATTTCATGCAGGATTATAGAAAAATTGCATTTTTATTATTTCCTCATCATTACTGCATTGTTAGTAGCTAGTCTATTACTTCATCTATTTATATACCACAAAAAGATCTGAAGCGGCATATAACCGCCAGACAAGAAGAGATTCTGACACAATAAATAAAACTTACATAATTTTATTCAAGTAAAGGATAAAAAGTACATTAAAATAGACAAAGAAATGAACCTCCAAAAATAGGGGGGACACAATGCAGTCTGCTGCATACACAAGATGTGAATAATGGCACCCACAGGATTATACACTAGAAACAGGTATAGTACTGAACCCTAACAAATACACGTATAGCGCAAGTGCGACAAGGAGAGTATATCCACTGTATGTATCTATAAAATGATTCAGGAAGACTGAAGGATATGGGATGGCAGAATGACCGCTGCTCAGTGGAATCCTAATGAAGGAAGAGGAAGATGTGTGTAATAACCTGTGAAGGAGGGAATGAAAATACCAGGTGGTGAAGTGGATCCTGGTGCGCTGGAGACCAGATGTGTCCCCCCCACACCCGACGGATGCCGTTTCGCTAAGTTGCTTCTTCCGGGGCGTGTCATACGAGGGGAGGGTCTAAGATAGGTATAAATACAGAATCTAGCCAATGGGAGTCTGGAAGGGCCTGAATGCCTGGCTAGGGGATCATTCAAGTGGCGGGTCCAGAGTCACGTTGCTCGGTGTCATGAATGACGTCATGCGTCTAGATCCATCCTCCTGGTGAAAGAGACTTCCGGAATCGCGCTCCGTGAACCGCAAGTGGGACGCACCGCGGTCATGTGATTGAGCACTTCCGCAAGTCAGGGAGGATGCCGATCAAGCGCATGCGTGCTGACGTCAAGCAAGGCGGGATGGACAGGGAATGCAAAAGGGGTGGGTACTAAACGTGATGTGAACAAATGAAAATGAAGGGGTAAATGATCCCTGCTGATTTAATAAGTCCCAAGATAAGGGAACATATTTATAAATGCCCGAAGGCATACTACAACCCTATAAACTAAGAGGGACCTATAATTAGTAAAATCACGAGTAAATAGTGAATGTGAATAAAAAATACATACACTTAAACCAGGCAAATAAATAATCCCAAAAGCAATAATAATAAATCCCTCAGGAGAGTTATTTGGTGGTATAAACAATTATAAAGTGTGCATACTCCTAAATATGTCCCAAGATGATGGGATATATATTTCTAAATGCCCGAAAGCATACTAAAACACTATGTTACAGAATAGTGAATGTGAATAATCCAAAAAACATACCCTCAAGGCGGACCAATAAATAATCGTAAAACAATAATAATATTAATAAATCCCACAGGAGAGTTATTTAGCGGTATAGACAATTATAAAATGTCCTGCATGCTACTCATTTTATAAGCCCCAAGATCATGGGACATATTTCTAAATGCCCAAAAGTTGACTAAAACCCTATATGCTAAAGGGGACCTATAAATAATAAAATAAACAAATAAATGGTGAATGTGAATGATCCAAAATACATACACTCAGAGCGGGCAAATAAATAATCCTGAAACAATAATAAACCCCACTGGAGAGTTATTTAGTGGTGTTAAACAATTATAAAGTGTAAATTTAAAAAAAAAAAAGTGGGGAGTGTAGGTTGAGTGTGTAAGTGACTAAGTGCTAAGGTGCCTACTGGAAAGGAGAAGGCAGGAAAGGAAGTGCCAGATGGAATACATTTATTCATGAAAAATATTTAAATATAGAAAGTGCAAAGTGCATAATACTGTGCATATTATCCAAATAAATAGTAAAAAGGGAGATCCTAACCAAGAATCGCCTACAGAAAAAGATCCGAAAAAAACGGTAGGAGTGCTTATGCACACAGTGCATGATGGTGGCCTGCTACAAAAACGTGCAGACGTGCACAGTGAGGCCCATGTTGGATTGAAAAAATGGAGGGGGGGAGGGAAAGGGGGGGGGTAAATGTGGAGAGGCGGGGGAGAAGGAAAAAACTAAGTCCATCACGAGTCCATCCCACTGATGTCTTCAAATAGAAGAAGTACTAAAGCCATTCATCCATCCGGAAAGTCGTGTGTTCATCACAGCGCCAAAATGGATCTTCCGTATTAAAAGTTCAGATGGAAAAATTAACCTCCAGATTAGGCAAGCCAGACCTCCACATGTGCGGCATCTGCTTCAATCATACCAGCCGGTGTGTGTACTATAAATAGTGAAATAAAAATTAGACTCACAAACATATTAAAAAGTATATACATACCATATTAAAAGAAACCCTCTTCATCTATTTAGTCTATTGAGCCTTCAATATTCTATCATCTTAAGGTGACCAATCTAAAAACGCCAACTCAACTCCGATGACGTAATTCTAATTACAGTTGCATCACCTACTTTTATAAATGCTTTCTGTGTAAGGTAAACAGTTTTAGGATGTCTTAGCTTAGTTTCTTAGCATATTGACATGTTTCTATGTTATTCCAGATATGCCTCGTTCTTGCATTAACAAAGTGGATAGTTTTTGCTACATATGCGGAGAAGTCACTGCCTTGTGACCCTTCTCCCTGCCTTGTGACCCTGCTTCTTACCTTGTGACCCTGCTTCCTGCCTTGTGACCCCGCTCCCTGCCTTGTGACCCCGCTCCCTGCCTTGTGACCCCGCTCCCTGTCTTGTGACCACACTCCCTGCCTTGTGACCACACTCCCTGCCTAGCGCGGATCCAGAAAAGAAACAGAGGCAAGCATTATACAGTAGTTTAAGTTAAATAATGCACATGTTAAAACACTGTACCACTATGGTGAACTATAACTCCCAGCATGCCATATGAGCTGCAGGACATTCTAGGAGTTATAGTTCTCTTCAGGGAAACCACATGATATAAATGTGGTGAACTATAACTCCCAGCATGCCATAGGAGCTGACGGACATTCTAGGAGTCATAGTATTCCTCAAAGGCAACCACTTGACATAAATGATACTGTTATGATCTGCAACATGAACTAAGGAAAGATAGGGGAAAGCTGTCCCTACAGTAAGAATAAGCTACGAAGAATCCCTACGATGTAGCGGGCGTCCTGTTCCTAGCGAACAGACCCGCCTTAGTCCTCGGCTAGTCTGAACGAAGACCTATAGCATAAAGGGAGGGGTCCCTAAAAGAACTAAGGACTGGGACAAAAAATGGGACACCTCCTAAACAGAGAAGTAGATGCAGAACACAAAAAGACAAACTGACAAAAAGGTACTAGAGATCCCAGAAGGACCAAGCGAACTGACAGAGAAAGGCACAGAAGCACCTGGCTAGAGAAACAGTCAAACACTGAAGTCCAGCACAGCCAAAAGGCAGGAGCTGGAATATAAAGGCAGATGGTCACGTGACCGCAAAACACAAGATGGAAAAAACAAACAGGAGGGTTCTAACAGTACCCCCTCTTTTATGAGGATCCTCCGGATCCTCCAGGCCCGGGCCCATCCGGAAACCTCTTGTGGAAAGCTTTAACAAGCCTAGGAGCAGAGACATCATCCGTCCTTACCCAGGAGTTGTCTTTGGGACCGAAACCCTTCCAGGAGACAAGATACTGTAATCTCCCTCTATGCCATCTAGAATTCAAGATACGAGAAATTTCATATTCGCCATCTTGCACCACAGGAGGAACTGTGACAGTGGCGTCCCTATCAGATACATCAGCCTTTTTCAACAAGGAAACATGAAACACAGGATTAATCTTCCAGGAAGTAGTGACATCCAACCTAACAGCAGACGGGTTAACATCCTGAAGCACTTTAAATGGACCGACAAACTTAGGACCCAGTTTTTTAGAGGGAATCCTCAACCGCAGGTTCTTCGAGGACAACCAAACCATATCACCCACCGTAAACAAAAGTATTGGCACCCTCAGCCTAATACTTGGTTGCACAACCTTTAGCCAAAATAACTGCGAACAACCGCTTACGGTAACCATCAATGAGTTTCTTACAATGCTCTGCTGGAATTGTAGACCATTCTTCTTTGGCAAACTGCTCCAGGTCCCTGATATTTGAAGGGTGCCTTCTCCAAACTGCCATTTTGAGATCTCTCCATTGGTGTTCTATGGGATTCAGGTCTGGACTCATTGCTGGCCACCTTAGAAGTCTCCAGTGCTTTCTCTCAAACCATTTTATAGTGCTTTTGGAAGTGTGTGTTGGGTCATTGTCCTGCTGGAAGACCCATGACCTCTGAGGGAGACCCAGCTTTCTCACACTGGGCCCAACATTATGCTGCAAAATTTGTTGGTAGTCAAGCAGTCAAGCAGTCCAGTGCCAGAGGCAGCAAAGCAACCCCAAAACATCAGGGAACCTCCGCCATGTTTGACTGTAGGGACCGTGTTCTTTTCTTTGAATGCCTCTTTTTTTTCCTGTACACTTTATGTTGATGCTTTTTCCCAAAAAGCTCTACTTTTGTCTCATCTGACCAGAGAACATTCTTCCAAAACGTTTTAGGCTTTCTCAGGTAAGTTTTGGCAAGCTCCAGCCTGGCTTTTTTTATGTCTCGGGGTAAGAAGTGGGGTCTTCCTGGCTATCCTACCATACAGTCCCTTTTCATTCAGACGCCGACGGATAGTACGGGTTGACACTGTTGTACCCTCGGACTGCAGGGCAGCTTGAACTTGTTTGGATGTTATTTGAGGTTCTTTATCCACCATCCGCACAATCTTGCGTTGAAATCTCTCGTCAATTTTTCTTTTCCGTCCACATCTAGGGAGGTTAGCCACAGTGCCATGGGCTTTAAACTTCTTGATGACACTGCGCACGGAAGACACAGGAATATTCAGGTCTTTGGAAATAGACTTGTAGCCTTGAGATTGCTCATGCTTCCTCACAATTTGGTTTCTCAAGTCCTCAGACAATTCTTTGGTCTTCTTTCTTTTCTCCATGCTCAATGTGGTACACACAAGGACACAGGACAGAGGTTGAGTCAACTTTAATCCATGTTAACTGGCTGCAAGTGTGACTTAGTTATTGCCAACACCTGTTAGGTGCCACAGGTAAGTTACAGGTGCTGTTAATTACACGAATTAGAGAAGCATCACATGATTTTTCAAACAGTGCCAATACTTTTGTCCACCCCCTTTTTTAGGTTTGGTGTGGAATTATATCCAATTTGGCTTTAGGACAATTCTTTTTGTTTTTTTTCATTGAAGACAAATTAAATGAAGATAATAATACCAAAGAAATTGTGATTGCAATCATTTTCAGGAAGAAACTGAGTATTATCTGACAGAATTGCAGGGGTGCCAATACTTTTGGCCACCACTGTAGGTAACAGAAAAATGAAACCGAGAAAAAAAAAGTGCCCACCTAGCTTGACGGGCATTCAAGCGCTTGGCAGCATCCAGATAGATCAAATTCTTATGATCTGTAAAAACCTGAATAGGAAATCTAGCGCCTTCCAAAAAATGACGCCAATGTTCAAATGCGAGTTTAATAGCCAGCAACTCCTGATTTCCAACATCATAATTCAGTTCGGTTTCCGAAATTTTTTTCGAAAAGAAGGCACAAGGATGGACTCCACCCTTGTTCTCCTGAGACAAAACTGCTCCGACCCCCACCGATGAAGCATCGACCTCGACCAAAAAAGGCTTGGTCTCATCAGGCTGCATAAGGATAGGGTCAGAATTGAACCTCTCTTTGAGATACTCAAATGCTTCAATGGCCTCAGTAGTCCACTGGGCCGTATTCGCACCTTTCCTGGTGAGATCGGTTAGAGGTTTAACAATTACAGAAAAGTTCTTAATGAATTTCCTGTAATAATTGGCAAAACCCAAAAATCTCTGTATAGATTTCAAACCAATAGGCCTAGGCCATTCCTGCACAGCCTGAACCTTCACAGGGTTCATCTCAAAGCCCTCGCTGGAGACAATGTAGCCCAAAAAACAAATTTTCTGCACAACGAACTCACATTTCTCCAGCTTAGCAAAGAGTGAATTATCACTCAATAACTGCAAAACTTCACATACACTCTGCCAATGGGACTCTAGATCTGGTGAATAAATCAAAATATCATCCAAATACACAACCACATTCTTACCAATCAAAGGTCTCAGGATGTCATTAATAAGGTTCTGAAAAAATGCAGGTGCATTGGTAAGACCAAAAGGCATCAACAGATTCTCAAAATGACCTACCGGAGTGTTAAAAGCAGTTTTCCATTCATCACCCTCCTTCACTCGTAACAAATTGTATGCCCCCCGGAGATCAATTTTAGAGAACCACTTGGCCCCCACTAACTGGTTAAACAAGTCAGGAATTAACGGCAATGGGTAGGAATTGCGTACGGTAATCTTATTAATTTCACGAAAATCCAGACATTGACGTAAACCCCCGTCCTTTTTTTTAACAAAGAAAAATCCAACTGCCACAGGCGACTTAGAAGGTCTAATGTGACCAGCAGCCAGGCTAGTCTGTATGTATTCCTCCAAGGCCTTTCTTATAGGGATAGTCAGATTAAACAAGCAACTCTTGGGAAGAGTAGCTCCTGGAACAAACTCAATGGCGCAATCATAATCCCTATGAGGAGGTAAAACTTGCGACTCCTCCTCTGAAAAAACCCTCCAAAAATCTTGAATAGGTACAGGTAATTCCCCTTTTTCCACAGCCGCAATGCGACCATTACAACATTTATCATAGCACTTCGGACTCCAAGACTTAATCACATTAGTAGACCAGTCCAGTAAAGGATTGTGCAGTTTTAACCAAGGCAATCCTAGAACAACCGGAGAGGGTAAATTATCTAAAACAACCAAGTCCAAAATTTCTTGGTGAACTCCATTGATAGTGAGGGGAAATGCAACAACCTTGTGAGTAATACATTTCAAGGGAGTGTTATCAATTGCAATCACAGAAATAGGTGATGACAAAGGTTTGGATTTCAATTTAAGGTTTTCCAAAAACCCTTTATCAATCACATTAAGTGTTGAACCACAATCCACAAATACCTGAAATTCAATCAAATCTCCCTGCAAAGTAGTACTCCCAGAAAGAAATACTCCAGCAGAGCGTAAACAAGCTATATGGGCGTAACTGACCTTTTTTTTTCTTTACTTAAACGAAGCTCACAATGCTTAATGAAATGATCAGCTTTACCACTGTTATGATAGGCTACAAGCACTAAGGAAAGAGATCTGTCCCTACAATAGAACTAAGCTAGATCCCTACGATGTAACGGGGAACCTGATCCTGCGATCAGACCCGCTAAAGTCCTCAGCTAGTCTGAACGAAAACCTATAGATGTGAGGGAGGGATCCCTACAAGAACTAGGGACTGGGAGAAAGATGGACACCTCCTAGCAGAAATTGTAGCAGTAAAAAGACAAACACACAACATAGAACATAAAGGTCAAAAGACCCAGCTAAACTGACTGAGAAAGGTTACAAAGCACCTGGCTAGCTTAAGAGTAGAAATTGCAATGAAGTCCAGCATGGCCAGAAGGGCGGAGCAGGATTAAATAGGCAAAAAGGTCATGTGACCAGCAAAATAGAAAAAACCTAACAGGAGAGTTCTAACAGTACCCCCTCTTCTAAGAGGATCCTCCGGATCCCCTAGGACCAGGCCTATCAGGAAACCTCCTGTGAAACGCTCTGACAAGTCTGGAAGGAGAAACATCATCCGCCCTCACCCATGAGTTATCCTCGGGACCGAAACCCTTCCAAGCGACGAGATACTGCAAACTCCCCCTATACAGTCTAGAATTAAGGATGCGGGAAATTTCATATTCCCCGTCCTCCACCACCGGAGGAACAGTGGCAGTGGCGTCTCTATCTGATACATCAGCTTTTTTCAATAGAGAAACATGAAACACTGGATTAATCTTCCAGGAGGTAGGAACCTCCAACCTAACAGCAGATTGGTTAACTACCTGAAGCACCTTAAAGGGCCCTACAAACTTGGGACCCAATTTTTTAGAAGGAATCCTCAACCGCAGATTCTTAGAGGACAACCAAACCATGTCACCAACCGTAAACAAAACCTCTTGACGTTTCCTGTCAAAGTACCTCTTAGATTTTTTGTTAGCCTCCTGAAGATTACCACGCACATCCGTCCAAACTCTCTCCAAATCACCGGAAAAACTCTCCTCGTCAGGCACAGCCGATACCAATTTGGAGAATGACCCAAAAGACGGATGTCTCCCAGAACAACAAAAAAAAGGTGAACACCCAGCAGAAGAGGATGTATGGTTGTTAAGAGCAAATTCAGCAAGCGGCAGAAACTCAGACCACCCCTCTTGATTGTCTGCCACAAAACAACGCAAGAACTGCTCAACATCCTGATTCTTCCTTCCTGTCTGGCCATTAGACTCAGGATGATATCCAGATGAAAACGACAAATGAACTCCCAACCTGTCACAAAAGGCACGCCAAAAAAGAGCCACGAACTGAGGTCCCCTATCAGAAACAATGTCAGTAGGAACACCATGCAGTCTGACAATTTCCTTGACAAAGGCCTTAGCGAGTGTCTTAGTGCAGGGCAGTTTGATGAAGGAAACCAAGTGACACATCTTGCTAAAATGGTCCACGACCACCCAGATGACCGTGAAACCCTCTGAGGAGGGAAGGTCAGTAATAAAGTCCATGTTAGAACTCTCCTGTTAGGTTTTTTCTAGTTTGCTGGTCACATGACCATTTTTGCCTATTTAATCCTGCTGCGCCCTCCTGGCCTTGCTGGACTTCATTGTATTTACTACTCTTGAGCTAGCTTGTTGCTCTGTTACCGTTGTCTGTTAGTTTTGCTAGGTCTTCTGACCTCTATGTTCTTTGTTGTGTGTTTGTCTTTGACTGCTACTATTTCTGCTAGGAGGTGATCAACTTTATCCCAGTCCCTAGTTCTTGTAGGGATCCCTCCCTTACATCTATAGGTCTTCGTACAGACTAGCCTAGGACTTTAGCGGGTCTGATCGCAGGATCAGGTTCCCCGTTACATCGTAGGGTTCCAGTTTAGTTCTATTGTAGGGACAGATCTCCTGTCTTTCCTTAGTGCTTGTAGCAGATCATAACAGGCCATAGCCAGATGTGTCCAAGGTGCACTAGGAACCTCCAGAGGGCAAAGCAACCCCGCAGCAGGAGTATGAGAAGACTTAGATCTAGCACACACAGTACATTGACGCACCCACTTAATGACTTCCTTCTGCCATCCAGGCCACCAAAAACTGCGACCCACAAGTCTCTTGGTCTTAGAAATTCCAGGATGACCTGCCAACCGAGACTCATGACACTCAACAAACAAATCTCTCCTAAAGGTCCTAGGCACAAACAACCTCCCATGGGGAGTGTTAGATGGGGCATTCTCCTGTGCTTTAAGAATCTCATCTTCCAAAACGGAGTCCAATGCAGCAATCACAACACCTTCTTGTAAAATGCTCTCCTCCTCCTCAGCACCGACCATGGGAGAAAAGCTGCGAGACAACGCATCAGCTTTAATATTCTTGGTACCCGAGATGTAAGTAACGGAAAAATTAAACCGCGAAAAAAAAAGTGCCCACCTAGCCTGACGGGCATTCAAGCGCTTGGCAGCATCAAGATAGATCAGATTTTTATGATCAGTGAAAACCTGAATGGGAAATTCAGCACCTTCCAAGAGATGACGCCAGTGTTCAAATGCGAGTTTAATAGCCAGGAATTCCCGATTCTATTGTAGGGACAGATCTCCTGTCTTTCCTTAGTGCTTGTAGCAGATCATAACAGTAAGTCCAGCCGTAAAAAATTTCTCTAAGGAAAGACCTCCAGTTTCCATCATGGTCTCGGTTCAAGATTTGGCTCAACGCTTGCAGGGACTCTCTCTGGAGGTGGCCAAGCTCCAACAACACGTGAGTAGCTGTTCTGGAGCACATTTTGTAGAGCCAAAGGTACGTCTGCCTGATCTATTTTTTGGTGAACAACAAGATTTTTTTTCTTTTAAAAATGCTTGTTTATTGTATTTTCGTTTAAGACCCGGATCCTCTGGTGATGAATCACAGCGCATAGGGTTCATAATGTCACTTTTGCGCAAGGATCCTCAGGGATGGGCTTTTTCTCTCCAACCTAGTGATCCGTGCTTTAGATCAGTGGATAGTTTTTTTTCTGCTTTGGGTTTATTGTACGATGATCCTGATCGTGTCTCATCTGCTGAGTCTGAATTGAGACGTTTGAGGCAGGGATCAGGTAATGTGGAAAAATATTGTTCTCACTTCCGTCGGTGGTCTGCCCAGGTGGGGTGGAACGATTCAGCTTTGAAAAGTTTGTTTCTTGCGGGGCTAGGTGAAAGGGTTAAAGATTTGCTGATTGCTTATCCCACACCTGGAAACTTGCAGGAGGCTATGCAATTAGCTATACGGGTGGACAGGAGACTGCGTGCAAGGGTTAATGAGAGCAAATCCTCTGCTGTGTCAGCTCCGAGTCTTGAGTGGGTCGGTGCTGACAAAGGAGAGCCGATGGAGATTGGGGCGATGACACCCCGCTCTCAGGAGAAAGACCGCGGGCTTTCTGAAAGTTTGTGCTTCTATCGCGGAAATTCTGGTCATTTTATTAAGAACTGTGTGCTTCACATGAACAAAGAAAAAAAAAAGGTCAGTTATGCACGCATAGGCTGTTTAAATACTAAGGGAATATTCCTATCTGCCACTACCTCTGCTCAGGAAGAATTAATTGAATTTCGGGTATTTGTGGATTGTGGTTCTACTCTGAATGTGATTGATGGGGGATTCTTGGAAAAACTTAAATTAAAACCCAAACCTTTGTCATCCCCTATTGCTGTGGTTTCTGTTGATGGCTCTCCCTTGAAGAGTGTTACTCACAAGGTCTGTGAATTTCCCCTCACTATTAATGGTATTCATCAAGAGAATTTGGATTTGGTAGTTTTAAATAATTTGCCTTCTCCTGTAATTTTGGGGTTGCCCTGGTTAAAATTGCATAATCCTGTACTGGATTGGTCTACCAATGAAATTAAGTCCTGGAGTCCTAAATGTTATGACAAGTGTTGTAACGGACGTATTGCTGCGGTGGAAAAAGGGGAATTACCTGTACCTATTCAGGATTTTTGGAGAGTTTTTTCGGAGGAGGAGTCACAAATTTTGCCTCCCCATAGAGACTATGATTGTACCATTGAATTTGTCCCTGGAGCGACTCTTCCTAAAAGTCGTTTATTTAATCTTACTATTCCTGAGAGAAAGGCTTTGGAGGAATACATACAGACAAGCTTGGCCGCCGGTCACATTAGGCCTTCCAAGTCTCCTGTGGCTGTTGGATTTTTTTTTGTTAAAAAAAAGGATGGCGGTTTACGTCCTTGTCTGGACTTTCGTGAGATTAATAAAATTACTGTACAGCAATCACAACACTTTCTTGTAAAATGCTCTCCTCCTCCTCCTCAGCACCGACCATGGGAGAAAAGCTGCGAGACAAAGCATCCGCTTTAACATTCTTGGTACCCGGGATGTAAGTAACGGAAAAATTAAACCGCGAAAAAAAAGTGCCCACCTAGCCTGACGGGCATTCAAGCGCTTGGCAGCATCAAGATAGATCAGATTTTTATGATCAGTGAAAACCTGAATGGGAAATTCAGCACCTTCCAAGAGATGACGCCAGTGTTCAAATGCGAGTTTAATAGCCAGGAATTCCCGATTACCAATATCGTAATTAAGTTCAGTCTCAGAAAATTTTTTTTAAAAAAAGGCACAGGGATGTACTCCATCCTTGTTTTCCTGAGACAACACCGCACCGACCCCCACAGAAGAAGCATCAACCTCAACCTCATCCTGCGATCAGACCCGCTAAAGTCCTCAGCTAGTCTGAACGAAGACCTATAGATGTGAGGGAGGGTTCCTGTTGGCCTCCAACAACGAGTAGAGAAGAAAAGCGTCAAATGCATGAAGAGAAGGGATATAGAAAAGTGGGTTCATGCAGATCAGTGTAAGCGGATATAACTGATAAGAATTTGATGCCGCTCTTGTTCTTGTTTTCCAGGATCCTAAATGAAGCGTGAATTAAAAGATGGAAATTTCTGGATTCTGGATATTGGAATTGCAGCAATTTTGTTGTCAATTGGGATCATCAATGCTATGGAATCAACTCACATTGAACACTCTGGAGATATCGATCAGGGTATATTACCTAACGAGGAATATGGGAACGTATTATTTACACACCCAGACATAAACATTGATGCAGCAAGGGCAAAATTATATAATTGGTTCACTATCTAAACCATATAAATCCTATAGGGAAATGGTTGGTTATTGGGCATGTGGAACATCAGAAGTAGAAATAGGTGAGATGCACATTATTGATGCTGCTCCAGATCAAATCAAACCATGCGTGTCCAATGAATCTGACAGCAATCAACGGACAATGTACTTAGAAGAAGGCCACCCTTTACAGGTCAACCTAGATTCTACTCAAACCATTGCTAGTGACGTTCAATATGCATTTGTTACTTGGCGAGTTAATATCTCTCTATGGTTGATAAAGACCTACTATCCAATTTGTGCAAGATATACACTAAATCATGTACATGCACTATATCGGTGGTTTACCACTAAGAATGCAGAAAATCGGATAAAACACCAGCATAAACTATTTAATTCGAGGAATGACAGAGGGCGAAGGGATACTTTCAGCGCACTGTTGGGAGGATTAGGAACAGGTATGGGTGTAATTAACGAAGCTGACATCAGTAGTTTAAGGACAAAACTTGTAGATATAGCGACCAATAGCAAGAAAGGTTTTGAAGTACAAAGAAAAATCAATGATATAATTAACAATTTACAACAAGATCATGTAAACACTTATATCGGGGTAGCGAAAGATTTTATCCAACACTTTAAAGAATTAATGGAAGATACACTGACTAGGGGTAGAAATATGTCTTGGGCTCTAGTCTGTACACAAGGACAGATGGAATTATCAACTAACATTAAGTTAGCGGTACAGTCCATTTATGATGGACAGTGGCCATTTGAATGGTTGTCTCAAGCAATTACTGTGTTACCTGAACTCATGAGCTTTACACATTCTAAATGGTGGGTGAACACGTGGGTTGGGTGCAGCAACTATGACTTTGAGAAATGCTATGCTTCTTCATTTATTCCATATACTAAGTCACCTTTAGAGCTCATGCATAGAGTTAGTTCAATTGGTATTTTAACTGGAGATTCTACATTATTACACCCGAGATTAGAACATCCTCAGGTGATTAGGAAAAATGGAAGATGGAAACAGGTTGACATTTCACTTTGTATACAAAGGAATCATAATATTTTATGTACGCCAGGACAGTTTAGGTTGGTTGAAGACAAATGCTGGAGTAATTCATCCACGTGTATTCTAGATGGGGAATCAATCTCAAAAGACAAAGCACCAATCTTCTATCTAGGGCATCAAAGAATTTGTTTCTTCCTCCTAAATACTACCAATGTATCTATAACAACACAACATTGTTCTGTAATGACATCTGTAACCAGGGGAGCATGGTGCACTCTTAGTGGGGTTACAGAAATCAAGACACCCAACTGGGTTTACGCAATTCCTACTATTGCTAATCTGTCAGTGGATCTGAAATATCACACTCCAGTTAATTTGCAAGCCTTAAGCCTAGGAATGGGAAAAGAACTTGGAGAATGGTTGGTAAAATTTAATAAGGATGAATATTTATTGATGAAGCTTAATCAAGAAAAGGCAAATGCCACAATTCTATTACATCATGACCAAAATGAACTAAAGGAAGTTACCCATCTATTAGAAAATAATGCCAAGGGCTATTGGTGGGAGGTAATATTTGGTCATTCAAATGCGGCAAATGGCATACTGAATTATTTAATCCACCCAATTGTCATATTACTTGTTGTTTCTGTAATTTTATCGCTTTTTCAAATATACATGTGCTGTGTAACCCGTTACCTATATAAAAAGGTACAGAGTTTAACTATAAAAGAACAAGCCAGTGTCAAAATTGCATCATGTGACACAAATGTACAAATTCCCATTGAATTAGAAGAAATTATAATATGTGAGAACTGCGGCAGAAGAGGGCACAGTAAGAAAGATTGTTTGATTCTAAAGCGAAACCTATAGGAAATTATATTATGTTATTGTTTGTTGGTTGATCTAAATGATTTTTTTTTGTGTGATGTGACGATCATATGTACAATTTGATGTGTATTTTTTTTTATATGCCTCCTTCAATGTCCTATTAGAAATCAAGCTATTACAAAGTTAATTTTTTTTTTTGGAGTAAATGTTGGCAAATGATGAGTGAATGTGTTAAAAAAACTCCTTGCCCTAAGAAGAAGAATCAACTATGGTGGCGAAGAGGATTCCGGATTTGTGGCTCCTTAAAAGTTATGTGTCATTCAGACACAAAGGGGGGCATGTTGGAGGCCAACAGGTACAATATATATAATGACTGAACTCTGCATTAAATTTGAGTGCTGGATATTTCCAGGACTCTATCAAGAGATACTAGGTACAAGGTTGTGAACCTGCTAGGCGAGAAGGCCGGTGTTCTTTGTGTGATGTCCTTTGTTTTAGTGATAAAGTAAAGGTTGCATCTACATATGGAATGAGTATAGGCCCCCCAGCCTCCTGGATGATACAGGTACACACACCTTCTGTGGTGAACTTGAATACAGATCCTGTTTTTATGTCCTAGTGTAATCTACATATGTACACTGCCCCTGTGGATTTGAATTGTATACCATTGCTCCTGAGGTAGACATCCTGTCTCCAGCCTATGGATATGTATATTGGTGCACAATGCTTTTGATGAACATCTTGGAGCCAGCCCAAATGGAGTTGAACCTACACAAGGACTTTCTTCCAGAAGTACAAGAGTGCCATCTGCAGGAAGGTGTTGACCAATGCAGCCAATGACAATGCTCATACTACCCTGAAGATGATTGGATATTTGCACAGAAGATACCGGAGAAGAAGGGCGGAGTCGTGGGTTGTATGTGGGTGTGGATGTGAAATTTTTAGTATAAATGAAGTAGAGTCAAGACTATCTCTCTCTCTCTCTCTGCCATGAAGGATCATTGCTAAGTATACTTATAATTGTATTTGTATTTTCTCTAATTAGAGGACATTGAAGAAAGGTTCTATTGTGAAATTGTTGAT
Organism: Phyllobates terribilis; assembly: GCF_046119375.1. Taxonomy (NCBI): domain Eukaryota; kingdom Metazoa; phylum Chordata; class Amphibia; order Anura; family Dendrobatidae; genus Phyllobates; species Phyllobates terribilis. The sequence goes on along the minus strand of NW_027362762.1, from coordinate 191,310,146 downwards.
TGAATTGCCTTATTATTATCTTATTTTTCTTGTTATTAAACATCTGTATTATTTTCCCAAACTTGAGTTATTGATTATATAGGAAAGGTTCAGGACAGGAAATAGAAAGGGAAATCACCACCTACAGTTCCCTACAAGAACTAGGGACTGGGAGAAAGATGGACACCTCCTAGCAGAAATTGTAGCAGTAAAAAGACAAACACACAACATAGAACATAAAGGTCAAAAGACCTAGCTAAACTGACTGAGAATGGTTACAAAGCACCTGGCTAGCTTAAGAGTAGAAATTACAATGAAGTCTAGCATGGCCAGAAGGGCGGAGCAGGATTAAATAGGCAAAAAGGTCATGTGACCAGCAAAATAGAAAAAACCTAACAGGAGAGTTCTAACAACCACAATAAAGACACAATCCCTCGGCGAACCTCCGGTCTCTTTCCTGAGAGAGGAGTGACATCGCCCCAACCTTCATCAGTTCTCCGCCGTCTGAGCAGATTTTCTGGGGACTAGGAACTGACATTACAGGAGTCTTTACCTCATTCAGCCTGAACCTCAGCCTCCTGTCCACACGAACAGCTAATTGCATGGCATCCTGCAAAGTCTCAGGTGCAGGGAATGCAATTAGCAGATCCTTAACCCTTTCACTCAGACCAGCAAGAAATAAACATTTCAGCGCAGGATCATTCCATTTAACTTCTGAGGCCCATCTCCTGAAGTGTGTGCAATAATTTTTAACATCACCTGACCCCTGATTCAAACACCTGAGTTCTGCCTCAGCAGATGAGATTCGATCAGGATTGTCATATAATAGCCCCTTAGCAGAAAAAAATTCTTCAACAGACCTTAAACACGGATCATTAGATTGGAGAGAAAAGTCCCATCCCTGTGGTTCATTGCGGAAAAGTGACATAATAAAACCAATGCGCTGTGATTCATTCCCAGAGGACCTTGGTCTCAAATGAAAATATAACAAACAAGCATTTCTAAAAGGAAAAAAATCTTGCTGTTTACCATAAAAAATATCAGGCAGTCCTACCTTGGGTTCGACAAAATGCGCTCCAGAACAGCTACTCACGTGCTGCTGAAGCTCGGCCACCTCCAGACACAATCCCTGCAGGAGTTGAGCCAAATCCTGGACGGAAACCATACTGATCCCCGAATTTCATTCCTTTTAGTTTTTTGGGCTGGACTTACTGTTATGATCTGCAACATGAACTAAGGAAAGATAGGGGAAAGCTGCCCCTACAGTAAGACTAAGCTGAATCCCTATGATGTAGCGGGCTGCCTGTTCCTAGCGAACAGACCCGCCTTAGTCCTCGGCTAGTCTGAACGAAGACCTATAGCATAAAGGGAGGGGTCCCTAAAAAAATGGGACACCTCCTAAACAAAGAAGTAGATGCAGAACACAAAAAGACAAACTGACAAAAAGGTACTAGAGATCCCAGAAGGACCAAGCAAACTGACAGAGAAAGACACAGAAACACCTGGCTAGAGAAACAGTCAAACACTAAAGTCCAGCACAGCCAAAAGGGCGGAGCTGGAATATAAAGGCAGATGGTCACGTGACCGCAAAACACAAGATGGAAAAAGCAAACAGGAAGGTTCTAACAGATACATATGGGATCTTAAAGAGGACATTTTTTTACTTCAAAATTTTTTTCCCCTATTTTCCACCTCTAAAACCTGGGTGCATCTTATGGTCCGGTGCGTCTTATAGTCTGAAAAATACGATAAGTATCTAATTGATAAATTTACCAAGTTGAGTGAAGCGAAGATAAAGGAATGAGTCTTAATTGGACCTCAGATTCGTAAGCTTCTTGAAGATGAGGATTTTCTCCATTTGTTGCAGGGCAAGGAAAAAGTTGCATAGGTAGAATTCACATTAGTGGTAACCAAATTTTTGGGAAACTTGAGCAGATAACTATAAAGAGTTGGTGGAAAATCTCTTCAAAACATATAAGGATCTTGGCTGTAACATGTCCTTAAAGATTAATTTTTTACATTGGAATCTAGACTTTTTCCCACCAAACTACGGAGCAATGAGCTTCGAACACAGTGAGAGATTTCACCAAGATATTGCAGCTATGGATAAAAGATATCAAAGAAAATAGAATCTATTAATGCTTGTAGATTACTGTTGGACAATTGTAAGTGATGATCTGATGCAGGAGTACAAGAGACAAGCAAAAAAGAGTTGGCACTGAATGAGGACCACATTTTGTAGTGCAATTTCTGTAACTGTTTATAATTCACAATAGTGTTTAGACATGTTTTAGTTATTTGAATTGTTGCTAAGTTTCCTTTAGATAAATATCAGAAAATTAGCATGACAAAATATTCTGTATCTATATATTTTGTGAGGCAGTGACCGGGATCGTATACGAGGGACGTTATATATCCCCCAGAATGTGTACAGAGACCTATTAAATCCATTGGAGTGCATTGCAGTCACAAACTCACTTGCGGCTGCAATGCACGAATGAAGGTGAGCATTGACCTGGTCAGGCTATCTGGCTAAGGCAGATTAAGTAAAACCTGGCAGAGCCTTCATTTCTTGGGGGAGGCTACAGGAAGGCAGTGGGTTGGCCTCCTCCCTCCAACCAAGATTTTCCAGTGGCTCTTGCCACAGGTCCTTTAAAAGGATTAGTGTTGTTCTATGTTGGAACCTGCTAGGAGGATAGCAGGAAAGCTCAGCAGGACTGAGGGTGGCTGAACCCCCGCCTGGGAAGGCTCTGCACCTGTCAGGCTCTGAGCGGCCTGGCGCAGCCGTTGTCCACAGCAACCGTTGTTTAAGGACTCGTGTTAGCCCGGCTGCGAACCGGAGGACTTTTCTGTTTACCCGTGAGTTGCTGAATAAAGCTGTTTATGTTGGACTTGCTTAGGTCACTGCCTCAGTTACTGCATGGTGTGAACACCGCCGCCTTACAATTTGCAAAAATAATAATAATGTTTCAAAGTACTGAAACTTTTATCTATTAATATTAGAACCACAAGTCTCAGAAACATATTCAGTGAACAGACCTCTACAAAAAATTGCAGATGGGTTTCACTGAAACAACCACTTCAAACGCATAGAATAGAAAAAAGGGAAATGAAGTCATAACGGTTGGTACAAAAATATAACAACTTTATTGATACAAAAAATACACATTTAAAAGTCTGCAAGTGCAAGGGATGTGCGTACAAAAGAATGGCAAAATCGAAAAGCAGCAGGGACACATAGAGGTAGAGAATCGATCAATCAATCCTACGTTTATCAGAATGCATGGAACTCGATAGGGATAGATGGAGAGGAACAGTAGTATATCACAAAAGATAAATATATAAACAATATTGTAAAGCTTAGTGCTCTATCTCCTGCATGATATAGTGCAATCATATAGGCAGTAATGCTCATCTCCTAGAGCCCACAGCTCAATGATATAGCTGTGCCTTATCATAATCGATCCCCCTAAGTACCCCATGAACATCCATGTATATCTACAAAATCATTACCTCAAGGTATAAAAATGTGCCCCACCAGGTGGTAGGAGGGACTAGTGCCTCTCCCTCCCGACGCACGTTTCGCAGGGAACACATCCAGCTTTCTCAAGGGAAGTAGCAGTAGAAGGAAAACTTTTTGATATCATGGAAATAAGAGCCAACTAAAATTTTTTATTGTCAGATTTGAATTCAGGAGGTCAAATTCATTAGGAAATGGCTCATTTCATAAAGGAACCTGACGGCTTTTGTGGCCGTAGTGAACATACACCTAAACGTTGCATGCATACTAACTTATATTTCAGTTCATCTCTTCACAGCCAAATCAGATCTCATACTTTGTACTGACGAGGGGCAATACCCCAAAACACCTTGTCTACACAGTGAGATTCTGATTTGACTTTTATGCTGTCATATTTCAAGGCTCGTTAAAGGGTCGATAATGATTTGTAGGATTGCTACTTCCAATAGGTGGCACTAGAGTTCAAGTCCTCTTCCTCTCGGAAGAGACAATTTGCATAGTTTATCTCTTTAGGTTTTTGTTTCAGGTTTTTGCGCTCGGTTCACACAAGGGCGTGGCTTCCCTTTTCGTGGAGCTGAACCTTACGCTTAGATAGCTCCCCATGGCTGGATGTCCATTAGTCGGGGACTTGGTCCTGCTCAGCTCTTATTCACATTTACGTCATTTGACATATGGTAAGGTATTAATACTAGAGGTTAGGACCATCTCCAATACGGTCACCTTGATGTGTTGGAGTGGCTTTTATGCTTTTTTGATCAAAATAATGTTAACCAAGTACCTTATGTTTTTTCATGCACTATTGCTATTTATTTACTGCAGGGTTTTTGCTCATTTTGTTTTTATCTTAGGTTTGACCTGTCATTTAGTATACGTACTTTTATTGTCTATTAGTGTTTACAAAATAACATAAATATTAAAATGATGAAAATATTAACTTTTAGTGACAGATTTGCCATACATTATTTGCATGGCATAGATTGTAATTGTGGTTACCAAATGGCCTTCATACTGTACCACAGATCAAAAGCTCATGTTCTTCTTGGTGGAGTTTTTGTATTGCAGTCAGCCAATCACCATCTCCCGTCTGGTATTAAATAATATAGATTGCTGCAGGGGCAGACACAGACTGTAGTGGGCCCCTGTGCAAGAATTTTTTGGGCTCCCCCCTGCCTTTCATAGGGGGCATGAAGCCCCCCCCTCCCCCGTGCATCTCTTATTCCCCCCACTCCTAGTTAATTAATTGTATTTAAAAAAAATAAAACTTATTATACTTACCCCCAGGGCCGGCTCCAGGTTTTTGTGGGTCCTGGGCGACAGAGTTTCAGTGGGCCCCTTTAACACATACCACGATTCATGATGCACAGATACCACAGAGAAATATATACATATAGTATAAGGCCAAGGATTTCACTTACTACATTACATGAGCGATATCCTCAGCGCACAGTGCAGACCGGACAGTATAGTCCTCCATGCAGTATTATGGGCACCATATAATGCTCCATACAGGATACTGACCCCCTTATAATGCTCCATACAGGATACTGGTCCCCATATAATGCTCCATACAGGATACTGGTCCCCATATAACGCTCAATACAGGATACTGGTCCCTATATAACACTGCATACAGGATACTGGCCCCCATAAAATGCTCCATACAGAATACTGACCCCCATATAACGCTCCATACAGAATACTGACCCCCATATAACGCTCCATACAGAATACTGGCCCCCATATAACGCTCCATACAGAATACTGGCCCCCATATAACGCTCCATACAGAATACTGGCCCCCATATAACGCTCCATACAGAATACTGGCCCCCATATAACGCTCCATACAGAATACTGACCCCCATATAACGCTCCATACAGAATACTGTCCCCCATATAACGCTCCATACAGAATACTGACCCCCATATAACGCTCCATACAGAATATTGGCCCCCATGTAACGCTCCATGCAGGCTGTTCCCTCCTTATAATGCCCCATGCAGGATGACACCCCCCTTTTAATGCCCTATGCAGGATGTCACCTCTACCCCCCATATAATGCCCCTTGCAGGATGTCACTTCCCCCCTTTTCAATGCCCCATGCAGTATGTCAGACCACCCCCGCCCTTATAATGCCCCATGCAGGAGGTCACACCCCCCCCTCATTATAATGCCCCATGCAGTATGTCACACACCCACCCTCCTTATAATGCTCCATGCAGGATATCAATTCCCCCCTCCCCCTCTTATAATGCCCCATGCAGGATGTCACACCCCCTCCCTTATAATGCCCCATGCAGGATGTCACACCCCCTCCCTTATAATGCCCCATGCAGGATGTCACCCCCCCCCCTTGTAATGCCCCATGCAGGATGTCACTTCCCCCCTTCCCCTCTTATAATGCCCCATGCAAGATGTCACTTCCCCCCTTCCCCTCTTAAAATGCCCCATGCAGGATGTCACACTCCCCCCCACCCCCATAGAATGCCCCATGCAGGATGTCACACTCCCCCCCACCCCCATATAATTCCCCATGCAGGATGTCACACTCCCCCCCACCCCCATATAATGCCCCATGCAGGATGTCAATTCCCCCCTCCCCCTCTTATAATGCCCCATGCAGGATGTCACACCCCCTCCCTTATATTTGCCCCATGCAGGATGTCACACCCCCCCTCCCTTATAATGCCCCATGCAGGATGTCACACCCCCCCTCCCTTTTAATGCCCCATGCAGGATGTCACTTCCCCCCTTCCCCTCTTATAATGCCCCATGCAGGATGTCACTTCCCCCCTTCCCCTCTTATAATGCCCCATGCAGGATGTCACACTCCCCCCTCCCCCTCTTATAATGCCCCATGCAGGATGTCACACCCCCTCCCTTATAATGCCCCATGCAGGATGTCACACCCCCCCTCCCTTATAATGCCCCATGCAGGATGTCACCCCCCCTCCCTTGTAATGCCCCATGCAGGATGCCACTTCCCCCCTTCCCCTCTTATAATGCCCCATGCAGGATGTCACTTCCCCCCTTCCCCTCTTATAATGCCCCATGCAGGATGTCACACTCCCCCCACCCCCATATAATGCCCCATGCAGGATGTCACACTCCCCCCCACCCCCATATAATGCCCCATGCAGGATGTCACACTTTCCCCCACCCCCATATAATGCCCCATGCAGGATGTCAATTCCCCCCTCCCCCTCTTATAATGCCCCATGCAGGATGTCACACCCCCTCCCTTATAATGCCCCATGCAGGATGTCACTTCCCCCTTCCCCTCTTATAATGCCCCATGCAGTATGTCACCCCCCCTCATATAATGCCCCATGCAGGATGTCACCCCCCCATATAATGCCCCATGCAGGGTGTCACACCCACTCCCCCCCCATATAATGCCCAATGCAGGATGTCACACCCACTCTCCCCCCACCATATAATGCCCCATGCAGGATGTCACACCCACTCCCCCCCCCATATAATGCCCCATGCAGGATGTCACACCCACTCTCCCCCCACCATATAATGCCCCATGCAGGATGTCACACCCACTCTCCCCCCACCATATAATGCCCTATGCCCCCACACATGAAAAAAATAAAAAAATCCAATACTCACCTCACTTCTTACCGGCTGCTGGCGCTGCTCTGGACTCCAGCATCGTCCACGTCTTCCCGCTCTGCACTGTGACAGGTCAGGAGAGAGCGCGCGCGGTGTAAAGACATCACCGCACCCTCTGACCGGAGACGTCACAGTCAGAGGACGCGGAAGACGCTGCGGTGGCACGGGGAGGGGTAAGTATTATGCCGGCGCCGTCACATGACCGGAGATGTCCCTGCGCTCAGCTTGGGGCCGGGGGCGCATGCTGAGCGCAGGGACATCTCCGGTCATGTGACGGCGGAGAGTCCTGCGGGGGGGCCCCATGAGGAGACGCACAAGAGGGGGGCCCCTAGGGGGCCCCGACCGGCCGGGCCCCATGCTGGAGTCAGGGCAGTCATGCCCTGATGGCGGCCCTGCTGGATGCTGGAGGGGCACCCTCTCCCTCGGGGGCCCCCGTTCAATGAACCGGCTGCACGGGCGGTAGGTCCGCCCCTGGATTGCTGCTGTAAAAGAGTGGAGAAGCTGCCTACACCACCTTGAAGATTTGATGGTTATATAATGCATTGTGATGTTTTGAAATGTTGTTTATCTATTTTCTGTCTAGCAACAACTGAGAGCAACATTAGTAAGAGGAGTCACATGAGCAAGAGCCGAGGAAAATTTATTAGTGAAATAGGGCTAAGTCTTGAGAAGTGTCAGACTTAGGGTCTAGTTGTTTGCAGACTTGCATAGAAATGGGGTTGTATGCGAAGAAGGAAACATATAATGGATAGTGCATTCTGAGGAAAGCAGATATTAAGAGTAGTGTTGAGCCACCCCCGTAGTGTTCGAGTTCGGTTCGTCGAACACCCGTGTGTTCGCCGAACTGTTCGTCGAACTGTTCGTCGAACACCTTCGAACACCATTAAAACCAATGGCAGGCAAACAAAAACACATAGAAACACATAGAAAACACCTTCAAAGGTGTCCAAAAGCTGACAAACTGCTCAGAAGACATAACTAACACATGGAAAAGTGACAAGTACATATAGTCATGCGAAAATAAAAGAGGTGGAGGAGTAAAAGGAGGGGGAGACACAGATATAGGCATGTCATGCCCTTCTAAAATCCAAAAAGTGAGAAGCCGACACGGCCAGTCCGCTCCTGCCCGTGCCACCTCCGTGTCGCCGGGTTTGTGCCAGAGCCGCGGTGAACCCTGACGGCCAGCCCCCCTCTCCCAATACTGGTGCCTGTCCGCTGGTGGGTCGAGCGAGCCCCCCTGTGGTGGAGGCAGCTCTAAGCTTTTTAATTTAAATTGTCTCTCTAATTTGAATGAATACACTTTAAATCCATTTACAAGGATCTATTGGAGGGCAAGTCTCATGCCAGCAGCCGCGGTAATTCCAGCTCCAGTAGCGTCCACTAAAGCTGCTGCAGTTAAAAAGCTTTTATAAGGATCGAGCTCGGCTGTCCACCGCAAGGCATCCTACTGCCAGTCCCAGCCCCTATGCCTTGGGGTGCCTCCTGATGCTCTTCACTAAGTATCCCATGGTCCCGAAGCATTGGACACTGCTACTAGGCACAAAGTATTTCCTGGGCTAGATGCAGTTAAAAATTTGTAATTAGATACTCTCGTTGGATGCTGAGAAAGCATTCCATAGAGTCTCCTGGCACGCCATATATGATTCTCTTAAAAAGCTTGGGGTAGGGGTCTAGGGGACCCTTTTATAGCCAAAATCACGGCCCTGTATCGCAATACGTCACCTAGGCTGAAGATAAATGGAACTGTAGCACCCTGAGGGCTCGGTTGCTACAGACGTATTGCACCTCACCCAGAGGTGTGATATCTCACTCTCAGGTAAGGATGGAGTGTGGATCAGGACCCGACACCTGCATGCATTACACCACATTGCCGTGGGGCAGGGCGACCAATATGCCCCTGAGATGGGCACGACAGTCCCTGTCCCTGGCTGGAGTGGGGGGAGGGAACACTGAGGAAGGGGAACCCTGTAGTGCAGGAGCAGGGAGGAAGCAGTTCCTGGGTGCATTGAGAAGGGAGTATAAAAGGTGGGCACCATCTTAGTTCAGTGCAGAGAAGTCTGAGCAGAAGTGGCAGGGAGCAGGGGCTCTGCATGAGCTCTGCTCCGGAGGCGGGCCTAGTAACAGAGGCCCAGGCCTGCAAGAGGGAGAAGGAAGAGGAGCGGAGAAGGCTCCAGGAACGAGGAATGAAGGGATCCCAGGGGTGCGGACGGGCGAGTCGCCACCGCACGCCCGAATCCACCTGCGTGAAGGGGTCAGGCCAAAGGGGGAGACCGGTCCCCGAACTAGTGGAGGCAGGAAAAGACCCTCAGCTAGAAACCGGAGGCTCTGACATTTTATGTGGCGCAGCCCCTCGCTACACCCGCTAGGAAGGCACCACATAGGGTCAGGGAAACTGGCGCCAAGTTTACCAAGAGGAGGCCCAAGGCAGCCGGACAGAAGTGTTGGTAAGAAAGGCCAGACAAAGGACACACAAAGGGGGTCCTGTGAAGTGCTCCAAAGTTATCTGGGAGTTGTCTGAGCCCCTCACCTGGTGAGCACAGTACGACGTGGGCAGCCGTTACCTGCAGACGTGGTCTGGATAATAAGAACTGTGAGTAAAGGCCCTGGACTGCATCACTGACTCCGTGTTGTTACTGCTGCTGCCCTGCACCATCACCCCCATCCTCCGCATACACTGCCCTGAGGCTATACTCCTCCCGTGGGGAGTTATGCTACGCTCTGCTGCACCCACAACACCAGCCTCAGCGGTCTGCCCTGTAGCGGCGGTTCACTCTGACCGCAATCCACGGGTGGCGTAGTCGGACATTTAAACATCAAAACCACATAAATAGTTCCGCCACTGGTTTGACCGCCCTGAGCCACGGAACCGGGTCGCCGCCACGAAGACTACAACCACCAGCATCCACCAAAAAGGGTCCGGCTCCGGGTGTCCCAAGGCCCAGGGGGTGCGTCAGAACATTTTCATCACCTTTCACAATCACCAATGGGACAAGGCACGGATGTCCTCTGTCCCCTCTCTTATACATCCTAGTGACGGAGCACCTGCTCTCATCAATTCGCCATAACCCCAATATTAGGTGGATTGAGGTGGGAGGCACCGAGTACAAGTGCTCTCTATTTGCTGATGATGTCCTAGTATATATCACTCAATCACATATATCCATCCCTGCTGTTATGGCTGAAATAGATCACTTTGTTACATGGTAAAATTTTAAAATCAATGCAGCGAAGTCTGAGGCCCTCGATGTCTCCCTCCCCAAATCCATATAGGATTCCATCCAGTCCAACTTTCCCTTTGCCTGGCCCTCACAGGGTATCAAATACTTAGGAATTCCTATTCATAGAGACCTCTCCCATCTATGTTATCTTAATTTTGGGCCCTTTATTGAACAATTCCATACAGACCACGGTTGGCAAGTTAGAACTGTAAGATTCACTACGTGAACCACTGGTGTTTTGTGGAAAAGCACATGTACACTGCGTTCCAAATTATTATGCAAAAAGTGTTTAGGAGTGATAAGGGAAGAATTTGTTTGTTTGTCAGTTAAACTCATTGATGGTGATGTGTGTCAGGGCTCTTTATATCACTGTAAGCAATTGCAGACACCTGTGCTAATTAGTTTGGCAGGTGTGTCCAATGAAAGGCAAGACTACTTAAGAAGGCTCTCTCACATTATTAAGCAGCCTACATTTTCTGCCAAAATGGGAAAGAAAAAGGATGTGTCGGCTGCTGAGAAGCAACAAATTGTGGAGTGTTTAGGTCAAGGCATGACTACAATCAACATTGTGCGATGATCAGGATGAAGTGTCTTGGCAATCAAGAAGTATGTAGCTGATTCACAGTACACACGTGTGCGTGCTGATAAGGGCAAATTGAGGACTCTTTCCTACAGGCAATTACGTCAGGTTAAAAGAGCAGCGGCAGGAAAGCCTTGTCATAGCAGCAGACAAGTTTTTGAAGCTGCTGGTGCCTCCAACGTCCCCCGAACAACAAGATGCAGGGTCCTTCAGAGGTTTGCAGCTGTGCATACGCCATCCTGTCGACCTCCTCTATCCACTTCACACAAGCAGAAACGGCTCCAGTGGGCCAAACATTACATGAAGACTGATTTCAAAACTGTTTTGTTCACGGATGAGTGCCGTGCAGCGCTCGATGGTCCAGATGGATGGAGTGGAGGATGGCTGGTTGATGGACACCCCACGCAAACACGGCTACAGCGCCAACAAGGAGGAGGTGGAGTAATGTTTTGGGCTGGAATCATGGGGAGAGAGATTGTCAGCCCCTTTAGGATCCCTGAAGGCGCTAAAGATGAACTCCATAATGTATGTGGATTTTCTCAAACAGCACTTCCTGCCATGGTTCAAGAAGAAGAACCGTGTATTTCACAGCAAGATCATTTTTCTGCATGATAATGCACCATCTCATGCTGCACATAAAACATCTGCATCTCTGGCTGATATGGGCATAAAAGGGGACAAACTTATGGTGTGACCCCCATGCTCCCCTGACCTCTACCCCATTCAGAACCTTTGGAGCATCATTAAAAGGAGTGTCTATGATGGCGGGAGGCAGTTCACATCTAAGCAACAGCTCTAGGAGGGTATTCTGTCCTCATGCAAAACAATTGAAGCAGAAACCATCCAAAACCTGACAAATTTAATGGACGAGAGAGTTCAGAAGCTCCTTTCGAACAAGGGGTCCTATGTGAAAATGTAACATCACCTAGAATAAAGTTTTGAGTTGAAAACTGTTTGATTTCAGTTTCTAACAACCTGCTAATGCTTATAATTTCAAAAATGACCATTTTTTTGGTCTTTATTAAAATGAAAAGGTTGATCGAAAAGTTTGGGGGATCTAAGAGTGTGGCAACCCAGTAGTCATGATTACTTCGAATTCTGACAATATGAGGGTCATGCTGCAGGTAGTGCAGCAAGAAGGCACTTATGTGTCTTGCGCATCTCGGAGCCCCAAAATTATTTTCCGGGCTAGATGCAGCTAAAAATTATTTTTAATTTTAAATCTGGTGGAGCTTATTATAGATGGCCTAATAGGATCAGTGCTGCACACTGCTACAAAGCCCAAATTATTTTCCAGTCAAGATACAGATAAACATGATTAGTAATTTGAAAGCTTAAAACGGTTGGTAGGGTGATTTTAACCAATCATCAAGCTTTTACTCTCCCCAGGATGACACAGGGGTAGAAAAGTCGTTTCGGATCCATGATTTGTTCATCTTTATGAACGCGAGTCTGTCTACATTATCAGTGGAGAGCCGCGTGCGCTTATGTGTCAGCACACCACCAGCAGCGCTGAACACACGTTCAGACAGAACGCTGGCTGCGGGGCATGACAAGATCTCCAAGGCGTAAGTGGCTAGCTCCGGCCATTTATCCAGATTGGAAGCCCAAAAAGAGCAAGGGTCCAGTGACACAGTCGTGGCTTCAATGTTTACTTGGAGATACTCCTGTACCATCGTCTCTAGGCGTTGACTATGTGTCAGACTTCTTGTCTCCTGTGGCCTTGCAAAGGATGGGCTAAAAAAGTGGTGAAATGATTCCGCAAAATTGATGTTACCAGCAGATACTGTGGTTCTGTTACGGTTTGAGTGCTGAACACTTGACGGTCCCACGGTTGGCAAGTTGGAACTGTGAGATTCACTACGTGCACCACTGGTATTTTGTGGAAAAGCACATGTAAGATTCTGCAACAGTCTCTGCTGATACTCCTGCATGCGTGCATCCCTTTCTATGGCAGGAATAATTTCTGCAAATTTACTTTTGTACCGGGGATCTAACAGTGTGGCAACCCAGTAGTCAGGATTATTTCTAATTCTCACAATTCGAGGGTCATGTTGCAGGTAGTGCAGCAAGAAGGCACTCATGTGTGTTGCGCATCCAGGAGCACCAAGTCCCTGTTGTGTTGGTGGCGAGGTAACAATCATGCTTCCTTCCTCTGTCCTCTCCCCCCAACCTCGCACAACAGAAATGTGATCAAGGTCTCCCTCATCTGATGAGTCTTCCATCAGTTTGTCCTCCACTTCTTCCTGGGCTCCTGCACCTTCCTCACTAGTTTGGCTGCTACCATGCGCCCTGGTAAAACCATCTCCCCCACCCTCACATGCCTGCCGCCTTGGTGCTGCCGACCGTCTGGACCTTGCAGATGTTAGCCCTTCCGCATACAACTCCTCCTCCTCTACTTCCTCCACCTCCTCTTGTGCCACCACCTGACTCCGAATTCTGTTTAACATGTGCTCCAGCATGTAAATCACCGGAATAGTCATGCTGATAATGGCATCGTCAGCACTAAACATCTTCGTCGCCATTTCAAAACTGTGCAGAAGGGTGCATAGGTCCCTGATCTGAGACCACTCCTCCAGCGTGATTTGCCCCACCTCTGAATCTCGTTGGCCCAGGCTATACGTCAGAACGTATTGCACCAGGGCTTGTCGGTGCTGCCACAGTCGCTGCAACATGTGCAGAGTTGAATTCCACCGGGTAGGCACATCGCATTTTAGTCGGTTGAAGTGGCAGGCCCAACGACTTCTGTAGAGATGTAAGTCGCTGAGCTGCGGGATGCGAACGGCGGAAGTGAGCACACAGCGACCGTGCCCTCTGCAGAAGGCCATCTAGTCTGGGATAGTGGGCTAAAAATTGCTGGACAACCAGGTTCAACACGTGAGCCATACAAGGCACGTGTGTGACATTGCCCCGGCGAAGGGCCGCACCCAGGTTTGCAGCATTGTCGCACACGGCCTTCCCTGGTTTCAGGTCCAGTGGAGACAACCATTCATGAAATTGGTTCTCCAGAGCTGACCACAACTCCTCAGCTGTGTGACTCACATTTCCCAGACATTTCAAAGTAAAAACCGCCTGATGACGTTGAGCCCTACTGCCAGCATAGTAAGGAGGTATGTAGGATCCCTTCTGCGCAGTTAGAAAGCTTGTGGCATGACCAGACAGGCTTTGGGTGCAGGTGGAAGACCGAGAGGAGGTTGAGGAGGCAGAAGCAGTGGAGGAACTTTGACATAAAGAGGATTGACGCACAACTCGTGGGGACGGCAAGACTTGGACAGCAGCCACTTGTCCTGCTGTCACCATAGTTACCCAGTGCCCAGTCAGCGACATGTAACGCCCCTGTCCATGCCTACTCGTCCAAGTGTCTGTGGTGAAATGCACCCTGTCACACACAGAGTTTCTCAAAGAAGCGGTGATGTTGTGTGCGACATGCTGGTGGAGCGCAGGCACACCTTTCTTTGAGAAGTAGTGCCGACTGGGCATCTGGTACTGGGGCACTGCGACGGACATAAGGTCTCGAAAATCCTCTGTGTCCACCAGGCGGAAAGGCAGCATTTCTGTAGCCAAGAGCTTGCAGATGGTGAAATTCAACCTCTTAGCTTTCTCATGGCTAGGAGGAAATGGTCTTTTACTTGTCCACATCTGAGGGATCGAGGGCTGGCTATTGTGCTTAGACGGGGTTGATAAGGGTGTCCCCGGCAAACTGCCGGTCTGTGAGGAAGATGCAGGCGGACATGTTAGGTTGCCTTGATCCAAAGGTGGTGCTATCGATGTCGGACAGCGCTCAACACCAGCTGGTGTTACCACCTCCAAAGAAAATGATGACCTGCCAATCACGCTGGCTGTTGCGGGTAAAGAGGTGGCAGGTCTGCGCCCCAAAACAGGTGTGACTGCTGTCCCCCCAGTCACAGAGGATGAAGAGGCCGCGGATGCACAAGATATGGCAGACGGTGGTTGGCCCGGCCGGCTAGGCCGCATTGTAGCACACTGAGCTTCCCACTGCAACTTATGCTTCATGTCCATGTGCCAGTTCATGCATGAAGTACTCAAACTATGTATTTTTTGGCCTCTACTTAGCTTTTGCTGACAAATGTTACAGATAACACGAGTTGGGTCATCTTTATCGATCTGAAAAAATGCCCAGGCTATGCAAGGCTTAGCACCCATGCGACCTGAAGAGCCACCACGACTTGTGGTGAGAGGCAGAGTTGTGTTTGAGGATGCAGTTGTTGACGTGCTTCCAGTACTACGTCTCTGTCCAGGAAGGCGCAACCTGACCTCGTCGTCACTAGCATCTTCCTCCACCTCCTCTGCTGACCTCATCTCTTGGCTGACTGTGGGTTGACAGTAAGTGGGATCTCCAACCTCATCATCATCACCCTGTGTGTTATCACACCTGTCGTCCTCAGAGCCAACCTGTTCCTGCCCTGACAAAAAACTAAAGTTGTCGCTCCAATCAGGTATTTGAGTCTTATCATCGTCTTCCTCATTGTCTCCACCAACAGGAGTTACAGTTTGGAAATGAGGGTCTACATTATGGTCAGAACCTTCTGCGTCTGGTCCTGGATCCGACTCATAAAGATTCTGGGCATCAGTGCAGATCATTTCCTCGTCTGGATTCACAGAAGCGCTGGAGTCGACCTCTGATTCCCAGGCTATAGTATGAGTAAACAGCTCTGCAGACTCAACCATCTGTTCTACCTCATACTCAGACGGGCAGCTGGAGATTTGGGAGCTGTGAGGAAGCAAGTGCGATTTGGGTGACACTTTTGAGGACTGGAGTATTTGTGATGTTGAAGTTGATGTGGAGGAGAGCCCACTTAAAGGAGCACTTGATATCCGTTGAAGCACCTGCTGTTTTTGTGCCTCATCTGGAATTTGTAGCGATTGGCGTGGCCGTAAGAAAGGGATCTTATCACATTGTCCGCTAAAAGAAGTAGACATTTTAGTTTGGCTGGAAGATGGTCTTTCTTCTGCAGATGTTACTGTTGCTTTAACACCTACCCCACGGACACAACCTTTTTTCCCCTTCCTAACACGCCTATTCCCCTTTCCACCAGCAGCAGGCCTTTTTCCACTCATTTTGGTGGTTAACTAATTCACAACTCTGGAGTTGTTTGCACAAAAAAACAATGGATGGTAACCGAGCAGAGCTGAGTGGCCAAACTGTGGTATTAGGCCAAAACTATTGGCTGGGTTAGATGCAGAAAAAAATTATATTCAATTTGCAACCTGATGGAGGTCAGTATAGATGGACTAATACAACAAGTCCCACACACAGCTAGAAGCCCAATATTTTTTCAGAGGTAGATGCAGAAAAAAATATATTCAGTTTGCAACCTGATGGAGGTCAGTATAGATGGACTAATACAACAAGTCCCACACACAGCTAGAAGCCCAATATTTTTTCAGAGGTAGATGCAGAAAAAAATATATTCAGTTTGCAACCTGATGGAGGTCAGTATAGATGGACTAATACAACAAGTCCCACACACAGCTAGAAGCCCAATATTTTTTCAGAGGTAGATGCAGAAAAAAATATATTCAGTTTGCAACCTGATGGAGGTCAGTATAGATGGACTAATACAACAAGTCCCACACACAGCTAGAAGCCCAAATATTTTTTCAGAGGTACTGTAGATGCAGATAAAAATTATTTTGAATTTGCAACCTGATGGAGGTCAGTATAGATGGACTAATAGAGAAAGTCCGACACACTGCTAGAAGGCCAAATATTTTTTCAGAGGTACTGTAGATGCAGATAAAAATTATTTTTAATTTGCAACCTGATGGAGGTCAGTATAGATGGACTAATAGAGAAAGTCCGACACACTACTAGAAGGCCAAATATTTTTTCAGAGCTAGATGCAGAAAAAAATTATATTCAGTTTGCAACCTGATGGAGGTCAGTATAGATGGACTAATACAACAAGTCCCACACACAGCTAGAAGCCCAATATTTTTTCAGAGGTAGATGCAGAAAAAAATATATTCAGTTTGCAACCTGATGGAGGTCAGTATAGATGGACTAATACAACAAGTCCCACACACAGCTAGAAGCCCAATATTTTTTCAGAGGTAGATGCAGAAAAAAATATATTCAGTTTGCAACCTGATGGAGGTCAGTATAGATGGACTAATACAACAAGTCCCACACACAGCTAGAAGCCCAAATATTTTTTCAGAGGTACTGTAGATGCAGATAAAAATTATTTTGAATTTGCAACCTGATGGAGGTCAGTATAGATGGACTAATAGAGAAAGTCCCACACACTACTAGAAGGCCAAATATTTTTTCAGAGCTAGATGCAGAAAAAAATTATATTCAGTTTGCAACCTGATGGAGGTCAGTATAGATGGACTAATACAACAAGTCCCACACACAGCTAGAAGCCCAATATTTTTTCATAGGTAGATGCAGAAAAAAATATATTCAGCTTGCAACCTGATGGACGTCAATATAGATGGACTAATACAACAAGTCCCACACACAGCTAGAAGCCCAATATTTTTTCAGAGGTAGATGCAGAAAAAAATATATTCAGTTTGCAACCTGATGGAGGTCAGTATAGATGGACTAATACAACAAGTCCCACACACAGCTAGAAGCCCAAATATTTTTTCAGAGGTACTGTAGATGCAGATAAAAATTATTTTGAATTTGCAACCTGATGGAGGTCAGTATAGATGGACTAATAGAGAAAGTCCGACACACTGCTAGAATGCCAAATATTTTTTCAGAGCTAGATGCAGAAAAAAATTATATTCAGTTTGCAACCTGATGGAGGTCTGTATAGATGGATTAATAGAACAAGACCCACACACAGCTAGAAGCCCAATATTTTTTCAGAGGTAGATGCAGAAAAAAATATATTCAGTTTGCAACCTGATGGAGGTCAGTATAGATGGACTAATACAACAAGTCCCACACACAGCTAGAAGGCCAAATATTTTTTCAGAGGTACTGTAGATGCAGATAAAAATTATTTTGAATTTGCAACCTGATGGAGGTCAGTATAGATGGACTAATAGAGAAAGTCCGACACACTGCTAGAAGGCCAAATATTTTTTCAGAGGTACTGTAGATGCAGATAAAAATTATTTTTAATTTGCAACCTGATGGAGGTCAGTATAGATGGACTAATAGAGAAAGTCCGACACACTACTAGAAGGCCAAATATTTTTTCAGAGCTAGATGCAGAAAAAAATTATATTCAGTTTGCAACCTGATGGAGGTCAGTATAGATGGACTAATACAACAAGTCCCACACACAGCTAGAAGCCCAATATTTTTTCAGAGGTAGATGCAGAAAAAAATATATTCAGTTTGCAACCTGATGGAGGTCAGTATAGATGGACTAATACAACAAGTCCCACACACAGCTAGAAGCCCAAATATTTTTTCAGAGGTACTGTAGATGCAGATAAAAATTATTTTGAATTTGCAACCTGATGGAGGTCAGTATAGATGGACTAATAGAGAAAGTCCGACACACTGCTAGAAGGCCAAATATTTTTTCAGAGCTAGATGCAGAAAAAAATTATATTCAGTTTGCAACCTGATGGAGGTCTGTATAGATGGATTAATAGAACAAGACCCACACACAGCTAGAAGCCCAATATTTTTTCAGAGGTAGATGCAGAAAAAAATATATTCAGTTTGCAACCTGATGGAGGTCAGTATAGATGGACTAATACAACAAGTCCCACACACAGCTAGAAGGCCAAATATTTTTTCAGAGGTACTGTAGATGCAGATAAAAATTATTTTGAATTTGCAACCTGATGGAGGTCAGTATAGATGGACTAATAGAGAAAGTCCGACACACTGCTAGAAGGCCAAATATTTTTTCAGAGGTACTGTAGATGCAGATAAAAATTATTTTTAATTTGCAACCTGATGGAGGTCAGTATAGATGGACTAATAGAGAAAGTCCGACACACTACTAGAAGGCCAAACATTTTTTCAGAGCTAGATGCAGAAAAAAATTATATTCAGTTTGCAACCTGATGGAGGTCAGTATAGATGGACTAATACAACAAGTCCCACACACAGCTAGAAGCCCAATATTTTTTCAGAGGTAGATGCAGAAAAAAATATATTCAGTTTGCAACCTGATGGAGGTCAGTATAGATGGACTAATACAACAAGTCCCACACACAGCTAGAAGCCCAATATTTTTTCAGAGGTAGATGCAGAAAAAAATATATTCAGTTTGCAACCTGATGGAGGTCAGTATAGATGGACTAATACAACAAGTCCCACACACAGCTAGAAGCCCAAATATTTTTTCAGAGGTACTGTAGATGCAGATAAAAATTATTTTGAATTTGCAACCTGATGGAGGTCAGTATAGATGGACTAATAGAGAAAGTCCGACACACTGCTAGAAGGCCAAATATTTTTTCAGAGCTAGATGCAGAAAAAAATTAGATTCAGTTTGCAACCTGATGGAGGTCAGTATAGATGGACTAATAGAATGATGCTATGCCCAAAAGATTTTACTTCACTAGGTGCAGTAAAAAAATTGGTATTCTATACACAGGTGGTATATCTTGCAACACAGATAGGCTACTCCACTGACTAACACACTCTGCAATAGGCCAAAAAGGATTAGCTTTGCTAGATTCAGCCAAATGCTGTGAAAAAAACTTGCACAGCACTGGCACAGACCTGCCTGGCAAAAACTGATAGGAACTGATGTAACCTAGTCCTGAAAAGGACTCCAATTACAATTAGTCTTTACTCCCACAACCTATCTATTTAAGAGCACAGACCTGCCTGATAAAAGTCGTAGGAAATGCTGTAACCTAGTCCTTAAAAGGACTGCAATCACAACTATTCCCTACTCCCAAGCTATCTGTATATTTGTGCGAAAATTGGCTTGAAATTAACAAGGTATAGCGCACACAGCAACAGCGGTGCCGTCTAACACGCAGCTGCAGCAGTGAGAAAATGGTGGTGACGGGGAAAATGGCTTGGTCTTATAGGGCAAGGACATGTGACATACACTGCCAATGACACATGCCCTTGCTTGTGTGAAAAAAAGCACTTCGCTCCGTGTGTGCGCTGCTGATAGGCTGACAGATTGCACCTCCCCACTGTAAATGCGGGAAAGAGAAAAAAAAATGGAGATCTTCATTGTTCCTGCAGAGATCCATCCCCTGCCCCTCCCCCCACCCCGCTGTACACTCAAACTGCGTATTAACATTAATTTTCATCATTACTGAGAAAAAATCCAGTTATGATTTTGGTGCACGAACAGTTATCGAACATAACCTCGAACAGCCGAATTTTTCTCAAATTGTTCGTGTTCGCCGAACGGCTCGAACACCGCCCAAAACAGCTCGAATTTGAGATTGGCGAACAGTTCGAGTAGAACAACGCTCATCTCTAATTAAGAGGCTGTGGAATTCCAGAATTCAGACAGGATCCCTAGCAAAGTTAAAGGGGAGGATGAGATCCTTGGCCCAGGCCAGGAGGACTCATCGACTGAACAGAGAATCGCTCAGGAGAGCAGCAGGAAGAAGTGCTAAAGAGAACTAAGCTGAAGGAAGGATTCCTAATCTCAGATAATAAGGTCATAAGCACACAATTGTCTATAGTAGAGAATCTAGAGTGTCACCATACTGAGGCATGAGTTCTCCTACAGAGCTGAAGATGCAGTGGCACATCAAGGAGCAGGTGGCCCTGATCGAATTGACTTTGGGAGTACTAGTGAAGAGTCGTACCGATGCACCTCAGCCATCGAGGACCTCATTAATCGGCTAGAAACTGAGAATATCTGTGAGGGACCGTAGCATTACACCTCAACAAGTGTGGTCATCACAGGGGAAGATGGACTTTCCCATAATGGTTTGCTGGACTGTTGTGACTTGTAACAAAAATAATGTACCGCCACATTTATCAGGAAAGATCTTGTCTCAGTATAATGAAGAAGAATTCATGAAGTGTTTGGCCTGCTAATGATATACATTATCATACTTCTCATCAAGTTATTGTTAAGTCAAAAGTTCATTTTTGGACTTTGGTTTCCCTCATTCATCTCCATACTATCTGGACCAGGCTTGTCAAACACAACGGCAGTATGCGTTCTGCCGGTCCGTATCGCCAAGGTAACCTCAGCACACACACGTAGCCAGGACCCCATTTTCATGTATCATGGTGGGGCGAGGAATAGGAGTACCTTGCTCACGGCTACCACTCCTGACTATGCTACAATGTCCCCAAATTAAAATCAAAGGTTATGTTTAACTACCAAAATATAAAGAACACAGACCCAAATGGTCACCTTTCTTCCACTCTCTTCCAAAAGAAAGACAAACAAGTAGTCAAATAAGGCAACTAAGGAGTGTCATTGTATCAATGTAAGGCAAAAGATATAAATGTAATATGGAAAAAAGTTTCAGATAGTTTTGGATGTGTTTCTGGTTAGTTATAATATTTTTTCACGTGAAAAAACCCTAATGATGAGCTGCTGTCAGTCAGTCCTGGGGGTGAGTTTACAGCCGCTGCTCTCCATACACAGAGCAGTGACTGAACCGGCGCAGATTCAGAACACTATTAACCTGCAGAATAACCCCAGATCTGCAGCTTAATAGCATTATTTTACCTGCCAGGTTCCCTTTAAAAAATACATTTAGTTCTAATCAATGTAGAAAAAAAGGTAAATATCACAAATTTACATAATATACAAATACTATAGACGTGTGTATTAAAATTTCCTTTTTAATTATAGTGCTTTGAAGTGTAATTCAGCTGCTGTAAAAGTGGTATACAGTAAATGAAGCACATCTTCTAGTCGTTCTTCCAATTCAGGTTTTGTTACATAGATACAGGGTGAAACAAAGGTATTGCAGAATAAATCCAACGGCATTTGGAAGGTTTAACAGTAGATGAGGTTTCTGACAATCATCCCCCTGACTACAAAGTATCACTGGTCTGTGACAAAACTATTGAAAATCACGAATTGGAAAATCAAAGCCACATCATTAATCAATAAATGGCCCGATTCATGAAGAACAGTAGTTTTCACACCAGTCTGGATGAGGGGGCGTGCTGGAGTCAGACGCTCCTGATTCATTAAGACGCCTCTTAGTGCATAAGGAGCATCTGAAAGGTGGCGTTCGCCTCTGTGAGTGCCTTGCCACAAACCTTACTCCAGTCGGGGTTGACAATCAGAGTTCACACTCCCCCGTCCCACCCCAGCTCTGCCCTTTTTGTCAGAGAGTGCCAAAATTCGCAAAATTTTACCACAGATTGGCTTTGCAATAAAATTTTGCAACTTTTCAAAGCTTTTTATACCAGAATTCTGGCACTGCTTTTTTTTCCAGGTATTTTACTATAAGCAACTTTATTGGGCATGGCAGAGATAAAAAAAAAATTCAGCTAGAATGTGCTAAAAACACGTGAGATATTATGAAATCCAATCTAAAAAGGACCACAGACAAAAGATTTTTGACTAACCACCAAATAATGCACAACTCCAGAACTATGCTATTCCTCGTGGTAAAACATAGAGGTGACAACATTAGAGGGGTTAAAGATAAAATGAAGGAAGCAATCAACAATGAAAATAAACCATTATTAGAAATATTAGCAGTATTCCTTAGGATTCCTGGGTTCAAATCTCCCCCCAAGCACAACATCTACAAGGAGTTTGTATGTCTCCCTGTGTTTGCGTGGGTTTCCTCCCAAACTCCAAAAACATACTGATAGGGAACTTATATTGTGAGCTCCAGTGGGCACAGTGATGATGATGTCTGTAGAGAACTGTAGAATATGACAGCATTTTATATTTTATTTTTGTACTCACTTATCGTACCATAATTCAACACTTTACAGACATCATCACTGCCCCCATGGGGGCTTGCAATCTGTTTACTTTTACGCTTTTGTCAGCCCTTGAGTTGATCAGGTATTGTTCAATTTCACACCTTGGTCAGCCAATGTTTATTTTGCACACATCACTAATTTACTTAAACTGTACTAATCCCAAATGCTATTCTCAACTGCCATAAACACTCAGACATTATGGTTTAAACTTGGGAAAATGACAAAAATAAATGTGTTTTATATACTGCTGTACCTTCTTCTTTTCACTAAAAACGAAGCAATACCTGCTTTTTTCCACTTACCCATTGCTTTCTATTGGTGTAAAACGCTGAAAAAATGCTGAAAGAAGTGACATGCTGCAGTTTGCAAAAACGCAGCAGTTTTCCAGATCAGTCAGGAAAAAAAAACAATATGTGTGGATGAGATTTCTGAAATCTCATAGACTTTGCTGGTACTGTAAAATGCATCTTAAGATTTGCATAAAAAATGCAGTAAAAAAAATGTTGCAAAAATGTAACGTGTTAACATAGCCTTAAAGTTGGCTAAACACATTAGATGACTGAAGGCTCATAAACATTGTCTAAGCATGAATGTTTATTTCTTTGACTAAAGGGAGATACAATAGTGCTAGACACCTCAGAGACTGCCTTAATTCCTGGAATACTAACAATTTTGTTCTGCAGACTTTGATTTAGTCAGCTTAAAGGGACTCTGTCAGCACAGAATGGTTGTTCAAACTAAGTACAGGCACTCCGTGCTTAATGGCGGACCAATCATTTATATACATGTTACCACCTGTTTAGTTTCCATGTATCTCCCTGCTGTCAATCAAATAAGAGGGGGTGGAGATTGAGGGAAAACAAGAAGGTGTATTTACATTATTGACCCCGCTGTAACGTGTTGCAGGGTGGTAGCCAGGGTCGGACTGGGGCACCGGGACACCGGAGAATTCTCCGGTGGGCCCGGGTCCTCAGCGGGCCCCCGAGCAGGACGCACGGGGCCCCTGGATAACATGACCGCCGGTGCTCTGCAATGCAAGTGCCCGGAGGGTCAGGAGGGCCCTTGCAGTGCAGCTGACGAGGGCAATCTGGCCTGCTTCTCGGACCCCCAGTCTCCGAGGGGCCCATGGCCAGATTACCCTCATCCTGTGAGGTGGGCAGGAAGCGATCCCTCCAGCTACGCTGCTGACAGGATGAAAATGGCAGCGGAGCTGGAGGGATCCGTCCTCACCTCTGCTTCCTGCCCGGCGCTTCCTCCCTGACACAGGCCCGTGCTGCTTGGTGACGTCATCATGCAGCGCGAGCCTGTGTCAGGTAGAAAGATGCCGGGCAGGAAGCAAAGGACGATGCTGCGGGGGAGCGTGCTGAGAGGTAAGTGGTTTTTTTTAACTAATACACTGGACTGGAGATGGCGGAAATATTATATTATATTATATATATATATATATATTTTTTTTTTTTAATTTATTTATTATATATATAACTTATATTTTATGTTATATAGAGTTCCTCAGTATATTTATAAGTCATCCCCCATTACCTTTTTCATCTCTCCTTATAAGTATGTCTTGTATCTTAGCTAAAACATGGTAGTAAGTAGCACATTACAGGAGCAGACACTGACTGCTTGGGGCCCATGTGCAAGAAATGTGCCTGGACCTCCCACCTTTTATGGCGACAAAGCTGCACTGTGCGATTTATACATTTACTTTTAATCATTTGGGTATTTTTCTTGTCTTTGGTTTCTCTTTGTCTAATGGCCTTGTGTGAACATGCATTTACATTTTGCATGCACATCAATTTATGTTCCAGTTCACACCTTCAGGTTTTTCTTTGCAGTTAGTATGCTTGAGTGCATATAAAAGGGTGTGGCCGCCCTTTGTCTGGGCTGGGACGCTGATCCTGCCTCGGTTTTATGCTTGCACCAGGGATCCAGTCTCTCGGTCCTTGTCCATATGTATGTCACTTGACAAATGGTAAGGTTTTTAATATTAGAGTTAGGACTGTCCCACAAGGGATGCCGTGACGTGGCGGAACAGCTTTTACATTATTTTGATCAAAATTATGTTAACTAAATACCCTTTATTATTTATTATTATTTTTGCACTGTGCGATTTATACATTTACTTTTAATCATTTGGGTATTTTTCTTGTCTTTGGTTTCTCTTTGTCCAATGGCCTTGTGTGAACATGCATTTACATTTTGCATGCACATCAATTTATGTTCCAGTTCACACCTTCAGGTTTTTCTTTGCAGTTAGTATGCTTGAGTGCATATAAAAGGGTGTGGCCGCCCTTTGTCTGGGCTGGGACGCTGATCCTGCCTCGGTTTTATGCTTGCACCAGGGATCCAGTCTCTCGGTCCTTGTCCATATGTATGTCACTTGACAAATGGTAAGGTTTTTAATATTAGAGTTAGGACTGTCCCACAAGGGATGCCGTGACGTGGCGGGACAGCTTTTACATTATTTTGATCAAAATTATGTTAACTAAATACCCTTTATTATTTATTATTATTTTTGCACTGTGCGACTTATACATTTACTTTTAATCATTTGGGTATTTTTCTTGTCTTTGGTTTCTCTTTGTCTAATGGCCTTGTGTGAACATGCATTTACATTTTCCATGCACATCAATTTATGTTCCAGTTCACACCTTCAGGTTTTTCTTTGCAGTTAGTATGCTTGAGTGCATATAAAAGGGTGTGGCCGCCCTTTGTCTGGGCTGGGACGCTGATCCTGCCTCGGTTTTATGCTTGCACCAGGGATCCAGTCTCTCGGTCCTTGTCCATATGTATGTCACTTGACAAATGGTAAGGTTTTTAATATTAGAGTTAGGACTGTCTCACAAGGGATGCCGTGACGTGGCGGGACAGCTTTTACATTATTTTGATCAAAATTATGTTAACTAAATACCCTTTATTATTTATTATTATTTTTGCACTGTGCGATTTATACATTTACTTTTAATCATTTGGGTATTTTTCTTGTCTTTGGTTTCCAGATGTATATATAGCCACACACATATATAAACCTCTTACATAGCCTCCTTTATTATGTATATTGCCATCCCTTATTACACAGTGCCCTCTCTTGTTATGTACAGCATCGTCCTTTACATATTGGATTATCTATAGCACCCTGTTCTTTATTACATAGAGTCCTCTTTTGGAGGAGCGAGGGAAAGCTTCTTTTCTGATGGAGGAGCAGATGGACTGGTCTTCTGGTCACTGGCTGCTCCATCAGCAGTCATTTTATATCTAACAAGAGACGACTATGTAATAAAATATTGCGCTATGACTGACAAAAATAACAAGAATATGCTATGTAAGGGACAGCACTGTACATAACAGCAAAGGAAGCTATGTAATAAGAGACGGCACCATATATAATTAGAGAAGATGGTACGTAATAAAGGAGGGTATTATACATAATAAAAGATGAAACTATATAACTAATAATGGCGCTATACATAATAAATGAGTACATTCTATACTAAGGGACTGTGCTATACATAATAAGGCTACATTCTTATATCTGTGTGCAGTGTCGGTGTGCTGCCCGCTTTTACAGACGCATTGAGCATGTTCTATGCTGATCCTCAAAATCGGATCAGAACAGGACATTCTCTGACCATCACAGATCTCATTCTCAGATCCGTGATTTTCATGGATGTGTGAATGGATCTATAAAACTCTACGAGTCTGTGGACCATCCCATAAAAAATTCTGGCAGCACACAGACATTTCACACAAATGTGAGAATGCAGCCTAAGGGATTTTACAGATAACATTATCACTCCAAGTCACACAGTGCAGATACAGAATAATATTTACATCCAGGTACTTACCGCTCATGTCTCATCTGATCAGAGTCGGTTTCTGCTGCTTCTTCTCCATCTGGTCAGACCTTCATGTCAACTTGTCACGATGATCTCCAGCCTAGAAAATAACAAGGTCACTTATATTGTATACATACATGTGTCTCCCCCTCACTGCACCCTGAATACAGATATTTACCCCCCCATTAATAAACTATTAGCTACTTAGTAATCAAAATATAAAGTGATAAGCAGCACTGTGCCCCCCATTATCTATAAT
Source organism: Phyllobates terribilis (assembly GCF_046119375.1). Classification (NCBI taxonomy): domain Eukaryota; kingdom Metazoa; phylum Chordata; class Amphibia; order Anura; family Dendrobatidae; genus Phyllobates; species Phyllobates terribilis. The sequence continues at coordinate 191,283,296 of NW_027362762.1, read as the reverse complement.
CTCAACCGGCCAATAATATAAATTATTCAGTCTCTGTGACTCTCCCCAATTAACTGTAAGGCTATGTGCACACGGAAAATATACAAGGCTTTACAGTACAAGCAAAGTGAAACCCCCATCATTACTCTCTCCCAGCACCCCCATCATTGCTCTCTCCCAGGACCCCCGTCATTGCTCTCTCCCAGCCCCATCATTGCTCTCTCCATCCCTACCATCCTCATCATTGCTCTCCCCATCCGCACCATAGCTCTCTCCAACCACCCTCATCATTGCTCTCTCCCAGCACCCCCGTCATTGCTCTCCCAGCAACCCCCGTCATTGCTCTCTCCCAGCAACCTCCGTCATTGCTCTCTCCCAGCACCCCTATAATTGTTCTCCCACCAACCCTGTCATTGCTCTTCCCAGCCCCACCATCCTCTTCATTGCTCTCCCCATTCCCACCATCCTCATCATTGCTCTCTCCATCCTCATCATTGCTCTCTCCATCCTCATCATTGCTCTCCCCATCCTCATCATTGCTCTCCCGATCCACATCATTGCTCTCCCGATCCACATCATTGCTCTCCCAGCCCCATCATTGTTCTCTCCATCCCCAAAATGAGGCTGGGGAGAACAATTTTGGGGATGGAGAGAACAATGATGGGGCTGGGAGAGCAATGATGGGGAGAGCAATGATGTGGATCGGGAGAGCAATGATGAGGATGGGGAGAGCAATTATTGCTCTCTCCAGCCCTATCATTGCTCTCCCCATCCTTGCTCTCCCCATTGCCACCATTGCTCTCCCCATTGCCACCACTGCTCTCCCCATCGCACCATTGTTCTCCCCATCCCCATCATTGCTCTCCCCAGCCCCATCATTGCTCTCCCAAGCCCAATCATTCCTCTCCCTATCCCCATAATTGCTCTCTCCAGCCCCATCATTGCTCTCCCCATCGCCACTTTCGCTCTGACCCAGGCGCGCGCTGCATGTCATCAAGCAGTGCGGGCTTGTGTCAGGGAGGAAGCGCCGGGCCGGAAGCAGAGGTGAGGATGGATCCCTCCAGCTTTGCTGCCAATTTCCTCCTGTCAGCAGTGGAGCTGGAGGGATCGCTCCCTGCCCACTGCATATTACGTGGTCAATCTGGCCATGGGCCCCCGGAGCCTGGGGCTTCAAAAAGCAGGCCAGATTGCCCTCAATATTAACCACCCGGCAAGGGCCCCCATGCACTGCCAGGCCCCGATGCAGTGGCACTGGCTGCACCGGCGGTAGGACCGCTCCTGGCACATTAGACACTTTTATAATGGGCAGTATACAATCACTGCATATTTCAGGGTTATGTGCTTCTGAGGACTAATTTGTGCTGCCTTCCTTGGGCGAAACCTGGTTGTGACCTTGTATAATATGGGGATAGCCGCTCTCATCTACCAGTTTGGGTCACAGACCCTTTTTCTGTTTGCTTTGATGTTTTACTTATTGTTTATTATGTTTACACCCCAAATCTCTCCTAACTCTGGAGATCAAACCTATGAAAGCAATTTATGAATTATCATAACCCCTCTATTAAGGTAATTATCATCTCCGGAATATTTGTTTCCCTGTGCCCCAGATTGCCACATGCGATGCTTAATAGTCTGTTTGGGCAGTGTGGGCTGCAGTAAGCGGCAGAGATGTAAACACTAAAGGGAATCTGTCAGCAGGTTTTTGCTATGTAATCTGAGGGCACCATGAGGTAAGGGTTAAAACACTGAACTCAACAATGTGTCACATATCCGGCTGTCTGATGTTGTTTACTTAGACTGAAGCTTTAATAACCTTGTGATTAAAATTGCTGTGACTAGCTGGTCTTGTGAGAGCGCAAAAATACTTCCAATCCTGCTACTAAAATTCACATCTTGGATATGGGATCCAATTTGGGCTCCGCATTTTAACCTCTTAGTGACAAATAGACGTCTTTTTACTGACCAGCGATATAAGAGACTAGCGTTCCCCGACAGGTGACTATCCTGTAACTGTCACCTGTACACTATAGCGGACAACTTGCTGCATCAGCTACAATCAGTGTTGGCACCGACAATGGATGTTTAACCCCTTAGATTCTGCTGTCAATAGTGACTACAGAATCTAAATAGTTAACAGAGTGTGGGGGCTCCCTCCTCAACCTCATCGGCACCCTGAGATCTTGATTGTGTGGTCCTGATGTTTACCATGGCAGGTAACGGCTAAATAATGGCCTTAGAGTCTGCTGGCTATAACGGCCTGTACAGAAGTTATTTAGGTGGTAAACTTTTCCATTCTTGTCATGTCACTTTCCATTATTTCCTGAAAAGAACCAGAAGGGTTAATGAACTACTTGAAAGCAATTTTAAATACGTTGACTGATGCAGTTTTTAAAATGGTATCACTTTTGGGTGGTTTCCAATATATAGAGCCCCCAAAGTCACTTCAAAACTGAACACGTCCTTATAAAAAATAATTTTTGTAAATTTCCTTGAAAAAATGAAAAATTACTGCTACATTTTTAAACCTTCTAAAATAAAACAAAATAAAACAACACTTTACAAATGGTGCTGATGTAAAGCAGAAATGAGGGAAATGTTATTTTTTAATGTTTTTGTGTGGTATGGCTATTGGGATTAAAGGGATAGTCATTCAAAGTTTGAAAATTGTAATTTTTAAAACATTTTTGTCAAATTTCTGATATTTTTATAAATAAACGCAAAACATATCAACCTAAATGTACCATTATTATAAAGTATCATGTGTCACAAAAAACTGTCTCAAAATCAATGGGATATGTTGAAGCATTCCAGAGTTATTACTACATAAAGTGACATTGGGCAGATTTAAAAAAATTGGTCCGGTGAGTAAGGGGTTAAAAAAAATATTTGGAATTTAGAGTCAGTTCAAAGGCGGAAACTAGATTATTACATTATTACAAGATCTCATTTATATGTATAAATACATATGTGGCCAATGCATAGTAGTGGCACATGACTTATCACTTTCCAGGACCTTACAAAGGGTAATGAAACATTTGTTATACGTGGAGGAAAGTCCATTCTGGCAGCTAAATGGGAAAGGGTTCTTTACAGTTAGACTGTGGAATGCCGACCACAAGAGGTAGTAATGGCCGACACTATAGCAGCATTTAAAAAAGGGCTGGATACTTTTTTAACAAAACATGACATTGTGAGTTATAAATAATCTAGCAATAGAAAATGTATAACTTTGGAGACAGTTTGAACGCTATGGTCCTAGGTCTTTTTTCAACCTATATAACTATGTAACTACAGTTGTGCTCAAAAGTTTACATACCCCGGCAGATTTTTTCCTTTCTTGGCCTTGTTTCAGAGAATATGAATGATAACAAAAAAACTTTTTCTCCATTCATGGTTATTGGTTGGGTGAAGCCATTTATTGTCAAACTACTGTGTTTTCTCTTTTTAAATCTTAATGACAACCAAAAACATCCAAATGACCCTGATCAAAAGGTCACATACCCCAGTTCTTAATACCGGGTATTGCCCCCTCTAACATCAATAACAGCTTGAAGTCTTTTGTGGTAGTTGTGGATGAGGTTCTTTATTTTCTCAGATGGTAAAGCTGCCCATTCTTCTTGGCAAAAAGCCTCCAGTTCCTGTAAATTCATGGGCTGTCTAGCATGAACTGCACGCTTGAGATCTCCCCAGAGTGGCTCAATGATATTGAGGTCAGGAGACTGAGATGGCCACTCCAGAACCTTCACTTTTTTCTGCTGTACCTAATGACAGGTCGACTTGGCCTTGTGTTTTGGATCGTTGTCATGTTGGAACGTCCAAGTACGTTCCATGCTCAGCTTCTGGGCTGATGAGCGCAAATTTGCCTCCAGTATTTGCTGATAACTTGCTGCATTCATCTTTCCTTCAACTTTTACCAAGTTTCCTGTGCCTTTGCTGCTCACACATCCCTAAAACATCAGCGATCCACCTCCGTGCGTTACAGTAGGAATGGTGTTCCTTTCATCATAGGCCTTGTTGATCTCTCTCCAAATGTAACGTTTATGGTTGTGGCCAAAAAGATCAATTTTGGTCTCATCACTCCAAATTACCTTGTTCCAGAAGTTTTGAGGCTTGTCTCTGTGCTGTTTGGCGTATTGTAGGTGAGATACTTTGTGACATTTGCACAGTAATGGCTTTCTTCTGGCGACTCGACCATGCAGCCCATTTTTCTTCAAGTGCCTCCTTATTGTGCATCTCGAAACAGCCACACAGCTAGTTTTCAGAGAGTCCTGAATTTCAGCTGATGTTATTTGTGGGTTTTTCTTTAAATCCGAAACAATTTTCCTGGCAGTTGTGGCCAAAATTTTTGTTGGTCTACCTGACCGTGGTTTGGTTTTTACAGAGCTCCTGATTTTCCATTTGTTAATCACAGTTTGAACACTGCTGACTGGCATTATCAATTCCTTGGATATCTTTTTGTATCCCTTTCCTGTGTTATACAGTTCAATTACCTTTTCCTGTAGATACATTGACAATTCTTTTGCTTTCCCCATAACTCACAATCCACAAACGTCAGTGGTTGGATGAAAGATGCAAGAGTCTGTCTGGATCCCAGAAACTCACTCAGCTTTTATGTACACACACTGATTACAAGCAAACAGGTCACAGGTGAGGATGTTACCTTTAGTAGCCATTCAAACCCATTTGTGTCAAATTCTGTGCATGTTATCAGGCCAAAATCACCAGGGTATGTGAACTTTCGATCAGGGTCATTTGGATGTTTTTGGTTGTCATTAAGATGTAAAAAGAGAAAACACAGTAGTTTGAGAATAAATGGCTTCGCCCAACCAATAACCATGAGTGGAGAAAAGTTTTTTTGTTATCATTCAGATTCTCTGAAACAAAGCGAAGAAAGCAAAAATTCTGCCAGGGTATGTAAACTTTTGAGCACAGCTGTATGTAGAATGTACATTAGGAAAATGCTTGAAATGCAATTCCATATGATATTATATAAAAGTAATTTCCTCTTATTTTTTCTTTGTAAAGTGCTAGTTATAATCCCAATCTCTGCATCTAAAAATGCAAAACACTCCTGAAACACTTTCACATTTAATCTGTATTTCTTATGGTGACTAAGGGAAGCCATAATGATAAGGCTTCTGGTTGGTAACAAGTGCAGTTATTTGCCTCTATAATGAAAGCAAATTATCAGTAATAATCAGTAATAGCCCATGTAGTAACTATGACAACTGTTATGAGGTCATAAACAAGTGTCATAAAGAAGATTCCATAAAAGGATGCGCTGCCATGATCAGTGCCATTACTGATGCGCCTGAGGACCTTGAGCTTGATCACCCCACGTAATGTGCCACCTTGGTATAATTTGGAGGTTCTAGCAGGGAAAGGGGTTGTCTGCTTTAGACACCCCCAGGGATTGGGAGGTAATAGAGGGGGGTCTCCAACACAGGATTCCCTTCTGTTACCCTTTACATAAAGCAGCTCTCCTTTGGGAGTACATGGACGGATCTTTGACTTTAATGGGTGATAAATTGGAATGGGAAAGGAGGGGGTATTTATCCCATTAGGGGTTATCCATAACTAACTGTAACCGAGTGTTCAACTTCTTGAGACGTGGACCTGATTCTGTAAGGGAGAAATTGTACATCCACTTGGGCAATCAGATCAGCTAAAGTCGTTCTAGCAATCAATGTGGTGACATGTGGAGATTTCGCAGCCAGACTCTCCCACATCCGATTTATCACATTTATAAGCTATATTTGTTAAGTCATTCTCTGTAAATCTGGGAAAATGTACAAATTGTGAAATTCTGCAGTTACATGTGTTATATATCAGCACTAACTCTCTAGGCCCAAGGGAAGCGCAATCCTCCAGCCATGGTTCCCTAGAGGTTTCCTCCACAGGGGGTTTTCCTCTCCTGAGTGCTGGAGGGTGACTCTTTGTTAGTCTGGTGTTGTGCTATTTTTGGTGTCATGTAAATTTAAATAAAGCTGAGAACATTTGACACCTAATTGCGATGCTTTGTGTATTTATTTTGTGTGCTTCTGTCAGATTAATTTTGTTTTGGAGTCGGGATCCATCACATATCACTGAGTGATATGTCTGGACATCTGCTGGATGCAGTTTTGCCCCAGGGGTTGCCCCAGCTCTAGGGAGTATGATGGAGCAGAAAAGACAAGAATTACAGCACAGCACCTGCAAGTGAGCACTCATGTTCAGAATAAGGACTTATATTACAGTAGTATTACAAGCAGCTTCCTTGCCTCATTCACACAATGAGTATTTTGGGCATTAATTTACATCAGTATTGGAAAGCTAAAAACCAGAGGGGAACAAACATAGAGAAAAATAATAACTGAATCACTTTCATCTCTTCTGTGTTTTGGATCCACTCCTGGCGTCTGTTAACAAATACTGATGCAAAATATCGCCATTTTTCGGCGAACATGCTCGTGTGCTCGCTGAGTATTTGCGGCGTGCTCGGAATGTTATGTTTGATACACTGTATGTGCATGATTTGCGATTGTTTGACAGCTTTAATACATGTGAGGAATGCCTAACAAACAGGCATTCCTCACATGTATTAAAGCTGTCAAACAGTCGCAAATCATGCACACGGAGTGACTCAAAGATAACATTCGAGCACGCCGCAATTACTCGGCGAGCACCCGAGCATGCTCTCCGAAAGGGTTAACAGAACACCCTCACTCATCACTAATTGCCATGTAATAGTGCCCTAAATCCTTACTGACTGATTTGAAAATTTGAGTCGCAGTGAAGCAGCAGAGGTTGCAAGCGTTAAAGGAGTTTCCCGGTTTCAAAACTCCCTGTCCCAAGGTTGCCATTTTAAAAACTGTACTTTCCTCACCCTCCCCAGGAAAGACTGTGCAGCTTATGATCACTTCTATGGTAACTGCCTCCCTATCCTCACCTCACTTACAACCAGCTACTGCATCTGAGTTTGAGACGCACTCATTTAGGTTAAGTTCTGCTGCATATTTTCATGCAAAAACCCATAATATTACAGTTCCAGCAAAGTGGAGGACGTGTAAATAATTAAAAGGGCAAAAAAAAAGTCAGCTTACCCATAAAAAGATCCATGCAAGAAGACTTGTAATGCGGCGAGAGGTATGCAGAAGCAAAAAACACTGATCCAGCATCAGAATCTTCTATTAATGCCATACTTTATTGAGCAAAAATAGAGAAAGGAACTTACAACTTCTTCCCTTAAAACCATTAAAAAATTATGCAAATGCATTTGCGGTTGTCTTAATCATTGCATGTTTTTGCTTCTGACATGTATGTAATTCTCTGTGCCCTAAAGAATTTGAAATGCATTGAGTTTTTGAAATCTGCAGCGTCACTTTGTCTTGCGGTTAATATATTTTTTATTTGCGGGTTTACCCCATAGACTTTAATGAGATGCAGAAAATCAGCATATAAAAATGCATAGATGTTTCTATTGCGTTTAAGCAGCAAAAATAGATGCAATCTACACGACATTATCAATAAAGCTTTATTAAAGCTCAACATACAAGAAGTTTACAAAACAAAGTCGTTTTATTTAAAACACGATATATAAAAAGAAACAAAAACAAAAATGAATTTAAAAAAGAAAAAATTAGATAAAAACACATAAAATAAACACTCAAAAATGCAACCACGAAAAAACACAAGCAACCTTATGTAGCCAATTAAAGCATGAGATGCTGCAGGGTCACAAACTCATCAAATAATCTCTGTGGAAACATAATGGGGCCATGGCCTAAGACTATCAGTATTCGGTCAGTATTTTTTCTCAGGAGTGGGAGCCAAAACCAGAAGTGGGTGATAAATGCAGAATTGGTGGCTGGTTTGTATTATACCTTTTCTCTGATTGATTGTTCCTCACCTGGTTTTGGCTCCCACTCCTGAGAAAAAATACTGACCGAATACTGACCAAATACTGATAGTGGGGCCTTAAGCTTCCAGTGGATGCTGCTACACCTACCTGAGCCCATTAACTTCAGCCTGATTTGCAGTGTTAGATGAGGGACATTAATTATTTTTAAATACACATTTCAAATAGATGTCATCATTTTTTTCCTCTACTTGATTTGTAATAAAATAAAATGTATTTTAATTTCAGTTATTTAGCCTCTAGGGGAAAAAAGCACCAAAACTGCACAGTTCAGCAGCGTCATTGGCTGCACAGAGGGCGCAGTTTTCATGAAATCACAACCATTTTCTTTGGGCAGTTAAACACAGCAGAATTTCTGTGAAATAAAAACAGCAGAAAAAAAGCATTTACACTACATGTGAACACGGTCTAAATGTCCAAGCAAAGTGGATGTGATTTCATGAAATCTCCGCTTCTATGTGGAGCTTGAAAAAAACTCATGAAAAAAAACACATGCATAAAACTGCAGTTACTTTTTTAAGTGCAGAATCAAAGACTTAAAAACGCAGCTTCACATCTGCACCAAAAATGCATTAAATAAGGGGTAAAAGACATAAAAATGCAGCAAGAATGCAACAATCAGATAAGATTGTTATTACATATTTATACAATGTGTGAATGGGTTTCCTTCACACATCCGTGGTCTGTTTTTTTTCATGGATACCTACCACACGTACCCATTATAACCTATGCTGCTATGCACATGTCTGTAGTTTTACACGGACTGTGTGTCCATGCAAAAGACACAGGAATATGCCGTTTTTTTCCAGTAGCTCGGATGACAAGGGCCAATACAAGTCAGTGGGTCTGTGAAAAACACTTACAGCACACGGATGGCATTCGTGCGACATCCGTGTGCTGTCCGTGTTCAACATTAATTTATTTCTTTAACCAACCAGAAAAACACTGATGACACACTGATGGTAAAAACGGACACACGGATGACACCAGTACTGGCTTTTCATGTACGTGTTTTATACAGACTTGTGAACACGGCCTTACAGACATAAAAAGCCAGATGTATGGTGAAGCTACATAAAGATGAGAAAGTTCTGGCTGCTACGACTATGAATGAATGAATAAAAAATAAATCCGTAGGTCTCAATTAGAGATCAGCATGACACCCTGACTAATCAAAACTGTGTCAGGGACGCCAGAAGGTAAGAGATTGGTGAGCCTTCCATAGAGCCACCAAATACCACTGGGCCTGGACACTGGACCGGAGCCCTGTGAATCGATAAACTTATCTCAAGTTCCAACTGTCGAGAATACAGTAGACAATCCTGGATTTGTGTCTACACCCTGCAGTCCTGGGAGTCTCTTGAATGTCCCTTAAGGCAACTGCCCCCTCTGACATCTCCTCCTGCCAGGGTAGAAAGAAATGGTAAATAGGTGTGGCTTGGGATGTGGCCAGGGGCGTGGACAAAATTTGCCACTCGCCAAGCATGATTTATCCCTCTTCCTGTTTTTCAAAAAGTTGGGAGTATTTTAACTCCTACATCATCCTGTCCTCACATTACATAGCAAAAACTTGCTGACGGATTCCCTTTAGGCTGGGTGCCCACGTAGCGTTTTTCAAGCGTTTATGCTGCGGAATTTCCGCAGCGGAAACGCTTGTGAAACGCTAGGTAATCCGCACCCCATGGTCCCAAAGGGGATTCCGCATGTTCTATGCACATGCTGCGGATTTTTCCGCAACGTTTATGCTGCGTACAAAAATCTGCAGCATGTCATTTAATTTTGCGGAAGCGCAGCGGAACTCCCGCCATTGACTTGCATTGAAACGCATAGAAACCGCGACTGTACATTTGTACAAGCGGCTTCTATGCGTCTCTATGTGCGGATGGTACCCAGTTCTGGAGGAGAGGAGACTCTCATCCAGACCTGGGTACCATTGTACCTGTAAAAAAAGAATAAAATAACAAATAAAGTTTATATTCACCTTTCCGAAGGCTTTTCTCTGAATGACGGCATCGCTTGAGGACCTGCGGTGACGTCACAGTCATGTGACCGCAGGCCCTTCACCGCTCTGTCTCGCGATATGCCGGCAGCCGGGAACCAGACAGGAACGAGCGCTGCTACACACGCCGGGGCCTCGGGGGTGAGTATAGCTTTATTTGTTTTAATTTTTACGGCTCACACTGTATAAATCCATGCTGTTTGCATGGATTTATATAGTGTGACCTAGTTGTCAAGCACTTTCCAAGTGATGCTATCGCCTGGAAAGCGCTTGTCAATCTGCATGCGGAAACGCATGTGAATCCGCATGTGGATCCGCATGTATTCTGCAGGAAAAAAGCATGCACAATCTGCATGCGTTTTTTCTGCCAGGGAGATGCAGAAATGCTGCAGAAATTTTCAGCTTCATTTCTGCATCGTGGGCACATAGCCTAAAGAACTATCTTCAGTATAAAGAAGAACAAGGAATCCTGGAAGTGATCATATGGTCCCCACAGAGGAATGATCCTATCATCATCCAGTCTGTATGGGATTACAGAAAGCTACAGTAGGATTCACATAAACCAATTTAGACTAATGTATGTATATTGGTTTATGTAAATCTAGCTATGATTAGTTCTCCAAGAAGAATTGATGCTGTTTTGAAGGTAAGTGGCAGTCACACCAAATATTGATTGGATTTAGATTTCTATTTTGTTCATTCAATTTGCATTTTGTTAATTGATAAAAAAAATTAACACTTCTATTTATTAAAACATTCTTACTTTGCTACATTCTTTCCAGACCTGCCTAAAACTTTTGCTCAGTTCTGTAAAAAAAATGGACATCTGAATGAGGCCTTATTTCTATACCATGGTTTGTCATAGGACTTCAGTCAGGTTTGTTCATTGACCTCACATTGATACATTATATTTTATGGGGCCAATCACATCATTTCTTTCTTACTAATCATTTGTCCACATAAAAAATGGACACATGTCCTACTTGGGTCCAATTGCAGACGAAACTTGCCTGTTCAAATGAAACAGACAGCACACGGAAGTAACTCATCTTTGATCATAATGCTGTCCATTTTTTTTCTAAAGGGAACCTGACAGGTCTGTCATGTAGTGCTGCGCGAACGTGCTCAGATAAGTGGTTATCTGAGCACGCTCGAGTCCTAACTGAGTATCTTCAGCGTACTCGGAAAATATTTTTGCGTCATCGCAGCTGCATGTCTCGTGGCTGTTAGACAGCCGCATCACATTCAGAGATTGTCAGGCAATCCCTGCATGTCTTGCGGCTGTCAAACATTCGCGAATCAGGAAGCCGAGGTGACGCGAAAATATTTTCCGAGCACGCCGAAGGTACTCGGTTAGGACTCGAGCTCAGATAACCCCTTATCCGACACGTTCGCGCAACACTGCTCCCCTGCCCTCCAACCCACCAGCATTAGACTATTTCATAGAATCATAGAATCATAGAATGGTAGAGTTGGAAGGGACCTCCTGGGTCATCTGGTCCAACCCCCTGCTCAAAGCAGGATTCACTAGATCATCTCAGACAGATGTCTGTCCAGCCTCTGTTTAAAGACGTCCATTGAAGGGGAACTCACCACCTCTCGTGGCAGCCTGTTCCACTCATTAATCACCCTAACTGTCAAAAAGTTTTTTCTAATATCTAATCTGTGTCTCCTACCATTTAGTTTCATCCCATTGCTTCTAGTCTTTCCTTGTGCAAATGAGAATAAAGATGATCCTTCTACAATGTGACAGCCCTTGCTAAACACCCTGCCTAACCAGCCCTCTATAGTGTTTAACAAAGAAAAAAGGCTTTATAAACTTTGCGTTTCATATGCTAATTAGGCCTTTTACTAGTTGATGGGGCGTTAGTTTCCCCAGACTAGTCTGCCCTCACAGCATGTTATCACGCCCCTGTGTCTTCCTCACTTTTGGACATGCGCAGTGCTCCTCTGAAACCGGAAAGTGTACACACGGCTTCAGAGGAGCAAGGATGTGGGGAAGAAATCCATGCACATGCACGAGTTTTGCAGAGAGTTGGCGATGATGTTGGCTCTTACAAATCATGTTATTATGCCCACAGGGGCGTGATAACATTCTGTGATGGCCTACTAGTTTGGGGAAAACAACGCCCCATTGACTAGTCACAGGCCTAATTAGCATATTAAATACAAAGTTTGTAAAGTCTTTTTTTAAACATGGGTCTAGGTGTTAAACACTATACCCTGGTTAGGCAGGGTATTTAGCAACAAATAGTCTAATTCTAGTGGGCATGGAGGCCATAGGGGACCTGGCAGGTTCCCTTTAATGATTATTTGTTAGGAGAAGCTTGGGGAACATCCATCAGTTTTTTTTGCATAAAATAAAAACTGATGACACAGTGAACGTAAAAGCTGACACTGACCAAACATTGGGGACAATTTAATCCACCATACTGATGGAAAATTATACTTTTTTTTGCAGACTTGAAAAATCATTGACGTATGAATAAGGCTAGGTTCACACACAAAACCATTCACTTCAATGAAGCTAACAAGAGTCACTTTTGTACACTGTCTGGCCTTTCTCCTAGTAGTATTTGTCTTTTAAGATATGCACAAAAACGTGGTCTGCCATATTTTTGTGTATGTCTGAAAAAGACAAATACTGCCAAGACAGAAACAAGACAGAATCCAAGTGATTAGAAGAGCAAGTCATTGGACTTCTCTGATAACACATTCTTCTAGTCCCAGGACCATCACAAGTAGACAACTCTTCTAGAGCCAGTGCTGGATCCATGGGTGCGCTGGAATATGAATATGCCTCAGTTAAAAAAACATCAATGCCTAAAGAAAATTAATTTCAGTGTTGGATAACCCATTTAACCTAAAATCCAGAAAACTCTTATTTTCTGAAGGACTTTGTGAATAATAATAAAACTCTACATAATTTTCTAATGAGGTATGTGCATTTAAAGTATCTCAGTGGTTGGGATAAGCATAATTTACTGCTATGATTTATATTGTTATATTTACCCTATGTAGACGTCTACAGAATATTTTGGATGTATGTGAATAAATAGTAATTTCTTTGCAGAGGTCTGGCTGTTTCCAGTAATGTTTCTCTCCACAATCACTGGCATCTCTGACTTCCATCTGTCAAGATTTGCATGAACCTGTTGCTTTTTCTGAATATTCTTTATGTGGTGCAAAACAACAACAACAAAAAGACACAGCATATACCAGAACAACCCTGTCAGTTAATGCTGCATCGCTGAAACTTAGCGTCAGCAGGAAAATGTTTTTTCTGAAATAATCTGGCAAATATTTATTACTCAGGTACCGTATCAAATGTTTGATTTATTTTTCAAATGAACGTGGGCGGCTCAGCAACAAACAAATTTAGCTGTTACTATCTGTAATGTCCAATTTTGCTGCCAACACCTTGCTCTGTCTCCTTTTGTTACAATCCAATATATTCTGAAATCTTGATTGCTTTAGCAGCTGCTGCCTGACATTGAGTACTGCTGCTCAGGTTACTTGTAAGCAAAATACCCAAGTCCTTATCCTGCTCTGTAATCCCCACTATATTTCAATTTAATGTACATGCAGCAATACAGTGACTCCGGCTACGGTGGATTACTTTACATTTATCAATAAAAAACCTCATCTGCCAAGTGTTTTCCCACTCAGACATCTTATCCAGATCGTTTTGTAATATTATATTGTCGAGCTCAGTTTTTATTATTCCACATAGTTTTGTATCATCAGCAAAGACTGACACTTTATTCTCAATCGCATCCACAACGTCATTAATAAAGAGATTAAAAATAATCCGTCCTAACACAGATCCTTGTGGTCCCCACTGCTGACTATATCCCATTTAGAGAATGTACCATTTACAACCAGTCTTTGTTTCCTGTGCCTTAACCAGTTTTTTACCCATCTGCATATAGTTTCCCCTAGTCCCGGCTTCTGGAGCTTCAGTATAAGGCTGTTATGTGGTACAGTATCAAATGCCTTTGCTAGTCCTAAGGATGAGCCTACAGGAGTAAGATGAACTAAGTCATTAAGAGGCACATGCCACTTAATGAATTTGGCGCATCTTATCAGTGCCGCACTTATAGGGTATGCAGTGAGTCCAACGGCTGCCAAAATTTAGGAAAAACCCCACTAACAATTTAAATACACATACAGCTGGGCCACAGTAACGAGTACAACATGTTCAAATTAGAAAGGAGAGGGTCTGCTATTCAGTTATAGGGTATGCAGTGAGTCCAACGGCTGACAAAATTTTGGAAAAACTCTACTAACAATTTAAAGACACATAGAGCTGGGCCACAGTAACATGTTCCCATTAGAAAGGAGAGGGTCTGCTATTCAGTTATAGGGTATCCAGTGAGTCCAACGGCTGCCAAAATTTAGGAAAAACCCCACTAACAATTTAAAGACACATAGAGGTGGGCCTCAGTAACGACATATTCCCATTAGAAAAGAGAGGGTCTCCCATACTGTTTGCCTATGCGGTGAAGCAACGGCTGCCAAAAATTTGGAGGAACTCCAATGTCCCTTGCAAGAGACGTAGATATGTTGATATGGTACATATGGTGGTGATATGGTGGTGGATGATGAGAATGTGGAGAAGGAGGAGGACAAGAGCAAATAGACAAAATCAGGAAGAATATACCCATGTTTGGGTGTGAAGAAAGAGGTACATGGGAATAGAGTTAGACCTCCCAAAAAAAAGACGCTGCTATCATTCGGTGGTGCTGAGAAGTCTGGCCCAATCCAGCCCTTGTTCATTTTTATAAGAGTCAGCCTGTCAGCATTTTCAGTTGACAGGAGGATGCGCCTATAGGTTATAATTCCACCGGTGGCACTAAAAACCCGCTCTGACAAAACGCTAGCGGCACGGCAGCCCAGGACCTCCAAGGCATAGAGAGACAGTTCATGCCACGTGTTCAGTTTGGATACCCAATAATTATAAGGGACAGAGGAATCACGGAGGACGTTGGTCCGCAACTTTTCCCTCCTTGGGAGAGTACCCCGCGCATCAGGGCTTGTGAGATGGGAGGGTCTGAGAAAACTGTCCCAGAACTTTGACCGTGTTCTTCTGTCTCTGCTCGATTGCATTTGTGTCTCTCTTGCCTGTACTCCTTGGTTGTCCAACAAACTGTGTCCTCTGCCACCAGCGTTTTCAGGTGGGAATTTTTTAAATAATTCCTTAACAAGGGCCTACTGTCCTATTTTATTAGGCCTGTCCTGCAAAGGAATAACAGACAGAAAGTTCTCCTTGTAGCATGGGTCTAGAAGTGTCACCAACGAATGATGACTGTCACCCAAAATTTGGACAACACGAGGGTCACGTGAAAGACAGCGTAACATAAACTCAGCCATGTGTGCCAGACTGAAAAGAGGCAAGACTTCCGTGTCCTCACCAAGAGGATGACTGACCATGCTTTCCTCCTCATCCTCCTCCCTGTCCTCAGGTCATCCAGGCTGAACAGACGGTATAACAGCTGTGCAGGTAGTACCGTCTATAGCGCAGGAAACTAGCTCCTGTTTTTCCTCCTCCTCATTGTCACCCAATCCACGTTGGGATGAGATGAGGCTGGGCTGTGTGGAATCAACCTGTATGGTTCCTTGCTCCATCTCATCATGCTCCGCCTGCAATGCATCCTCTTTAATTGTGAGCAGAGAGCATTTCAGAAGACAGAGAAGCAGGATGGTGACACTATTTATGGAGTCCTCAAAGTTTTGGAGGATGGTACATATATCTGACATCCATGTCCACTCCTGAGGTTTTATGTGTGGAGTCTGACCTGAATACCGACGGGCTTGTTGATGCTGGTACTCAACAACTGCCCTCTTCTGCTCACAAATCCTTCCCAACATCTGCAATGTAGAGTTACAACGCGCGGGGACATCGCAGATGAGTCGGTGAGCTGGAAGCGGCGGAAGCTGTAGCTGACTTTCTAAAATGGGCACACAGGCGGCGTACTTTGTTTTGAGAAACCGCTGAACCACGAGGTTAAGCACATGGGCCAGGCATGCTACGTGTGTGAGCTCGCTTTGCCTCAGAGCCGCCACCAGGTTCCGGCCATTGTCACACACGACCATGCCTGGCTGTAGGCAGCCACAGATCTGCCTGCTCTTTCAGAGCTGTCCACAACTCTTCAGCTTTGTGCGGGTTTGTCATCTAAGCATATTAGCTTCAGCATAGCCTGTTGCCGCTTGGCCGAGGCATGGCTGCAGTGCTTTCAGCTTGCGACTGATGTGATCATTTCGGAGATGGAGGCTAAAGAGGAGGTGGGCGAGGTGCAGGAGCTGTAGAATGTGGGTGGGGGCAACCCCGATTGACCCAGGTCCTGCTATCCTAGGCATCGGGAGGACGTGTTCTGTCCCAAGGTCCGACTGGGTCCCGGCTTCCACTATATTAACCCAGTGTGCCGTCAGCGAGATGTACCATCCCTGCCCACAAGCATTTGTCCACATGTCCGTGGTTAGGTGGACTTTCACAGTAACTGCGGTGTTAAGGGCACGTCTAATGTTGTGGGACACATGCTCGAGTAATGCGGGGACGGCACACTGGGAGAAATAGTGGCGGCTGTTTGAATTTAGTAGTGTGGCCTGTGGAGCGTTGGCTGCGTATTTGCGCTTTCGTTCCAAGGACTGGGGTAGGGACAACTGACTGCTGCACTTGGACAAGGACGTGCTTGCCGATGGTGCTAGTTGAGAGTGTTCAACAGGTGCAGGGCGGGAGGCATCTTGGCATGCGCCGTGGACAGGGGATTGGTGTGCACGCACAACAGCGGAACAAGCAGTGGTGTCACCCACAGACACTGTTGCTGGACCCTGGGGTTCGGCCCATTTAGTCAGGTGCTTTGCTATCATGTGCCTGATCATGTTGGTGGTGGTCAGGCTGCTAGTTTTGCTACCCCTGCTGATGCTGGCCTGGCAGGTGGTGCAAATGGCCTTTTTGGGGTTATCTGCAGAGTCTTTAAAAAATAACCAGACTCGGGAAGACCTAAAAGTTGTACTGGCAACTTCCGTCATGTTGGCGTTACTAGAAACGCTTTCCCACCTTGTGTCTGCGGCTACCACACTGCTTCTTCCTGCCTGTTGTGGTGCTACACCTCCCTCCCCCTGTGTGCTGCTGTCCTCGCTCTGTATGTCCCCTTGCCAGGTTGGGTCAGTTACTATATCATCCACCACCTCGACTTCCACTTCCGCACCCTGGTCCTCCTCCTGACTTTCTGGCAATTGTGTCTCATCATCATCATCATCCACCTCTTGCGACAGTAATTGCACTTTCCCACTGTCGCCTTCATGTGACCGTGGATGCTCCAATATTTGGGCATCGCTACACGCGTTCTCCTCTTAACTCGTTTGAAGCTGGCCGGGGCGAGAGGCCCGAATCTACAAATCTACAAATGGAAAAGTGAACAGCTCTTCTGAGTGTCCAAGTGTGGGATCAGTTGTCTCCGGGCACTCGAAATGGTGGGAGGAAGGAGGATCAGGGTGAGGAATATGTGGTCCAGACTCACGGCTACTGAGACTTGACCGTGTGGAAGACAGGGTGGTGGTGGTGGTGGCAAAGTGACTGGAAGCATTATCTGCTATCCAACCAACAACCTTTTGACATTGCTCAATAATGGTGTACTGCAGTCCCCTAGTAATTGGGACAGGAAGGTTGAGCGACAAGATGTGGGTGTTTGTTGTGGCACAATTTCAGCTTGCCCACGGCCACGTCCTCTGCATGCACCATCACCATCACGTCCACCTCCCCGTCCCTTGCTATGCACCTTGCCCATTTTTAATGGAGGACAATATTTTCCACGTTCACGAGAAATGGCTGATTTTGGAACGCAGTTATATGTGATATGTCTGACAGAGAACCACAATTTTAAATAGCAGGCCTGTAATTTAGTAATATTATTCCACCCAGAGACCTAGTGTGAATAGCTTGACCGACACACTGCAACAAAATGGAAATGGAAGAAATAGCTGATTTTGGAACAGTCTTATAGGTGATATGTCTGACAGAGAACCACGGTTTTAAATAGCAGGCTTGTAATTTACTAATGCTATTCTTCACAGACACCTAGTGTGAATAGCTTGACCGACACACTGCAACAGAATGAAAATGGAAGAAATGTCTGATTTTGGGACAGTCTTATAGGTAATATGTCTGACAGAGAACCACAGTTTTAAATAGCAGTCCTGTAATTTACTAATACTATTCTTCACAGACACCTAGTGTGAATAGCTTGACCGACACACTGCAACGGAATGAAAATGGAAGAAATGACTGATTTTGGAACAGTCTTATAGGTGGTATGTCTGACAGAGAACCACAGTTTTAAATAGCAGGCCTGTAATTTATTAATACTATATAATAAATAACCAAAAAACAAAAATGCTCCTCCACACCTTGGCATTCACACGTAGCATTTTTGATGCGTTTTTGCACTTTTGCATTGCTTTCAACCAAGACAAATGCATTCACCGGGAAATGTCATTTTAACATTTTACAGCCTTATCTGGCCATGTGGTGTGTGAAAAAGTCTCCTCACCTGACGTGCTTAGCACGTCACTCTCCGCAAGGAGAAATATTACCCCTTGATACCGGTCTGAAGCCTGTATTCCAGTCAAACCAGAACTCACACTTTGCACTGACGAGGGGCAGTACCCCGAAACACAGTGTCTGCAAATTGAGTTTCTGGTATTGGCTTTTATCCTAAGTCATGTGATAAGGCTCGTTAAAGGGTCACTATTGACTTTTAGCATTGTTACTTCCTGTAGGTGGCACTAGAGTTCTAGTCCCCTTCCTCTCTGAAGAGACAATTTGCATATTTCCCAGAGGAGCATTGCAGCTTTAAAAGTCTCCTCACCTGACGTGCTTAACACATCACTCTCCGCAAGGAGAAATATTACCTCTAGATACCGGTCTAGTCCTCTTCTTCTCTGAAGAGACAATTAGGCATTCCTCACATGTATTAAAACTGTCAAACAGTCGCAAATCATGAGCACAGAATGACTGAAACATAACACCCGAGCACACTGAAGATACTCGGCGAGCACCCGAGCATGCTCTCCGAAAGGGTTAACAGAACATACTCGCTCATTACTAATCTTGAATGATGTGTATAAACTCACTAAAAAATTTAACCAAATATATTGTCTTAATGGAAGTGGCGGTAATAAATCTAATAAAAAGAAATTAGAAATAGACAGGAAAATTAAATATAGTTTCGTCACCACCTTCAATCAATCTCACAGAAATATAAGAGATCTTCTAACAAAATATTGGTCAATAATAAGAAATGATCCAATCCTCTCTGAGACTGTACCTGAGAAACCCAATATTATTTTCTGAAGGAATATGAACCTTAAAAATCATATAACACCCAGCAGGATTAAATCTATCAAACCCTGAAATGAAACATCAATTGGGTTCTTATCCTCATCACAATCCTTGGGGTCTTAGCACTGTAGGGGAGCTAAATGTCTTTGTTGTAACATGATTAGACAGTAATGATGAGCGAGCGTACGTGCCACTCCTTGATTGATACTCGATTGAGCATCGGGGTGCTCAGGTATGCTCGTTACTCGATCGAGTATCGTGGGTGCTCGAGAGCCATGCTCGAGTCCCTGCCTCGCATGTTTTGCAGCTGTTAGACAGCCAATAAACATGTTTGGATTGACTGTCATACACGGTAATGTCGTAGCCATGTTGACTGCTGGCATTACTGAGATTGGCCAGTCACATCACGTCATGAAGTCTTATATAAGACCCGATGACGCGATGTTGAGCACACTATCTTCTAGACGCAGTTCAGGGAGAGTTGATCTAAGAGGGAGAGCTTAGATTAGAGCAGGCATATAGGCAGTGATTAATTTCTATTGCAATACTTGTATACTGCTGCTGCAACATTAAAACAAAAGTCCTTTTCAGGGCTCCATACTGTCCTTTCTCTAGTAAAACAGCTTTTACCTGAATTCAGTGTAGTGTATAGCTGGTGGAGGAGGGATAGTTTTGAATTAGAGGCATATAGACAGGGTTTATTGTCTTACAGTCCTTCTATAGGTATACTGCTGCTGCAACCAAAAAACAAAAGTCCTTTTCAGGGCTACATATTTTATACTGGAAAGTTTTCAGGCATATATTATATATCTAATTTAAAATGCGCAAGGTGTGCAATAATGGACGGGGGATGTGTACGTGCTGTTGATGATGCACGCAGAGGCTGAGGCTGTGGGTCAGGTGAAACTGTGCCTGCTGTCAGAGCACAGCAAACAAGCTCATCCAGACCTAGCTTCTTGTTCCACTTTACAGGGAGGTGCGGGACACCACTCTTGAAACCAGAACAGTCCGAAGAGGTAGTCGGTTGGATGGCAGATAATGCTTCCAGTATGTTTCCCAGCCCCAACCTGTTTTCTATACAGTCTTGTCTCACTAGCCAAGAGTCTGGACCACAAAATTCTCACCCCGATCCTCCTTCCTCCCACCATGGCGAGTCCCAGGAGACAAGTGTTCCTACACTTGAACACTCAGAGGAGCTCTTTATATTTCCATTTATTGACTCTGGCCTCTCGCTCAGCACGGTTCAAGATTGAAAAGAGGAGATCGTGTGCAGTGATGCCCAAATAATTGAGGAGCACGGTCAGAAGACGAAGGTGTGGAACGACAATTAGGTAGATGATGAGACACAGTGTATGAGGCCCTCCTTTATGTCTAATACAGGGTGTATCGGAGTCCCTCTTCCTTCTAATTTTTGGCAGTTCTTGCATTGTCCGCATAGGCTCTGCGTGTTTCAAAGTCCCTCCTTCATAAATTAAACAGGATGTGTGTCATACACACCACATGCCCAGATAAGGTAGTAAAATGTTAAAATTACATTTACCGGTGACTACCTCCGGGTGTAGTTTTATTGCCCCCTCTACTATGTCATCCACTGTAGTCATAGGTGACGGGGAAATACGGTGAGTGATGGCCCGGCTATTAAGTGGTGGAGGAGGTGTTTTTTTTTCTTTCTTTTTAATTTTGCCTTATATACAAGTCATTAAACATTTTTTCCAGTAAAATCCATTTTATCTTCAGTTTTGTATGTTTTACTGTCAGTCCATAAAAGTGGACTAATACTCTGACAACATTGCTCCCAGCAGCGACCTGGGAGTCATCTTCTACATGCTGTTCCTATTCCATTTGAGAGCTGTTTCCATCCATTTCTGCAATTTTCCTGCCTCCCCAGCCCTCCTGTTAGGGTCTTCCGGAAAACTGCTTGTGTTTCCCATTAACTTCCATTATACTTGGTATTCGGGTTGAGCCCATCCGAGCGTCCGACCTGATCGATTCGAGCACCGAGCACTCGAGCATTTTAGTGCTCGATTATCACTACTAAACAGGAGTATACAGAATTCAAGTTCCTAATCACAAGGGAAAGTTTCCGTATAACTCAATTTTTGAATTGCAACACAAGTTATGTGATCTACTTATTATAATGTAATTGTAAACTCCAATATGTGGGGAGGACTATACAATCAGTCCACAATAAGATGAATAAACATAGGTACAACATGCACAATGGAGTAACCAATCACAGTTTATCAAAACATTTTTAATGGAACATCAAAAAAACCCAAGCAATTTAAAATTAATAATAACAGAATGGATACCAGATAATATTCCGAATCGCTCTCAGAAACTCATCAATAGAGAATTCTATTGGCTTTTCAAATTATCAACTCTAGTACGGATGGTCTAAATGAATGTATTAAAAGTACCAGTTAAGGAAGGGGTAATTCAGAGATTCCCTCAGCGGTTATGTCTGAATGATATTTTGAATGGATGGATTAACAAAATATTACCTTTATTTTTAAAAAGAAAATGTAAGAAAAGTGTAATATATTATAATTATGGACATTTAAACTAGTCTGGGTTCTCCTGTATAAGATCGTACAAGGGTAATATTGTTTTTTAATTAACAATTTTCTGGAACATTTTCAAGTGTGCCAACTGCCAACACTTTCGGCCATGACTGTATAACTTATTACCAAAGTTTTATTAACTCTTTATGAGGAAAAATTGAAAAAAAGCAATTCTGCTGTTGTTTTTTTAAGTTTTAATTTTTTTGTTATTCATATGCTGCACAAATAACGTGTCAGTAGGATTATGTGGATACAATATTTTTGTAGTTCATATTATTATTATACTAGCTAATGAACCCGTTCTATACCCGGGTGGCGAGCATTTTTATTGGTATATGGTCTCCCATCCTGGTCCATGCTCCCCCATCCGGTTATGTGCTCCCCCATCCTGTTATGTGGTCCCCCCCATCCTGGTCCATGCTCCCCCATCCTGGTCCATGCTCCCCCTTCCTGTTTTGTGCTTCCCCCATCCTGCGCCCCCATCCTGTTATGTGCTCTCTCATCCTGTTATGTGCTCCACATCCTGTTATGTGCTCCCCCTCATCCTGGTCCATGCTCCCCCATCCTGGTTCATGCTCCTCCATCCTGCGCCCCCATTCTGTTATGTGATCCCCCATCGTTTTGTGCTGCCCCATAATGTTATGTGCTGCCCCTATCCTGCTATGAGCCCCCTCTCATCCTGGTCCATGCTCCCCCATCTTGTTATGAGCTTCCCCCATCCTGTTATATGCTCCCCCATCCTGTTTTGTGCTGCCCCCAGCCTGCTCTCCCATCCTTTTTTGTGCTGCCCCATCCTGTGTTGTGCTGCCCCCATCCTGTTATGTGCTCCCCCATCCTGTTATGTGCTCCCCCATCTTCTTTTGTGCTGCCGCCAATCCTGTTATTTGCTCCCCCATCCTGTTATGTGCTCCCCCATCTTCTTTTGTGCTGCCCCAATCCTGTTATGTGCTCCCCCATCCTCTTCTGTGCTGTCCCCATCCTCTTCTGTGCTGCCCTCATCCTCTTTTGTGCTGCCCCATCCTCTTTTGTGCTGCCCCCATCTTGTTATGTGCTGCCCCCATCCTGTTATGTGCAGCCCCCATCCTGTGCCCCATCCTCTTTTGTGCTGCCCCATCCTCTTTTGTGCTCCCCCATCCTGTTATGTGCTGCCCACATCCTGCGCCCCATCCTCTTTTGTGCTGCCTCCATCCTGCTCCTCCAACCTTGTTATGTGCTGCCCCCATCCTGCGCCCGAATCCTCTTCTGCGCTGCCCCCATCCTCCATCAATTAAATAAAAAAAACACTCCTACTCACCTTTCCATGGCTCCCCTACAGTGCATCGCCTGTGTTATATTAATAAAATGGCGCCGGAATCAGCGCCTGCATAGCGCGATATCTGGCGACATTTTAGTGAAGACACATTTGCAGAGTGTATTCAACAAAATGGCGCCGGAGTCCGCGCGTGTCCATGCCGTGCTGTCCGGCGTCATTTTGTTGAAGACACACTCCTCCACCAGCCTCCGGCCCGAACAGAGGCGCCGCGGCAAGACACCTCCCGGTCAGGTATGTGCTTATGGTGCCGGAGATCACGGTATGCGTTCAGTGCTTACGCATATCGTGATCTCTGGCACCACACTTTTACCTGTCCCCTGTAACGTCTGGACGCGTTCTTCTGTCTGGGGCCAGACTGCGCAGGCGCATCTATAGAGGCTTCAGACAGATGGACACATATCCCGTTATATTATAGATTTTATGACTTTTAGACACTGTTTAAAAAGGTAACTTGTTTTTGAGCTACAATACACTGTGTTCCAAATTATTATGCAAATAATATTTTCTCAGATTTTCCCAAATTACCTATATGAATTGCAGTCATTGTAATTTTCCAGTCAAATAACTATTAGAGTACAATTGAAAGGTTTTTGTACAAACTGCCTATGATAACAGTATATTTTTAAAAAAATAAAAAACTCAAACTGCACTCAAAATGCATGTTCCAAATTATTATGCACAGCAGAGTTTTCAACCTTTTCATTTTAATAAAGAACAAAAAAATGGTCATTTTTGAAATTATAAGCATTAGCAGCAGGGGCGGACACAGACTGTAGTGGGCCCCTGTGCAAGAAATTTTTGGGGGCCCCCCCCTGCCCTTCATAAGGCAACAAAGTTATGTAAACATAACCCCCCCATGTGCAGCTCTCATCCCCCCCATGCATCTCTCATCCCCCCCGTGCATCTCATCCCCCCGTGCATCTCTCATCCCCCCGTGGATCTCTCACCCTCCCCAGTGCATCTCTCACCCTCCCCCGTGCATCTCTCATCCCCCCATGTGCATCTCTCATCCAACCCATGTGCATCTCTCATCCCCCCCATGTGCATCTCTCATCCCCCCCATGTGCATCTCTCATCCCCCCCATGTGCATCTCTCATCCCCCCCATGTGCATCTCTCACCCCCCCATGTGCATCCCTCACCCCCCCATGTGCATCCCTCATCCCCCTGTGCATCTCTGATTCCCCCCTGTGCATCTCTGACTCCCCCCTGTGCATCTCTGATTCCCCCCACTCCTAGTTAATTAATTGTATTTAAAAAAAATAAAACTTGTTATACTTACCCCCATGCGATCCCTGCAGAATCCTGGCGCTCTTCCACGTCGCTGCCACCAGGTTCTCCTGAAGTTCGGCCATGTGACGGCGCCACATACAAAGCCATCAGCTTTTGTTTTGGCCAAAAGATTTTTAAAGCCACCACCACGATAAGGTAGACTCTTCTGGCCGGGCCCTACTCTAACCTATTAAAATTTTCTTAAAATATCCAATACTCTTTTTAGATATATTTTTATTTAGTTTTCTTTAAGGGAATGTGTCATATACATTTTTTTTTAAATGACCAATAATACCACATACAGGGAATACCGCCACACCATGACCAGACCACATATTACCACAACATAGTGACCGAATAAGACCACACAGAAGGGAGAAAAACTGCCACACCATTACCAGACCACATATTACCACCACATTACTAATATTACCACCACATTACTAATATTACCATAAGTGTCATTATACACGGGAGCTCTATACATGGTATGTATAATGTAAGTGTCCAGGTAATCCAGTGATCACCAGTGACATTATACACAGGAGCTCTGTATATAGTGTCAGTGTACAGGTAATACAGTGATCACCAGTGACATTATACACAGGAGCTCTGTATATAGCGTACAGGTAATACAGTGATCACCAGTCACATTATACACAGGAGCTCTGTATATAGTGTCAGTGTACAGGTAATACAGTGATCACCAGTGACATTATACACAGGAGCTCTGTATATAGTGTACAGGTAATACAGTGATCACCAGTGACATTATACACAGGAGCCCGGTACATAGTATATAGTGTAAGTGTACATGTAATACACTGACTCACTGGTGACGTCTCTAGGTGAAGTCCTTCAGCTACGCTTTTCTCCTTCATCCAGCACAGACCGCCATCACGTCTTCCAGCCAGGACTCGTCTCAGCATAAAATAACACAGTTATCTAGACCACATTCCCCAACTTCTACATTAAGCAGCTGAATACAGACGTGCATCCACCATCAATATATGGTTAGTTATTATGCAACCTACCATTCCAAATATAAATTGTAATCCACCACGGTGCCCCCATTAACTGTAAATAGGCACTTAATATATAATTTAATTAGAAACTCTACTCTTTCCGCCAATTTGTTACCAGTTACACTCCTGCATCCGCAACGCCCCCTTCTCTATACTTCCTGCTCCCCACATTCATTATTTACATGCACCCCCTGCCCCAATTCATTATATCATGTCCGTGCTCTCCCCACCCCATCATCATTTACTCTCCCCCACCCCACATTCATTATGTGCAGCTCATTATCCCCCTACTCCCAATTCCCCCATGTGAAGCTCATTTTCTCCCAATTCCCCCATGTGCAGCTCTCATCCCCCCCATGTGCAGCTCTCACCACCCCCCCATGTGCACATCTCTCATCCCCCTCCCCCACATGTGCCCCTCTCTCATCCCCCCATGTGCATCTCTCACCACTCCCATGTGCACATCTCTCATCCCCCTCCCCCACATGTGCCCCTCTCTCATCCCCCCATGTGCATCTCTCACCACTCCCATGTGCACATCTCTCATCCCCCTCCCCCACATGTGCCCCTCTCTCATCCCCCTCCACCACATGTGCACCTCTCTCATCCCCCTCCACCACATGTGCACCTCTCTCATCCCCCTCCCCCACATGTGCACCACTCTCATCCCCCTCCACCACATGTGCACCTCTCTCACCCCCCTCCACCACATGTGCACCTCTCACCCCCCTCCACCACATGTGCACCTCTCTCACCCCCCTCCACCACATGTGCACCTCTCTCATCCCCCTCCACCACATGTGCACCTCTCTCATCCCCCTCCCCCACATGTGCACCTCTCATATCCCCCTCCCCCACATGTGCACCTCTCTCATCCCCCTCCACCACATATGCATCTCTCACCCCCCCCACATGTGCATCTCCCATTCCCCCCACTCCTAGTTAATTGTATTTAAAAAAAAATAAAACTTGTTATACTTACCCCCATGCGATCCCTGCAGAATCCTGGCGCTCGTCCAAATCGCTGACACCAGGTTCTCAGGGGAATCATGAAGGCGCTGCCGCAGGAGCGCAGCGCTGAGATGTCCCGGACTCGGCGCTTAGCATGGGGCCGGGGGCCCCATGAGGAGAGAGAGGCACAAGAGGGGGGCCCCCAACGGGGCTCCGAGGGGGCCCCTACCGGCCGGGCCCCATACTGGAGTCAGGGCAGTCATGCCCTAATGGCGGCCCTGCTGGAGGGGCCCCTTCTCCCTCGGGGCCCCCCGTTCAATGAACCGGCTGCACGGGCGGTAGTTCCGCCCCTGATTAGCAGGTTATTACAAACTGAAATCAAACAGTTTTCAACTCAAAACTTTATTCTAGGTGATGTTACATTTGCACATAGGACCACTTGTTCGAAAGGAGCTTCTGAACTCTCTCGTCCATTGAATTTGTCAGGTTTTGGATGGTTTCTGCTTCAATTGTTTTGCATGAGGACAGAATACCCTCCCAGAGCTGTTGCTTAGATGTGAACTGCCTCCCGCCATCATAGACACTCCTTTTGATGATGCTTCAGAGGTTCTCAATGGGGTTGAGGTCAGGGGAGCATGGGTGCCACACCATACGTTTGTCCCCTTTTATGCCCATAGCAGCCAGAGATGCAGATGTTTTATATGCAGCATGAGACGGGGCATTATCATGCATGAAAATGATCTTGCTGCGGAATGCACGGTTCTTCTTCTTGAACCATGGAAGGAAGTACTGTTTGAGAAACTCAACATACATTATGGAGTTCATCTTTACCCCTTCAGGGATCCTAAAAGGGCCGACAATCTCTCTCCCCAAGATTCCAGCCCAAAACATTACTCCACCTCCTCCTTGTTAGCGCCGTAGCCGTGTTTGCATGGGGTGTCCATCAACCAGCCATCCTCCACTCCATCCATCTGGACCATCGAGATCATTTCATGCATGATAATGCCCCGTCTTATGCTGCACATAACACATCTGCATCTCTGGCTGCTATGGGCATAAAAGGGGACAAACTTATGGTGTGGCCCCCATGCTCCCCTGACCTCAACCCCATTGAGAACCTCTGGAGCGTCATCAAAACGAGTGTCTATGATGGCGGGAGGCAGTTCACATCTAAGCAACAGCTCTGGGAGGGTATTCTGTCCTCATGCAAAACAATTAAAGCAGAAACCATCCAAAACCTGACAAATTCAATGGACGAAAGAGTTCAGAAGCTCCTTTCGAACAAGGGGTCCTATGTGCAAATGTAACATCACCTAGAATAAAGTTTTGAGTTGAAAACTGCTTGATTTCAGTTTGTAATAACCTGCTAATGCTTATAATTTCAAAAATGACCATTTTTTGGTTCTTTATTAAAATGAAAAGGTTGAAAACTCTGCTGTGCATAATAATTTGGAACATGCATTTTGAGTGCAGTTTGAGTTTTTTATTTTTTAAAAAATATACTGTTATCATAGGCAGTTTGTACAAAAACCTTTCAATTGTACTCTAATAGTTATTTGACTGGAAAATTACAATGACTGCAATTCATATAGGTAATTTGGGAAAATCTGAGAAAATATTATTTGCATAATAATTTGGAACACAGTGTATTCTGCGAGTCATCGCACATTTCACATTTTTTCATCAAAGAAGGAGCTGTGTGAGGGCTTATTTTTTACCTTCACAAGATATAGTTTTAGTGGTCCCATTTTCTGGTAAATATGACTTTTTGGGAAGAGGAATGTTGTTCACTGATCAATTTATATGGCATGTTCACTTCATCCTGTAGGTCAATTTGCTAAAGACAAAATTCAATTTATTTAGTTTTATCTTTTACTACTTTTGCACACAAAAAAAGTTTCCTATTTTTAAATAAATCATATTTTGGGAGGAAGGTTTTGTCACCCATATCGTTTTTGATTTTTTCCATAAACAGAATTGTATGAGGACATTATGATACTGTTTTTTTTGCAGCAGCAGCATTCACTGTGCAGGATAAATAATTATATAATGTTATAGTATGTGACGTTACGGATGCGGTGACATCAAATACAGTTGAAACCAGAAGTTTACACACACTATATAAAAAGACACATATGCATGTTTTTCTCAATATCTGACATGAAATCAGAATAAACTTTTCCCATTTTAGGTCAATTAGGATTACCATAATTTTTAATATTTGCCAATTGGCCAGAATAAGAAGAGAAAGAGAATGTTTTAAGGAATTTTTATTACTGACTGAAAAGTCAAAAGTTTACATACATTTCATTAGTATTTGGTACCATTGCCCTTAAACTGAATGACTTGGGTGAAACGTTTGGGATATCCTTCCACAAGCTTCTCACAATAGTTGGTCGGAATTTGGGCCCATTCCTCCTGACAAATCTGGTGTAACTGATGCAGGTTTGTAGGTCGCCTTGCTCGCACCTGCCTTTTCAGCTTTGCCCATAAATTTTCAATAGGATTGAGATCAGGGCTTTGTGATGGCCACTCCAAAACATTGACTTTGTTATCCTTAAGCCATTTTGTTACCATTTTGGCAGTATGCTTTGGGTCATTGTCCATTTGGAAGACCCATTTCCGCCCAAGCTTTAACTTCCTGGCTGATGTCTTGAGATATTGCCACATAATCTTCTTTTCTCATGATGCCATCTATTTTGTGAAGTGCACCAGTCCCTCCTGCAGCAAAACAACCCCACAACATGATGCTGTCACCCCCGTGTTTCACAGTTGGGATGGTGTTCTTAGGCTTCCAAGCTTTTCCCTTTTTCCTCCAAACGGAACGATGGTCATTATGCCCAAAACGTTCAATTTTAGTTTCATCATACCACAGGACATGTCTCCAAAAATTAAGGTCTTTGTTCCTGTGTTCATTTGCAAACATTAATCTGGCTTTTTTGTTTCTTTTGGAGTAATGGCTTCATCCTGGCAGGGTGGCATTTCAGCCCATGCTGATACAGTACTCGTTTCACTGTGGTTATTGACACAATCTTACCAACTTCCGCCATCATCTTCACAAAGTCTTTTGCTTTTCTCCTTGGGTTGATATGCACATGTTGGACCAAAGCATGTTTGACTGTGGGATACAGAACTACAGAACCCGTCTCCTTCCTGAGCGGTATGATGGCTGGACATTCCCATCTTGTTTGTACTTGCGTATAATTGTTTGTACAGATGAATGAGGCACCTTCAAGTATCCTGAAATTCTACCCAAGGATGAGCCAGACTTGTGCAAGTCCATAATTCTCTTCCTGATATCTTGGCTGATTTCTTTAGACTTTCCCATGATGCTACACAAAGAAGCAGTGTGTTTACAGGTGTCTCTAATTAACTCAGAAGCTTCCAAACACATGACATCTGTTATGGATCCGGGTGGTGGAACCTCTGTGCAGGGATCCAAGGAGGGACCAGAGGGGCGTAATTAAGTGCCTCCGACTCCGTGAACCAAGTCGACTCCGTGAACCAAGGAGGGACCAGGCAGGTGGACCAGGTGCCACTCTGGGACCGACCTTGTGTGAGAGCAGGCGACTCCCACGGGTCAGATGGCTGAAGCTGACATGTACAGCGGATGAGTACGGCAGTTAGTCAGATGGGTGATCCAGGTAAGCAAGCAGGCGGACACGGCAGGTAACCTAACAGGTGATCCGGGTAGACAGGCAGGGGGCACGACTGACAGACAGGCTGGAGGGCACGGCAGATAGACAGGCTGGTGGGCACGGCTGATAGACAGGCTGGCGGGCACGGCAGATAGACAGGCAGGCGGGCACGGCAGATAGACAGGCTGGCGGGCACGGCTGATAGACAGGCTGGCGGGCACGGCTGATAGACAGGCTGGCGGGCACGGCTGATAGACAGGCTGGTGGGCACTGGAACCTGAGGGCTGAGGAGCACACAAACAACCTTGCACAGGCACCTCCATTTTGGAGGAGGTGCTTTATATAGGAGTGGTCCTCTGGCCATTGGCTGGGGACTCTTTAGGATGGCGCGCGCGGCCCCTTTAAGAGGGAGGGAGTGCGCACGTGCGCCCTAAGCACAGTGCCCGGAAAGCTGCGCGCAGTGCGCGCAACAGCAGCAGCAGGAGCAAGGGAGCTGGAGGACGCCGGACCGGGACCACGGCGGTGAGGGGAACGGCGTCTCTGCCCGGCAGGAGGAAGAGACGCCGACGCTACAACATCATCATATGGGCAGTCCAGAATTGTTTAAAGGCATAGTAATCTTAGTGTATGTAAACTTTTGACTTTGCAGTAAGTAATAAAAATGCCTTAAAACATTCTCTCTCTCTCATTATTCTGGCATTTGGCAAATATTAAAAGTGATGGTAATCCTAATTGACCTAAAACGGGAAAGGTTTATTCTGATTTCATGTCAGATATTGAGAAAAACATGCATGTGTCTTTTTATATAGTGCATGTAAACTTCTGGTTTCAACTGTATGTGTCGAATATGTTCATCAAATAGTGCAGCACATTGTCATGTGTAAACAGGTCACAGGTCATATGTGGCCGATAACGTAATATCCTATGCGCACTGAACAACTGTTTTAACATTTATTCTCTGCACATGGAAATGCGGTCTGTCT
The DNA here is from genome assembly GCF_046119375.1 of Phyllobates terribilis. Taxonomy (NCBI): domain Eukaryota; kingdom Metazoa; phylum Chordata; class Amphibia; order Anura; family Dendrobatidae; genus Phyllobates; species Phyllobates terribilis. Next base: position 191,252,334 of record NW_027362762.1, on the reverse strand, counting down.
GCCTAAACAGGCGATGAAACGATTGCCGATCTTTTTGCATGTAGCTGTTCGTTGGTCATTTAACAGCCACAGTCGGACAGTAAAATACACACTTATACACAGGGCTGTGGAGTCGGAGTCGGTGTCCATTTTGGTGGAGTCGGAGTCAGAGTCGGCATAAAATGGACCGACTCCAACTCCTAAAATATATAATAAATTGGGTACAGTAGTTCAATGCAGTTTGTGGGAAATATTTTTTCATAAGAATTTGGGAAAGTTATGAAATGTCCTATAAATGTCTGACCTATTCCTGATCTAAGGGTCTAGACTTTTATCTAAGATTAATCTGTGCTAAAGTAAATTTATCACTTAAACATGAGCCATGTATGAGGGAGTCGGAGTCGTGGAGTTAGTCTCATGGAAATTGAGGAGTCGGAGTCAGAGTTTTGGCTTACCGACTCCACAGCCCTGCTTATACAACTTAAAAAGGATCTGTCACCATTTCAAGTATCTAGTTTTTACTCTTATTTCATTCCAGCAACTTTTGTTTTAATTCTGCCATACGGATCCAGAGATATGGGCCTTTTTATTTCCTGATAATTTTATGGTCTTTACAAGGGGCATGGATCTTAGGGTAAAATTACAGAGCAATCTAAGAACATGCCCCCAGAGAATCCTGTAACACCCCCTTGTAAAGAACAAAAAAATAATAGTAGATAAAGGCCCGTATCTCTGAAACCATATGGTGGATTTAACAAAAACATAAACTGAAAATACTCAGAGCAGCAGCCAGAATAAAATAAGAACAAAATTTTCCACATTTTAAACGCTGACAGGTCCTCTTTAAGGAAGAGAACAAACAAATTGCATTCACGAAAATGTCTCCTTTATTCATCCCTCCATGCAAAACAGCAATAAAGTGCAATATTTCTGTTTGTCACATTCTTGAAAAAACTTCCTAACATATCGAAACCCTGCACATTATTGCTGTATAGTGTGGAACTTTGAATAAAGCAGTCTGATTATGGAGAATGCTGATGTCCTTCTGCAACTGAGACTGGTAGAGACTAACCAGGAGGGAGGACTAGCTGAAAGAGAAACCTATAGTCATTTGTGATGCTTGTAATTGGAGTCCAAAGACATACAGATAGGGAACTTAGATTGTGAGCCCCAATGGGGAAAGTGATGACAATATCTATAAAACGCTGTGGAATTAATGGTCCTATATATGCGAATAAAACAAATACAAATAAATACTTGAGGAGATAGACGTTCATTTACAAACTTATGCAAAAGGTTTTTCAAAGACCATTTCCTTCATTGTGGAAGAGAATTATCTGCTTAGATTTCAATGTAAGAATTAAACTGTAAATAGCTCCACCTAGTGTCATAGATAGATCATGTTCACCCCGTGGTCAATCGTGTGGTGAGAGCGTTCTGCAGCTGGAACTTTATAGTTCAAGAAAGTCCAAAGATGGCAGATGTGCTATGGATACTGAATTCGCAGTACAATTCTAACAAATGGGATTTTGAAAAATCAAAAGGAGTAACTTGAAGCTTCTGAGCTTGCAGATATTGCCGCAACTAAAATTTATGGTGAAAAATCCGAAATATCTAGACTTACCTGTTTTTATCGCAACAAAAAAAACCCAGATTTTCACATGATTCATCATGATCATGACTGAGAGGGTGTTTTCACTCCATGAAGCCCCCAACAAGCAGTTCTATGACAAATTAAAATTCAGCAACGAGCGCTGCAGCTAATAACACATATGTGAGTCAGCATTAGTTTTTCCCATTCTTACATTTCTATTGAGTCTGTACACTACTCTCTACACACTCACATGCTCTCTACACGCTCACATGCTCGAGCTGAGCACTACAGAACACGCTCACATGTTTTGTACACGCTCAGATGCTCGAGCTGAGCACTACAGAACACGCTCACATGCTCGAGCTGAGCACTACAGAACATGCTCACATGCTCTGTACACACTCACATGCTCTGTACACGCTCACATGCTCTGTACATGCTCACATGCTCGAGCTGAGCACTACAGAACATGCTCACATGCTCTGTACACACTCACATGCTCGAGCTGAGCACTACAGAACATGCTCACATGCTCTGTACACGCTCACATGCTCTGTACACGCTCACATGCTCAAGCTGAGCACTACAGAACACGCTCACATGCTCTGTACACGCTAACATGCTCGAGCTGAGAACTACAGAACAAGCTTACATGCTCTGTGCACACTCACATGCTTGAGCTGAGGACTACAGAACATGCTCACATGCTCTGTACAGGCTCACATGCTTGAGCTGAGCACTACAGCACACGCTCACATGCTCTGTACACGCTCACATGCTCAAGCTGAGCACTACAGAACACGCTTACATGCTCTGTACACGCTCTGAACACGCTCACATGCTCGAACTGAGGAATACAGAACACGCTCACATGCTCTGTAGACACATACTTGAGCTGAGAACTACAGAACACGCTCAAATGCTCTGTACACACATGCTCGAGCTGAGTACTACAGAACATGCTCTCATGATCTATACACACTCACATACTCGAGCTGAGCACTACAGAACACGGTCACATGCTCTGTACACGCTCACATGCTCGAGCTGAGCACTACAGAGGTGAGCGCATCAGAGTGGTGTTTTGAGGGGGGTTTATATGTAAAACACATACCAATACATCTAAACGATAGACTTTAAACTTCTACATGTCGTCTTTAATTCACAGAAACAGCACTTACAGTTGTCTGAGGCAGCCAAAGTAAAATATGACAAATATAGTCACTAAAAAGGTCGAACTTTAAGACATCGTATAAACATGAATACTAGTCCTAGAACTCAATAAGTGACTGATTCTCCTGATAATATTTGCTGCTATATTACATGCCTGTTTGATTTTATACCCCGCTTTACAATGGGTGTGGGTACAATGGCTACACCCTCTAATTGTAAAAATACCTTGTATATTACTAGTCAATGATGAAACTAAGCTTTTCTTTAATCCATAGAGAAATGTTATAATGTGTTTTTTAGTTTGGTGGTATTGTCATACATGTTATTGAGATTCATATATCTAAGAAAAATTATCCAGAAACAGTCCCAGCTCAGGCCATGCTTTAGACTTAAGGGTTGACTGAAATTTCACGCCAAACCAGTGTAATAGCATGATCTTACGGTCTTCATACTCCACAACAAGATTAAACTACTCATGTGCTGTAACTTGCCATCCACTCGAATTGGGAAGCTCCTCTTCATCAATATTCTATCAGCACTATTGGAGCTAGAACTTGTCCTCACTTCCAGGAATGCATAGAGCTTTTCCCAAACTGAAAGCCCAGGATGGTGGAAGCAGAGAGACAAACTTGCTTAAATAAATAGTACAAGCCATTTGGCATATAGTGGGTCTCATTGCCTAAGACAAGGCAAATGTTTTGCACCCCCTAACCCATGGACTATTAGCACTCCCTGAGTCCTGTCCCAGTTAAGTATGGAATTCCCTATCCCCCGATCACATATATTGTATTTTAAGAAAATACTCATGTAATTATCATTTGCTCTTAGACCATCGAGTTATTTTGTTTTTTTTTCCGCTGAAATCTGACAAACTAAAAAAAAAAAGTTACATTTATATTTTTTACTTTTTTTTTTACATATATTTTTGTGTTTTTTTTATGTAACTATTTTGTTTTTCTAGTCCTGAACCTAACATTATACCACCTAATCCTAGCACTATCCCATACACTAGGTCTAAACCTAGTCTAGTTGAGGTTAAAAAAAATGTGTAAAATGTAAAGTTTATTATAAAATGTATTTTTTCTTATTTTTTATAGGAGATACTTTTTAAAATGAGAGGCTGGGAATTGTGGGAGAGCACAGTGCATCATTTATTGTCTCGGTCACTGCCTATGCAGAGTGCAGAAAATTACATGAGTTTGCTCTTTTCTGCAAAGACAGAGACTTAAATGACAAATCTCAATTCATCATACTAAGAGCCTTGTCATCTTGGTCGCTACCTATGCAGGGAGTATGCATGCTACCACAAACCACAGGAGTTTTATTGGCAATAAAAAGGCAAATATTTTATTAAACACTTAAAGACATGGGACATACAACAAGGATTCCCAATGGCCTCAATGAAATGTTAAGCTTCGCCCCGTTTTTGTGAACAATAGTAACCCTTTGGTATATTTTTTTAATGTTATTTTATCTTATCACATTTTTTATTGCTTTGTTATGTCTCTTGTCCTGTTTACCGTATATTCCGGCGTATAAGACGACCTGGTGTATAAGACGACCCCCCTACTTTCCTGTTAAAATATAGAGTTTAGGATATATTCACCGTATAAGACTACCCCTTTTCCAACGCATACCAAACACCGGTAAAAATTAAAAAAAAACAGATTTGAATTTAACATGGTCCTTTTTTAATTTAAATTCTTATGACATGCAGGTATATAGCAGGAAAACGGTCACTCATAAACATAAGGCATACAACAACAACATTACTATCATCCATTTTCATCAGCGGCATACACCGGTACCCGACAATTTACAACAGAAAGAATAGAGCTTCACACATAGATTAGATAGATAGAAATATGTCAGTCACATATATATGAAGTACAGTGACATTGTTGCTTACTGTACTTGTCATTTAGTGTAAAGGATTTATTAAAAAATATAATAGTGTTTTCGTGCACTGTCTCTTTAAAAAAGCCGGCCGGCAATTCAGCATCTGTACCCGACAATTTAGAATAGAAGGAATAGAGAATCATACATAGATTAGATAGATAGAAACATGTCAGTCACATATATATGAAGTACAGTGACAGTGTTGATTACTGTACTTGTCATTTAGTGTTAAAATAAAGGATTTATTTAAAAAAAATTGGCGTGGGGTTCCCCTTAATTTTAGTCTCTAGCGGAGGTTAAGCAGACAGCTGGGGCAGATGTTTGAAGCCTGGGAAGGGGGTAATACCCACGGAGCTTCCCAGACTACTAATATCAGCCCCCAGCTGAATACCTAGCCTTTACTAGCTATTAAAATGGGGGACCCCCCCAAAAAAATTACGTGGGGTCCCCCCTATTTGAATATCTATCAAAGGCTAGGCAGACAGCTGGGGGCTGATATTAATAGCCCAGGAAGGGTGCCATGAATATTGGCCCCCTCCCAGGCTAGAAACACCAGCCGTCAGCCGCCCCAGAAATGGCGCATCCATAGGATGCGCCAATTCTGGCACTTAGCCTCGCTCTTCCACGCTGCCCTGGTGCGGTGGCAGGGGGTAATAGGGCTGGGGTTCATGTCAGCGCCAGCTGCCATGAAGCCCAGGTTAGTAATGATGGGCGTCTATAAGACACCCCCATTACTAACCTACAAAGTGTTAAAAAGAAAAAACACACACTACACCAAGAAAAAAATAATTTATTTGAAATAAACCACACCATTTTATTTAATTCTTAGTTTACTAAAAAAAAAATAGTTACCTGTCCACGTTCCTGCGCTGATCTCCTATGCACAGCTGTCACATCTGGAGATGGTGACAGCTGTGCATGGCTGCTGTAAGCTCACACTGCCGGGAACACGTCCGCTCCCGGCAGCGGGAGCCACTGACTGAGGTCACCGGAGTGCATTCAGGCAGCGCAGCTCCGGAGACCTCCTTTACGGCACTGCTGTACCGTGGGAATTTCTCACGATACAGCAGGGCCGTAAAGCAGCTAACCGGAGCAGCGCTGCCTGAACTCCGGCGAACCCGCTTATGCAATGACGGGGCTGCTTTACGGCCCCGTCATTCTAGCGGCGGCAGCGGTTCAGAGCGGTCACATTCTATGTGGCTGCTCTGAACTGGAGATCTTCGTGGGACACTCGTGGACTACTACGGAGGGGTAAGGATAAGGTTGTGGTTTATTATTTTATATTTTATTACAGGAGATCGATGGCTTCGGGGAATTAGGTGTCTAGGTGAGTATAGGTGTAGTTTTTTATTTTTTACTTTATTTTAGGTGGCGATCGGCGGGGACAGGTAATGTATGAACTAATTTATTGTAGGTAACCACTGGCCACCAATGACATGTATTTAACATTTATTGGGGACACAGTAGGGCAATTTATATAGCAGGATCAGGCTGATGGGAACTACTGCTCCCATCGAGCTGATCCTGCTGGCAGGAGTGGACGGGGGACAGACATAGGCCGATGGTAGTAGTAGTGTCACATCGGCCTATGTCTGCCTGCACGCACACACCCGCACACATCGCACAGACACCACGCACACCCGCAGACATTGCACAGACACCGCACACATCGCACAGACACCGCACACACCCCCAGACATCGCACAGACACCGCGCACACCCGCACACACTCGCAGACATCGCACAGACACATCGCACAGACACCGCGCACACCCGCACACACTCGCAGACATCTCACAGACACCGCACACACCCGCAGACATCGCACAGACACCCCACACACACTCGCAGACACCCGCACAGACACCCGCACACACCAATCATGACGGGTCTGGGAGATGAGGCTGACCTGTGAGACCGTGGGAAAGTTCATGTGAGTTCATGCAATGCAGTCAAGCATGAACTCACATGAACCCTCTGAGGGCACCGCGGCGACTTCAAATGAACAGCTGATCGGCATCACCTGATACCTCAGCTGTTCATTTGAAATAACCGGCGGGAAAGCGCAGCACAGAACGGGAAAGCCGGCGGTGAAGTCTTTTCACTGCTGGCTTCCCCGCCCGGGTCCTTCGCTCCCCGCTCCTTTGTGCTGCACTCCCCGCCCGGTCCTAACTTACGATCGGGATGGGAGGTGGCGAGGGGAGCGGAGGATCGGGGTGGGAGGCTGCGGGGAAGCAGTATGGGGCTGTGTGATTGTTTAAAAGCCGGCGGCTTTTTACCGCCCGCCGGTTTTTAAACAATCAGGAGAATTCTCCCACGCTGGGATGGCATTCTGATGACAGGCTGGATCTCAGCTGAGCTCTGCCATCCAGCTTGTCATCCTTCAGAGACACTGCAGAGCGCAGGCATTATGGGAACTTTCGATTCCGGTATTCGATATTGTAAAAGTATCGGAATTAAGTATCGGAATTCCGATACCGCGAATATCGGCCGATACCCGATATTACAGTATCGGAATGCTCAACACTACTTGTCACAGAAGCGGTGCGAACTTCCCAGCTCCGGACACAGCGCAGCGCTTCTGTGACAAGTGAAAGCTGTCGGCACAGAAGCCCTGCGCTGTGTCCGGAGCTGGGAAGACACTGCGATGTGTCAGAAAAGTTCGCTAGGTTCTGTCTGTCTCCGCTGCTGGGAATACGCTGCGCTGTGTCCCAGGCCTGAGAAGACACAGCGCAGCGATGTGTCAGTTTCAGCACAGAAGCGCTGACTGTCTGGACCTACCGCTGCCGTATTTTAACTCCCTCCACCTTATATTAACTCCGACATGGCAGGGATACGGCCACGGCAGCTTATTAACATCCCCAGAGTATCCCCGCATGTCAATTTCTGAAAGTTCAAAAGCATTACCGGCGTATAAGACGACCCCAGGCTAGACAGAAGATTTTTCAGTCTTCAAAAGTCGTCTTATACGCCGGAATATACGGTATATATACTTTTTCTTCTCTCTTCCATAGTTTGACCCATTATCCTGCGGCATGAATTGGCACCACCCTTCAATTTATGAATTCATACCATTTGGACTAGATTTATATTTGTCATTTGGTGTTTTTTATATAAATATATGTATGGGTTGCTGCCACTAACTTGTGCTAAATGGTGTGCGCGTGTGTGCTGCGCTGTCTGTTGTCCCCGCTCCGCCCCCGGCATCTTTATGGAGCCTGTTTGTTGTCTGGGAGTCATGGTAACTTACCCTGCTCTTCCTGACACGTGCAGTCTGCCTTGATGGCCGTGGGCGGTGCGGCTGACGCGTATGGCTCAGTGCGCATGCGCCGACATACCATTACGCGATTGGTCCATTGTGACCATGTGACCGCAGGTCCTGAACATACTTAAATCTGCATGGAAGGTCCTTTTCTGCATTCCCCCCGAGGAAGCGATTTAACACACCAAGCGAAACGTGCGTTGGGGATTTTTCTTGCGTGGCTGCTATTTAACAATGGGTAAACGTGCAATACCATGATTTGAACATTGATTATAGGGGTTTATGTGCTGACATGATCTGTTATACTAAAAATACATATCTTTATAGACTTTTACTGTATGCAGCACTTAGACAACTACCCCACTGTGCTGAAACTGACACATCGCTGCGTATTCCCAGCTCCGGACACAGCGCAGGGCTTCTGTGCCGACAGCTTTCACTTGTCACAGAAGCGCTGCGCTGTGTCCGGAGCAGGGAAGTTCGCATCGCTTCTGTGACAATATATGAAAAGCCGGCAATTCAGCAGCGGCATAAGCCGGCACCCGACAATTTAGAATAGAAAGAATAGAGAATGACACATAGATTAGATAGATAGAAACATGTCAGTCACATATATATGAAGTACAGTGACAGTGTTGCTTACTGTACTTGTCATTTAGTGTAAAGGATTTATTAAAACAAATAATAGTGTTTTCATGCACCGTCTCTTCAAAAAAGCCGGCCGGCAATTCAGCAGCGGTACCCGACAATTTATAACAGAAAGATAGAGCATCACACATAGATTAGATACATAGAAACATGTCAGTGACATTTATAATAAGTACAGTGACAGTGTTGCTTACTGTACTTGTCATCTAGTGTTAAAATAACGGATTTATTAAAAAAAAAATTGGCGTGGGGTTCCCCTTAATTTTAGTCTCTAGCGGAGGTTAAGCAGACAGCTGGGGCAAATGTTTGAAGCCTGGGAAGGGGGTAATACCCACGGAGCTTCCCAGGCTACTAATATGAGCCCCCAGCTGAATACCTAGCCTTTACTAGCTATTAAAATGGGGGATCCCAAAAAAATGACGTGGGGTCCCCCCTATTTTAATAGCTAGCAAAGGCTAGGCAGACAGCTGGGGGCTGATATTAATAGCCCAGGAAGGGAGCCATGAATATTGGCCCCCTCCCAGGCTAGAAACACCAGCCGTCAGCCGCCCCAGAAATGGCGCATCCATAGGATGCGCCAATTCTGGCACTTAGCCTCGCTCTTCCACGCTGCCCTGGTGCGGTGGCAGGGGGTAATAGGGTTGGGGTTGATGTCAGCTTATAATGCCAGCTGACATCAAGCCCAGGTTAGTAATGGAGAGGCGTCTATAAGACACCCCCATTACTAACCCCATAGTCAAAGTAAAAAAAACCCACAAACACCCAGAATAAAGTCCTTTAATTGAAATAAAGACACAATTCTTTATTGTTCTAAATTAAACCATACTTACCATCACGCCCATTCCAGCTGAAGCCAACGATCTCCTGCAATAAAAGAAAAATAATAAAGCAACCTCATCCTTACCTTTCCATGGTTCCCAGGACCGGTCCAGCTCTGCTACATCGAGATGAGAGGCTGGACCGCAGCAGAACGCTGCCATCCAGCCTGTCATCCCGCAGACACTGAGAAGCGCAGGCACGCTTGCGCTCTGCAGTGTCTGGCTGTGACGGCATCCAGATGAGCCGACAATGAACTCAGCTCACCTCCTGGACGTCCGTCACTGACAGCGTGGGAAACTTCTACTGCGCATGCGGGGAGCAGGAGAATTTTCCCACGCTGTCAGTGACGTGCATGAGGTGAGCCGAGTTCATTGGACATGATCTCGGCTCATCTGGATGCCGTCACAGTCAGACACTGAGGAGCACAAGCATGCCTGCGCTTCTCAGTGTCTGCGGGATGACAGGCTGGATGGCAGCGTTCTGCTGCGGTGCAGCCTGTCATGTGAATGTAGCAGAGCTGGATCGGTCCTGGGAACCATGGAAAGGTAAGGATGAGGTTGGTTTATTATTTTACTTTTATTGCAGGAGATCGTTGGCTTCAGCTGGAATGGGCGTGATGGTAAGTATGGTTTAATTTAGAACAATAAAGAATTGTGTGTTTATTTCAATTAAAGGACTTTTTTTCTGGGTGTTTGTGTTTTTTTTTAAATACTTTACTAGAAATTCATGGTGGTCATGTCTAATACTGGCGTGACCCCATGAATTTCAGGCTTAGGGCCAGCTGATAATGCCAAGCTGGCCTTAACCCCTTTATTACCCAGTGAGCCACCGCACCAGGGCCCTGGATGAGTTGGGTACAGCGCCAGAAGATGGCGCTTCTATGAACGCGCCATTTTCCGGGGCGGCTGCGGACTGCAATTTGCAGCGGGGGGGGCCCAGAAAGCTTGGGCCTCCCTGCGCTGCAGATTCCAGCCCCCAGCTGCCTAGTTGTACCTGGCTGGACACAAAAATAGGGCGAAGCCCCACGTATTTTTTTTTTTTAATTATTTCATGAAATAATTAAAAAAAAAAGGGCTTCCCTATATTGTTGTTTCCGGCCAGGTACAAATAGGCAGCTGGTGGTTGGGGGCAGCCCGTTCCTGCCTGCTGTACCTGGCTGGACACAAAAATATGGCGAAGCCCCACGTCAACATTTTTGGGAAAAATTAATTACAAAATTAATAATTTAGGGACTGCATCTTTATTAACCCCTCAATTGTCATTTAGTGTTAAAATAAAGGATTTTTTAAAAAGAAAATTGGCGTGGGATCCACCATCATTATAGTCTCTAGCGGAGGTTAAGCAGACGGCTGGGGCAGATGTTTGAAGTCTGGGAAGAGGGTAATACCCACGGAGCTTCCCAGGCTACTAATATCAGCCCCCAGCTGAATACCTAGCCTTTACTAGCTATTAGAATGGGGGACCCCCCCAAAAAATGACGTGGGGTCCCCCCTATTTTAATATGTTTATGAGTGACAGTTTTCCTGCTATATACCTGCATGTCATAAGAATTTAAATTAAAAAAGGACCATGTTAAATTCAAATCTGTTTTTTTTTTATTTTTACCGGTGTTTGGTATGCGTTGGAAAAGGGGTAGTCTTATACGGTGAATATATCCTAAACTCTACATTTTAACAGGAAAGTAGGGGGGTCGTCTTATACACCAGGTCGTCTTATACGCCGGAATATACGGTATACCTCCTGTTTGAATGACACATCACTGATATGTCAGCGACCTTCCTCCTATCTAAAATATTGCACCTGCGCAGTACTTTATTTTGTCTCCAAAAACATTAGGTCTCCCACAAAATGGCACAGGGGCGATTGCATCTGAACGTCTATACTAATTTTAAATTTGCACATGCGCAGCCCACAGTGCCCAGAGGATCGTGCAAAAGAGGAGACCGTAAATCTCGCACTGGTCCTCTGGTCAAGGTGGGCGGTGCATGTGCAGATTCAAAATTAGCATAGACTTTTAGATGCGACCATGCATGCGCTACCGCAATTCGTGGGAGACCTAATGTTTTTTTAAGACAAAACAAAGGGGCCAGAGTAGCAAGAAAAGAGACTGCCAACAATCCCACCGCATAGTCCCACCCCGATGCATGAAGACATGATTACAGCAACATTTTAAACACTCATTACACAATAACCACAAAATGGATTTCTTCACCGCGGGTATCATTTTAAGCAGTATTACAGCACTAATATGGACCTGTCTGTAGTTTACATAGCAAAATCCTGCTGACAGGTTCTCTTTAAAGGGGTTGCCCACTACTTGTACAACCGCTTCTCGATCTGAATGTTTGCCCCCGTGAAAATAAAAACACATATACTCACCTTCCATACCAGCGCCGTTCCAACGGTGTCAGTAGTTGTGTTCCTGGGGCTCACGTGCAGTAGTTATGTCATGTGAGCCCTGCACCCAATCAGCATCAGAATCATTGTCTCCGCCTACATTCCTACAAGTAATCAAGAGGAAGTGAGTGGCCAGCCGCAGCTCTCACTTCCTCTTGATTATGTATACATCTGATACTGGAACCAATTGGGCGCAGGGCTCACATGACATAACAACTGCGTGTGAGCCCGAGGTACACAACTACCGACACCCTGGCACGGGAGGTGAGTATAAGTGTTTTTATTTTCACTGGAAAAATCGATGGAGAAGGGGTTGTGCTAGTAGTGGACAACCCCTTTAATCTCAAGTGAACGTGGGTCATACAGCAATACAATGACCCAAAGCACAAAAGTTGTTCTACAAAAGAATGGTTAATCCCTTCCAACGTTATGATGTGAATTAACATCCTGGTAAATGGGTTCGATGTGTGGATCTGAACTCCCACCACACACAGGTGATACCGGCTACCTATAATATAATCAAGGATGTGTCCTTCTGTCGGAAACCTCTATAGACTGCGCAAGCGCACTGCGCCTGTGAAGTATGGCCGCAGACAGAAGAATACATCCAGCTGTTACAGGTGACAGGGAGGAGGACAAGGATGGAGGAGTATGGCGCTGGAGATCGCGGTTTGCATAGGCACTGACCGCATACCGCCATCTCCGACTCCATTACTACATACCTTGTTCTCTGGCGAGGCTGGAGGAGGAGTGCGGTGCCGAAGTTAGCGCCTGTGCATAGCGCAATATCCGACGCCATTTTGTTGAAGACAAAGTGGCCCCGGAGCCGGCATGTGCGCATAGAGTGCTCTCCGGTGCCATTTTGTTGAAGACAAATTTGCACACAGTGTTGTCAACAAAATGGCATCAGATTTATACACTATCGATATATATACTGTAGCACCGGCGTCCCTGCCTTAAGCCTCTTTCCCCCGGCAGAGATGCCGACCCCCTTTCCGCCGCGGCACTGGTCCTGTGCACGCCGCTCCTCCTTCTGGCTTCCACGCTGAGTTTTGCCCAGGGTCCCTGTCCCTTAAAGGGGCCGCGCGCCATCCTAAGATGTCCCCGGCCAATGGCCGGAGGGCATCTAGTGTATAAGGCACCTCCTCCAACATGGAGGTGCCTGAACAATGTTGTAAAGTTTATGTTTAACAAGCTTGTCAGCCCTTAGGTCTCTATGCTGTCCGCCAGCCTGTCTATCAGCCGTGCCCAACAGCCTGTCTATCAGCCGTGCCCGCCAGCCTGTTTACCAGCCGTGTCCGCCTGCCTGCCTACCAACCGTGCCTATCTGCCATGCCAGTAGGCGCCTGTCACCAGTCCCGTGGGAGTCGCCTGCTCTCACACGAGGTCAGTCCCGGAGTAGCACCTGGTCCACCTTCCCGGTCCTTCCTTGGTTCATGGAGTCGACTAAGCTGCCGTATAGCCAAGGTTGGTCCAAGTGAGGCCTCAAGTTACGCCCCTCCGGTCCCTCCTGGTACCATGGCACAGTGGTTCCACCACCCGACATCATAACAGTTTGCTCAGGCCATTGAATCCGGTGGCTTCCAGGCTCCCTTGGTCTCGGACCTTTACCAAGAGGTCTCCCGCCAGAGATCTCAACGGGATACAATGCTGTCCTTTCTGCGGACTGTAAAGTCCCGCCTGGATGCACTGTCTACCCCAGTTGTGTCTGTCTCTACCCAAGCGGTAACCGTTCCGGCAGCACCTCAACCCAGTGGTGGTGTTGCACGCAGCTTGGGACCCTGACTGTCTGCTCCTCCTTGCTTTGGCGGTGACCCAGCCCCATGTCGGGGTTTTGTAAATCAGTGCACGCTGCACTTTGAGCTCCTGGCTCATCAGTTCGCTTCTGACTGGGCTAAAGTGGCCTTCATCATGTCTCATCTCACAGGGGAGGCGTTGGCGTGGCTCAATCCCTTATGGGAGAGGGGCACTCTCTGGTGTCCAATCTCCAGGCTTTCTTTGAGGCTTTCTGGAGGGTTTTCGATAAGCCTGGTTGCACGTAGCCAACAGCCTCCTCTCTTCTTCGTCAGCGCCAGGGAAACCTCACAGTGGGCCAGTACGATGTACGTTTCCGCACCCTCTTGTTTGAATTTGCCTGGGATAACGAGGCTCTGGTGGCCACCTTTTGGGAAGGCCTTTCTGAGCGAATCAAAGATGAGCTGGCCGGTCATGACATACCCTCCTCTTTGGATGACCTAGTGTCTCTAGCCACGCGGATTGACATCAGGTTCCAGGAGCATTCTAAGGAGGTGGCCCAAGAGAGAAGACCTTTACGCCTAGCACCTACCTTTCTCGCAACAAGCCTCTGCCTCGGCATCCACCCCTGAAGCTATGCAAGTTGACCAGATGACTATGGTCAAAACTCGCCAGGAGGTCCGCCGCGCTGAGTGAAGATGCTTTTATTGTGGCAGTTCAGAGAATGTAATAAGCTCCTGTCCAGAGAGGCTGGGAAACTCCAGAGCTTACACCTCTGGCAAAAATTATGGAATCACCGGGCTCGGAGGATGTTCATTCAGTTGTTTAATGTTGTTGAAAAAAAGCATATCACAGACATGGCACAAAACTAAAGTCATTTCAAATGGCAACTTTAGGGCTTTAAGAAACACTAAAAGAAATCAAGATTAAAAATGTGGTACTCAGTAAGGGTAATTTTTTTCGAACCAAGCAGAGGGAAAAAATTATGGAATCACTCCATTCTGAGGAAAAAATTATGGAATCACCCTGTAAATTTTCATTTCCAAAACTAACACCTGCATCAAATTAGATCTGCTCGTTAGTCTGCATCTAAAAAGGAGTGATCACACCTTGGAGAGCTGTTGCACCAAGTGGACTGACATAAATCATGGCTCCAACATGAAAGATGTCAATTGAAACAAAGGAGAAGATTATCAAACTCTTAAAAGAAGGTAAATCATCACGCAATGTTGCAAAAGATGTTGGTTGTTCACAGTCAGCTGTGTCTAAAATCTGGACCAAATACAAAGAACATGGGAAGGTTGTTAAAGGCAAACATACTGGTAGACCAAGGAAGACATCAAAGCGTCAAGACCGGAAACTTAAAGCAATATGTCTCCAAAACAGGAAATGGACAACAAAACAAATGAGGAATGAATGGGAGGAAACTGGAGTCAATGTCTGTGACCGAACTGTAAGAAACCGCCTAAAGGAAATGGGATTTACATACAGAAAAGCTAAACATAAGCCATCATTAACACCTAAACAGAAAAAAACAAGGTTACAATGGGCTAAGGAAAAGCAATCGTGGACTGTGGATGACTGGATGAAAGTCATATTCAGTGATGAATCGCGAATCTGCATTGGGCAAGGTGATGATGCTGTAACTTTTGTTTGGTGCCGTTCCAATGAGATTTATAAAGATTACTGCATGAAGAGAACATGCAAATTTCCACAGTCATTGATGATATGGGGCTGCATGTCAGGTAAAGGCACTGGGGAGATGGCTGTCATTACATCTATATATATATAATTGTCTTATCCCGTCTGTCTGTCTGTCTGTCCAGGAAATCCCGCGTCGCTCATTGGTCCGGCAGCGGCCAATCAGCGCCGCGGGATTTCTGAAAAAAGATGACGGCCGTTAGCGGCTCATCTGCGGGACGGAGCTGAGCGGCGATGCAGCCGGGAGATGAGCGCCGCGAGGCGCTCATCTCCCGGCCGGCAACAGCAGAAGGAACCCGACCGCCGGACCCATCTGTGGGACGGAGATGCAGCCGGGAGATGAGCGGCGCGAGGCGCTCATCTCCCGGCCGGTATCAGCGGAAGGACCGCCGGCGCCGCTGACCTCCAAGCGGAAGGGAGGACCGGGGAGCAGCGCTGCGGGTCGGGATACTTCTGCTGCGAGCGCCCGCTATGTCCCGGGTTCTCGCAGCGTAAGTACCCGCACAGGCAGCGCCGCTCCCCGGTCCTTGCCAAGACGATTCGATGATTGGTCGCGGTCTTCGGACCCGACCAATCACTGATCTTAGCGCAAAACTTAAACACCGCTGTGCTGATTGGTCGCCGATGCTGCCCGTGACCAATCACGGATTTGGGCGCCACATTTAAATATCGGCCGCGAACAATCAGCACAGTGGTGTTTAAATGTGGAGCCAAGATCGGTGATTGGTCGCGGCCGATATTTAAATTTGGCGCCCAAATCGGTGATTAGTCGCGGGCAGCGTCCGCGACCAATCAGCACAGTAGTGTTTAACTTTGGCCGCAAGATCAGTGATTGGTTGCGGGCCAAGTCCGCGACCAATCAACGATTTGTGCGGCACATTTAAATAGCAGCCGCGACCAATTGGACCCGCAGCGCCGCTCCCCGGTCCTCCCTTCACGCCCTAGCCGCATGGATGTCAGCGGCGCTGCCTGTGCGGATACTTCCGCTGCGAGAACCCGGGACATGAGCGGGCGCTCGCAGCAGAAGTATCCCGACCCGCAGCGCCGCTCCCCGGTCCTCCCTTCACACCCTAGCCGCTGATGTCCCCAAAGTATCCGCATGGTGTTACAAAGATCCGGACATTTGTGTTAAAAATCGCTGATTGGTCGCTGGCGGTGCCCGCGACCAATCACCGATTTGGGCGCCAAATTAAAATATCGGCCGCGACCAATCACCGATCTTGGCTCCACATTTAAACACCGCTGTACTGATTGGTCGCGGCCGATATTTAAATTTGGCGCCCAAATCGGTGATTGCTCGCGGGCAGCGGCCGCGACCAATCAGCAGAGCGGTGTTTAACTTTAGCGCCAAGATCACTGATTGGTCGCGTGCGGAGAGCGCGACCAATCAGCGAATCGTATTGGTGAGGAGCGGAATCGTATTAGTGAGGACCGGGGAGCGCCGCTGCCTGTGCGGATACTTCCACTGCGAGAACCCGGGACATGAGCGACTGCTCGCAGCAGAAGTATCCCGACCCGCAGTGCCGCTCCCCGGTCCTCCCTTCACACCCTGCCCGCGACCAATCACCGATTTGGGCGCCAAATTTAAATATCGGCCGCGACCAATCAGCACAGCGGTGTTTAAATCTGGAGCCAAGATCGGTGATTGGTCGCGTCCGATATTTAAATTTGGCGCCCAAATTGGTGATTGGTGGCAGCCAGCGCCAGCGACCAATCAGCAATTTTTAACACAAATGTCCGGACCTTTGTAACACCATGCGGATACTGTGGGGACATCAGCGGCTAGGGTGTGAAGGGAGGACCGGAGAGCGGCGCTGCCTGTGCGGATACTTCCGCTGCGAGAACCAGGGACATGAGCCGGCGCTCGCAGCAGAAGTATCCGGAGCCGCAGTGCCGCTCCCCGGTCCTCCCTTGACACCCTAGCCGCTGATGTCCCCACAGTATCCGCATGGTGTTACAAAGGTCCGGACATTTGTGTTAAAAATCGCTGATTGGTCGCTGGCGCTGGCCGCGACCAATCACCGATTTGGGCGCCAAATTTAAATATCGGCCGCGACCAATCACCGATCTTGGCTCCACATTTAAACACCGCTGTACTGATTGGTCGTGGACGCTATTTAAATGTGGCGCCAAAATCGGTGATTGGTCGCGCCCAGCGTCGGCGACCAATCAGCACAGCGGTGTTTAAATGTGGAGCCAAGATCGGTGATTGGTCGCGGCCGATATTTAAATTTGGCGCCCAAATTGGTGATTGGTCGCGGCCAGCGCCAGCGACCAATCAGCGATTTTTAACACAAATGTCCGGTCCTTTGTAACACCATGCGGATACTGTGGGGACATCAGCGGCTAGGGTGTGAAGGGAGGACCGGGGAGCGGCGCTGCGGGTCGGGATACTTCTGCTGCGAGCAGTCGCTCATGTCCCGGGTTCTCGCAGCGGAAGTACCCGCACAGGCAGCGGCGCTCCCCGGTCCTCACTAATACGATTCCGCTCCCCGCTCCTCACCAATACGATTCGCTGATTGGTCGCGCTCTCCGCACGCGACCAATCAGTGATCTTGGTGCTAAAGTTAAACACCGCGATGCTGATTGGTCGCGGCCGCTGCCCGCGACCAATCACCGATTTGGGCACCACATTTAAATAGCGGCCGCGACCAATCACCGATTTTGCCGCCACATTTAAACACTGCTGTGCTAATTGGTCGCGGACGCCAGCCGCGACCAATCAGCGAGCTTGGCGCCAAATTTAAACAACGCTCTGCTGATTGGTCGCGGACGCCAGACACGTCCAATCAGCGAGATTGGCGCCAAATTTAAACAACGCTCTGCTGATTGATCGCGGTCGCTGGCCGAGATCAATCAGCAGTATTGGCGCCAAATTTAAACAACGCTCTGCTGATTGGTCGCGGCCTTCAGCCGCGACTAATCAGCGATTTTGGCGCCAAATTTAAACACCGCTCTGCATCGCTCTGCTGATTTGTCGCGGTCGCCGGCCGCGACCAATCAGCAGTATTGTCGCCAAATTTAAACACCCCTTTGCTGATTGGTCGCGGTCGCGACTAATCAGCGATTTTGGTGCCAAATTTAAACACGCTCTCCATTCCTCACTAACACGGTTCGCTGATTGGCCGAGGCCGCCGCCCGCGACCAATCACCGATATTGCCGCCAAATTTAAACACCGCTTTGCTGATTGGTCGCGGTTGCCGAACGCGACCAATCAGCGATTTGGGCGCCAAATTTGAACGGCGCTCTGCTAATTGCGCCCCGTCGGCCGCATACCTATTCTAGAATACCCGATGCGTTCGAATCGGGCCACCATCTAGTCTTCAATAAATGTCCAAGTTTACATTGATATTTTGGACAGTTTTCTTATCCCATCAATTGAAAGGATGTTTGGGCATGATGACATCATTTTTCAATGCATCCTGCTATAGAGCAAAAACTGTGAAAACATTCCTTGAAAGAAGACACATAAGGTCAATGTCATGGCCTGCAAATAGTCCGTATCTCAATCCAATTTAAAATCTTTGGTGGAAGTTGAAGAAAAAGGTCCAAGACAAGGCTCCAACCTGTAAAGCTGATCTGGCAACAGCAATCAGAGAAAGTTTGAGACAGATTGATGAAGAGTACTGTTAGTCACTCATTAAGTCCATGCCTCAGAGACTGCAAGCTGTTATTAAAGCAGAGGTGGTGCAACAAAATACTAGTGATGTATTGGAGTGTTCTTTCGTGTGTTTGTTTTTCATGATTCCATAATTTTTTCCTCAGAATTGAGTGATTCCATAATTTTTTCCCTCTGCTTGGTCTGAAAAAAATTACCCTTACTGAGTACCACATTTTTAATCTTGATTTCTTTTAGTGTTTCTTAAAGCCCTAAAGTTGCCATTTGAAATGACTTTAGTTTTGTACCATGTCAGTGATCTGCTTTTTTTCAACAACATTAAACAACTGAATGAACATCCTCCGAGCCCGGTGATACCATAATTTTGCCAGGAGTTGTAGGATCGCTTGGAGACGTCATCCTCGCCAAGTATCTTTCCTCTCCATCCCTGACGCTTTCAGTAGCCATATCATGCGGAAACATCCATTTTGTCGAGACTGTCTATTGGGATTCCGGCGCTGCTGGGAACCTCATCCAATAAGCCATTGTGGAACGGTGCCAGATCCCCATCCAATGTCTCCCGGACCCGTTGGTGGTTTCTTCAGTGGATGCGAGACCCCTTTCCAAGTCCATTCTGCTCGTCACCGAGCCTGTGGTTCTTCAGATAGAAATGCTGCACTCAGAGAAAATCTCTTTCTATGTGCTGTCCAGTCTCTCCCATTCTCTATTGCTAGGTCTGCCTTGGTTACAGAGACACGAGCCGGTCTTGAATTGGAGTTCTGGAGAGGTGCTCCGCTGGGTCAGGAGTATCACAAAAAGTGCCTGGTTTTTGTTCGTCTTGCTCGACCTCCGCCCACTCAATCTAATCTGCCTGGCTTGCCGGCACCCTACTGGTCATACGTGGACGTCTTTGACAAGAAAGAGGCTGAGGCACTACATCCTCATAGGCTGTATGATTGTCCAATCAACCTCATCCCCGGTGCCTCACCTCCCGGTGGTCGAATCTACCCCCTGTCATTGGCCGAGACCCGTGCCATATCAGAATACATTGAGAAGAATCTAGTTACGGGATTTATCCAGAAATCCACCTCTCCGGCAGGAGCAGGATTCTTCTTTGTCAAGAAGAAGGACGGTTCTCTTCGGCCTTGTATTGAATATAGGGGACTAAATCTAATCACTATAAAGAACAAGTATTCACTGCCTCTCATTTCCGAGTTATTTGATCGCCTTAAAGGTGCAAAAATCTTCACTAAGCTTGATCTCCGTGGAGCATACAATCTGATCCAGATTCGCCAGGGTGACGAATGGAAGACGGCATTCAACACTTGGGATGGTCACTACAAGTACCGCGTGATGCCCTTTGGACTCTGCAACGCACCTGCTGTCTTTCAGGAGCTGGTCAATGACATCTTTCGAGATCTTCTCTACACATGCGTGGTGGTGTACCTAGACGATATCCTGGTGTTCTCTCCAGATCTGCCCTCACATCGCAGAGACATCCGACAGGTATTGCAGAGGCTCAGGAAGAATCGTTTATATGCCAAATTCGAGAAATGCGTTTTTGAGCAGACTTCTTTTACATTCCTTGGATACATAATTTCGGAGACCAGCATTAAGAAGGTATCTGCCGTTCTAAAGTGGCCCGACCTGAGGGACTGAAGGCTATTCAGCGGTTTCTTGGATTTGCAAATTATTACCGCCTGTTCATTCATCATTTCTCTTCCCGGACTGCTTCCATCTCGGCCCTGACCCGCAAAAGGGTAAATCCCAAGGAATGGACTCCCAAGGCGGAAAGTGCCTTTGTGTCCTTGGAACAAGCCTTCTCTTCCGCTCCGGTACTGCATCGTCCTGACTGTAACAAACAGTTCTTCCTAGAGGTAGATGCTTCTTCATCCTTCAGCATTCCTCAGCCAGAAATCCTTGTCTGGGCGAATGGTGACCTGCGGCTTCTTTTCCAAGCTCTTCTCTCCCTCGGAGCGCAATTAATCCATTGGAGATAGGGAACTGCTTCCCATCAAACTGGCGCTGGAGGAATGGCGATACTTAGGGGGCCCTGCATCCGGTTGTCATTTACACGGATCATAAGGATCTCGCCTACTTGCAGTCCACTCAAGGACTTAATCCTCATCAGGCCAGATGGCCTTTGTTCTTTGCCCGCTTCAATTTCATTCTCCACTTCCGGCCGGGGGATAAAAATATCAAGGCAGACGCACTCTCTAGATAAATTCTGTCGACCGACCAAGAGGAGGAGCCTCAACACATCATTCAGCCCTCCAGAATAATTATGGTTGCTCCGTTTGATCTGTCTCGTCTTCCCCCAGGTAAGATTTTTGTAGCGGCTCCGGATAGAAAGAGGATCCTGGGGTCATTCTTCTAAACTGGCAGGCCACGCGG
This sequence comes from Phyllobates terribilis, assembly GCF_046119375.1. Taxonomy (NCBI): domain Eukaryota; kingdom Metazoa; phylum Chordata; class Amphibia; order Anura; family Dendrobatidae; genus Phyllobates; species Phyllobates terribilis. The sequence goes on along the minus strand of NW_027362762.1, from coordinate 191,231,135 downwards.
GACAGAAGAAAACTGCTCTGCTTATATCTGACATTATTGGTGGCCACCCCTACGCAAGGATGTGGTGGATTTTGTCTCTGCCTGTTCTTACTGTGCTCTAAACAAGATTCCTAGGTAACTTCCGACGGGTCGACTACTTCCTTTACCTGTGCCTTCCACTTCATATTGCAATGGATTTCATCACGGATCTCCCTGTATCGGCCGGTTGTACTGTCATTTGAGTGGTAGATGACCGCTTCTCCAAGATGGCTCACTTCATTACTCTGCCTCGTCTACCCTCTGCGTCAGTGCTGGCTAAAGAGTTCATTCTTCACATCCTCCGTCTCCACGGCCTACCTCTTCATATTATCTTGGATAGAAGGGTCCAGTTTACCTCACTCTTCTGGAGAGCCACTTGCAAGCTTTTGAATGTCGCATTGGATTTCTCATCGGCTTATCATCCACAGTCTAATGGCCAGGTTGAGGATATCAATCAGATCCTAAGTAGCTTCCTCCGGGTCTTCGTCGATGCCCACCATAGCAATTGGGTGGAACTCCTGCCTGGGGCCGAATTTTCCTACAATAATCATGTGAGCGAATCCTCAGCCAAATCTCCATTCTTTGTGGTATGTGGTCAGCATCCCAATATTTCGTATCCTGTTTCTACCTCTGTCGACAATCTGTTAGAATCTATGTTGTTTTACTTTTCGGCCATCTTTTTGTGGTTTGCTGGCTTCTAGTCTTTTCCTCTGGTGCTGGGTGTCTTGGTCACGTGATCTCCTCACTCTTTATTACTCAGCACCTGTCTCCCATTCCTCGCTGGACATCAGTGTTGTTTCGCTTGTGCTCTGGCTAAGTTGCCTTGTTAGTTCTTTGTGCTTAGGACAATTGATATCTTGGGACTTCTTGTTCCGCCAGTTTTGTTTCCTTTTATCTTCATTTCTGCAACTTACTTTTCTTTTAGGAGGTCTCCTGTTTTTGCTCCCAGTCCTTAGATCTTTTAGGGACACCTTTTCCCCTTCCTTCAGGTCTTCGTTTAAGTTCAGTGCAGGAGTGTCAGTGGGGCTATTCACAAGGAATAGGGCACCCACTCCAGTGTAGGGTTTAAGCTGAGTCTCAGTGCAGGGACAGCTTTTCCCTCCTATTCCTTAGTTCTTAGTTGCAGAACATAACACAATCCTGCTGATAAGTTCCTTGTTAATAACTTTGCTGAGATCTGGGAGGACACTAAGTCTGTGTTGCCGCAGTCCTCTGAGCGGATGAAGAAACATGCGGACAAGAGACGTCTGGATTCGCCTCTATTTCATCCGGGGGACAAGGTCTGGTTGTCATCCAAGTATATCCGTCTCAAAATACCTTAATACAAGTTGGGTCCGCGCTTCATTGGTCCTTTCGAGGTTTTGAGAGAAATTAATTCAGTGGCGTACAAACTGAAATTCCCTGCCTTGTTATGGATTCCCAATTCCTTTCATGTGTCTCTCATCAAGCCTGTCATCCTCAATCCTTTCTCTGATGATCCGGCTACCACTCCAGCTCCAGTCTGCGCCGAGGACGTTTTTGAGGTAGAGAGCATTCTGGCTTCCAAGAGGGTAAGAGGGAAAACATTTTTTCTTGTGGATTGGATAGGGTTTGGTCCTGAGGAGAGGTCCTGGGAGCCCAGGGAGAACATTCACGCTCCTCTTCTTCTGGAAAAATTTCTTGCGGGCTTGAAGAAGAGGAGGCGTAAAGGAGGGGGGGGGGTACTGTAGCACCGGCGCCTCTGCCTTCTGCCTCTCTCCCCCGGCAGAGATGCCAAACCCCTTACCGCCGCAGCCCCCTGTCCTGTGCGCGCTGCTCCTCCTTTTGGCTTAGATGCTGAGTGTGCCCGAGGTGAGCCCACTGCGCGCAGATCCCCGGGCACTGTGCTTAGGGTGTGCACACGCTCCCTATCCCTTAAAGGGGCCGCACGCACACTGTCCTCAGGTATCCCCGGCCAATGGCAGGAGGGCATCTACTATATAAGGCACCTCCTCCAACATGGAGGTGCCTGAGCAACGTTGTCAGTTTGTGCTTAATAAGCTTGTCAGCCCTTAGGTCCCTGTGCTGTCTGCCAGCCTCTCTATCAGCCGTGCCCACCAGCCTGTTTACCCGCCGTGCTTGCCTACCAGCTGTGCCTACCTGCCTGCCTATCTGCCGTGCCTGCCTACCAACCGTGCCTATCTGCCGTGCCAGTCAGCGCCTATCACCAGTCCCATGGGAGTCGCCAGCTCTCACACGGTCCCGGACTAGCACCTCTAGCCCTCTACCATCTTTCTTGGGTCAACTTCAGAGTACTTTAGTAAAGGCATTTGAAAAGGGCATCATCATTAAGAAGGTCTTTGAGGGGCATACTGTTACCTACCCTAGGATCCCGACCTTTTATTTGCTTCCAAAAGTCCACAATTATCCCGTCATCCCTCCGGGATGTCTGATCGTTTCTGGTATTGATGGTCTTTGGGACCCAATATGTAAATGTATTGATTTTTATTTGGTCGAATCCCTTGCCTCTTACGTTCAAGACAAGACAGACGTCCTCAACTGGGTTGACGGGATCTTTGTGGACTCAGATATGATTTTAGTTACAGCTGAAATTGAGTCTCTGTACACATACCAAGCTTTTATCTTCTGAAGTATGCTCCCTAGAGCCCCCTGGTGTTATTCCATTCCGTCCTCGTAGTGGGCGATCATCTGGTCGAGTTAGCACAGTTACTGTAATCATAAGAGGTCCGACACCCCCAACCCCCCACCCCCAGTGTGCACAATGTATTCTCCTCACAAGTCCGACAGCGCAAGCAGCAGATTGCTATGGAAGTGTGTCAGTGAGTCTTCCTTCCCCCCACCTCTGGGTGAGATCATCTGCTTCACAGAAGAAAAACGATCTCACCCAGAGGCGGGTTGGGAGACTCACTGACATGCTTCTGCGCTTTCAGGAATCTTCTCCCTGCTGTCAGATGTGTGAGGAGAATACATTGTGCATAGTCGCGGGGAGTTGGACCTCTTATGACAGGAACTGCGCAAACTCGACCAGCTGATCGCCCACTATAAGGACGGAATGGAATAACGCCAGGGGGCGCTAGGCAGAATACTTCAGAAGATAAAAGCTTGGTATTTAGTGAACAGAGCATAATTTTTAATAAATGTAAATTACAAAACCATTTATTTCCACCTTTTCTGCTTGGTTAAAAGTATTATTTATGATGGCACAAACCCTTTAAAGATTGTTTTTACTTACAGCAATGTAGCACTGCAATGGGCGCAGGCTGTGCGCCTTCGTACGCCAACGTATTCCTTGGATATTGGGAAAGGGGCATTTTTGGTGGCGGAGGCGTGCAGGCCGTGGACCATGTGCAGTGCTGGCTGAGGTATACAGACTATGTTTTGATCTTGTTGGAAGGCACAGTTGCAAAACTTGAATTGTTCATGAATTCTTTAAATCGCACCTGTCAGCAGTATTGTGCTTAGTAAACCACATACATGAAATATTGACTGTGTAATTTGTGCGTCATATTGAAATTTACATTCCCCCAAAATGGCCGCGGCGGCCAGTGCATGCGCAGTAGCTAGGTGCCGTGGCGCTTTGCTACTGCGAACGTGCGGGCGCCATTTTACTAGAGGAAAAGGAAATTTGCCCGCAGTAATATGGCCCCCGAGGCCCGCGCTTGCGCAATAGCATTTCTCGGTTGCCAAGAGATGCTATGGCGCATGCGCGGCGCCATATTGCTACACCCAAATTCTTTTTCCCAAAGCAAAATGGCGCCCGCGCGTGCACAGTAGCCTCTCTCGGCAAAGAAGATATGCTACTGCGCATGCACTGGCCACCGTGGCCATTTTGGGGGAATGTAAATTTCAATATGACACACAAATTACACAGTCAATATTTAAAATATCATTTAATCTTTAGAATGTCCAAATACCTGTTAACCACTGGATTGGCACTTCTGAAATGCATATATGTAACCACAGACCTAACCAGGTATTCTATTTTCCCTAGCGATAACTAGAAGTGACACATATTAATTCAAATAAAACATTTTTTTATTTTATTAAATATCTCAAAATTGTTAAAAAACAGACATGGTGCAGGAAAAAAGGTACAGGAACAGTAATATCCAAAATGAAAGCAATCTTGTAAAAATTCAACACTAATTGTAGTTACAAATCAAGTAAAAATATATATGCATGATTAGATTTTGCATTTAGCCCAATTTATTCAAATGCTATATTCTTAAACCATGTGTTTCAATGTAAGGTGAAAAAATGCAAAAAGGTATAAGTAGAAGAATGCTACTGTACCTGTAAATGCAGATCCATTAAGTATCACACTGCCCATTGGCCTAAATGCTTGAAACACATGCCCTAAGGTATATAGTGTTTTTATCAAAGCAAGACCTTCATATATAGAAACAAATTTCTGAAATTCACAGGTGCACCTAATGGTATGCTAATCAAGCTAAATGCCACAGGGACTCAACTATGTGAATATATCCACAATGGTCATATTTTTTTAGCCTGATATCACTCAGAGTAAAGAAATATCAAACACATATAATAAAAGACTAATGGAACTTAAGGTTGTTTTTACCTGTTAAAGGGACCCTAAGATGTCTAAATGGAAGCTCCTGTACTCCGCCCCGACGTGCACGTTTCGCTCAGCTTCTTCGGGGGGCGTGTATGGTCCATAGCAGAGGTCTGATTACAGAGAAATCTGGTTTGATAAAGTCCGTTTTCCAGTTTTCCAGAGGCCTGGTGTCCGGGGGACGCCAAGCAAACCTCACTTATCTGCTTACTATTCCCATAAATCGCCGCCTCTGTGCTAAATGACCATATTCCCCCCCTCCCCTGCTTGTGACGTGCCCTGCTCAGCCTCGCCTCCTGCGCATGTGCAAAACGCTGCTCCCATGGAGCGCTCTTTGTTTCCTTAAGACCCCGTTTGGCTGCGTACTGCGCCGCAGCCTTGTATTGCGCAAGTGACGGTGAGTCACTGAGACTTCCGCTCCGCTGGCAGTACGCAGCCAAAAGGGGCCGGAGGGAAACAAAGAGCGCTCCATGGGAGCAGCGCTTTGCGCATGTGCGGGTGGGGAGGCAGAGGAGGGCACATCACAGGGCCTGTCACAGGGCCCTGGGACGTGCAGGGGATGGGGGAATATGGTCATTTAGCATAAAGGCGGCGATATAGGGAATAGTGAGCAGATAGGAGGGGTTTGCTTGGTGTCCCCCGGACGCCAAGCCTCTGGAAAACAAACTTTATAAAACCAGATTTCTCTGTAATCAGACCTCTGCTATGGACCATACAGGTAAGTATAGATTTACTTTTCTATCACCTGTACGCCCATAGTAGAGGTCTGATATCGCCCAGGGGGGTTACACATTCCCTTTAACATATAAGCCGATCCGGTTTTAGACAAAGTGGGACCCTAGGCAAAAGTTTAAAGTGGGGCCCCAAATGCTCACATATTGCACCATCACACAAAACATTTAGGTTGTATTTATAATGCACACCCCATAGTCCTCCATATTGTATGATGCACACCCCATAGATATCAATATTGAATAATGCACACGCCACAGTCCTCCATATTGTATGATGCACACGCCCTAGTCCTCCATATTGTATGATGCACACACCATAGTCCTCCATATTGTATGATGCACAAGCCATAGTCCTCAATATTGTATAATGCACACGCCATAGTCCTCCATATTGTATGATGCACAAGCCATAGTCCTCCATATTGTATGATGCACACGCCCTAGTCCTCCATATTGTATGATGCACACACCATAGTCCTCCATATTGTATGATGCACAAGCCATAGTCCTCAATATTGTATAATGCACACGCCATAGTCCTCCATATTGTATGCTGCACACGCCATAGTCCTCCATATTGTATGATGCACAAGCCATAGTCCTCAATATTGTATGATGCACATGCCATAGTCCTCCATATTGTATGATGCACATGCCATAGTCCTCTATATTGTATGATGCACACCCCATAGTCCTCCTTATAGTATAATGTACACCCCATAGTCCTCCATATAGTATAATGCACTCTCCATAGTCCTCCATATAGTATAATGCACTCTCCATAGTCCTCCATATAGTATAATGTACTCTTCATAGTCCTCCATATAGTATAATGCACTCTCCATAGTCCTCCATATAGTATAATGCACCTCATAGTCCTTGATAGAGTATAATGCAGCCACCCCATAGTCCTTGATAGAGTATAATGCAGCTACCCCATAGAGTATAATGCAGCCACCCATAGATTATAATGCAGCCTCCCAATAGAGTATAATGCAGCCTCCCCATAGAGTATAATGCAGGCCCCCCATAGAGTATAATGCAGCCACCCCGTAGAGTATAATGCAGCCTCCTCATAGAGTATAATGCACACGCCATAGTCCTCCATATTGTATGATGCACACGCCATAGTCCTCCATATTGTATGATGCACATGCCATAGTCCTCCATATTGTATGATGCACACGCCATAGTCCTCTATATTGTATGATGCACACCCCATAGAACTCCATATAGAATAATGCACACCCCATAGTCCTCCATATAGTATCGTGCACTCTCCATAGTCCTCCATATTGTATAATGCACCTCATAGTCCTTGATAGAGTATAATGCAGCCACCCCATAGAGTATAATGCAGCCACCTCATAAAGTATAATGCAGCCACCCATAGATTATAATGCAGCCTCCCCATAGAGTATAATGCAGGCCCCCCATAGAGTATAATGCAGGCCCCCCATAGAGTATAATGCAGCCACCCCATAGAGTATAATGCAGCCTCCTCATAGAGTATAATGCAGCTACCCCATAGAGTATAATGCAGGCCCCCCATTGAGTATAATACAACCTCCCCATAGAGTATAATGCAGCCACCCCACAGAGTATAATGCAGCCATCCATAGATTATAATGCAGCCTCCCCATAGAGTATAATGCAGCCACCCCATAGAGTATAATGCAGGCCCCCCATAGAGTATAATGCAGCCACCCTATAGAGTATAATGCAGTCACCCCATAGAGTATAATGCAGCCTCCTCATAGAGTATAATGCAGCCTCCTCATAGAGTATAATGCAGCTACCCCATAGAGTATAATGCAGGCCCCCCATTGAGTATAATACAACCTCCCCATAGAGTATAATGCAGCCACCCCACAGAGTATAATGCAGCCATCCATAGATTATAATGCAGCCTCCCTATAGAGTATAATGCAGGCCCCCCATAGAGTATAATGCAGCCACCCCATAGAGTATAATGCAGCCTCCTCATAGAGTATAATGCAGCTACCCCATTGAGTATAATGCAGGCCCCCCATTGAGTATAATACAACCTCCCCATAGAGTATAATGCAGCCACCCCATAGAGTATAATGCAGCCTCCCCATACAGTATAATGCAGCCTCCCCATAGAGTATAATGCAGGCCTCCCATTGAGTATAATGCAACCTCCCCATAGAGTATAATGCAGCCACCCCATAGAGTATAATGCAGCCACCTCACAGAATAATGCAGGCCCCCATAGAGTATAATCCAGGCCCCCATTGAGTATAATACAGCCTCCCAATAGAGTATAATCCAGGCCCTCATAGAGTATAATGTAGCCCCCCTCCATATAGCATAATGCAGCCTCCCCATAGTATAATCCAGGCCCCCATAGAGTATAATCCAGGACCCCATAGAGTGTAATCCAGGCCCCCATAGAGTATAATCCAGGCCCCCCATAGAGTATAATGCAGCCTCCCAATAGTATAATGCAGGCCCCCATAGCTATAATTCAGCCCCCCATATAGTATAATGCAGCCTCCCCATAGTATAATGCAGGCCCCCATAGAGTATAATCCAGGCCCCCCCATATAGTATTATGCAGGCCCCCCATATATTATAATGCAGCCTCCCCAAAGTATAATGCAGACCCCCAAAGAGTATAATGCAGGCCCCCAAAAAGAGTATAATCCAGGCCCCCATAGAGTATAATCCAGGCCCCCATAGAGTATAATCCAGGCCCCCTTCATATAGTATAATGCAGCCGCCTCCCCATAGTATAATGCAGGCCCCCAAATAGTATAATGAGGGCCCCCAAAGAGTATAATGCAGGCCCTCATAGAGTATAATGCAGGCCCCCAAAGAGTATAATGCAGCCTCCCCAAAGAGTATAATTCAGGCCCCCATAGAGTATAATGCAGCCTCCCCATAGTATAATGCAGGCCCCCAAAGAGTATAATGCAGGCCCCCATAGAGTATAATGCAGGCCCCCATAGAGTGTAATACAGGCCCGCAAAACGTATAATGCAGGCCCCCATAGAGTATAATGCAGGCCCCCATAGAGTATAATTCAGGCCCCCATAGAGTATAATTCAGGCCCCCATAGAGTATAATGCAGGCTCCCATAGAGTATAAGGCAGGCCCCATAGAGTATAATGAAGCCCCCCCCATACAGTATAATGCAGCCTCCTCATAGTATAATGCAGGCCCCCATAGAGTATAATCCAGGCCCCCATAGAATGTAATCTAGGCCCCCATAGAGTTTAATCCAGCTCCCCATATAGTATAATGCAGCCTCCTCATAGTATAATGCAGGCCCCCGAAGAGTATAATGCAGGCCCCCAAAGAGTATACTGCAGGCCCCCATAGAGTATAATGCAGGCCCCCATAGAGTATAATGTAGGCCCCCAAAGAGTATAATGCAGGCCCCCATAGAGTATAATGCAGGCCCCATAGAGTATAATTCAGGCCCCCATAGAGTATAATCCAGGCCCCATAGAGTATAATGCAGCCCCCTCCCCCATATAGTATAATGCAGCCTCCCCATAGTATAATGCAGGCCCCCATAGAGTATAATCCAGGCCCCCATAGAATATAATCTAGGCCCCCCATATAGTATAATGCAGCCACCCCATAGTATAACGCAGGCCACCATAACGTATAATCCAGGCCCCCGTAGAGTATAATCCACGCCCCCCATATAGTATAATGCAGCATCCCCATATAGTATAATGCAACCTCCCCATAGTATAATGCAGGCCCCCATAGAGTATAATCCAGGCCCCCATAGAATATAATCTAGGCCCCCCATATAGTATAATGCAGCCACCCCATAGTATAACGCAGGCCACCATAACGTATAATCCAGGCCCCCGTAGAGTATAATCCACGCCCCCCATATAGTATAATGCAGGCCCCCCATATATTATAATGCAGCCTCCCCATAGTATAATGCAGGCCCCCATAGAGTATAATCCAGGCCCCCATAGAATATAATCTAGGCCCCCCATATAGTATAATGCAGCCACCCCATAGTATAACGCAGGCCACCATAACGTATAATCCAGGCCCCCGTAGAGTATAATCCACGCCCCCCATATAGTATAATGCAGGCCCCCCATATATTATAATGCAGCCTCCCCATAGTATAATGCAGGCCCCCGAAGAGTATAATGCAGGCCCCCAAAGAGTATACTGCAGGCCCCCATAGAGTATAATGCAGGCCCCCATAGAGTATAATGTAGGCCCCCAAAGAGTATAATGCAGGCCCCCATAGAGTATAATGCAGGCCCCATAGAGTATAATCCAGGCCCCCATAGAATATAATCTAGGCCCCCCATATAGTATAATGCAGCCACCCCATAGTATAACGCAGGCCACCATAACGTATAATCCAGGCCCCCGTAGAGTATAATCCACGCCCCCCATATAGTATAATGCAGCATCCCCATATAGTATAATGCAGCCTTCCCATAGTATAATGCAGATCCCCCAATAGTATAATGCAGGCCCCCCATAGTATAATGAAGGCCACCCCATAGTATAACGCAGGCCCCCATAGAGTATAATCCAGGCCCCATGGAGTATAATGCAGCCCTCCCCCATATAGTATAATGCAGCCTCCCATAGTATAATGCAGCCCCCCCAGAGTATAATGCAGCCCCCCAGTCCTGCAGTATTAGGCTATGTGCTCACGTAGCAGATTTGATGCAGAGCGTTTTTGCCTCTCTCTGGCAGAAAAAAACGAATGCAGATTTACATGCGTTTTTTCTCCAGAGAGAAGCGTTTTTTCAGCGTTTTTACATGCGTTTTTTCAAGCAGTTTTCCAAGCGATTTTGAGCATCACTTGGAAAAGTGCTTGACAAGTTGGTCACAATATAAATCCATGCAACCGGCATGGATTTATAATGTGTGAACAACTGATGCTTTAAATGCAGCATCTATAGTAAAAAAAAAAAAGAGAATTAAAACGTTAAAAATAAAAAAAACCCTGTATACTCACCTCTCCGGTCTCCTCCAGTCTGCTCCCGGCCGTGTCCTCTCTCTCCGGCGTCCCGCAGTGTACTGTCAGGACAAGCGGTGACGTCATTTAGTCAGCTGATGGTCACGCGACCATCACCTGACCACCGACGTCAGCGGTCGCGTGACCATCAGGTGACTAAATGACGTCACCGCAGGTCCTGACAGTACACCGCGGGACGCCAAGGAGAGAGGACGTGGCTGGGAGCAGACCGGGGGCCGCCGGAGAGGTGAATATACAGGTTTTGTTTATTTTTAACTTTTTTATTTCTTTTTTTCACAGCGTGGTAGCCGGGGTGAAGAGGAGTTGTAGTCTCCGCGATTACGCTGCAAATTCGCGGCCATTGAATTTAATTGAAACGCAGCAAATCCACATGTACCTGCGGGTTTGCTGCGTTTCAATGTTCCTCAATGGCCGTGAATTTTCAGCGTAATCGCGGTAGAAATGGTCATGCTGTGTTTTGCAATGCAATGCAAATTCGGCGCG